>NC_142709.1:16877500-17502500 GCF_055471065.1 Atractosteus spatula | reverse complement strand
ATTCCATACCCCCACAACCCTTTGAATAAAAATCTCCCCAATTCTCCTGATTTTATAAACACTTTTATAAAGTTTCCATTTGAATTCTTGAAAGTATTTAAAAGTGTAGAAGTCAAGGTCAAGGGATGACCTCGTTTAGAATACTCAATAATTTTTGTTACCACAAAATAAAGCTTTTGGTTACCACTTGAATATAAATATTATTTATAACAGGGCTTTGTAATAGGACAGTTTGCTTCCTAGAGGTGTGATGTGTATGATTTCTCTGTCTAAAACAGCAGTACTTTTAATATTTACTTTATTTCTTCCCTGTGCTGTCTAGAAGGTAAAAATGAAGTCAACATAAGCATTTAAGTGTTCCATGGGTAGTTTCTTTGAACTCCAATCAGGTGTTTCCCATCTTCCATAGTTTGTTTCTGCTAACTTCAAGTGATCAGACAGTGTGTCTGTAATTACAGAGAAATCTTCAGATGTCCAAGATTACAGTTTTCACTTTTGTTTTACAACACCAAAGTACCACTGAAACGACAATTGCTCCTTCGTTGCATGTGCAATGTTTAAATGCATCTTTAAGGGGATTTTAAAAACAACTATTTTTTCCATATAATAAATCAGCTAGTGAGGATTAAATTAAGCCACAAAATATAACACTAAATACCCTTTCATTAAACTGTAATTTATGTTCTTAGTTTCTTATCTGTTTTGTTTCAAGAAGTTTAAATGAGACAGTTTTCAAGAAATATCAGCAATTAATGCTATATATTTGTACTTAGAATTCTTATGTTTTGCTGTTTTTTTGTCTTTATCTCAGGCCCGGCGACTCTATGATGTCCTACACCAGCCCTTTTTCAAAACAAGAAAAAGAACAGAAACCTAGTAGCATCTCCTTTTTAATATTTGTTTTACATGATGAATTCTAACTGTCTAAGATGCAGAATGAGTATTAATGCTTACTGCACATGTCATTTGCCAGTGACCTTATGTTTTTGTGATCCGTGGCTGACATTGTCAGTAGTGCACCAGTCACATGGTGCTAAAAAAGCCAAGACAGGCGAGAATTGAAGAAAAGCTCTACAAGTCTTTTGACATCTATCTGTAGTGGCTTGATCGTAATTTTTCTAGCATAATGCATTAGCATATTTAGAAAACCATCAGTGTTGCAAGTCGTCGTTATACTTACTAGTAGCACAGGCTATAAAACAAGTGGAAATGAACTTTCAGGTATTATTTGACCTTTGTCCAAAGGATATCTAGTTGACTTATAAGGACCAAGTTTATAAAAAAGTGTATTGGGAGCAATGTCTTCCTTTTTTTTGGTTAATATAAATCAGATATTCCAATTCATTGTCAGAACATTCAGCATATATTTAAAATGCAATGTTTTGCCTTAAGTAGTGCAGAAAATTTTAACTTATTTTGGAAAGGCAAGAGGAGGCATAATGAAGATCCGAATAAGCCTGGAGGTCTGCATAGTTAGATAATGCTATTATTTGAGAGAACTGTTTCTTTCCACATTTAAAATATGGATATGTCTTTACCTTGATTGAAAGGGAATTAACAAATATTTAACATTCTTATTATGGATTCATGAGAAATCAATTTCAATAAAGTTTTTTTTTTCTGTATCACTATCTTTTTTTCAAGTTTTAAACCTTCTTTTAAAAATACAGTAACTGTGGTCCCAAAACCTCTGATAAGCATAATGTTTAAGTCTTGGAGCAGAGTGGTTATCATATTTGCACATGCTTTTTGTTCGAACCCACAAAGTAAGAATTAAAAAAACGGTTGAACTCAGTTGAAGTATGACTCATTATGCATAAGGCTTAGGTGTCATTCTATACTATCAAGATTTGCTTACCACATTTTCCTGCCAAATGTATATAAAAGAAGCTGTTTAGGATGCTTAAACCTTTTCAGTGACTATAGGCTTGTCGTGTCTTACATCACAGTTTATTTCTTCTACAACTGTTGTATCTTGCAGGTAAGAAATTAGCCTTTCACTGTAAGTCGGTCTGTGTTATTATATAATAACAGACGTTTAGCATAGCACGAGTAACCGTTTTAAATATTAGGATAGACTCTGGTGTGTCTTCAGCAGATTTAGTGGCTGTTTCAAGTAGCAACTCACTGCATTAAAGGTTTTTCATTTTTGCAGTTTATTGCCTTATGCCTGTAATACTAAGAAAGCATACAGCTTAATTTTTCAATTTATTTATTAAGATGGGAAGGCAGTGCAGATATGTAACTTATAGTATTTAAAACTAATTCTATTGGTATTAAACACTACATTGAAATAAAGTGTCATGTTCATTAGTGCAACTTTCCAAATAAAGGTCCACCAGTTTTGTAATACAGTTTACTTGAACATACTGTAGTACAAAACTCTAAAGAACTCTAAAATCATGAAATAAAAAATTGATCATTGAAATTGGAAAACCATAATAGCTTATCAACAAAAATAACATGGTTTCACTATTTCAGTATTTAAATGCAAGGCAGATGAGTTTATTCAGGTAGTTATTGTACTATATTTTCAAATAGAAATCTTGCTATGTGACACAAAAGGATTTCTATTCACCTTAAAGGTTGTCTGTTTTAACTATTAAGTACCTCTGAGATTTCAAATGGACACCTAACAGTTTCAATTTAAAAAAATGAAAAATATACTAATGCCAAGTAGGTTATGATTCCATTCAATATTTGATTGTTTACTTCGCAAGGACTACAGTGCATTAGATGCAGTATTGGCAGCAAAGGTTAAAAGCCCTCAGGGACCTTTTTCTGAAGAAGTGATCGTTAATAAGGATTCCCATTTTCAATACAGCATCATGTTAAATATACCATTCTTAATGGTACTGTGAATATTAGTGTATTGGAAACATAGATCACAGAATCTCTTTAAGCATGTAAGAGCAGATCCAATGTGTTAAAGTTGTTTTTACACACTACTGGTCTTGGAGTGATACGTTTCCCTTGGATTTTATTGTCTATATAAAAAGGTTATTGTTATGGAGCACCTAGAAACCAAGTACCTAATCCTCTATTTCCATTCAGTTTAAATAACAGTCCTGGGGTTCAAGTAGTAATGAATTACTGCATTGCTGGATTGCATGATAAAACCAATGTGCTTTACCTATGACAGTGCACAGACACCTGTGGGATCATGTCAGCTAGGGAGTTATGGTTCACTTACTCTGGCAGCAGCATTTCCTGCTTGAAAAACATAAGGCCATGTTGGCAAAGAATAACAAGGGAACAACTGCAGTGAGCTAGATGTAACAGAATCAGGGGTGAAACGGTGCCATGGTCTACCATGTCAAGCTGTACTGAATTTTACAGTTGGTTATTTCCAACTGAAGTAGCTTCAAATTATTTTCCCCCAAAAGGAAAATAAAAATTATAAAGATCTCTATAAAGGAGGTGGGAGTGATAAGGTTTAATAAATTCATCAAAATAATTTTCATTAAAGGGGTTCTGTTAGGCACAGTTCTATTATCTACAGCACTAGATTTAAAACTGAAAACAAAAGGCACTTATTTACCCAGAGGGTCATGGGAGAACAAGTTCCATAGCAACAAAACTGATTCACTGATTTCTTTGAAAAAACAGCTGGATGAGGTCATTGGATCAATTAACTACCAACAAAGAGCCAGATGGTAGACTCGCAGAATGGCTTCTTCTCATTTATGACCTGTATTTTGTTCTTATGTCAAGTTCACTTCTGATACCTTACACTTTGTATCTTCTTGTTTCTTGTGCAGAAAATGGGTTAGTTTCCTGCAAAAATAAATTGCTCTGTTTACCACCTGTCAAAACCACACACATTCATTTCACAGCTCAGTGGCAAAGCAATGCACTACAAAGTATATGTCTGCATATTTAGAACAACACTTTTAAAATGTTTCCTGTTAATTATTAATGTTTCCTGCTTACTAGATAAGATGACACAATTGCCATTGAGTTATTAAGCCTCCATTTGATGAAATATTTTTTTTTCTTCTTAGGTTTTTGTTTTATGCTTTAGAAATGCCTCTAGACTTTCATTTGATTACAGAAACAGTATTTCACAATGTTGCCAAAAGATTTTACTCTATTATAGGTTCTGATGTTTATATCCTATTCAAATATGTGTGTGAGAAGTGGAGGTGAATAATAGTTTTATTATTAATTTTAATAATTCCCCTGCAATAGCATCTGCATGTAAGGTTTGAAAGAGGCCAACCAGATTCCTGAAAAAAAAGCATGATTTTTTCAGATTTGGCACTGTGTGGACAAGGCATGGAGAGGGCACATTGTTTTAATAGAAACGACTGTTTTGGAGCCCAGAAGAAGAATCAAGAAATTCTGGCGTTACTTTGGCCTTTTTTTTTTTTGAGTCTTTGCAGATTATTTTGTGTGTGTTTTTGTCCCATATTCACATTTCTGCTCAGTTTTTTTTTATTATTTTACCATGCTCATTCTTATTTGGAATTAAATCTCTGTCTTTGGTTCAAAATGACAGCTCTTAACTTTCTGTGGAGTAAGGTTAAGAATATGATTTCTGTTGCTGTGATTTTGTGTCTCACTTTTTTGTTTAATAGCTACTGTGTAAACTTTATCCATGAAAGACATTCATACATTTGATTTGGGAGAAAGGAAGGAGGAAAAAAGAAGAAAGAAAGGAAGGAAAGACAGTGTACCATGATATTGCCTTTTATTCAGGTCCTGGGATTTTAGCTCATCAAAGCAGAGCAGCTGACCAACCAGAGGAGACATACTGTATAGGCCTCAGCCTGTGTACAGTAGGTCACAGGGTCCTGGCACTCTCTCCTGATTTTTCCAGTTTTGTCCAACACGGCCAGGGAAGGGCAGCAAAAATGAAACTGAAGAGGATGCTAGAGACACCTGAAATAATTGTGGAAGTGGAGCTTTTTTATTTATTCTGGTACTGTAGAAGGAAGAATGCCTGGATGTCCGTACTGAGCCAAGTATGTTTTTGAATAAAGTTGGTGTTCTTGAATACAAGATGGCGTGTTGACTTTTTATTGTAATGCGGCAAGAAACACACAAAGATGGGACCATGTAGTGTGAAAAGCTTTTTTGTTCTGTTCTTTTGAAATGGTGATACATTTAATGTAATTGCTAGTATTTAGTAGAATGAAGTTATTGTATATACTTGGGTAGTGCTGGACTGTGGGTACACTGATGACTGTAGGAGGTCTGACAAACTGTGGGCAAATGTTCCTAGCACCTGTGAAACTGCTAGGCAGCACAATCAGATACTATACATGCAAAATGTCACGACTTAGATTCTGTCAAAGGAAAAGGATGTAGCCATGACACAGGAGTCAACATGCTTATAGATATGCTTATACAAAATACAGTATACTGTATGGCAACTTCTTCAGAGAATAAAACGAGTAACTAAAACTTTATTGAGCAAGAATTTAGGAATTTGTGTTTTGGGCTTAGGGTGTGAAGAACTAGGGAAACTGGTATATTAAAAACTGATATTTCAGAGAGCAAAATTTATTCTGACACAATGATATTTAAAAGTCTTTTTTTTAAAATCTCCTGACCAAATTCTTGCAGGAATTTACAGAGTTTGAAATCTGTACTCAGGATAATATGAATCACAAACTTCACAGTTTGAAGGAAGATACTATACAAGGAAAATATAAGGTAGGTCAGTTCTTTTGTCTGTATATGCAGGAGTTTTTCTTGGTCCATCTAGATAGTAAAAGATGCTACGCTGGAAACAGTCCAGAGACCGAGACCGAGACCGATACACTTTTCAGTCTTGAATAGATTGGGCTATAAGGGGACCTGATACAAGTAATGAAAATACTGAAAGGCACTGATGATACCCTGGTTTGCTTTCAAAATATTTTAGTTGTTTATCTATCCACATAATGCTGGCTCTGAAAAGTGTGTTATTGAAGCAGTGCTGTGGTATAGTACTGTAAGTTTTTGGACACCTAACTGGAAGACTGTGGGCTCAAATTATAGGCATGACACTACTGTTGTGCCCTTCAGCAAAGTGGCTCAGTCAGATTATTGCATTAAAGAATTTGAGTGTTTAAATGAATGCAAAAATGTCTCTTGGTTAACAGTGACTGACAAATAAATTATTTCTAAAAAGCAGATCAAAGTTTTGTCATTTTCTTACTAAGTAAATACATGCAGTCATGAGGTTCAGTATAGTTTGTAAACAGAAAAGGTATGATTAAAACCAATTCCAAACCAGGAGACTGGATGATAGAAGCCAACACTTAATTTACTTAACTTACTATACATACTAACATACAGAATATTTACAGTTTTTCATATCATATCTGCGCCTGCCTAATATACTCTCATGATTAAACACATTTATAATCTTGATTATTATCTTACACACTCATCACAACATTCATGCTGTACAAGAATACTAATTCTCAGTTCTGTCTGCAATGTTCCCCTTCATGTTATATGGAATATATGCCACAGTTACAGACACAAGAAAATAATAGAAGATTAGAAGAATAATAGAAGAATTATAATTATTATCTGGCCTCTTAACTGGGGGTTTGTGGGTACAAGCCTCTGATGCAGACATTGCTCTTGTACCTTAAATGAAGCACTTTTCCCCCATTTGCTCCAGTCCACCCAGCTGTATGAACAAGAACTGGCATAGCAGGAGTATGCCCTATGAAGGACAACCCATGCAGGAGTGGAGTCATGTGAAGCAAACAGAGAGCAATCTGTCTACAAAAAGAAAATGACTGCTGTGTTGATTTTAAAGTAAATTGAATTGTAGGTGTATTTTGTAAAACTCTTATTATTGCTGGTATTAAATTGTTTTTGTGCAATAGAATATTTTTCTTTGATTAAATTTTCCATTTTCTGTTCAACCTGTTTCTTTATTATCGTGCTGTCTGTGTGGAGTTTTCATGTTCTCCCCATTTTTCTTGGAAAATTGTTCCTGGAATAAGTGAGCATGTGTTTGTATCTGTATTTGCCCTGTCTAATGTCTTGCCTTGTGTCCATTGCTTGCTAGGTTAGGCTCCAGTGTCCCTGCGATCCTGTACTGGATGAAGCTGTTAGGAATGGATGCACTATTTTGGACTAGTGAAGCTGGACCATATGCAAAGTAGTATTTATTTGAGTATTTCATCAATGAGCAAATGGTCCCTTCCAGTTAAATATACTGTATTGTACTACCCTGAATTCTAAATTATCTTAAAAACTAAAATGAAAAGAAAAAAACAATCAAAAGATTAATTATTGGAATTCCCCTCTTCTCTTATAAGGTAAAAGGTATATAGTTAAACCAAGCACTACATCAGTTTTGGTTTTTAAATGAATTCATTTGACCACTGTTTCCTGTTCAGTGCATATAAAAAGGCTGGCAAAGACCCTCAGACACTGGTGGTTTTTGTGTAGTGTCAATATACTCATAATGTTCAAACTCATCTTCTTTCTCCTTGTCCTGAAGACTCCAGCAGGTAAGACACCAGCTTTTCCCACAAGTTCACGCAATATTCATAAAATAAAGAATTATTTTACAGTCAATTACTGTACGGTCTAATTACCTCAAGAAAAAGAGACAGATTAGAAATGCTGGCTTTGAATTTTCTTTTTTCCAGAGCCTTATACAGTATGTGGAAGTATAAAAATTTGTTAAAATTTCTAAATTGCATTACATGCTTATGTATTGATGGTTTCTAATATTTACAATATCTGCTCCATGGAAATGGAAACATAGAAATGATCACACTTCATCAGGGAAACAGTGAATGGTTTGTACATGTCGGTGACAATCTAAAAACAGAAAATTATTGCTACAATGATTTTCAGGAAAATTGAATTACATTTTTTTTAAAACCCTTATTACTGCTGCTATTTAAATCTTATTTACGTAAGGAGACTAGTCAGCCCATCAGGAAGCTGTAAGGGTTTGAGGTAGCTCAAAGTGTTTGAGAAAGAGTTTATAGAATGTTGGTCCAAATCATCCTTACCTTTTGGTATTACGATATGCAATGGTAGTCCAGGTATTAAGAACTTGAAAAGGTATTAAGGGAAATTGGCCAGAAATTGTAAATAATTGTAAACAGTAAAGAGAAAGTGGACAGGATTGTTAATTTTGCTAGAAAAAGAATTGGGCGACCATAGAAACAGCTTGATGAGCTGTATTAAATTGCAGTTCAAAAGAAAGTTCAGCTTATCATTGATGACCCCTCCCACCCTGGTCATTCCCATTTCTAAATGCTACCTTCAGCAAGGCATCTAAAAATGCCTGTGGCCAAGAAAAGTGTATACAAGAAATGCTGTATTCCCTGGGTTCGGTATATTAAACACGACTATACATTATGCTTGTTTCCTGTGGGGAGCAATTGGATTTTGTGTAATGATAGTATAATATGGGTAGAGCAAGTCTGTGTATACAGTTCTTATTGTTGCATGTCCAAGACTATTGTTAATTTTTAACGTGAATTTTGTTTATGTTGTGCTTTTTTTTGTAGTTTTGTATGGTGATGTCCAAAACAACTTTTAACACCTTTGGATGGGCAATAATGTTATAGCTCATTTTATCTAATGCAGATTTTTTTAGCTGTTTTTCTGTTTCTTGATTATTTGAGCAGTCAGTGCATTCATCTCTTATCTTTATATATACAGTACAGTGGTAATGATGAATGTCACCACATTCCATAAGGATAAGAAAATGAAATAAATTATAATTGTTGAAATATTGGGAATAAACCTAAAAAATAACACAATTGTGAGTGTGTTTCTGAATTTTCCTTATAACACCTAAGCCCACAGACATGAATTTACTGAGGAATTTTACTGAAGATTTTAGGCGGCTTTAGATCTCAGTAATGTTTATCTGGGGGCCATTATCTCATGCATATATGTCAATCAAATTAAACATACAGTAACTATATTGTGAGCCTCTTGTATTTCCGTATTCTCTTTGACAATTTATTTGACTAACTTAGGGATTGGTACTTCTAAAACAAATTCTCATCCATATTGAGGTTTGTACAGTGTCAGGATAAAGGGGCAGGAATCTGCAATGGTATATTGCAATTTGCCATTCTGTGGTGCCTTGATAAATTTCAAAGACTAATAAGATAGCTGTTAATTTTTTAGTGGCATTTAAAATGAACCGAAAATGAGTCAATACGTTCTTATTCAGTTTAAAGCACTTCTTTTAGTTCTGTGTAAGGTTAGATAAAGAATGCTGAAGGCCTTTCCAACTCTGCCTAATTTAGCATTAAACTACAAGTAACTTGCTTTTTTATGTGTTGAACATACTAACATTTCATCTAAGACTCTCAATCTTCTAAAGGAGCTTTTGACAGTTATGTTATTGGAGGGGAGACTGCAAAACCACACTCCAGGCCTTACATGGCATCACTACAGAGGGATGGCCATCACATCTGTGGAGGATTTCTGATCCGTGAAGACTTCGTTTTGACAGCTGCACACTGTTATAAGTGAGTTTTAATCATTCTATGAAAATGTCTTTAAGTTTGATTGTACAAGTTTATAGAAGACTATGAATCTGAAGAAAAAATAATATTATTCAAAGAATAGTTTACTGTCACTTAAAACATTCATCATTATATTTTATAACTGCTTTATCCAGTTCAGGGTCACAGGGAATACTAGCACTTATCCTGGCAAGCAATAAGCACAAGACAGGATATACTCTGGACAACACGCCAATCGAACACAGGGCACACACAGACACAAACACACAGATTCACACTGGGGCTATTTTTCCCAGAAACCAATTAACCTACTAGTACATCTTTAGACTGTGGGAGGAAATCCACATGAACACCAGTGGAACAAACACATTCCACACAACACCCCAAGAAATTAACCTAGGGCCACAGAGCTGCAAAGCAGCAGTGCAAACCACTGTGCTACTGTGCCACCTTCACATGAAATATCAGTATAAAAATGTCAACTGGCCAAGCATCAGGTCTTTTGCTTGTTGATTAATAGTCATCTGTGAGACTTGAATTTTGGTCATTTTTGTGTCAGTCCAGTGTTCTGAGCTCTCTTTAAGCTTCAGACCTTTAACCTTTAACAAACTAAGAACATGGCACATGTTCGTGGAGAAAGAACAGCAACAGACATTATCATTTTAAACCAAACCATGCGGTCACCATTTTCTTTTTAGTAACAAAATTTAGTTTATTTTTGTTAGATTTACAGGACATTTCACAAGCATGGCTGCCATTTTGACATGATTCATAACTGAATTATAATTTTATATCTGACTAAGGTTATAACTGCACCTTGAGCAAATCTGCTATTTCTAATATAGCAGATTGTATGTCTGATTGTAATAATTATCCAGACAGTTGAATTTGATGTTTGGCTGCTTTGTAAATACACACTCACCATTCCCTCCCTCCTTCATCACTCCAACAGTAAGACCTGTATGTACACAGTGTTGGGAAAAGGTTTTAAAATGAAAAACACGTTAGGGAAATCATGTTGAAAAGCAATGTTTAATATAGCTTGTGTACATTTCCATACACAAGGAACATGTAATTGCAATAGATTGCATTTTAAGTAATATTAAAGAAATAATTTTAAATTATTAATTAAAAACATAACCATTCCTCAATACACTTTTAAATGAAATGGTAAATTTATTTTGTGAGAAAGTGAAGTTGGAAGCATATGTGGTTCCAAAATAAGCTTACATGAATCCAAGTTCCTTTAATTTTATTTTTTAACACCACTGTTTTCTCTGTTCCTTTTAGCAACATGCCTCTGACTGTGGTTTTGGGTGCCCACGATATAAAGAAGGAAGAGAAATCGCAGCAGAAAATTGGAGTGAAAAAATTCTATAAACATGGCTTACATTCGTTAAGCCCTTTAGACTTTGACTTAATGTTATTGAAGGTACGGTACCATTAGCTTTCCACATTTAAAGTTTTTTTTCACCTGCGAACATACTTCATCTGTCTCATTAACTGTTTCATTGGGTTATTTCAGTGTTTATTTTATAGTTTTTAACACTCAAACGACACAGTTATACAGTGTCATAGTTATTAAAATGTTTCAACATCAAAACAAATGTGTACATGTTCAGGCCAACATTGAGTTAACATT
Source organism: Atractosteus spatula (assembly GCF_055471065.1). NCBI lineage: Eukaryota > Metazoa > Chordata > Actinopteri > Semionotiformes > Lepisosteidae > Atractosteus > Atractosteus spatula. The sequence continues at coordinate 17,491,400 of NC_142709.1, read as the reverse complement.
AAGCCAGAAAACTGGTTTCAGTCTTCACTTTGAAATGTTATGTTATAGATAAGGTACAAGGTAATACAAGGTAATAATAACTATTATATTCCAACAACACAATAAATATAAAATTAAGATGAAATAAAATAAAGTTTTATGTAGTACTGTATTTCTTTTTCATACAATTTATGTAAAGATGAAATTTTTCTTTGGTGTTACAGTATTTCTTCATTCTGCTTTGTAACTAGCTCAAGGCAAATGCCACACTTAATGAAAATGTGAAACTACTTACACTGCCAAAGAAAGAAGTTAAAGTTAAAGTTAACACCAAGTGCTCTGTGGCTGGCTGGGGCAAGAAAACTGCGAACGGGAATGGCGAAAGTGTTCTGCAAGAAGCAACTCTCACTATTGAAGACAATAAACAATGCAAGAAGATTTGGCAGAGATACTTTAACAGCAAAAATATGCTGTGCACACATTTCAGAAATGGAAAAAGTGGGGTTTGTCAGGTAGGTAACATACTTTTGGAAATCATCTTTATATTAGGGAGTATAAGGAAAGATCGTTATGAATGAACCAAATCAATGACATGCACATTAAGTTTACGTGTCCATGTATAAGCACTTTACTTCAATTATTTGCAAATCTGTCCCCTTAATTTTCTTCACTTTGGTCTCTGTGCAGAACTTAGGAATTCCCGTAATGACAGTGACTTCTTGTAACACAGTAGAAATATCTTTTCAGTGAAGAAAGTGGGAAGGAACAGAGTTCTTTGACTCATTCTAGAGACCAATACATTAAACTGACTTTTATTATGTGATTGTACTCATTTTGTTTATTGCTTTGTTTCAGGGTGACTCGGGAGGACCCTTGATTTGCAACACTACTCCTGAAACGTTAGGAGTGGTTTCATACTCTGGACCAAAGTGTGATGATTCCAGATATCCACATGTCTATATGAAAGTTCATAGTTTCCTAAAATGGATAAATGAAAAAATGAAAAATTAAACATCTGCCCTGTTGAATTTGTGCCTAATCTACGACAAATCCAGTGAAAATCACATTTTTCCTATCTTTCTCTTTTTTTAGGTATTCTGAGTTGCTGAGATAGAATTATTATTTCTAAATTCTTTTTTTAAATATTTCGCTTGACAGAATTAAGTTGCTAGCTGTGACAGACTCCAGCTCCCCCATGACCCTGAATTAAATAAAGCAAGAAAGAAGATGAATGGGTAGATATCATAATTTACTGGTGTAATGTCAATAAATACAATTACAGTATATTTCATATTTGATGATTCTTTTGATTGCTGTTTTCTCGTAGTCCTTATAACATATCAAATTATATTTCCTGTCCCTGTAAAAATATATATTCCCAGGAAGTGGCAAATCAAATTCTTCTACTAGAAAAATAGAGTGCAATGCAAGATTACACCCTCATATTAACAGGAGTCTACTGCAAAGTATACAAAAAGAACAATTCTGAGACATTTTCCTTTTTATGATAGGAAGAACTAGGAAGGTTCAGCATGAGAGAGTGAAGGAACACAGGGACAAAGGGTTTTGATTTAAACTAGAAATATTGGCTTTACATTCAGTGACCTTAATTTCAAAGTTATGCATCTGCATCTGTGACTGATGGTTGTGCTATGTACATCACTAACAACAGTGGCAAACCACAACACATTTTGGTGTGCACACTAGTAATAGACTAGTAATGTCTTCATTACTTGACTTGGAATGCTTTGCTCTTTCGGTAATACAGTAAAACATGTAGATGTTTGTATTTCAATTTGATCCATTTGTAGCACCAAAGAACTGTAAGGAATAAAAACAAATTTTGTTTTTAAGAATTCAAGGGAGGAAAGTAACACTTATTAGAACCATTTAAAATGTGTACTGTGCTTCCATGTACAAATACATGAATACAATTATTACATATTAAGAAAAAAAGTTTCTATTTTAAATGAATATTCAAAATACATTGCAATTAGATATATTTAAAAACAAAACTCATAAAACAGATAATTGGTGGCTGCTGCATATAAGTGGAAACAGTTAAATAGTCTAAGACTTGAAATATTACATTTTTAATTCATCTTCACTGGTTTGGGAATGTCCATCCATCAGCTGGTATAATATGAATATGAGTATTCTATCCAATTCGTTATATCAGCTTTCTACAAAATAGCATTTGAAAGGTGAAAACTTCACTTAATTAAAGTCATTTAAACAATATAGATGTGCTAAAAATAACTTAGGAAAGTAATGGAAAAAGAGTCATTTCTGGAGAAGAATTGTTACACATTTTTCCACTGAAACCCACTTGGCTTCAAGCAGTGGGAAACATCTGAATGCCCCTTCATTGTTCAAAGTTTAAAGGTGTAAAATGGAAAATTATCTGTTGTTTTTTTTTAAATGAACCTTTTGACCACAATTTCCTGCTATGTATGCGTAAACGTAGTTGAAACATTTGTATGCATTTGTAAAACAAGCTTTCTGCTCCTTGTCCAGAATTTGCAGTCTTGTAAATGTCCATCTTTTCCCATATCCATGAGATCAGACTGACTCTCATAATGCAGGAAGCATTCACAAATCATATTTGAAAAAAATGCAATAATAATAAAATAAAAAAAAATAAAAGCACATTTGAACTGCTGACCCCTGCTTTCCGCTTTTTCACCAGATGCACTAAAAATATCATTATGCAAAACATAGAGCTTTTAGTTGTTTCATGTGCTTAGCCGACTATCTTATAGTAAGTGATGTTTGATGTTCTTATAGTACATCTCCCTGTGGCTTTTTTAATGGTTTCAATACCCACTAAATTGTAACCACACTGCTGAAAAATAGAAACTAATTCGATATAAGGAGGTAGACGGACGGTGCATGACACCACACTTTCAAACACTTATTTTTTTATTTCGGCATCTAAGCAACATTGAAAGTTATAAGCACATAGAAACAGCTTTACAAAGTCTACCCAGACACACACACAAGTGATGTTATATTTCAGGGGTGATTTACATTAACATAATTACAGTATATGAATAATTATGATGTGAATATTTGAATATTTAATAATTGGAAAAATAATGGCAGAAGTAAATGCTGTACAGGCACACTGAATAGTAAAAATGAAGAAGAAAAAAAACACAATGTTTAAACTGCAGTGTGCTAAATACTGTACCTGCTTTTGTGGCGAGTTTGGTCAACATCTATCCACAGTTTGTATTTTATGGCCATAAAGGGTTTTACCATGACCTCCTTTTGGTTTTTTCTCAGTTATGACCTTTATTCACCTTGTAGTACATTAAAAAGTAAAAACGGAAGTCCAATGGTGGGGGTGAGAGCTTCGAATGCCATTTTGTTTTAATCTGATTTTATTGAAAGAGTAAAACATGAGGAATTTTCTCAGTGCAGAATCCTGAGCACCTAGAGGAAACCCATACAAGTAACACCATAAGTGCAGAATTGAACCCATGACTACAGCATTCCAAGGGAGCAATGCTAATCACTGTACCACCATGACAATTCCATAAATATTTAAGATTATTATTTAACTGGTTTGCTTACTTTTAAATTGTGTTAGGAAAAAAAAAAGGTCATTTCTCATTCTGAAGTACAGAACAAAATACTGTAACACCATTTTTTTATCTCAATGATATTTTACAGTTCAATGATTTAGCATATATCAGGTGTTAAAACAAATAAGGTAAAACCTACTTTAAAAAAGAGGTTTTGACACCAGATTGCATAGTGAGAAATTTGCATTTTATAGCAATTTCCTCTGTGTTCAGGAATGTTTCAAAGAGTGATTTTGTTGTTTCTGGCACAAAAGCCTTACTTTTTTCAAAAGTAACAGAATTTCAGCTACACATGAGAAACAAGAACTTCAAAAATTAAAATTGCCATACCATTATTACTGAGTAGCCTGGACAAGCTAAACAAGATTAAGACTGGTCAGCACTGGAGACCTAAAAGAAAAATCATGGTTCTGTAAGAGGTGGAGGGTCAGTAGCTGACACTCTTCTCTCTAGACTAGACAGGTTTCCAAACCAATTGCCAGTTTGGTGACAGGGATCTATAGAAAGTGACATCCTTCAGATGAAATATTAATCAAGGCCCTGACTACTTGTGGTTATGAGATATCCTATGGCATTAGTGTTAACTGCCTAAATGCTACTCCAGGCTTGCTCAGTCTGGCCTACATACATTTTTTCCCCCTTCGTTCAAATAGTTACATTTTAATCGATTTAAAATGAATTAGCTGACACTTCTACACCTAAACTACTGTGTTAGCTGGTTTCTGGTGCTCCTCATCCAGCCCGCACACAGGAGGAGCTGATTTCAGTGGTTGATAAAGTGTGTATGATCCTTTATTTAAAATACTTTGTAATGAAACATGTTGTACAAATTTAAGAAATGATGTATTTATATACCATTATGTAATGAAATTTAATATATATTTGACATTATTAGTTACTAATGAGGGCTTTATGGTGCAGCACTGGGGCCCTGGCTTCAATTCCTGGGCTGCTATCTGTAGAATCTGTGTGATTCTATGTAAATGCACACAGTTGTGGTACTTCTTCTTGTAATTCTTTACCCTCGTAACTTATTCAACATTTTTACTACTTTGGATTTTCTCATTACACTAGCTTTTAAATCTTACACAATACACAATATTATAATCAAACCTGAAGGAGGCTCCACGGCCGAAACGTTGTGTTTGCTTTCTTTTCTTTTCAGCATGGAATAAACCTGTTACCTGTTCCTTTGCAGCCTACGCATGCTGACGCAGCTCCCCACCTGAACTATATTATAATATTGTACCACATTCAATTGCCTCACAGTGAATCTATCTTCCTTTCATTAATTATACTATTTAGTTTTTTTTAAATTAAAGTGTAGAGAGACTTTTCTGTAAACACTGAAATATCAACATTTAATACTATGCATTTAAAATTTGAGACTGTTCAATTTTTTAACAAAATCCAACAATGCAGGCTCAATTTTCACACTTGATTAGACTAATAGAATGATGTGAAAGACTTTCAGTTTCACAGGGCATTCTTATTATGACACAACATCTTGAAAAAAAACTCCAGCTGTAAAAACAACAGCAAAAGAACAAAGTCATACATTTAACCATCAGTCTTTCAAACCTGCATACACAACTCGCTAACAGCAGTAGTGCAGTTTTATTTATGCATGCTATGCATTGACAGCACTGCTTCTTTAAATACCTTCCTGTTGGTTTATTGTTTCCTGTTTTGCAGACATTACATTTGCAGAAAAATGTTTTTCAAGTCTTTCTGGTCTAAACAGACTTCTAATTTCAATTAATATAAGGTCTATAGTACATAAAGTATATAAGTCAAAGTTACCAGCGTACATTCTCGTAACTACGATTACTTGGTCACCTGAATTATTTCCAGTCATGTTCTTGTAGGTAAAGAGTTTGTCAGCAAAACACACACAAGCAGACTCTGCTTCAGATGCTGTACTCACACCAGAAATGAGAACAGAGAACAGTGAAATTGATGGATCAGGCACTCCAGTCATTAGATTAGCCCCTCTGAGCCTATGAAACTAAGGATGAAACCAAAGCAAACATGCTGTAGGGGGATGAATGAGTCTGAGTGGTCAGAAAAGAACAATTGAGCATGAGAAGCTACAAAGGATAATAAGGAATAATTTAATGAGAAGAAAAATGTTTAAAATAAAATGCTAGCTAAACAGATACAATTTTGTATATGAATTGCTCTTCCTGATCTATATCAGACATTTAGATTCTGAAATTAAAAACAAACTTAAATTTACAGATAATAAAAAATGGCGAGTGGCAAACAGCAGCTTTAGAAAGGAAATCATAAAACATCTAAATGTGGTGGATTGGGATTTGAAAGAACATTTAATTTTTCAAAATTATTTTCTATTTCACTTATATTTCAAAATACAACAAGTCAAACTGCATATAATACAACATCAATCCAAACTACAGTTAATTTTTATAATTGTATTTTTGAAAACTCAGTGAATTGTACCCGACACGCACTGTAAGAAATGAAAAGGAGAAAGATTCAAATTTCGTCTTGAGAACCTTACTGAGAATCATGCTTTTATAACTTCAAAACAGAAATTAGCCCAAAGTTATTAATTTCTCAGATAATCTTATTCCTAAATCTCTATTTACTCAGGATACTCAGGAATCAAAACATTCCCTGGAGCAGTGCCTCACCATGAGGTAATTAGAGACTGCTTACTGTAGCTTCTTAACCCTACACCGTTGCACCAGTTACAATCTTGACTTTTTCTCTGCGAAATCCAAAATGTATTTATAATTACATTGGAATTTTTGGGGAATTTCTTTTTTTGCTGTATGCTTTTTATATACAGTATATACAGGATTTTCTATTGTATTTTTACATTTTTGGAACATTTAATCTTATATGTTACGTATTTTTAATTTTGGAGCTAGGATGTTGATCACTACGTAGCAGATTTAATGATAAGGTTGATTTGGAAACTATATGCTGTTCTAATATATTTGTGTCACAAAAAGCCACACAGATGACTCAGGAAAAATATAGCCCACCTGTATTAAGGATAAAAACATGACAAACTGCTTCTTTTATCTAATGTGAAACAACATCTAAAATACATTTAAAGTAAATTAACTGGAAAAAAATATTTTGATGAACCGAAATGTTCTTTAGGTTCAATAACTTAATGACCTTTTTAGTCATCAGTACTTCAGAATTTTGTTTTGGAAAATTGTTTTGCCATGTCTTCAGTGTGCTTCGTCACATTCCACATATGAATTAAAGACTCCCTTCTATGGAAACATAAGGTGCTGAAGCAACACTACTGAATCAACCAGAAAAAGACCATTATTGCCCGCTGCCTGAAAACCACTCCAAAAGGTAAAGACTATGAAGGGAATTTCTCTGTTGGGGTGACATGGCTCCTTGCATATCTGCTTTAAACATTGTGATCTTTCTTCCACAGCAGAAAAACGGTTGTCACTCAGGACACTATTGTACCTCTGTACCAAAGGCAAAGGCCATTCTACCCAACCAGGAGGCACAGTTTTCAAGTCAGGGTCTTCAGAACTGCTAGGCCCAGTATCTGCACACAAATGGGATGGTCAGTCGTTATGAAGGTTCTTAAAGCCTCCTGCTCCAAAATGCTTCCTGTCTGAGAAGCCACTTATCTGTGGAGGAAGAGACACAGATATAACTCATTTAAGCAACACAAACAGTTCAGTAAGAAAAAATTCATACTGTACATGTTTTTTTTGTTGGTTTTTGTTCTGATACTGTCATCTATTTCTGTATGAATCATAATAAGGGTATTTAAAAGGGACAATAGGGGGCTCTTCTTTACACAAAGGGATGTCAAAGTCTGGAACAAGCTACCCAGCCAGATCTTGAAGCAGGTACCCTAACATCTTTTAAAAAAAATCCTTTATAAGATCTTCAATTAACTAAAAGCAAATACATAAGCAAAACTGAGAGTGTATAATCAAAGAAGATGATTCTTATCTTTTTATTAATTCTATTATTTTGACTAGATCAATAACTGTCAAGCATAGCATTGAAAATCCTGAAGGCTTGTATCTTCACCCCTTGCAAAGCAATCAAAGTTTAAGTAGAATAGTAATTTAAATCTGGCTATGTTCTTAGAGGAACACACAAGATAAGGAATGCACTTGGGGAAAAAAAGCCTTTCATTTTAGATTTCTTTAGCAGAATTATCATAAGCAAAACAAACCTGGTTTCCATCCCTTGTGAAGTATCTTTTTTCTATTACCTGAAAAACATAAGCAAATGTAATAAAAGTATTAATACTGAATAATAAGTCTTTGTACATGGACTAGGTACATCCAAATATTGGCAAAGCTCTATCACTCTGTATTTAATAAATGGGATATATTGATACTGCCAAAACACCCGATTGTCTTAATCCACGAGTGGGGAAGATCATCATAGGCAAATGCAATGCCTTTTTAAAACTGCATCTCAAGACATATTCTTCGAGTTGGTTTTTTACTTCCATGAACTGCCTTATGGCCAATTCTTATGAAAAAGACCATGACAGACGGCCATGCTCCAATACAGACTAGCTTTTCTGCACAATGCCACACAGTCAACAAGCTGATACTACCCCATTTCTGCTGCTATTCTCATACAGAGAAACTTACCTTGTCAAAAAATCTGCTTAATTTTACAGCATTTGATGAACCTGCAGCTAAATACCTTGGGTTAGTGCAATCCTGTTAAAAACAGAAATAGAAATAAGAGTTTCCTACACCTACATTTTAAAAACATTAAATTAACAGTGATTTATAAGGAAGGACAGTTTTTGCCGTGATCCATAATTTACAATGCTATTGAAGGAAATGTGAGGAGCAGGACACTAAGACTATCTAAAGGCTCTGACAGACTTCACAGCATTATTGCTTGAAGGACAAAGACAGAAAGGCAAACTCCAAACCAAGAAAATAACTTACAATAAAAAATATCACATTTTGGAATACAACTTATGTGCAGGACATTTTATTATGCATAAAAATGAATAAAAGAGTACTGCAATATATGAAAAACCATCACATCATTGGTTCACTATTGCACTATTTTTCACACATATGAAACCTAACAGTCTCAGAAAAAAAAGTAAAATTATAGAATGTGCACAGTTCTCTTCAGAGATGATTTTGGAAATGTTGCTGGTTAGGACCTACAATGTACAAAAAAAAAACAACAGCTACAAAGGGAAAGTACATACCAGATTTATTTCCTCAGCATTAAAATCCTCAGCCAGAAAAGCAGTCTTTGTCAGTACCTCATTATGCTTGTTCTCTGGAATCTGGTCAAACTTGGTCCCAATGACCAGCAGAGGAACCTGATTTTCAGCAAACTGCTCTCGGTCATAATCACTGGAAGTAGAAGCAGCGACAGAGAAAGAAAGGAACTCAAAGTGTAAAAGAACTTCAGATTTTTTTTAAGCAAAGGAAGCAAAACAACAATCAAGTAATAACAAGCTGAATTAAAAAGTAACATCATTGCAAGAGAAAAAGGATGAAAATGACACTGGGACAGAAACAGTCGGAAGAGTCGACCACAGTTAGACCAAGGAAAAACTGGCCTGGATTCCAGGACAGAAGATAATACAACCAAGAACAAGGTTTCTTGTAAGGTGGTACAATGATATCAGCCTGCACACAGCAGTCAGAAGACAGATGTTTGTGGATAGATCATATATAGCAGGGAAGGGCAGGGGTGCACAGGGAAATGCTGCAGGCACAAATTGTCCTGCTCATGAACTGAACACTTGGAAGAAAGAGTGTCAAATGAGAAAAAAGTATGGATAATTGGTAAAATCTAAAAGCTAATTTTGTCAATCGCTATGGCAATTGATCATGTTCGATGTACTCGTTTCTTTCAGCTGCATATTTAATTGTTTGAGTCTTGGTTTGATGAGAGGCTAACCTGTTGTGGTAATCTTGATTTTAGATCTCATTAATTTGACAAAGGTTGACCACTGATGGTAGGGTAGCACAGTCGAGGATCTCAGAATTAAGTCTTTTGCAACTTTAAACTTTACAATTTGTTTTGTGGACATAATTGCAACATGTAGATAGTATTTAAGGAATGAAATTATGAAGATAAGAAACAAGCCTTTAAGACAGAACAAGGGTAAGATTTTGAAATCATGAATGAGATCTGGACATCCCTGTACTTTCTGTGAAACCAGCCTCACACCACAAGACTGACAAGAAAAAATACCTTTTTAAAATCAAAATTCAGCTTTTGGTAAATTTAACTACTGAAGCAAGATTAGCTATTGCATGGAACACTGCTCATCCCAGACGTGCATTTAAGTTTTTGCATTTTCATTGCAAAGAAAAATTAGTGTTTACATAATAAAAGATTAGAAGAATAATAGAAGAATTATAATTATTATCTGGCCTCATAACTGGGGGTTTGTGGGTACAAGCCTCTGATGCAGACATTGCTCTTGTACCTTAAATGAAGCACTTTTCCCCATTTGCTCCAGTCCACCCAGCTGTATAAACAAGAACTGGCATAGCAGGAGTATGCCCTATGAAGGACAACACATGCAGGAGTGGAGTCTTGTGAAGTAAACAGAGAGCAATCTGTCTGCAAAAAGAAAATGACTGCTGTGTTGATTTTCAAGGAAATTGAATTGTAGGTGTATTTTGTAAAACTCTTATTATTGCTGGTATTAAATTGTTTTTGTGCAATAGAATATTTTTCTTTGATTAAATTTTCCATTTTGTGTTCAACCTGTTACTTTATTATCATGCTGTCTGTGTGGAGTGTTCATGTTCTCCCCATTTTTCTTGGAAAATTGTTCCTGGAATAAGTGAGCATGTGTTTGTATCTGTATTTGCCCTGTCCAGGGTGTATCCTGCCTTGTGGCCATTGCTTGCTAGGTTAGGCTCCAGTGTCCCTGCGATCCTGTACTGGATGAAGCTGTTAGGAATGGTTGCACTATTTTGGACTAATGAAGCTGGACCATATGCAAAGTAGTATTTATTTGAGTATTTAATCAATGAGTAAATGGTCCCTTCCAGTTAAATATACTGTATTGCACTACCCTGAATTCCAAATTGTCTTAAAAACTAAAATGAATAGAAAAAAACAATTAAAAGGTTAATTATTGGAATTTCCCTCTTTTCTTATAAGGTAAAAGGTATATACAGTAGTTAAACCAAGCACTACATCAGTTTTGGTTTTTAAATGAATTCATTTGACCAATGTTTCCTGTTCAGTGCATATAAAAAGGCTGGCAAAGACCCTCAGACACTGGTGGTTTTTGTGTACTGTCAATATACTCATAATGTTCCAACTCATCATCTTTCTCCTTGTCCTGAAGACTCCAGCAGGTAAGACACCAGCACTTCCCGCAAGTTCACTCAATATTCATAGAACAAGAATTATTTTACAATCAAATACTGTACGATCTAAGTACCTCATGAAAAAGAGACACATTAGAAATCCTGGCTTTGAATTTTCTTTTTTCCAGAGCCTTATACAGTATGTGGAAGTATGAAAATGTGTTAAAATTTCTAAATTGTATTAAAAGCTTATGTACTGATGGTTTCTAATATTTACAATATCTGCTCCATGGAAACATAGAAATGATCACACTTCATCAAGGACACGGTGAATGGTTTGTACATGTCAGTGATAATCTAAAAACAGAAAATTATTGCTACAATGATTTTCAGGAAAATTGAATTACATTTTTTTTAAAACCCTTATTACTGCTGCTATTTAAATCTTATTTGCGTAAGGAGACTAGTCAGCCCATCAGGAAGCTGTAAGGGTTTGAGGTAGCTCAAAGTGTTTGAGAAAGAGTTTATAGAATGTTGGTCCAAATCATCCTTACCTTTTGGTATTACGATATGTAATGGTAGTCCAGGTATTAAGAACTTGAAAAGGTATTAAGGGAAATTGGCCAGAAATTGTAAATAATTGTAAACAGTAAAGAGAAAGTGGACAGGATTGTTAATTTTGCTAGAAAAAGAATTGGGCGACCATAGAAACAGCTTGATGAGCTGTATTAAATTGCAGTTCAAAAGAAAGTTCAGCTTATCATTGATGACCCCTCCCACCCTGGTCATTCCCATTTCTAAATGCTACCTTCAGCAAGGCATCTAAAAATGCCTGTGGCCAAGAAAAGTGTATACAAGAAATGCTGTATTCCCTGGGTTCGGTATATTAAACACGACTATACATTATGCTTGTTTCCTGTGGGGAGCAATTGGATTTTGTGTAATGATAGTATAATATGGGTAGAGCAAGTCTGTGTATACAGTTCTTATTGTTGCATGTCCAAGACTATTGTTAATTTTTAACGTGAATTTTGTTTATGTTGTGCTTTTTTTTGTAGTTTTGTATGGTGATGTCCAAAACAACTTTTAACACCTTTGGATGGGCAATAATGTTATAGCTCATTTTATCTAATGCAGATTTTTTTAGCTGTTTTTCTGTTTCTTGATTATTTGAGCAGTCAGTGCATTCATCTCTTATCTTTATATATACAGTACAGTGGTAATGATGAATGTCACCACATTCCATAAGGATAAGAAAATGAAATAAATTATAATTGTTGAAATATTGGGAATAAACCTAAAAAATAACACAATTGTGAGTGTGTTTCTGAATTTTCCTTATAACACCTAAGCCCACAGACATGAATTTACTGAGGAATTTTACTGAAGATTTTAGGCGGCTTTAGATCTCAGTAATGTTTATCTGGGGGCCATTATCTCATGCATATATGTCAATCAAATTAAACATACAGTAACTATATTGTGAGCCTCTTGTATTTTCGTATTCTCTTTGACAATTTATTTGACTAACTTAGGGATTGGTACTTCTAAAACAAATTCTCATCCATATTGAGGTTTGTACAGTGTCAGGATAAAGGGGCAGGAATCTGCAATGGTATATTGCAATTTGCCATTCTGTGGTGCCTTGATAAATTTCAAAGACTAATAAGATAGCTGTTAATTTTTTAGTGGCATTTAAAATGAACCGAAAATGAGTCAATACGTTCTTATTCAGTTTAAAGCACTTCTTTTAGTTCTGTGTAAGGTTAGATAAAGAATGCTGAAGGCCTTTCCAACTCTGCCTAATTTAGCATTAAACTACAAGTAACTTGCTTTTTTATGTGTTGAACATACTAACATTTCATCTAAGACTCTCAATCTTCTAAAGGAGCTTTTGACAGTTATGTTATTGGAGGGGAGACTGCAAAACCACACTCCAGGCCTTACATGGCATCACTACAGAGGGATGGCCATCACATCTGTGGAGGATTTCTGATCCGTGAAGACTTCGTTTTGACAGCTGCACACTGTTATAAGTGAGTTTTAATCATTCTATGAAAATGTCTTCAAGTTTGATTGTACAAGTTTATAGAAGACTATGAATCTGAAGAAAAAATAATATTATTCAAAGAATAGTTTACTGTCACATAAAACATCCATCATTATATTTTATAACTGCTTTATCCAGTTCAGGGTCACAGGGAATACTAGCACTTATCCTGGCAAGCAATAAGCACAAGACAGGATATACTCTGGACAACACGCCAATCGAACACAGGGCACACACAGACACAAACACACAGATTCACACTGGGGCTATTTTTCCCAGAAACCAATTAACCTACTAGTACATCTTTAGACTGTGGGAGGAAATCCACATGAACACCAGTGGAACAAACACATTCCACACAACACCCCAAGAAATTAACCTAGGGCCACAGAGCTGCAAAGCAGCAGTGCAAACCACTGTGCTACTGTGCCACCTTCACATGAAATATCAGTATAAAAATGTCAACTGGCCAAGCATCAGGTCTTTTGCTTGTTGATTAATAGTCATCTGTGAGACTTGAATTTTGGTCATTTTTGTGTCAGTCCAGTGTTCTGAGCTCTCTTTAAGCTTCAGACCTTTAACCTTTAACAAACTAAGAACATGGCACATGTTCGTGGAGAAAGAACAGCAACAGACATTATCATTTTAAACCAAACCATGCGGTCACCATTTTCTTTTTAGTAACAAAATTTAGTTTATTTTTGTTAGATTTACAGGACATTTCACAAGCATGGCTGCCATTTTGACATGATTCATAACTGAATTATAATTTTATATCTGACTAAGGTTATAACTGCACCTTGAGCAAATCTGCTATTTCTAATATAGCAGATTGTATGTCTGATTGTAATAATTATCCAGACAGTTGAATTTGATGTTTGGCTGCTTTGTAAATACACACTCACCATTCCCTCCCTCCTTCATCACTCCAACAGTAAGACCTGTATGTACACAGTGTTGGGAAAAGGTTTTAAAATGAAAAACACGTTAGGGAAATCATGTTGAAAAGCAATGTTTAATATAGCTTGTGTACATTTCCATACACAAGGAACATGTAATTGCAATAGATTGCATTTTAAGTAATATTAAAGAAATAATTTTAAATTATTAATTAAAAACATAACCATTCCTCAATACACTTTTAAATGAAATGGTAAATTTATTTTGTGAGAAAGTGAAGTTGGAAGCATATGTGGTTCCAAAATAAGCTTACATGAATCCAAGTTCCTTTAATTTTATTTTTTAACACCACTGTTTTCTCTGTTCCTTTTAGCAACATGCCTCTGACTGTGGTTTTGGGTGCCCACGATATAAAGAAGGAAGAGAAATCGCAGCAGAAAATTGGAGTGAAAAAATTCTATAAACATGGCTTACATTCGTTAAGCCCTTTAGACTTTGACTTAATGTTATTGAAGGTACGGTACCATTAGCTTTCCACATTTAAAGTTTTTTTTCACCTGCGAACATACTTCATCTGTCTCATTAACTGTTTCATTGGGTTATTTCAGTGTTTATTTTATAGTTTTTAACACTCAAACGACACAGTTATACAGTGTCATAGTTATTAAAATGTTTCAACATCAAAACAAATGTGTACATGTTCAGGCCAACATTGAGTTAACATTAAGCCAGAAAACTGGTTTCAGTCTTCACTTTGAAATGTTATGTTATAGATAAGGTACAAGGTAATACAAGGTAATAATAACTATTATATTCCAACAACACAATAAATATAAAATTAAGATGAAATAAAATAAAGTTTTATGTAGTACTGTTTTTCTTTTTCATACAATTTATGTAAAGATGAAATTTTTCTTTGGTGTTACAGTATTTCTTCATTCTGCTTTGTAACTAGCTCAAGGCAAATGCCACACTTAATGAAAATGTGAAACTACTTACACTGCCAAAGAAAGAAGTTAAAGTTAAAGTTAACACCAAGTGCTCTGTGGCTGGCTGGGGCAAGAAAACTGCGAACGGGAATGGCGAAAGTGTTCTGCAAGAAGCAACTCTCACTATTGAAGACAATAAACAATGCAAGAAGATTTGGCAGAGATACTTTAACAGCAAAAATATGCTGTGCACACATTTCAGAAATGGAAAAAGTGGGGTTTGTCAGGTAGGTAACATACTTTTGGAAATCATCTTTATATTAGGGAGTATAAGGAAAGATCGTTATGAATGAACCAAATCAATGACATGCACATTAAGTTTACGTGTCCATGTATAAGCACTTTACTTCAATTATTTGCAAATCTGTCCCCTTAATTTTCTTCACTTTGGTCTCTGTGCAGAACTTAGGAATTCCCGTAATGACAGTGACTTCTTGTAACACAGTAGAAATATCTTTTCAGTGAAGAAAGTGGGAAGGAACAGAGTTCTTTGACTCATTCTAGAGACCAATACATTAAACTGACTTTTATTATGTGATTGTACTCATTTTGTTTATTGCTTTGTTTCAGGGTGACTCGGGAGGACCCTTGATTTGCAACACTACTCCTGAAACGTTAGGAGTGGTTTCATACTCTGGACCAAAGTGTGATGATTCCAGATATCCACATGTCTATATGAAAGTTCATAGTTTCCTAAAATGGATAAATGAAAAAATGAAAAATTAAACATCTGCCCTGTTGAATTTGTGCCTAATCTACGACAAATCCAGTGAAAATCACATTTTTCCTATCTTTCTCTTTTTTTAGGTATTCTGAGTTGCTGAGATAGAATTATTATTTCTAAATTCTTTTTTTAAATATTTCGCTTGACAGAATTAAGTTGCTAGCTGTGACAGACTCCAGCTCCCCCATGACCCTGAATTAAATAAAGCAAGAAAGAAGATGAATGGGTAGATATCATAATTTACTGGTGTAATGTCAATAAATACAATTACAGTATATTTCATATTTGATGATTCTTTTGATTGCTGTTTTCTCGTAGTCCTTATAACATATCAAATTATATTTCCTGTCCCTGTAAAAATATATATTCCCAGGAAGTGGCAAATCAAATTCTTCTACTAGAAAAATAGAGTGCAATGCAAGATTACACCCTCATATTAACAGGAGTCTACTGCAAAGTATACAAAAAGAACAATTCTGAGACATTTTCCTTTTTATGATAGGAAGAACTAGGAAGGTTCAGCATGAGAGAGTGAAGGAACACAGGGACAAAGGGTTTTGATTTAAACTAGAAATATTGGCTTTACATTCAGTGACCTTAATTTCAAAGTTATGCATCTGCATCTGTGACTGATGGTTGTGCTATGTACATCACTAACAACAGTGGCAAACCACAACACATTTTGGTGTGCACACTAGTAATAGACTAGTAATGTCTTCATTACTTGACTTGGAATGCTTTGCTCTTTCGGTAATACAGTAAAACATGTAGATGTTTGTATTTCAATTTGATCCATTTGTAGCACCAAAGAACTGTAAGGAATAAAAACAAATTTTGTTTTTAAGAATTCAAGGGAGGAAAGTAACACTTATTAGAACCATTTAAAATGTGTACTGTGCTTCCATGTACAAATACATGAATACAATTATTACATATTAAGAAAAAAAGTTTCTATTTTAAATGAATATTCAAAATACATTGCAATTAGATATATTTAAAAACAAAACTCATAAAACAGATAATTGGTGGCTGCTGCATATAAGTGGAAACAGTTAAATAGTCTAAGACTTGAAATATTACATTTTTAATTCATCTTCACTGGTTTGGGAATGTCCATCCATCAGCTGGTATAATATGAATATGAGTATTCTATCCAATTCGTTATATCAGCTTTCTACAAAATAGCATTTGAAAGGTGAAAACTTCACTTAATTAAAGTCATTTAAACAATATAGATGTGCTAAAAATAACTTAGGAAAGTAATGGAAAAAGAGTCATTTCTGGAGAAGAATTGTTACACATTTTTCCACTGAAACCCACTTGGCTTCAAGCAGTGGGAAACATCTGAATGCCCCTTCATTGTTCAGAGTTTAAAGGTGTAAAATGGAAAATTATCTGTTGTTATTTTTTAAATGAACCTTTTGACCACAATTTCCTGCTATGTATGCGTAAACGTAGTTGAAACATTTGTAAAACAAGCTTTCTGCTCCTTGTCCAGAATTTGCAGTCTTGTAAATGTCCATCTTTTCCCATATCCATGAGATCAGACTGACTCTCATAATGCAGGAAGCATTCACAAATCATACTTAAAAAAAAATGCAATACCAATAAAATAAAAAAAATAAAAGCACATTTGAACTGCTGACCCCTGCTTTCCGCTTTTTCACCAGATGCACTAAAAATATCATTATGCAAAACATAGAGCTTTTAGTTGTTTCATGTGCTTTGCCGACTATCTTATAGTAAGTGATGTTTGATGTTCTTATAGTACATCTCCCTGTGGCTTTTTTAATGGTTTCAATACCCACTAAATTGTAACCACACTGCTGAAAAATAGAAACTAATTCGATATAAGGAGGTAGACGGATGGTGCATGACACCACACTTTCAAACACTTATTTTTTTATTTCGGCATCTAAGCAACATTGAAAGTTATAAGCACATAGAAACGGCTTTACAAAGTTTACCGAGACACACACACAAGTGATGTTATATTTCAGGGGTGATTTACATTAACATAATTACAGTATATGAATAATTATGATGTGAATATTTAATAATTGGAAAAATAATGGCAGAAGTAAATGCTGTACAGGCACACTGAATAGTAAAAATGAAGAAAAAAAAAACCACAATGTTTAAACTGCAGTGTGCTAAATACTGTACCTGCTTTTGTGGCAAGTTTGGTCAACATCTATCCACAGTTTGTATTTTATGGCAAGATGTATTACAGACCATAAAGGGTTTTACCATGACCTCCTTTTGGTTTTTTCTCTGTTATGACCTTTTATCACCTTGTAGTACATTAAAAAGTAAAAACGGAACTCCAATGGTGGGGGTGAGAGCTTCGAATGCCATTTTGTTTTAATCTGATTTTATTGAAAGAGTAAAACATGAGGAATTTTCTCAGTGCAGAATCCTGAGCACCTAGAGGAAACCCATACAAGTAACACCATACAGTGGTGTGAAAAAGTGTTTGCCCCCTTCCTGATTTCTTATTTTTTTGCATGTTTGTCACACTGAAATGTTTCAGATCATCAAACAAATTGAAATATTAGACAAAAATAACACAAGTAAACACAAAATGCAGTTTTTAAATGAAGGTTTTTATTATTAAGTGAAAAAAAAAATCCAAACCTACATGGCCCTGTGTGAAAAAGTGATTGCCCCCCCTGTTAAAACATAAATCAACTGTGGTTTATCACATCTTTGGAAAGCTGAGTTCAATATCTCTAGCCACACCCAGGCCTGATTACTGCCTCACCTGTTCTCAATCAAGAAATCACTTAAATAGGACCTGCCTGACAAAGTGAAGTAGACCAAAAGATCCTCAAAAGCTAGACATCATGCTGCGATCCAAACAAATTCAGGAACAAATGAGAAACAGAGTAATTGAGATTTATCAGTCTGGAAAAGGTTATAAAGCCATTTCTAAAGCTTTGGGACTCCAGCGAACCACAGTGAGAGCCATTATCCACAAATGGCGAAAACATGGAATAGTGGTGAACCTTCCCAGGAGTGGCCGGCCGACCAAAATTACCCCAAGAGCGCAGCGACGACTCATCCAAGAGGTCACAAAAAACCCCACAACAACATCCAAAGAACTGCAGGCTTCACTTGCCTCAGTTGAGGTCAGTGTTGAGGACTCCACCATAAGAAAGAGACTGGGCAAAAATGGCCTGCATGGCAGAGTTCCAAGACGAAAACCACAGCTGAGCAAAATGAACATAAAGGCTCGTCTCAGTTTTGCCAGAAAACATCTTGATGATCCCCAAGACTTTTGGGAAAATACTCTGTGGACTGACGAGACAAAAGTTGAACTTTTTGGAAGGTGTGTGTCCCATTACATCTGGCGTAAAAGTAACACAGCATTTCAGAAAAGGAACATCATACCAACAGTAAAATATGGTGGTGGTAGTGTGATGGTCTGGGGCTGTTTTGCTGCTTCAGGACCTGGAAGACTTGCTGTGGTAAATGGAACCATGAATTCTGCTGTCTACCAAAAAATCCTGAAGGAGAATGTCCGGCCATCTGTTCATGACCTCAAGCTGAAGCGCGCTTGGGTTCTGCAGCAGGACAATGATCCAAAACACACCAGCAAGTCCACCTCTGAATGGCTTAAGAAAAACAAAATGAAGACTTTGGAGTGGCCTAGTCAAAGTCCTGACCTGAATCCGATTGAGATGTTGTGGCATGACCTTAAAAAAGCAGTTAAGGCTCGAAAACCCTCCAATGTGGCTGAATTACAACAATTCTGCAAAGATGAGTGGGCCAAAATTCCTCCACACCGCTGTAAAAGACTCATTGCCAGCTATCTCAAACGCTTGATTGCAGTTGTTGCTGCTAAGGGTGGCCCAACCAGTTATTAGGTTTAGGGGGCAATCACTTTTTCACACAGGGCCATGTAGGTTTGGATTTTTTTTTTCCTTAATAATAAAAACCTTCATTTAAAAACTGCATTTTGTGTTTACTTGTGTTATCTTTGTCTAATATTTCAATTTGTTTGATGACCTGAAACATTTCAGTGTGACAAACATGCAAAAAAATAAGAAATCAGGAAGGGGGCAAACACTTTTTCACACCACTGTAAGTGCAGAATTGAACCCATGACTACAGCATTCCAAGGCAGCAATGCTAATCACTGTACCACCATGACAATTCCATAAATATTTAAGATTATTATTTAACTGGTTTGCTTACTTTTCAATTGTGTGAGGAAAGAAAAAAGGTCATTTCTCATTCTGAAGTACAAAACAAAATACTGTAACACCATTTTTTTAGCTCAATGATATTTTACAGTTCAATGATTTAGCATAAATCAGGTGTTAAAACAAATAAGGTAAAACCTACTTTAAAAAAGAGGTTTGACACCAGATTGCATAGTGAGAAATTGCATTTTATAGCAATTTCCTCTGTGTTCAGGAATTTTTCAAAGAGTGATTTTGTTGTTTCTGGCACAAAAGCCTTACTTTTTTCAAAAGTAACAGAATTTCAGCTACACATGAGAAATAAGAACTTCAAAAATTAAAATTGCCATACCATTATTACTGAGTAGCCTGGACAAGCTAAACAAGATTAAGACTGGTCAGCACTGGAGACCTAAAAGAAAAATCATGGTTCTGTAAGAGGTGTAGGGTCAGTAGCTGACACTCTTCTCTCTAGACTAGACAGGTTTCCAAACCAATTGCCAGTTTGGTGACAGGGATGTATAGAAAGTGACATCCTTCAGATGAAATATTAATCAAGGCCCTGACTACTTGTGGTTATGAGTTATCCTATGGCATTAGTGTTAACTGCCTAAATGCTACTCCAGGCTTCCTCAGTCTGGCCTACATACATTTTTTCCCACTTCGTTCAAATAGTTACATTTTCATCGATTTAAAATGAATTAGCTGACACCTCTACACCTAATCTACTGTGTTAGCTGGTTTCTGGTGCTCCTCATCCAGCCAGCACACAGGAGGAGCTGATCTCAGTGGTTTTCAGTGGTTGATAAAGTGTGTATGATCCTTTATTTAAAATACTTTGTAATGAAACATGCTGTACAAATTTAAGAAATGATGTATTTAAATACCATTATGTAATGAAATTTAATATATATTTGACATTATTAGTTACTAATGAGGGCTTTATGGTGCAGCACTGGGGCCCTGGCTTCAATTCCTGGGGTGCTATCCGTAGAATCTGTGTGATTCTATGTAAATGCACACAGTTGTGGTACTTCCTCTTGTAATTCTTTACCCTCGTAACTTATTCAACATTTTTACTACTTTGGATTTTCTCATTACACTAGCTTTTAAATCTTACACAATACACAATATTATAATCAAACCTGAAGGAGGCTCCACGGCCGAAACGTTGTGTTTACTTTCTTTTCTTTTCAGCATGGAATAAACCCGTTACCTGTTCCTTTGCAGCCTACGCATGCTGACGCAGCTCCCCACCTGAACTATATTATAATATTGTACCACATTCAATTGCCTCACAGTGAATCTATCTTCCTTTCATTAATTATACTATTTAGTTTTTTTAAATTAAAGTGTAGAGAGACTTTTCTGTAAACACTGAAATATCAACATTTAATACTATGCATTTAAAATTTGAGACTGTTTTTTTGTTTTTTTTTAACAAAATCCAACAATGCAGGCTCAATTTTCACACTTGATTAGACTAATAGAATGATGTGAAAGACTTTCAGTTTCACAGGGCATTCTTATTATGACACAACATCTTGAAAAAAAAACTCCAGCTGTAAAAACAACAGCAAAAGAACAAAGTCATACATTTAACCATCAGTCTTTCAAACCTGCATACACAACTCGCTAACAGCAGTAGTGCAGTTTTATTTATGCATGCTATGCATTGACAGCACTGCTTCTTTAAATACCTTCCTGTTGGTTTATTGTTTCCTGTTTTGCAGACATTACATTTGCAGAAAAATGTTTTTCAAGTCTTTCTGGTCTAAACAGACTTCTAATTTCAATTAATATAAGGTCTATAGTACATAAAGTATATAAGTCAAAGTTACCAGCGTACACGCTCGTAACTACGATTACTTGGTCACCTGAATTATTTCCAGTCATGTTCTTGTAGGTAAAGAGTTTGTCAGCAAAACACACACAAGCAGACTCTGCTTCAGATGCTGTACTCACACCAGAAATGAGAACAGAGAACAGTGAAATTGATGGATCAGGCACTCCAGTCATTAGATTAGCCCCTCTGAGCCTATGAAACTAAGGATGAAACCAAAGCAAACATGCTGTAGGGGGATGAATGAGTCTGAGTGGTCAGAAAAGAACAATTGAGCATGAGAAGCTACAAAGGATAATAAGGAATAATTTAATGAGAAGAAAAATGTTTAAAATAAAATGCTAGCTAAACAGATACAATTTTGTATATGAATTGCTCTTCCTGATCTATATCAGACATTAAGATTCTGAAATTAAAAACAAACTTAAATTTACAGATAATAAAAAATGGCGAGTGGCAAACAGCAGCTTTAGAAAGGAAATCATAAAACATCTAAATGTGGTGGATTGGGATTTGAAAGAACATTTAATTTTTCAAAATTATTTTCTATTTCACTTATATTTCAAAATACAACAAATCAAACTGCATATAATACAACATCAAACCAAACTACAGTTAATTTTTATAATTGTATTTTTGAAAACTCAGTGAATTGTACCCGACACGCAGTGTAAGAAATGAAAAGGAGAAAGATTTAAATTTCATCTTGAGAACCTTACTGAGAATCATGCTTTTATAACTTCAAAACAGAAATTAGCCCAAAGTTATTAATTTCTCAGATAATCTTATTCCTAAATCTCTATTTACTCAGGATACTCAGGAATCAAAACATTCCCTGGAGCAGTGCCTCACCATGAGGTAATTAGAGACTGCTTAGCTTCTTAACCCTACACCGTTGCACAAGTTGCAGTCTTGACTTTTTCTCTGCGAAATCCAAAATGTATTTATAATTACACTGGAATTTTTGGGGAATTTCTTTTTTTGATGTATGCTTTTGATATACAGTATATACAGGATTTTCTATTGTATTTTTACATTTTTGGAACATTTAATCTTATATGTTACGTATTTTTAATTTTGGAGCTAGGATGTTGATCACTACGTAGCAGATTTAATGATAAGGTTGATTTGGAAACTATATGCTGTTCTTATATATTTTTGTTACAAAAAGCCACACAGATGACTCAGGAAAAATATAGCCCACCTGTATTAAGGATAAAAACATGACAAACTGCTTCTTTTATCTAATGTGAAACAACATCTAAAATACATTTAAAGTAAATTAACTGGAAAAAAATATTTTGATGAACCGATGGCCAAAATGTTCTTTAGGTTCAATAACTTAATGACCTTTTTAGTCATCAGTACTTCAGAATATTGTTTTTGAAAAATTGTTTTGCCACGTCTTCAGTGTGCTTCTTCACATTCCACATATGAATTAAAGACTCCCTTCTATGGAAACATAAGGTGCTGAAGCAACACTACTGAATCAACCAGAAAAAGACCATTATTGCCCGCTGCCTGAAAACCACTCCAAAAGGTAAAGACTATGAAGGGAATTTCTCTGTTGGGGTGACATGGCTCCTTGCATATCTGCTTTAAACATTGTGATCTTTCTTCCACAGCAGAAAAACGGTTGTCACTCAGGACACTATTGTACCTCTGTACCAAAGGCAAAGGCCATTCTACCCAACCAGGAGGCACATTTTTCAAGTCAGTGTCTTCAGAACTACTAGGCCCAGTATCTGCACACAAATGGGATGGTCAGTCGTTATGAAGGTTCTTAAAGCCTCCTGCTCCAAAACGCTTCCTGTCTGAGAAGCCACTTATCTGTGGAGGAAGAGACACAGATATTACTCATTTAAGCAACACAAACAGTTCAGTAAGAAAATATTCATACTGTACATGTTTTTTTGTTGGTTTTTATTCAGATACTTTCATCTATTTCTGTATGAATCATAATAAGGGTATTTAAAAGGGACAATAGGGGGCTCTTCTTTACACAAAGGGATGTCAAAGTCTGGAACAAGCTACCCAGCCAGATCTTGAGGCAGGTACCCTAACATCTTTTTAAAAAAATCCTGGATAAGATCTTCAATTAACTAAAAGCAAATACATAAGCAAAACTGAGAGTGTATAATCAAAGAAGATGATTCTTATCTTTTTATTAATTCTATTATTTTGACTAGATCAATAACTGTCAAGCATAGAATTGAAAATCCTGAAGGCTTGTATCTACACCCCTTGCAAAGCAATTAAAGTTTAAGTAGAATAGTAATTTAAATCTGGCTATGTTCTTAGAGGAACACACAAGATAAGGGATGCACTTGGGAAAAAAAAAACTTTCATTTTAGATTTCTTTAGCAGAATTATCATAAGTAAAACAAACCTGGTTTCCATCCCTTGTGAAGTATCTTTTTTCTATTACCTGAAAAACATAAGCAAATGTAATAAAAGTATTAATACTGAATAACAAGTCTTTGTACATGGACTAGGTACATCCAAATATGGGGAAAGCTCTATCACTCTGTATTTAATAAATGGGATATACTGATACTGCCAAAACACCCGATTGTCTTAATACACGAGTGGGGAAGATCATCATAGGCAAATGCAATGCCTTTTTAAAATTGAATCTCAAGACATATTGTACGAGTTGGTTTTTTACTTCCATGAACTGCCTTATGGCCAATTCTTATGAAAAAGACCATGACAGACGGCCATGTTCCAATACAGACTAGCTTTTCTGCACAATGCCACACAGTCAACAAGCTGATACTACTCCATTTCTGCTGCTATGTACATACAGAGAAACTTACCTTGTCAAAAAATCTGCTTAATTTTACAGCATTTGATGAACCTGCAGCTAAATACCTTGGGTTAGTGCAATCCTGTTAAAAACAGAAATAGAAATAAGACTTTCCTACACCTACATTTTAAAAACATTAAATTAACAGTGATTTATAAGGAAGGACAGTTTTTGCCGTGATCCATAATTTACAATGCTATTGAAGGAAATGTGAGGAGCAGGACACTAAGACTATCTAAAGGCTCTGACAGACTTCACAGCATTATTGCTTGAAGGACAAAGAAAGAAAGGCAAACTCCAAACCAAGAAAATAACTTACAATAAAAAATATCACATTTTGGAATACAACTTATGTGCAGGACATTTTATTATGCATAAAAATGAATAAAAGAGTACTGCAATATATGAAAAACCATCACGTCATTGGTTCACCATTGCACTATTTTTCACACATATGAAACCTAACAGTCTCAGGAAAAAAAAGTAAAATTATAGAATGTGCACAGTTCTCTTCAGAGATGATTTTGGAAATGTTGCTGGTTAGGACCTACAATGTACAAAAAAAAAACAACAGCTACAAAGGGAAAGTACATACCAGATTTATTTCCTCAGCATTAAAATCCTCAGCCAGAAAAGCAGTCCTTGTCAGTACCTCATTACGCTTGTTCTCTGGAATCTGGTCAAACTTGGTCCCAATGACCAGCAGAGGAACCTGATTTTCAGCAAACTGCTCTCGGTCATAATCACTGGAAGTAGAAGCAGCGACAGAGAAAGAAAGGAACTCAAAGTGTAAAAGAACTTCAGATTTTTTTAAGCAAAGGAAGGAAAACAACAATCAAGTAATAACAAGCTATAATTAAAAAGTAACATCATTGCAAGAGAAAAAGGATGAAAATGACACTGGGACAGAAACAGTCGGAAGAGTCGACCACAGTTAGACCAAGGAAAAACTGGCCTGGATTCCAGGACAGAAGATAATACAACCAAGAACAAGGTTTCTTGTAAGGTGGTACAATGATATCAGCCTGCACACAGCAGTCAGAAGACAGATGTTTGTGGATAGATCATATATAGCAGGGAAGGGCAGGGGTGCACAGGGAAATGCTGCAGGCACAAATTGTCCTGCTCATGAACTGAACACTTGGAAGAAAGAGTGTCAAATGAGAAAAAAGTATGGATAATTGGTAAAATCTAAAAGCTAATTTTGTCAATCGCTATGGCAATTGATCACGTTCTATGTACTCGTTTCTTTCAGCTGCATATTTAATTGTTTGAGTCTTGGTTTGATGAGAGGCTAACCTGTTGTGGTAATCTTGATTTTAGATCTCATTAATTTGACAAAGGTTGACCACTGATGGTAGGGTAGCACAGTCGAGGATCTCAGAATTAAGTCTTTTGCAATTTTAAAGTTTACAATTTGTTTTGTGGACATAATTGCAACATGTAGATAGTATTTAAGGAATGAAATTATGAAGATAAGAAACAAGCCTTTAAGACAGAACAAGGGTAAGATTTTGAAATCATGAATGAAATCTGGACATCCCTGTACTTTCTGTGAAACCAGCCTCACACCACAAGACTTGGGGTGACAAGAAAAAATACCTTTTTAAAATCAAAATTCAGCTTTTGGTAAATTTAACTACTGAAGCAAGATTAGCTATTGCATGGAACACTGCTCATCCCAGACGTGCATTTAAGTTTTTGCATTTTCATTGCAAAGAAAAATTAGTATTTACATGTCCTGTCTTCAGTGGGTTCTACATAAAAAACAGTACACTGAACATTTTCCTAAGAAAGGTCTTTACTTATCTAAAAACTCACTTTTATACTCTTTTAACTCTGTATAATTTTCTGTAAATATGCATGTACACGTCTCTGACTTCTGACTTGTTTAAGAGTCCTTTTTTGTTTAGATTGTTTTAGAAATGTTTTGATATAATATTATAAATACTATAATGTTGTGACAATTAGAAAAAAAAATCCAAATACTTTGAGCATTTCAAAGTTCTACTTACAAATGTAATGTTTAACACTGTGCTTTCAGACTCTATGACATATCAAGCTTGTGGTATGTAGCTCTGACAGATTTCAAGATTAGCTGCCCTTGATATACATAGTGAACTACCCCATCTAGTGGCAAATTGGTACCTAGCACAATCTAAGCAAGCAAAGCATCTCCTATTATTGTACTTGTATGATGCTGTTCTCCAAAGAAGCAGCAGCACAATAGCACAACAGAACTGTCAATCCAGGGATTTTAACCGATGGCCTTTCAGTTACAAGCTCAGAACTCTACTCACTGCTCATGCTTATTCACAACGGTGGCATGATTACAGCCAGACATACCCAGCAGAGCAGCAAACAAACTGATTAAGGGCGTTGCAAAAGGATAATTACAATTGAGTAGTTTAATGGGCTGCCAGAGCCTTCAGTGGATTGTGTAAATAGACTGTTTTTTAATAATGTAATGAATACCACATACCCATTGGTGACTATAACCCCCGATGGAGAAGAGTCCTTATTCAAGGCTTCTAATGACCAACGATACAAATTCTGCGAAGATTTCTTGTTTGTCAAGTCATGGACTAATATGAGGCCTACAAACCAAGCAGATGGGATTTGAATGAAAAACACAATTGCAGAAATTCCTTATTGGATCAGATTTCATGTACAGTTTGCTCCGAATGAGCAGTGTTCATGACATTTACCATTGACAGCATTGTAGAACACAGCCCTGGCGCTTTTCACACTACTGGCACTGCCCACTGAACCTCCAACATCCCACAGCTCAGTGTAGTACGTCTTCTCCTCTGGTGTGCCCTCCTTGTAGTCATGGACCTATAAAACACAGCTTCCTCGTTTGTACTGATGAGACCCAAGGGCTGAGCGAGTAGGAATTTATGTTTTTGCACTGCTATTAACGTTTCAAGCACTTTAAAAGTAAGGGAAGCTAAACTGATATTGAGACTTCATTCTGTGACACATTTCGACTACGAATTTCACCTTACATCATAATGCAAAATGTTTGTCTCGTATGTAAATACCATCTCTCTGAACTTACCATATAAATGGATGATACAATGTTGTGTGATCTCCATTGCAATCTTAGTATTTAAGTACTATACTTACTACTAAAATTGAGGCATTAACTCCAGACATTATTGTCATGTAGATAACAAGGAAGAACTGTGATCTGTCCTCATTACAGATTACAGAAGCCCTATTAATAAAAGTCCTGAAACTGATGAGATGAGTAACCTGCTATAAATATCAAAATTGAAGGTCTTACCCGGACGTCCACAGAACAGCCCACAGTCCACGAAGGGTTACCAAGCACCCGATTGTGACACAGTAAGTGTACGAGAGATGATTTGCCAACACCTACAGAATTAAAGTACCTTTGTCAGTTTATCTGAATAAGTAAGTGAAACAATTATAGCAACAATTAACTAATGTTAACTAATAAGCAATCAAAGCACGTAAGAACAACTTTTCAAACAACATGAAATAACCATAATGGAATGAAAGAAAAAAACATCACATACAGTACATAGTATTTAATAATACTGTCTCAGCATGAATTACGTGAAGGAAATGGTTTTTGCAGTAGGTCTGTCTTTTGAAACCAAATAAAGTGAGAATAACATTTACTAAAGACGTCTGCATAATACAAAGATGAAAATGTTTCGTCTTCTTTAAGAACATCTCAACTAAGAGTTGTATTAAGGCAACATACAGTACTGTCTGGCAGACAACAGAACTACACTGCCAAGACCTACGACCTTTTTATAACGAAAGAAACCACTAGCGCAGAATTACAGTCGCACGATAACATGAAATACAACTTCATTAAAAAGGTTTGCAAAATGACACTTGCAATATACTTTCCATACATTTATTTAAATACCATAAAGTAACAGTACGACACTATAAATATTTGATGCGTAACACAAGCAAAAAACGTAATGCGTTTCATATTCAGTTACATATATATTCGCGACAATCTTAATAAAGCACTGTAATGTGATGGAAGTACTAACCTGAGTCCCCCAAAACCAAAACCTTCACCCTATCAAGAGAGGCCATTTTCTCTTGTCATATTCACGGTGACCCGGAAAAATATCAATAGACGTCAGTCCTTCTGTTTTACCAGCCCAACGTGAAACTACTTCTGATTTTCTTTGGTTCCTAGTTCTCGATCTGGAAGTGCCGTGTGTTGGAGTAGGGAAAACCCACCGCCCCAGAGCTCTGCTATTGGTGAAGCCCAGCGCCAGTTTCTGTTGCGCAGAAGCTGTGGCCAATGGCGAGAGGACGCTGTGCTGCGCTGGTGACGACTTCCACAGTGCCCACGCCGGAGACGCGCGCTCGCGTGGAGAGAGTTTAGAAGAAGGTGGTAGTGGTTTGTTATCGGGTGAGCATTGTTTTTTATATTGTTTTGCGACTTCATTGAATACTAGATTCTTCATGGAAGAAAACCAAGCTGGAAGAAACTAATAAAAGAAGAAGATTGCTGACTTTTCACGAGCGTTGAAAGGTGATTTCCTCTGTTGTTGATTTTCAGACTGTGCTGTTGTTGACTTCAGACTTTTGTGAGGTCTGCTGTAGTTGGGTAATTCTTGATTTGATGCTTTGCTTATTTTCATGAAAGAACGGCAACACTGCTTGACTAAAGCATAACCTCACAATAACAAAGCGAAGGAATGCCATCGGAAATGGGCTTTAGCAACGCTAAATTCATGGAAATGCATGTTCTGGTGAAATGTGTACTTTAGATTTGCACCACACAAAAATAACAAGATTCATTAAAAAAGTGAAAAATGTCATATTAAAATAGTATTCGTTATGATCATTAAAGTCGTAAAAAAACATAAAGTGATATTAAAAGAGAATTTAATCTTTTAAAATGTTTTTAAGTGAAAGTATGGCTTTTGTCTCGATTCCAAACCAGTCAGGAAGGACGCATCTCTAATAAACCATAGCAGTGAAATCCACAGTACTTCATTATTGGTACATAAAACTAGGCAACTGTAAGCTGAATTTGGCGATTACTACCAATTGAGCTGCATTAGATGTGCCAAATGTAACATCACTTTATTTACCCTTTACAATTTCTTGCATTAGGAATTTGTCTTTTCACATACCCCAGCTTGCTCTCCATGAGACACAGATAGGGAGAGAGCCTGGGGTCAGAGCGCAGGGTCTGCCATTGTACAGCGCCCCTGGAGCCTCCTCTTGTTTGTATCCTTTCTTATGTTCTCATATTACTTTCCTTTAACTGGATTTTTTCATGATTGTGTGAGCCCCCATCATGGAGAGATAACATTGTCAAGGATCTTACAGTCTTATTACGTGAGGCTGCGCAATAAGGGAAATATACGATCTTCTTTAGTGAATGTGGCATCACTTCACACAAATTACTGATGGGCAATGTTGTGTCCAGTCTGAAATCCCAGAGCAGATAAATGGATGCAAAGTTTCTTGATAATTTTTCCAAAACAAGACACATTAATCATCTTGAAGAATAAAGCAGGTAGAAAAATGATAACACACCTGGTTTAAGGGCTTCTTTTAGTTTGACCCTTTTTCGTATGCAAAGTATCGATTAATGCTTTTCAGTGAAATCATACTTTGTGACAGTTTCATGTCTTTAATAACATTCATCGAAATATTTTGCTCCTCTTGAATGCTGCTTTTCTTCTTTGGATCACTGTCTGCAGTATTGACCTGTTGAGCGCATATTTCAGATGTGACGTTATATACCTACACCACATTCTCCTGTATAGTATTTTGGAAGAGCAGTAGTGCAATAAGATTGGAATGATTAGTATACAGCAAAAATGCTGATTTTAGTCTTGAAAATTGTAAAGTACAAGGGTACGGGTGTCCGGTATTCAAAATCTTTACCGGCACTGACAAAGTCAACGCAACGGTCTTATTCAGAGTCCAAAATGTAACACCAATCAGAGGCACAAGTAGAAACTAATTGTGCCAGAAATAATTGGTAATGGCTAAAAGGCATTGGACCCATCTGGGATATTTGCTTTCTAGCGTCTTTCATCCTGCCTGCAGTAACAAAACATAACGGATGTGCGTGGTTGCCCCACCCTTGCTTTTCAGGAGCGTCATGACTGAGCCGGAAGTCCTGACTGAGGTGCCTGCCTCCCTGAAGCGCCTGGCCAAGCAGGTGGTGCGCGGCTTCTATGGGGTGGAACACGCTCTGGCCGTGGACATCCTGATCCGCAATCCCTGCGTGAAAGAGGAGGACATGCTGGAGCTGCTCAAGTTCGACCGCAAGCAGCTGCGCTCTGTCCTCAACACGCTGAAGGGGGACAAGTTCATCAAGTGCCGCATGCGGGTGGAGACGGCCCCGGATGGCAAGACCACCCGCCACAACTACTACTTTATCAACTACCGGCTGCTGGTCAACGTGGTCAAGTACAAGCTGGACCACATGCGTCGGCGAATCGAGACAGATGAGAGGGACTCCACCAACAGAGCCTCCTTTAAGTGTCCTTGCTGCTTCAGCACTTTTACTGACCTGGAGGCCAACCAGCTCTTTGATCCCATGACAGGTAGGGTCACACAAATATAGCTGAATCTTTAAATTATCAGCACAAACATAACTGGAAATGGCTGCCGCAGTTAGGACCCATCCAGCTTTGGTTTCTAGTGACTAATCTTTCCCCAGCTGTCATGAAAGTGTCAGATGCCATGTGTCTGGGAGGATCTTGGGGAGTCAGTTTAATCATGTTATTTGATAAAGGTCTTGGATGGCTGAAGGCTGATGTTAAAGGAAACACTGTAGAAGTTCCTTTTTTGAGGAGATCATTCTTTCAGAAGCAACGTTTCAATGTATCCTTCGTAGACATTTACAGCATATATGACCATATATAAGTGCTGCTTCATATTACGTGAGCTTTCTAACACCGGGTATGAAATGAGTTGAGAAATGCTGTAATTTGCTGCTTTTTGGGTCTTAAAGTTCAATAATAAATCAAGACAAAGGTGCTGTTTTGCAAGCACAGCTGGGGTCAATTGAGTTATATTTGCACTTGTTCAATTCCAGTTTTGGAAATGATGCAAATCGAATAGTTAAATGAACGCATTACATGAATCCTTGTTATTAAATCTTTCCTTGTTAAGAACATACCAAAACATACAAACAACAGGGGCTGCCTCAGTATGTCATCAGTGACAAGGCACGTCCCCAGAGCTGGGAATAGCATTCCACATTGAGATGGAAGATTCAGATCACTTACAACTGTCACGTAGTCAGAACTCTGAGACCGAGCCGAGCCAGCAGAGGAAGACAAACGTGCTTGCATGACTGAAGGCTATTCGGTTCATAAAGTTCTATTGGTTTTTCACTAGCTAATAGATCCAAGGAACACACCCTTCCAGGACTTAAAAGAAGCCTGGGTGTCATCTTTGACAATGCAGTTCGATTGATAGCCTATTCCTCTTCCTGAACACCTCCACCCTTTGTGTAGAACAGTGCCTCTTGTTCTCAATTAAATGCTCTTCCCCATAGTTTCCACATGTGTCCTCTGGCTTGTGTCTTGCTATTGCTATTAAGTCTGAAGAGCTCCAGGGGGTGGACTTTTTCAGGGTCTTTGAGAATTTTCAATACTTGGGCCTGGTTTCCTGACGGTCCTCTCTAAGACTAAAAGAAATCAGTTCTTTTAGCCTGTAGGTGTACAGTATTCCTTTAAGCATGGGAATGTATCAAGTTTCTCTAGTTTGGACTTATTCCAGAGTGGTAATATAGTTTTTGTATTGTGGTATTCTAAATGAGGTCTTACTAATGCTCTTTTCAATTATACCTTAACATCCTTTGATTTAAACCTTTACTTTTATCTATACGATAATGTAGAATAGCAAGAGGTAGCATGTCAGCTAACGAATCACTCTGGGAACAAAATTCCATTATAAAATTAAAAATAAGTAATAAAACGTTCTTAAGCTGTAATGAGAAGCTACTACAAAGATCAAAGGTTTGGGTGATTCCCTGTAAACAGAGTGTGGTTTCTTTACATTATCAGGAGCCAGTTTCTGAAGAGTTTGTAGTCTCTTTCTTCCTGCTCACTCATCAGGAAGCTCATCAGTACCCTTTTTTCACTGCCCAAACTTTTAATAATGAAAGTTTACTTTATAGTATTTTGGGATTTATATGTTAATTTTACTACCCCTTTATGTCACCCAAAGAAACATCTAATGCTAGAGACCTTACTGGTCAAACACTGTAGCGTAAATCCATTTTGTGGAAATGAAAATGCAAATCGTAAGCATTTGTTTTTGGATTACTGCATTTGACCTTCAAGACCATTTTAAAGCAAGAAAACAACGTAAAGGCTTTGCAGCAGGAGTCTAGTGATCTTACTGCTACTAAACTGGCATGAACGTAGAGCAGAGTTCAGTGTAGGACTCGATGATATGACACAGTAGCTCATGCCTCTAGGCCAGATGCTGATAATACAGAAGGTACTGAGCATATGTGATCATTAGAAAAACATTATTTTAATATTCTTTTATATATGCATCAAATTTTATTTTATTTATGTTGGTATTTAATTTTCTACTGTATCTTCTTTCAGTGAAGTCCTTGAATGCATCCTCCTAATTTATTTCTACATTTGGTTAAAAAGTTTCGGATAATTAAGTGACATCAAGTAACATATCTACATTGTTAACTGAGGTATGAGCAGGGGCCTAATAAAAGGGCCCTGTTGATTCAAATATAAGTCACTTTGGATCGAAGTTTCAGCTGTACTTTCAGCCTAATAGAGATCCCTGTGGTACACTACTAATTGCATCATTCTAATTTGAACATGGATTCCTTATCTGTAACCCTGCTTCCTTTCCATTAACCGGTTTTCAATCTAAATACTTGCATTTGCTTTATCAGAATCTCCTAAATATATCATATCATGTTTTGTGTTTGTATCCGTTACTGTTGTTGTATGTTCAGAGAGTAATATGTTATTTAAGCAACACCCACCATGTTCAAGTCCATGCAGACTAACCCCTAGAATCCTACTGTCATACAAATGATCTCCTATTTTAATTAGCATTTCCATAAGCTCATGTATACAAGTATTGGAGAAATCAACACCCAGGGAAATGGTAGTTCAAGTAGGAATAAGTAAAAGGTTTATTCCATGCTGAGAAGAGAAGAAAGGAAACGCAACGTTTTGGCTGTGGAGTCTCCTTCGGGTGTGAAGAGTGCCACCTGAAGACGGCTTCACAGCCTAGGGAAATGGTATATTGGAAAGCAATGGCTTCTACACAGGTGTGGCTCATGCTCACGTTAAATAAGGATATTAAGGTTTTAAAATGCTGAAAAGGTCATGTTTGCCTAGGAATATGGCTAGCATGGCTGCAAGAGGAGATCTCTTGTGTCTTTTAAATAGGAGTGATTATTGGGGCATATATGTCAGAAGACTCAGTGACCAAGTCTCTTGCTGATGTTTCATGTGCAAAGGTGTCTAAGGTGATGTCAGCATGGAACTCTGAGGGAAAGGGCGATAGGAAGAAGTAGATACTCCAGGATCATGATATGACTCATGCATTATCTGATGTGCAATGCAAAACTGGAGAGCACCTCTAGGTCATTTGACTGCAATATTCAACTTGAGGCATGAGCAGCCAGATTAATAACAAATGATCTTCTGAGAACAGAGCAAGATGCAGTAATCAGGTTCCGTGATCAAACTCCTGATCATCCCTGGCAATGCACATTTATAATGGACTGCTGAACAGTGAAAGTCATTTGATATGGCCAGATGAATCATCCGTTATCATGTTCTAGCAAATGGACAGTGCATGCGTGCACCAATCTAAAGACCTACCAACCTGAGCGCTTGGTTACAACAGTGTAGAGTAGAGTTGTAGAGTTGTGTTAGTTCCATAATGATGTGGGGTACATTATCCTGGTATGGGATGGATGAAGTCAGACCCTTTAGAAGGCTAGGTCAGTGCTAATGTCTACTTAGTGGTCCTGTATGACCATCTTCACCTCGTGTTGCAGTTTTTCTTTCCTGTCAGGAGGGGTGTCTTCCTGGATAAGAAGACCCCATCCACAGAGCACATGTGTTCACCGAACAGCTGGATGACCAGGACACTGGCATTATCTATATGTCTATATGTCACCATCTGAATAATTAGTCATTTATGGGATACTCTGGGATGTCACCGAAGACTGGGCTTTCCACCTCCATCAACTAGGCATGAGTTGATCAACCAAGAATGGTGCCACATCCCTCCTGCCAAATCCAGAAATTCCATGGTGCAAATAAGCAGTACTGGCTGCATGTGATGGCCCTGTTAAGTGACTTGACATTGGAGTAAAAAAATTTTGATCTACAATCTCTAATGTAAATAAGCCTTAATGGTCTGCATTTGCTAGAGTGTTTGATCCAGATGTCAATTCCAAATCCAGATATAAAACAGTTTTCAATTCTGATTCCTGCATTGAAATTGAATTGTAATTCACTTCAGCTCTGCTTGCAAATTGCAAATCCCACAAATGCAGGCAAGGGGACCCATTATAAATAATGTAAGACTATTACACTTGTACACAAAGTGTTTGTACAAATGTATGCTACTAGATGATTTCTGATTAAGCATTATTTTTTGACAACCCAAACTTAGTCACTGGTGGTTTTATTTTTATTACTATTACAATATGACCACATGAGGAGATAGATATGCAAATGCAGTGATCTTAATCCCAACCAACATTAAGACCATTAAATTGCCTGATAACTGTAGAATATTTGCACTATATATAGGCCTGTGCATCTATCACTCAGACACAATATTGCAGTGCCTTTGTTATGGGTTTGTACAGAAATAAATGTGATCCCACCATACTTCCACAACCCTCATTTAAAAATTGGCCAAACCATGTCCATGTAAGTGGTTGATAAAGAGCTGTTTACTCATGTTATTATATCTTGGTGAGACTTTAAGTGGCAGCATTAGCCGATTAACTCCATTATCTAAGATAGAACTAATGCTTCTATTGACCTAACACTCTTACTTTCTTGCTGTCTAATTTATTTCCCTGATTTGTTTTCTGTCATTCATTTCCATGGTATATTCTGTCTCATTTTGGGACACTAGATGGTAGCATGCGACTAGGGAACATGTTGGCGTCTGCGCTCCGGACTGTGCAGAATTCTCCTCAGAAATTAGGTATGTTTGAGCGGTTCCAGTAAGCCTTCAGTAACCATTCTGGTCAGCTCAAATTTATCGAGCATCTTTTCATGTTTAGTACTGTTGAGTCTAAAGTGTTTACACAGGAGGGCTAGGTGAAAGTATTACAGGGCTTTTAAAGTGCCAAACAATTGTAAATAAAATGATTCTTAGGCTAACAACAATGTCTCCATTGTATGTACTTGAAACGTTTTCAATTAAAGTAATTAACAGAAACCTACTCATTTTAAGCAGAATGAAAGACATTGTGATTTGACAGTGAAATGCATAGAGTTCATAAAGAAGATGTCACATGACCTTTTCCATTAATGGTTGTAAAAAAAGATTTGAAAAATGCTGTTTTTAGTTGAAAAAAATATGTAGTTTGTTGTTATCTAAAAGTTACGCTAAATCCTTTTTTTATGGTGTGTGTGTTTTGTAAGGGCAAGAAAATTTCATTGAAGTGGTTAGTGCTCAAAACATAATGAACTAATCCTCATTTTCCAACTTCCAGAATTATTCTTATTAGATCACATGCAAAATATTTTCTAAGCAAAAGCACCTCTCTCTTCCTGGTATAAAAAATAATCAGAAAAATAATTCAACCCATAATTACTGTTATAGATTTTTCACTAGTCAATCATTTTTAACTTCTCCTGTTTATGTGGGCTAATCAAATAATTTTCTGACAGATCTGCTTCTTACATTTCATGCTTGTTTTCTTTCTGCACTGTGTACACATAGGCATGCAGACTTTTTACACTATACACAAGCTCCATTCTAAAACAAAATTAAATATAAAACAAATTATCATATTATCAGCAAATTATCATAAGAAGTCACACCGTTAATTACATTGAGTGGCCTATGTCTGTGTGCAAGACATAATTTCAGAATAAATACACCTATCTCTGTAAAATCCTTCAGTCAGTGAATTTCATGCAAGGCTTTAACCAAGATCAAGGAGCTTTCAAAAATTCTCATTGGTAAAGTGTAGAAAGGCACAGATTTGGAGAAGGGTAAAAAATATCAAAGACCCTTCATATCTCTTTGAACATAGTGAATGTGATCATTAAGACGTGGAAGGCCCCCAGACACTGTCAAGATCAGATGTCCTTCCAAACTGAGTAGATGGGCAAGGAGGAAACTGGTTAGGTATGCCAGTGTAGGGGTTTACTGTGTGAATTTACTGGCACAATTTATTGATTGTAACAGTGAATCGCGTGAGCTTTTCCTGGCTATTGGGAATCATTTGACACAGTAACAAGCAGTTTTCACGTGGATTCAAAATGCACAGAATACATTTATTAATTCAATACAGTGTGTACTAAAAACATTCAAAGCAAGTACATGAAAATCTGTCTAGATATAAAAGGTATTCAATATCAAGATTACAAAAAGATACAAACATGGGGATTATGCATTTAGTATAACATTGGTTATATTAAAGTTCTGCCTCTCATCAACAGAGACTGGGGAGCTTGTTAAAATTAATGGGAACATAGCTGGTGCAAAGTACTGGCAAACGTGGGGAGGCAAGCCTGCTTCAGACCTAAAACTGGGATGGAAAATTCATCTTTCAGCAGGGCAATGATCCAAACCACGAGGCCAAAGCTCCACTGCAGTGGCTTAAGAATAAGAAAGTAAATGTCCCTGAGTGGCCCAGTCAATGTCTTTGATTCTGTTGAGACTCTGTGGAAGTGCTTGAGAACTGTTGTCTGTAAGTGATTCCAAAGTGCGCTAAGCCAGTGCAAAAGGTTACCCATGAAGACTTGCGGCTATAGTTACTGCTAAGGTTTCTTCCACCAAATATTAATTTCACAGGTCTGAACACTTATACATTTTAATTTTTTTCTTTAGTTTT
Source organism: Atractosteus spatula (assembly GCF_055471065.1). Taxonomy (NCBI): domain Eukaryota; kingdom Metazoa; phylum Chordata; class Actinopteri; order Semionotiformes; family Lepisosteidae; genus Atractosteus; species Atractosteus spatula. The sequence continues at coordinate 17,453,986 of NC_142709.1, read as the reverse complement.
ACTGAATGATTGAGAATTGAGGTTTTAAAAAATATGAATGCATCATTTTGTAATTTCATGGAAAGGCAGGCACTGTATCATCATGGCGTCCTTAAAGATGCACTTTCCACAGACTTGCTGAAAATGTTTTTTAAAATATCATTTTTGTTTTGTTTTTTTGTTTCTGCTCCACTTCTTTGCTCAAGCAGTGAACATATTCTTTGGTGTGTGTTTAATCCTTTGGTATGGCTTCAGAGAAGGTTAATCTGCCATGTCCAAAATAAGACAGAAAAAGGCCAAAATATGCTGTAGGGAGTATTTAATTGAGTTTTCTACAACAAACATTTTCAAATAAACCTTTCTTTTACACACATATAATTTATGCACTATGTATGTACATAATAGGATTTTCAGTGCAGTTGTCCTCAACAAGTTCACAGCACATTTCCCCTCTCTACAATAGTCATAACATCTCTTTTGTGAATTAGGTACTGTGGTTCATATAGCACACAGGCAATGTTCAGCTGCCCTAATGTGACGCTTTAGAAAAAAGGTTTAGTAAAGAGCTACAGGAATGCTAGAAGTGTCTATTTGTTGTCAACAAACTGACAGAAAAGATCCTATGAGAGTGCCTTTTCATCTGTGAAAGAAAATGTTATTTGCTCCTATGCTGTGTTTCTTAAAGGTACAGTTTCATGCTGCCTTCAATGTCAAAAGAGTATTTCATAGGATTTAATAATGCTTCCATGTCAATATTCACATCTTTTACATATCTCACCTTAGGTTTACTGTAATATTCTTCTAATTGTCAAGATTGAAAGTTTTATAAAAAATGAAATATGTGAAATACAGCCTAAGAGATACACACAGGCTCAGAAGTATGCCACTTTTTCTCTTAGTGGTTTCTCTGTGACATTCTGGATATCCCTCATGTGCTTAGTGGCAGCTCAGGACAAGGCTCAGGAGAAGGCAGAAATGCTGCAAAGTGTTCTGCTGAGGGCTCCATGTTTACACAGCATGTGGTTTTGAATGCTTACTATACTCTTGAAGTAAAATGCCAAAATTGTTGTGAAACCCCAGAATTGTGTGTATTAATACTTAAACCTGGGTATTCCTGTTTGACCTTGCAGAAGCTGACATAAAATATGCAGTGTTTTAGTTGTAGTCTCTTAAGTCTCTCTGCTGTTTTAGGGAAATGCATTTAAAAGACATTTCAGATAACACTGATGGGTTTTTTTTTTCCCTGCAGGTGAAGGAAGGTCTAATTAATTTCTCATTAATATAAAATAATCTCTGTACCTGATGCCATCTTTCATCATGCTTGTCAAAAGGACAGCCTCAGAAACAAATGTTTAACATTCTTATCAGTCTGTGTAGATAGGGAACATATAAGGCAACATTTGTCAAACTGATACTTGAGTATGATGCCAGCCAGTCTAAGGGTGTCAACAAATCAGGAGGTTGTTAATTTGTTCCGTTTGCCCACTAGCTTCTCCCTAAAAAACCTCTTGTGCTATTGATTTACTTTAGGGTAATCCCATGCACATGTTTGACCATTAGAATAAAATCATACTTTGAGTTCTAGCCAGACCATAAGTATCAGGACACATTCATTTGAAGTACATTTCAGATTGTAAAGGTGAATATCCTTTTGTGTCAGTGACTGCATGAAGTCTGTGGCACATTGATGTCACTCAGCCTTTTATATAATAATGTGAGGTGCTTCTCTGCAGCCTCTGTGCGTTCTGGTCTTGGGTGTTCCGACGTCCGTTTTTGTTTTGCCAGCAAATGAAATACATCCTCAGTAATATTTATATCTGGAACTTTACTTTGCTAGTCTGAGATTTTCCCTTTCTTTCTCCTTGTGAACTCCTTGGTTACGTTGGCTGCATGCTCTGGGCCATTGTCATGCTGTTTTGTGAAGCGTCACCCAGTAGGTACACATTTTCTGTAAACTTCCGAATTCTGAATAAGAATTATTGCAGAAGCAGCATTCTGTTACTGCTATTATTAGTTACATCATCAATCGAGATTATTGCTGGTTTCAGGAGGCAGTATTCTTTGGAGCATCTGCATCTCCTTGCTTTCACCAAATTGGAGCCTATCCATCATATTAGTAAAGGTTCATCTTTTATAAACCTTTTTTCCTAATACTCTTCTAGTTTATCCATGTACTTCTAAGCGACTTTTATTCTGGCTTTTGAGGTTGACATCTTCTGATGTAGCCTTTGCCATTGTACTGTCTCAATTCTCTATGAGCTGTGAATTTAGATACCTTGACTCCTGCACCCTGGAGGTTGCTGGTTATTTCACTGAGTTTTGTTTGACAACTAGACTTATTACTCTGTCATTAACGGAAGATGTTTTGTTGACTGACCTGGTCTTAGCTAATTGAACATAATTCAGAATACACTACAAAAAAAACCAATTTCTATGCAGTGGGTCTGATTGAGATTTTACTTATTTCAGATTCAAATTATCTGCTTTCCTTGAAGAGAAAATTCTTATTTTTATTTTGACTTGTCAACCATCGACTCCAAACACTGAAGTCCAAGCAAGACGTGGAGAGGATTTTCAAAGTTGTTACCTAAGTTACTCAAAAACAAACATCCAACAAACAAGGGACATTTGTAAGCCAATCATCCCAATACAGTAGTCATCAGTTTAATTGACCTACGAGGAAAGAACTCAGTTGATGTTATGAAAAGTAGTTAGGAATTATGCTTTGCATGAGAAAGTTATTAGGGGAAATTTTGGTGTAAGCTCCCAATACATTTTGAGGGTTTGTTATTTAGTATTTAGAACGATAGTAAATTAATTTTAGGATATGAATTTGAGGTTTTCTAACTTTTTTTAAACATGATTTCCCTGTGGGTAATCTGAAGACCATCATATTTTATTTTGGAGACCTTGAGATTTCCTGCTGAGCCTATAACCTAAGAAAAGTTGATATCTCAACATTCAATTAAAGCCTTATCATGCTAGTTTCTGTTCATGTGCTAGATGATATTCAGAACACTTCAGTAGTTCAAACAAGTATTCCAGTAACCTGAAGAACATGTTTGCATGAAACTGGAATTTAATATCTCTATATTATCTCCTATATCGATGAGCATTAACATGCAGGCAGCTATTATCCTGAATTCTGCCGTTGGGCATGTGCAGTAGACCTTAAATGATTTTTACAAGAGGCAGAGGTGATGTTTGCAGGGTGCGGCTTTATTCAAAAGGGAGATATAAAGGAAAAAAAATACATGAGATGATTTCTGCATGTTGATCAGCAATCAGGGCTTTCAATCAATGTTTTCATCTACAATTTCTCACCAAAGTTAATTTAGGATTTTTTTTTTCATTTTAAATGCCAACATATTCGTATGTAATTAAAACATTTATTTGTGATTAGGATATGAAAAGATTTTTTTTTATGTTCATTGTGGAGGGTTGTTAATCAGTTAGCCTCACTCCTATGCCCTTGTCAGAGCTGAGGGCCATTATTCATGCTGCATGTGCTGCAGTGACTCTCCTGGAGAGTTGGTATTGATTTAAGTTGTCATTTGGCTTTCTCCGACAACAGTGCAAACTTACACCATGTGCTCAGGAAGTCTCATGGTTCCTGTTTTGTGACAGGTTGGCTGATGCCCAACTAACCTTAATGGAGTTCGGTCAGGTACATGAGAGCGTTCACAAGCGAGAGGAGGCCATGTGACACATCTAGCCCTCTTGATTTTTCACTAGTTAATTGATCCAGTGATCCTATACAGCTGTTTCCTGAAAGCAGTGAGGGCCCTGGCATTAACAGCGTGGCCAGATAGTGTGTGCCATCCTCTCGCAACAGCTTTTAATACATTGTACCTTAGTTTCCACATGTTTGTGTTTACTTTTGATTTACTGTAGACATGATTGGGCTGACTTTGTTTATTGCCTTTGATTATCATGAATGCTTGAATGAGATCTGCTCATTGTCTTTGTTCAAGACTATCAAGGTTCAGTTCGTTTAACCTGTCAGTGCAGGACAGACATTTAAGATGAAGAATGTATCGGGGAAACGCAGTTAATGCATTGCACTTAACATCCCTTGATTTAAATTGTATACTTATAATATTTAGTTGTTTGTTACAGTGCTTCCACTTGGGAACTTGAGAGTTTGCATGATAATACAGGAGAGTGTGGAATTGATTTCTGGTTTGAAGGGATTGGCTTGCTTTCCAAACAAAACAATTCTACTGGTTAAGCCAAACAGGAGCCCTGTTTAATGTTCCCATGTTGCACATTTCAGAAATGTTATGAAAGTTAATATTTCTTTACAAAATGTGTGCTTTATTTCAAAAGAATCAGAGATAATTAGAAAAAGAATTAGTCTTTGTTATTCAGAAATATGTCAACTGGTGAATAAGTAAAGCTTACTCCTTTGCTTAGAAAACCTGGGTTGTCTTTTGTAAGGTGTCTTGTCTAGAGGGGATGAAAAGTATCTTAGATTTTGTGTGTCATCCTGACACTGTCTTGGCTTTAACTCCAGCCTTTCTCTTGTTCTCAATTCCAGTCATTCAGAGCTTTTGGGTAAGGCTTCTCACTTTACAGGAAGGAGCTTGCAGTTTTGTCTCACTTAGGACATTTATAAACGTGCTGTATATTTTTGTCCTCTTGGCTCTTGTTTGTCCTTCTGTTTTGTATGAAGATCTTTAAGATGTAGAAGTACATCTTATGAATTACAAGGGTACTATTTTTGAAATACATTTTTAGGGTGGCTATTTTAAATGGTTTTAAGCCGTTTAAAAGGCAAGTAAAATAATGGCTTAAGGCAAATAATCCTTTGTTAATCTTTTGATGTTTCTTTTAATGGCTAACATCAAGTCATTGATCTCCATGAGTGATTGTCTTCTAATATGACTCTTGAAATATTTCGGATATTAATTTAACATTATTGCCATTATTTTTGTACACTTTACCATAATATTCTGTTTATCATATAATGTCTGTTTTTTATATGTCCATGTCTTGTGTTTTGTTGGTTGTCTCCTGTCCAGAGACTACAGATGTAAATAAGCTGTTTAGCTAACATGCAGCTTAAGAACTGTACAGTCTTGATTGCCTATAGCTTCACTGCTGACTGATACAAAACTTGTCTAAAGTGCCTAAAAGAGATTAACTAATCTCCTTTCAAACTAAAGTAATTTCCATGATTGTTCACAAAAATAGGAGCAGATTAAGATTTGCACCCCCGTTTTACTGAACATTTATAACTGCCGAGGGTCAGTTTCCTTATCACTTCCTCCTACAATGCAGCTGGAGACGAGCAGTCTCTCTTGCTTGCTTCTGTTCAGTATCTTTTCTCAGCTTTTGTACTAGGTTTGAACGTATGAATATTTGTCTTGGTAGAACTGCATTAGTACAATTAGATGTTTGGGTATGAGATGGTTTTGACGTTTCAAAGAGACTGTGCAGTAAATGAAGCTGATTGGGGTTTATTCAGCATTTGAAATGTCAGGACATCTGTGATAGGTCTTATGTAAGAATATATTTAGTTTCTTTTCTAGTTTCTTTGCTTTATATAATGCACCACACTATTAGGCCTACAATGTGTTATGTGCATCACATTTTGTTTTCAGTGCTTCACTTTCTTTAATTCATTCAAACTCCATGCAGTATGTATTTACTTATGAATAATTATTCACTAAAGAATGACTTTGTCTTTTTGTGGGCTTCTGTTTTACTTACAGTTTTCTGCTACATATTTTCTGACCGTCAGAGATGCTCATTTTTGCTCAAATGTATTAGAGAAAAACAAACATGAAAATGACACAACAGTTACATCCATCTTCACAATGTTGTAACGCAACTGTACTAATTTTGTCATATAAACCTTTTCTTTGCTTTGTTTAGCACTTGCTGTTTCAATTTTTTATATATTTTAAAGTTTGCAACATTGCATACAAGCCGTTAAACTATACTCAAGTCTTCTGTGCTGTACTGACTTTGTAAAGGTCCAGGCTAATGGCACAAGCAGAGCTCAGTACTGAATAGTAAACTAAGAGTTCTCTGTGAATGGCTTTGCAAGCTCACTGTCAACTATCATAGGGGATTGTGACTGTAATGGCTGTGGAATAAGCTGTCCGACTGCTCTAACTCAGCATTCAGCCAATAGTCTACCATCTCTTGGAAGATGCTGTCACTGTTAGCTAATTATATAGTCCAGATTGCAACCGGTAATTTCTGGACTATAGGGTCCAGTCTGTGCTCTGATAAAAAAGGCCCTTATTGTTTGAGTCACTTGGGAGCCCCTAATCAAAATGGTTCTAATGCAGCTGGTTTTTGAAGGATGGCTTCTTACTGGATTACAGGATGCCAATGGGCTGAATTGATCACGATAATTTGATTTGGTCTGTAACTGTTTTTACCAAGTATTATTTGCAGATTGTTTTTAAATGTGTTTATAAACATTAAGTTTAATTCCTTTTTGTTCATAGGCTATGATTGTTGTTTTCCTAATTCCCACTTCCAAGCATGTATTTGTGTCTACTTTGCTCTCGTCCAGCAAAACCATGGTGTGGTTTTGACAAAACAAAGTGTCCAGCTGCCATATCACCCTGCAATTCGCAACTGGCAGCCCATTGAAGCTAAGCCTGGTCAGTACCTGGATGGGAGACCTCCTGGAAAAAACTAAGGTTGCTGCTGGAAGAGGTGTTAGTGGGGCCAGCAGGGGGCACTCACTCTGTGGTCTATGTGGGTCCTAATGCCCCAGTATAGTGACGGGGACACTATACTGTAAAAAAGGCACCGTCCTTCAGATGAGACGTAAAACCGAGGTCCTGACTCTCTGTGGCCATTAAAAATCCTAGGGCGTTTCTCGAAAAGAGTAGGGGTGTAACCCTGGCATCCTGGCCAAAATTTCCCATTGGCCCTTACCAATCATGGCCTCCTAATAATCCCCATCTATGAATTGGCTTCATTACTCTGCTCTCCTCCCCACTGATAGCTGATGTGTGGTGAGTGTTCTGGCGCACTATGGCTGCCGTTGCATCATCCAGGTGGGGCTGCACATTGGTGGTGGTGGAGGGGAGTCCCCATTACCTGTAAAGCGCATTGAGGGGAGTGTCTAGAAAAGCACTATATAAGTGTAAGTATTTTTTTTTCAGCAGTATTGATAACTTGTTGGTAGAGTTGCAGTGTGATCAATCCTGAATGTTGCCAACAGAAATGGTATGTTCTTTTAACAGATTTTCTGTTTAAACTACACTTTTATTCTTTCACGTCTTGCCCTCAGCCATATTTTAGTCTCTTAATTTCTTTGCTTCTATCTCAAGGTAATTTGTATAACGTTAAGAGCATTGTGCCTATGGCGGGATTAATCATTACCACAGCAGCAAACAGCAAAAAAAAAAAAGTATTTAGAAATAGGTTCTAAAATATACTATACATGTTCAGTTCTTGCTGAACAAAAAAAATATTTTTTTCATTTTAATTTTTGACACAATTTTGACCACAGCAAGAGCAATTTATACTTACATGTGCATTTTTATATATACATACTGTATGAATTATGAGAGATGGGCAAAATTAAATGCTGTCACCTTTTCACAACATTAGAAAGTCATATTTCCCCACCATTCATAGCAATTTTAAGGAATTAATTATACATATTGCTGTGTACTGGCCATTGTAGTAGTTACACCAATATGAATTATGACAATATTTAACACACTCTGACATTTAGGCTACAGAGGCCACAAAACATTCATAACAATCATGCTACATGGAAGGATCACTCAGGACACCTGCTGAGTGGCTCCATTATGTCTACAGAGCTATACAGGTTGGAGAACCCGGGGTCAATTTGTGAAGGGGTTCGTAGAGTGTCCTCTACAGCTGTCTACCAATAGAAAGACTGTTGCTAATGCATACCACAGCATTGGGATGGCATAAGTAAATAGTCAGTTCCTCTTGCTTCTCTTGTATTATCCCTAGCTGTAATTCTTGAACGTCTCCTTGCTGGAGGATGTAAAACGTTGCTGAAAGTTGTGTGACGGATGCCCAGATAGGTATATCAGGATTAGAATCAGCCATAATAACTTCCTCATCCCCTGGAGCTGAAGAAGCAAGACAATGTTAGTGAGCTCCACTTTTATACAGCCCAAAACACCACTTATTCAGACCTTCACTTTGAGGATTGAAACAAAACATAGGCATTTCTGATCTTGGTAAAGACCAGAAATATATTTTGAACAGAGATCCATATATTTTATGTTTTAGGGAAGATTTATTCCATTTTAGTATCTGCGACATAGGAGGTCTTTCTCTTGAATATATTACCTGCTTTGCACAATTGTGTGATTTTGCATTTAAGTGTTGTGAATAAAAGTGCATTTGTCCTTTAATGTTGTGCCTCCTCTTAGCTCCACCTCTAACTGTGGTAGGGAAACCGTTTGATCAGTTTTCATTACTGATTATAGGAGCGGTTATCTAGTATTTTGAACTGGTGTCCAGATTACTGTGTTAAATATTGCTACCGGTTGCATGTTATTTTGAAAAATTAAGTCAAACTGTGTAACCTGGAATTAATAGAAATTATTTGCTATTGCAAATTCTGAGTTAGCAACTGTTAGGAAGTACGTTAGTAGCAAACATGCATTGTACAGTGTGCATTATATCCTTAAGTCTGTATTTCTGATAGTGATATTCCTGTCTTAATGGTTCCCCTGGTTATTGCTGTAACAGTTTTGGCTTCTCCTCCTTGTGCTTCTCTTTTTTTTATTTTATTAGTTATTTTTATCAATAGGTTTTAGTTTTTTATACTAAGATAGGCAGTAATATATGTATTTTTTCTTTTGTTTTTAGAAATTCACTTTCAATCCAATGAAATTTAACGCAGCGTGCTGTAAGCCTTGGAGGGGCTACACCCAGTCAGCTGGAATCAGTCTGTCTGTTTCTCTTCTCATTGCTGCTCTGGCCTGATTCCCTGATCCTGTCATGGTCTGCTGCAAGCTTCTAACCTGGAGTGAATGGCCCTGGCTGGCTGAAAGCACGGCCTGTCTCCCTGCTTGAATATTGCATGGCATGGTTCGCTCTTGGTTGGCTGGACCTGCCATCCTGATCGTGCTGCAGTCTGCTGGCTCAGATCCCTGTTTACCTCACCACTTGCACGCTACGTGCTGCGGTTAGCCCTTAGTTGGGCTGGGGCCGCCTTCATCTGATCCCGTTCCTGCTGCTGCCTGCCCAAGCCCTGTCCTGCAGACTTCACTGCGTGCCTCTTTGCCTTTTATTATCCTCTGTCGAGATGAGTCTTAAGACTGGCTTTGCCTTGTGCTCTTTTACTTGCCAGTGTTTGCGTCGGATACCTGGAAGTCACGTCAGGCTGTGCCGTCCAGGCATTAGAGTGGATTTAGTTGATTTCTGTTTTCCTGCTAACCGGGGAATCAAATGAATGTTTTGCTAGCCTTTTGATGTCTCTGATTTTCTTACCGTCTCAGTTGTGCTTGCAACATAAACAGTGTCATTTTCAATCTGTTTTTTCTTCTTAATAAATGCTAAGTGCTGTTGTTCAAAGGTGAGACATACAGCACACATCTTTGTCTGCACAGGGATTTTGCTTTATTTACCACACGCAAACTGTAACTGTATTTCCTTTTCATCACAGTTGTTCTAGTTTAGCTAGATGCCTTGATTTAAATTGAAACTGCTTGTTCAGTCTTGTTGTATCTTGTATTAACTACTAAAAGCTGTTAAATGCACTGATAAATGTCTTGATAATTTACATTTAACTGGAACTTGGCATGATCAAAATGACGGTATTTTGCTGTATCTGAAAATTCCTCAGGTATCTTTGTGTCAAAAAGCCCAGTGTATCTGGTAGAGAGGTCGGCTGCTGTTTGTTGATTAACACTTCTCCAAGACCCATTTTTTAATCATTTGAATACATGGCTTTAAGGATCATTTCTACCTTGTCTCTAGCAATTTTGTTTTTATTTAGGCCACCAAGTCTGAATCCAGTTTTTGTTAAGGATTTTCACATTTTTTCTCTCATCCTTTGTTATCTGGTTTTGTTAGGATTTTTAGTTTAGGAGATTTTATTATTCATATTAACTCCCAATACTGCTGTTTTGCAGCAGAATTTTCTTAATTTGTATGGACTCAGCACATGGTTTGGCAAACTCCAAACAAATGTCACATATTGGACCTTTTTATTATCTGTGCTCTGCATTTTAGTGACCAGTGTGTCTTTCAGCTGGGATTTCCACTAACTTTCTCAGTGCCAGATCTGTTAATTCATTTATATTTTCCCATGCTTCAGTTCTCTTGTCAGTGGTTAATCCAACTAGTTTTGAGGATTTCATTTTGTCTGTAGAGACACTGTCCTGTCTCTTCATCTACATATCTAACACCAACAATCCTTAGTAGTTACTGACTGAAGAAAAAAGGAATTCTATCACATCTTTTAAATACATAATAGCACAGTTAAGGATAACACAATTGCTATTTTTTACTCCAACACTTGCAGCATTATAAGTCAGATTATATTTTGTGATTACTTTGATCTTATTCCCACTGTATTCACATATGTACATTTAGAATATTTCCATCCATTGCCACTAATATTGTCAACGAATTATTAAGATTTGGAATCTTTTATCTTCCTATCATACTGCTTAGGTGATAATTAAGCTATAAATGTTGGACTGTTTCTGGGTTGTTTCCCCATTCTCTGCTACTAAGAACTGAAAGGCAAAACAAGTTTACCTGGCTACATCTTTTAAGCAGAATATGTCATGGTTAGACCTGCAGGAAAGCCAAATAATGTAAATCAAAGTTTTTATATATCTATATAAGTACCCTTTTTTGCACCCTCTATTAAATTTTCTTAGGTGCAGTAGTTAGTATTTCAGAGACAAGCTGTGTTTCTAATTGAAATGTTGAACCTAAATTACATTTTTGTCCATTAGATATGTATCGGGTGCTATATTTTTGTTTCAGCTTTTTAATAGTGGTTAAGATGACTATTTTTTGCCTAAAACAATTATATTTTGAAAATGTGTAAGGTCTGAGTAAAATCTGTGTTTGATTACTGCTCTCTATAAAACGGTTCAGCCCACAGTCCTTAATGTCTAATAAGCTCATTGTAAGGTAGACTAGTTAAGGTTTATGGTTTGACCAGGGGAAAGTTTAATAATTTCCTGTAGGTTAAAAGAGAGGAAATATTGATTTTCCCATGGGTTTAAATAGGGAAATGTAAGGTTAACTCTCCTCTGAAGGTTAGGTTTAAAGGGAGAAGCACAGCACTGCTCTCCCAGTTAAGGTTAACTTTACAGGGGAATCCAGTGAGGCAAAAATGAGTTATGGACCAAGTCAGCATGGGAAGATTTTCTCACCAGAATTTGTCCAGCCTCAGCCCCAGTATTCACAATTCCCTATAAATGTTATAAAGGTAGTACTCTTGAAAGCTGCTTGAAAAATTACTTTATAAGCAGAGACTTGAACAAATGCAAGCAGTGCAGTGTGAACAGAAAAAGAGTAGGAATGGGAGAAGACATTTGGTAACTGGCTAGGTACTCCTTCTAGCAAAGAGTAGATTAATTGTATCAAAACAATAATGATTTCTATAGCCTAATTTTATATTGTTTAATTTCCACAAATGAAACTGCTGTTTGGTAAAATTAGTAATGCAGTGAATGAGTTCAACTCTTCTCTCTTGATTTTAGGAGAATTTTGAGGCTCTGCTTCATTTCTTCATACCCCACTTAAATTTTAAACTAAAACTTTAGAAATCGAAGTGCAACACCGAATGATACTATATTATAGTCACAATTTCCCAGTGGTTCTATCATCTCTATTCCCTTAATTATATCCTGGTTGTTTGAGGACTCAGTGGAGCACGTTGACCTTGAGGGAGATGGCCTCAAAGGAGATCATGAAAGGACATATAGGCACAAGAGAGAAAGAGCTTGTGAGCATTGTACGAAAAGCCACGAGAGATATAAATTGACACCAAGGGTAACGTGTCAGAAGTACGAGAAGTACTGAGCCCGAGAGTCTGTGAACCGAAGTCTCAGAGAGTGTTTAGAGTAGATTAGCTCAAAGGAGTGAGTGCAGGAAACTAAAATGACCTCTGTTAGGTGCAGTGTGCACTTATGAGGTGTGCGCAGGGGGATTCTTTGGGACATGTTTTTAGAACAAAATTTGAATCTTATTACAAGTATACAAGGGAGCCGTGGTAGCTCAGACAGCAAGGGCGTCTAGCTCTTGACTGCAAGGTCCCGGGTTCAATCCCAGGTAGGGGCAAGCGATGTAGCTTGCTCTGATTCCTTCCAGACAGCTACCAGGTCCACTCAGCCTGCTTTCCAACTGAGTACTGGGGGGTTAATCCTTCTGGGGGTAATAGCACAGCCGGAGTGTGATGCTGATCACATCATCTCCACCTCCAGTGTCGGATGGTTGAGAAAAAATGGTGGCCCTTGCCCTCCATTCCCATGGGCCTTAATGGCCTGAAAAGGGGAACTAACTTACCTGCCTACAAGTATACAATGTTGTATATCAATTATATAATTAATGGTTTAACATTTGGACAGACTTGCAAATCCATTTGAAAACTGTGCTCTATAGGGCATACAGTGAAAGAAATATTAGGGTATATTTCTAAGATTTTGGGGAGAGCTAGATTTTTTTACTTTTCTGAAGATGGAGATAAGAATCTTACAATGATTCTGGTAACTTCAAATTCATTCATGCATTTTAATTCACAGCCTCCACAGTAGTTACCTTCATCCATATGGTGTTGACAGGGCTGACAAATTAACTTTACTAAGAGGCCATTTCTTCAATGGCTGGAAGCCATCCAAATGGTGTGCTGCATCATGACATCACCTTTTACTCTGCAGCTCAGTGAGAGAGGAAATATTGAACCCTTGCATTAGGGTTTTGGTGTGGGGTGTGAGTAGGTATAATGACTTGTGTGAGAACCATTCATTCATAAATTTGCTTATGATTTGTATTAGAACATTGCCTATTCAAAGACAATGAAACCCTTTTGGTCTGTAGCATATAGCTGCAGAGGGATTTCTCCAGAATTAGTGGGTTGTGTTGATCAGCAGATGCTAATGAAACAGCTTATTATGTAAGTAACATCTTGGCTGAAGGATGAAAAAATGGATCCAGGGTATTTGAGTAGGAGCAGAGCAATATCTCTTAAATGAACCTCATTCTAGCAACTTGAACGTAGTGTGCTGCCTACCCACCAAAAGTGCCTGACTGGGATTGTTTTTTTACCACAGCCTGTACTTGTATACAAGGACACTGAACCCATAGACAGCTCAGACTGTATGGAACAATTTGGATTCACCTTACCAGGAGAAGTTGAAAATGATTGATTTAATTTGTCTGCTGTTTTTCTTTTGTAATTATGATGTTCTTTCAACTGTGTTGATATTATTTCAATTTCATAATTGTATTTAAAATCTCAAATTAAATTGATTATGCAAGGGATTTCTTTCAGTTGTTGAGTCCTTTTCTTTCATTCATTCCCACAAAGTGCAGGTTTATCCATACAGCTGCAGTTGTACATTTTTCTGTGTGCTTAGCTGTATGTTGTGAATGATCTTTTCCACAAAGCTCCATCTAAAACTGTAAAACTGAATTGCTCATCTGATCATGTGCAGCTCTAGTCACACGCTTGTGGATCTGAAATCTTTTCTGGGACGGTATCCCATTGTGTCTGATGTATTTGAATGGTCTTCCTCCTTGTGAAATTTAGAGCGGGCATTAAGGTTCTCCTGCTCGCATGTTAGGCGCTAATAATGTAGCTCTAGGTTGTCTTAAGGATTTACTGCATGAGTATAGTCTAAATCTTGACTTTATCGTAACCCAAGTTTTAGTAGTTCAGGTGGGTAGCTGCGTCAGCATGCGTAGGCTGCAAAGGAACAAGTAATAGGTTTATTCCATGCTGAATGAAAAGAGAACAGCATGCGAAGAAGGCTCCACAGCTGAAACGTTGCGTTTTCTTTCTTCTCTTTTCAGCATGGAATAAACCTATGGCCTTTTCCTTTTAAAGTTTTAGTCTTACTCTCGGTTTCAAGTCAGCATGCTGTAATTTTCTCTCATTTTCATTTTGTGTCTGTTATATATTATGTGAGCTATTGCATAACACTGGAAGAGTTCTTACATATTATAGATAGATACTTTATTGATCCCGTGAGGGAAATTGCAGTGCAACAGCAGCTTAACACAGAAAACACAGCCACAGTGTAACGAATGATACAATAATAATAATACAATACATACAATACAATCAGTACAGTGAGAAGTGCACTAAGAAGAGTTACTCAGTCCAGAACACACAAAGAACAAACCAGAACAGAACAGTACACAAAAAAGTCGTATTGCACAATATGACTATAAATATATATATAAGTATATATATTATATATATTATAGTGTATATATATAAGTATGTATAAAGTATTATTGTCTGTGCAACTGAAGTCTGTATTGAGATAGTTGTTTATGTCTTGTGTGCGTGGTTCACACATGTCTATCGGTGACATGTTAATATTCCTAATATGATACATCAGTAGTTTGTTTTCTTTAAGAATCACACATCTTGGTTTGGTCGTCTCTTACATTTGCTGTTCTGATGTTAAATGAAGGATTGCAAAGCATTGCATTGTGCATGTGGGTGCCTGTCTGTCTGACATTGCTGTCTTTTTTATGGCCTTGTTAAAACCAAGAGAGCATTTAACAGGCTGATCCAAATAAGAAAAAATGAACTACACAAGTAAAGACGTTTTGGGGGCATATCGTTAACATTAAAATATTATTTGATTTCTGCTTCAGTCTTCACACACTGTGTGCCTCATTGAGTGTTGCAGGTTTTAAAATAAATTGGATACTATAATGTCTTAGTGGAATGTGCCAAATGTTGTATGTAATGATAATAAATAATACTATAAAATGAGCTAGTAGCTATTCAGATGTATAAAAAGATAGGTGATTTCCATACCTTGTCTATGTCCACTCAGATAATAGACCAGTTAATTGAAGGGGTTACCCCAGCACTGCTGGTCCTCATCTATCCAGCTGAGCTGATTGGAACAGCTCTTTCAAGTTACAACAACTGGGTCTCCATTGGGGTCTTGAATCAGCAACCCACTAGATTGCAAAGACTGTCATGTCATGTGATCAGAGACCTACCCTCTATGCTACACTGAGACCCAGATGTAAAGGAAGCTGAGCTTAGTTCACTGTGTTAATACTATCTACATTAGCAAGTATATTAGCTGCACAATATTTAGGGTTCACAGTGAAAACTTAGAGATTCCTTATTGCTGTGCAAAGCATCTGAGTACTGAAATAATTTTTTTTTGAAACCATATAGTAATAACAATAATAATTGCTCATAGTCATGCGATTCCATGTCCATAATAATAAGCAGCATGATGCACCTTTATGGGTTGAAAAAGCTAATTGTGAGAAAATAGATGCCTTAAAGAATCCTTATTACTAAGTGAAGCTTAATAATACTACATTAACTGATTAATAACAAATGTGTATTGTATGTCAGTTTTCATTAGTAATCAAAAGTGAGACTTGGACTAGTACAAATATCTAATAGCTCTAAATCCTAAACAGCTTTACTGCTTTTGTCTGAATTTAGACATTTTATACATATGGTTTAGACATATAATGCTGCTGCCCATCATTTGTTACTTTGTCAATAAAGGTAAGTCAGCCAGCTGCAGAAGTGTCCATGTGAAGAAATGGGAGAATTTGAATTTCCTGTAACAATTAGAAATTGGAAAGAAATTACGAAAGTTCTTGGATGACTGTTAGGAATAAATCCAACATCATAATTTACAGTCTCGCACATTGATTGGTCTAAGGTGTGATCAGGTATAATCCTGGTATACACCCTGCAGGTGCCTCATTGATGGATCTTCCTTTGGGTGATGGACAGTGACTCCGACCCAGTGTTTTGGTGAGAAACGGTTTGGTCAAGGCACTGAAAGATTATTAGAAATTGTAATAACACCTAATTCTAAGTGAAATAATATGCCTTGCAGCTACCCATGCATGCCCAGATCATGGCTTCACGTGCACCATGCTGCAGAGATAGTACACATTGGAACACTTGGAGTTGCTTTCTTCATTTTAACTTTTGCATGACTTTGATAAAGACTTATTGTGGTCTCTTGTGTTCATAAAACTTTCTTAGTTTACAAACTCTCCTGGCCCATCTTTGTATTTCTAAGCAAATTGTATTTTTTTTCTTTTCTTTGGTAGACTGGTCTTGGCTTACAGGTTAATATTGCCTGTGGTTTTCTCTTCAGTTTTTTTTGTATGTCCAGTTTCTGGACACTGGGCAGTGGATCTGATGGAGTTGTTCTTTTTTTCCCATTTGAAATATTCTGCTTTTCTTTTGCAGAAAACTCTAGTTTATTTTGACTCTAAACAATGATGTCAAAGTGAGACAGGTTAATAGGATGTTTTTTTAGGACTGTCTAATAGCCCAGCAATATGCAACTGACCTTCAAGAGACACCTGTCAAAAAATTACCTTATTACACATTATTCTGCTCAATTCAATTGACCTTATTAAAAATACAATTCATCCATCACAATTTTCCAAGGGAAATTATTACTTATTATTTTTAGAGTTAATAGCGTAAATCTCAATTTAGACTTCACTGTCTTGATACTTTAGGATGGCATTGTACATAAGACACAGGACATTGCCTGGAAGACTAATACCCTGAGATTAGTTTAACTGCATCTTGTTTCTTAGAGCAGAAAGTGCATAATAATGAGCTGATTTCACAGCTTTAAATCACTCCGTTCCACACTGTTCTAAAATGTCATTTATAATTGTCAAAACGGGGCCAAAAATAAGAACTCAAAGGGATGAAAACTGAATTTCTGCTGCATGCACTTGGCAGGGTCCAAACTTTAAAAAAGCATCTAATTTTCGAAAAGAAATCCAGCATATTTATACTGTGCCAGGTCTGCTGACCCTTTCTTGTGCTTAGAAAATAATTGGAAAGTTTTCTGCACCATGCGTCATACAATGCTGCAGACGTCTCTGCTTGAGAAGTAGAGCTATATGACCAGTCAGAAGTAAGCATGGCATTAGAGGAATCTGGTGCTCCATCATATTAGTATGGTGTGAAACTCAACCCAGCCTGTTAGAATCTACAACTTTTTCTAAAAGTGCAGTGTCACTGACCATACTTCAGTAATTCAAATCAGTAAAGGGCTAATCAGGTGGAGTCAGGTATTAGAGACGGAGACGTTTGCCAGTATTGTCTTTGGTTCTAATTTCTGTGGTTTTAAAATCAGCTGCACAAATGTTGGTGGCGATAGTGGTTAGCATAATATTAATCCTTTATTTAATGAGGTAGAAAAGAAAGAATAAAATGATCAATAAAAAGCAAACAAGACGTGGCTGTGTTAACAAGTTAACAGTGTCGGTAAATTAGTACATAATAGAAGTGCTGTTTTAAATTTTACGGTGGAACGTTGAATTGCAATAAAAAATGAAGATAGGAAGGTCTATCAATTAGCGCCAATTAAATCTGTAAAGTGATTTACATCAGTGAAGCGTTTGTGAAGTGTTCAAGGAAGGCAAAGGATCAGAAGTAAAGATAAGAATGATGAGTGCTACTGGAGGCTCCAATGTTGAATCTAATAACAAAATGGTATAAAACATCAGTTTTCCACAGAAGTCTCTGGTTCTGGATTTCTGGGGGGCACATGGGTTGAAACTGCACATAGACGGTGCTGTTGTACCCTTAAGCAAGGTACTTCAGTTTGCTTAGGGCTGGGTCAGTGGCAGTTTTTTAAAACACAATCTCTGTCTTATACGTACGATTAATTGATGCATCATAATGGAAAAAAACCCCATGGGCACATTTTAATTCCATTATTACAAAATCCTAAACATAATAACAATCTTAAAAATAATTTCTATATGATCGTGTTAAAATATTCCTATTAATATTCCTTAAAAATAAATGTAAACCGAATGCCTTGACGCAACTTGAGTTTGAAAAAGAATCCTAATAAGCAAAAAAAGAACTGCACATGATTATAATAATGTTTTATGTAATTACATACACAATCAGGGATCAATGAACCCCATTGTCATTGTTTTGACAAAGAAAGTCCTCAATGATGATACCGTCTTATGCTTTTCAGTTCCATACCGTTTGAAGGGAAGGGATAATGCCTTACTAAGTAATCCCTTACCTTTGTTATATTTCCATAAAAGATCTTTTCAATAATATCTTTTGGTGATCTGATGTTTTTTATCATTTTAATTTTTTAATTTGATTTATTTTATTACGTTGTAGTCTATTGTTGGCTCCTGGTGGTAAAGAAATCATGGTGAGGAAACATATGTGCTTAGGTGGTTAAGCTTATTCCCAGAATTTTTTTTCTTCTTGCACTCTCTCTCTCTGTTGTTAAATATTGATTGTTACATGATCAATGTGTTTTACAAAATTCAGTTAATCGATGGATTAGTATATTGGCCCAGCTGTAAGTAAGCACTCTGTGCACTGAGTCACCAGGTTGTCAATGTAAATGGAATTTTGTTTTCAACTGACTTATCTACTAAATTAGAAATAAAAAAAGAAGGGCTTCAGAGGCTGTTTTAGAAGCAATATGCCTATAGTTCCAGATGGGTCATTTGAATCTATACCTGGAGGAACATGTGAACGTACATTTATTACGATAATGGAGGCACAGTGTAGACTTTTTTTAGCTTGTAATTTATTAATTGCACTTTAAAGCACCTGACCAAATGTCTAAGTAGTGTTATAGGCTGAGGTTGGTGACAATAGAAACATTTCCAGCTTCAAAGCAGAGGGGAAGTTTGCCAAGATGTAGGGGGTTCGGAGTCTGTGATTAAAGCACTTATAAAGTTTACCTTGGTTTACTGATGATTGGGGCTAAGTATTTGCATTTTCTTTAGAGAGCTTGCAATTCTGTAGCTTTTAGAGAACTTGGAGTTCCTGAGTAAAGAATCTATTCTTTTAAAATTACCTCTCCTACTTAGTGGGAGTATTTTAGAATAGGGAGATAGGCTCCTATTTATTTTCTGGCACCTGGGCTAGAGAGTAGAGAGTGCTTTAATTGTAGGTTATATTCTATTTAGTTTAGAGGGCAGTTTATTTTATCTTTGGCCTCTGTAGGCATTATTTAAAAGTCAAATACGTTGTACTAACTTAGGGTTTTCTGAGTGGACTAGACATAGGACTCTGAAACGCCTTGTCTGTAAACTTGTTAATAC
Source organism: Atractosteus spatula (assembly GCF_055471065.1). NCBI lineage: Eukaryota > Metazoa > Chordata > Actinopteri > Semionotiformes > Lepisosteidae > Atractosteus > Atractosteus spatula. The sequence goes on along the minus strand of NC_142709.1, from coordinate 17,434,738 downwards.
AGTAACTTATGTGTTGTAAATTTATGTCTTGTGTAGTGTGCGTTAATAAATATTTGTTTAATGAAGTGTGCCTGGATTATTACTCTTTTCACCAGAGCTGTGCCAGTAAACAAGTAATTCACTTGCCTCTAGCTATACCAATTGCTCATGTATATTCACTGGATAAATCATTTACAAGTAGGGGGTTATGATAAATTATTTTATTATTGATTAACCAGCTAGGTCAGTTTGCTGATTTTCTCCATTTTCGTAACCCCCATTTGTGACACTGATTCCTTTACTTGTTCCGCCTTTCTTATTTAAGTAAAACTTTTGTCATTATTCCTAATGGAGTATTTGGAATTATTGTTATTGAGTAGCAGAAATGTGGAAGAGTTTAGAAGAAGGCGACATTCTCAGAAAGCCTGCTGAATTGACAGAACTCAATTATAAGGTAATCAGTCATTGTTGATGAAGTGGGTCCAGTTGGGTATACAGTGGGGACAACAAGCAGATTTATTCCGTGATCTTACAAAGACCTTTTTCATCAGACCCTAAATGCTATAAAAAGTGGGGAAACAGATGGTATGGTTCCTGTCTGCTGTGATTTCAGATGTTTTAAAAGAATTTGAATAAATGGGACTGCAGAGACAACGTATAATAAAGCAGAGGGCTTTATAGAAATTATATAGTATATAATAATTTACATATAATCTATACAGCTTTTATATATCTTTATAGAAAAAGGTTCAGTAGCATCATGACCGGCAGATGTTTTACTTATCTGTTTTATATAGCTCAACAAATACTTCTGATTGAATAACATATTGATTTTTGCTGTTTTAAGTGCAATAGACTCACTTTTTACATAGTAGTTAGGTTACTGGTGGAGTGTGTATACCCAAAATACCAGTCATAAAAGCACCGGCATGCTATAGGCTCTGTAACTAGTTCCCAAAGTGGAGCTTAGGTGCGTGCTGCACCAGATTCAAAATTGTATAAGTGTATTTTTTCGTCTCAGACCACATATACAGTATACATACTGTACACAAATTCACAGAAAAATATTTTGTGTAAAAAATATTTTGAGTCTACTGTAGTTGACAATAGCAAATGAGAAGGTAATTTCGCAGATATATTTGTAGGAAATTTCATAGATCAGTTTAAGAAATTAGAGAATTGATGGTTGTAATAGCTTGTTCTGGAGCTTCTAAAGGCTTTATTGCAAATGTGTGTGAAGGAAAGCCAATCGGCAAGATTCTTTGAAGACCTAGTGTTTTATCAGGCTAGTGTCTTTGGTTTAATTAAACCTGGCAGCTTGGAAATAAACCAAGAGTTATTGTGATTTTAAACTTAATCCTCTTGCTATGTGCTTGTACACTATTGTTATGACCGTCTTTACAAAACTTACAAAACTTTCAAAACTACTACCTACATACTGTTGAAGGGATGAGAGAATTTCGGCTCTGATTTGTTAAAACTAGATAAAGCGCTCAAAACTTTTTTTTAAAATAGTTTGAAGATTCTCTTTCAATCAGATTCTAACACTTGCAAAAACATTCAGTAAGATCTTTAAGTACTTTTGTTTACTGATACTAAGATTATCTGTGGGTATGATATGAAGCACGTTTAATTTATTTGGTTACAGTGTCCTGTATAATACGGTTTGTTACATTCTGAAATAGGTTTGAAGAAACTGTTTTTAAGAATGTCAGTCGGTCTTACACATATGCAAATAAAATCCGAACTCAAGAATGGTGGTCTTTAGCATCATCAGGCTGTCAGCCACTTATCTTTGGAAAGATGGGTGTTGATTATGAGTAAATCAAGTTGGTTGGGGATTGATTTTAATTCAACAAGAAGGCACTATAAACTTCAATTTGAATGGCAAACACATCTCTTAGAAGATGTATCCCCATGCAACTAATTTAACCCATTTAGGGAAACATCATTATCATAAACAGCAAATTTTCAAAGTAACTAGAATTTCTAGTTAAAAGCTATAAGACCTTAAGATCAGGTTTAGGAAGCAGGTTGTGTCTAAGATGAAGTAAGATGAAGGCTTTTCTGATTAGCAAAAATTGTTATAATATAACAGCTGTTACATGTGATTTAGAGCTCCCAGTTTAGGGTGAATAATTCCAGAATACAGTAAGAACAACAAAATCAGCTTTGCGAGCTGATCACACTGAAATAGCTAGTATAATTGCTGATGTTACAGCCCAGTTTAACATCTGAAGCTGTGAAATTATTCTTTCCTTGAGGGTAGTGTCATGTGAACTTTAGATGACTCAGCAGTAACTCTAGAAGAATAATGCCAGGAGATATAATCCCAGCTTTGGAGACAGATACGAAAAGAAAACAGCACTAAAGGTAACATCAATAACAAAAGAGTTATCACAGAAAATAGAGAAAATCTCCCTCACTCTCAATCTCAAAACTCCCAAACATGTCATAGTAACAGTTCTCAAGAATTGGTTGAAAGGTTAAAGAGTCATTGTAGCAAAAATTAAAAAGAAGTGATCGATGGGAAGGTTCCAGTTAAGCCGTAGTGTGGGCAAACAAAGAAAAGATGTAAAAACATCCAGACAATCCAAGCAACATAAATCAAATGTAAGGCCGAAGCTCCCCTCCCTGTTGAAGGCTAGGAGAGACAAATAATGAAATCCACGTTTGTTGATGGTTGAACAATAACTCCTCTCAACTCTTTGTCTGTGGTGTCAAATATGAATTCACAATATGACAAAATGTAGGACACCGGGGGCTATGCCAAAGCTTTGAAGATTCTCCAGACTAGGCTGTCCTAACTTCAGATCAGCAAAGGCTACAAATCGCCATCCTGATGAGCTGAACCAGGCAAAAATCCCAAATGATGTGAGAGTTGGGCAGTATTGGCAGTGGTCAAAAGTCAGTCATTGGGAAACACAACAAACAGGAGCTTCATTGACAGTATGAACATGAAACAACCATCTGTGGGGTGTGGCACAGATATGCAGAACAGTCCACAGACTGTTGTGTGCAACAAGCCAATCAATAGGAAGGTCCAAGTCAGTACAAAATGCCGTTTGTAGTGTCTGGCTACCTGAATTTCTGGTGCTGTTTTGATAAAGTCCTGGGATTTCACTTGTTGCCTTGTTCCTTCAGACTCATCTTGTTGTGACACCATTCCAGCAGGACAATGCACATCCTCATGCTGCTTGTTACAACTTCTTTCTTGCAAGATGAGACTGTGACATTTATGGAATGGATGCACTGCTTGCACTACTCCACAAAAATGGTAGGATGCGCCGGGACATCATGTAGCTTCTAGGACTCAGACGCTAGTGTACAGTCATTAGCTTGTCTAAGCTCTATAAGACACATGAAACAGAATCCCACAAGGCAGCATCTGCATCCTAGTGCAGAAGCTTGCACTCCTTCCAATAGTGGCCATATTCCAGTACTGGCCTGTGATTTTTGTGGTGCACCCCTGTGCATTAGAAATGTTAATCAAAATAATGAGTTTACCGGTGTTCATTAAAATGTCAGTGCTTCTGTTGCAAAACACATTGCCATTTTCCTCATAACTTTACACATTTGATGCAGTCATAAGTAAGAAGATTTTTGTTCGGGGCTAATTGTACATTCTAAACACCTAAGTATAGCCTTGGATCTCTTAGGAGACTTTTTCTAATGTAAAGTGAATGCAAAGTGCCCACAACTTCCAGGGATTGAGCAACCACAGACGAGCACTTATTTTGTGAGCAGGGTGCCCTCACCCTCGTAAACAAATCAGGTGGTAATGTCTCACTGTCCGTCCACAAGGACATTGAGGCTTAGCATGTCCGGACAGTTCAAAGTGGGAAGGAAAAAATGTTGAATTTTCCTTCTGAGAGATTTCTTGCTTATTTTATCACTCTTCACACCACTGCTCATTAGTGGAAAGGGGGAATGGAAAGGGAAACATTAAAGAAACTTTATGCAAAATGCTTGCTGGAAGGTAAAATGTCCTGCTGAGACCTGTTGGAGAGGATGGGATTTGACCCCATGGTACGGAAGGCAGAGTGCAATAATTAGTGCCCTGCTGCTCCAGCATTTGGTTGGGTAAATAAACCCAGGGAGAGCTGATTTATTATTCCCACACCACTGAAGGGGCAGGTGGGTGTTGTTCTTCTACAAACACATACAGGAGTGAAGGGAAGCTTTCAAGGGGGTTTTGAAGGACTGAACACAAGGTGGAAAATACGATGGCGATTTATTAGGCAGTTAGACTTAAACTTTGCTACGTTCATTTAAAGTAGCATTTAAATTACAGTGATGGAAGTAAAATGTGATAGTTGTTCAGTACATAGCAATAGAGCTACACATGTGATTACTTCACTTAGGAAGAAAGCATATTCCATTCTTAAAGTATTTATTTGCTGTCAGCCTTCTGATGTTGAGTATATCGGCCTGTGCTGCCATTTTAGATGTTAAAAGTGAAGGTTGTTTGAAATACTATTTTTGTTTTACACATCATGTACGAGTTCTCAGTAATTTATTGTCTACATATTAAGTGAAAATATGTTTGATTGTCCGAATATTACAGATATACAAAAGTGGAACCAATTCTGGACACATCTGATAGACACAAGATGCGTTTTTCAGCTGGCAGAAATAGAAACAGAACTGTCAGTAACATGCAAAGCACACTTAAAGACCATAGAAACACACTAAAGAGTAGGACCAAATCAGTGGTTTTCTCAGGGATCCTGCTGGCACCTTCAAGGTGAACAACTGGGAGTGCTAATGTGTAAGCACCACATCGATGAGCACATGCTGTTCGGAAGAAGGCTTCAGCTTCCTTGGCCTCTGGAATCTATTGTATGACAGAGTTCAGACAATTTGAATCAGTGCAGATCCAGGGAATTATTTCTGAACAAGATAGCCAGTCAGCTTAAGAAAAGGAATTGCAGAGAAATTCAATAACATTTAAAATCTAGTGGAAGAGGGGAAAATACAGATGCACAGGGAGTTGAGCCAAAAAGAGAACCCAAGAGGAAAACAAAATGTCAGCATCAACCGACCAGGTATTTAAGTGCTTATACCTAAATGTCAGGAGTATTAGGAACATAATGCAATAGATAGAACATGCTGTATAAGCAAGTGATCATGATGTAATTGGAATCACAGCAACACAGCTAACAGAGAATGAGTTGAAGAATACTATATTTGTAGGTATGCAGCGCACCTCATAGACAGGAAGATGGAAGATGTTGCATTAGATATCGTAATGAAAATTCAGACACAAGAACTTAACAATGATGAGAAGAGCACCCACAATCTATGTGGGACAGATATCAAAAATGCTCTGCTTGAAATGCAGAATACTTTCATCCTAGAAGTAAATCAAAGGCAAGGGACCCAGATGGTTTAAACAATATGGAGAGAGAATGTAAAATTATCTCAAAAGAAAGTATGCAGTTAAAATATTGTGCAATAAATTTCATACACAGGTGGTTGGATACAACAAAGGATACTTCGTTGATCGGGGGGGAAATAAAATATTTTTTACTGAGGTGTTTACCAAAGGTGGAAATCAAGTTTAGGCTATGGACCCTTCTTCTGTTTCACTTAAAAATGATTGTGTATTTTTGTTTTTACTTTTCAGATAGTATACAGATTCAAATGCTAAGGGGAATTAGAATGTGGCTTCCTTCAAATAGTCATATTTCACAGATAGACACTCCCAATAGGTCATGATAGAGACCCTATGACCTCTCTCAATAGGCTCAAGTGTGAAAAAAGAGAACTTTTGGGCAAATGCCTTTCAGGATTTTCAGGAATTCCTGATTTCTGGTTAAAAACTGCAATGTGAATTGGACCATAAGAATTCCATCTAAACTTCTCCAAGATGTTGGAAGTAGTCGAAAGTCAAACATTGAATGTCTTGAGAAAATATGGCACAATTCACAAGATATTCCTTCCATGCCGTACATTATTAAGCGATCCACACATTCATCAAGTGCAACACTAAATATATTATTATAACACCGCTCTCTTTTTTATGCTATTTTGCTTATGGTTCTCTACTGATTTAGCTGTCACAAGTAAGTCCTTTATTTTGGTGTCAGCTGATTTTATTGAACAAAACATCCAAACAACTAAGAAAAGTCTCTTTTGTATATTTCCCATTTGTAAATGGCCTTCTATATTATGCAACACAATTGTGCAATTTCATAACTTCTCTGTATAACTAGATTTTCACTAACACAGAGGTTAGTAAAGTAATAAAGAATTCTTGTTATGGGCCGACAAAGAATGCTCTCGCAACATATAGCACAATCTGCAGGTCTTTAAGATAAAAAAAATGTGTTCATCTCTCCAAGAAGACTGAAATGATCAACTATATAACTTTGCCTTGTTATATCTAACATTTTGTACTCTTCAAGTATAAAACACATATCTTGCAAACTATTCTGAGAATCAAAATAGGCTGGAGCCATTAAGTAATGCAGTAAGTAAATCAGTTTTGTCATCAAAACATCATCAAAACATCAAAACATCAAAGAGCTTTCATTAGCAATGCCCCTCATAGCAGGCATAACGTGGGTTTTGAACCCAGGATTAATGTGTAGAAAACAAAATACAAGTAAAAGTTCTCTAACTGGGTTGATATAATTGATAAAGAACCATGGGGGTCTGTAGGACCACTGTTTTTCCGATCTCCATGATTTAAATATATTGAGTTAAAGTCAGGTTTTCTGAGTTGATACCAAAATATTCAGATTAGCAAATGCCATAGATGCTGCAAATTGATTTAGACAGCATTTGAGCATTCAAGACCAGACGAACACTAAGTACATAACATTTAAGAGCCTGTCCAGTAATGTTGTGGAGGCTGACAGCTTTGCTTCAAATCCTCATCACGATGAATAAGATACTCACGTCAGTTGTGTGCTAGGAACCAAACAAGTTAGACCGATTGACCCCTTATTTGTAACTTCTTTGGGTTACTGTAACTCTTTTTTGTAAAAGAGTGGATTTGTTAACACATTTGGAAAGTGATGCCAGTATTATTGTTTTGATTTGTTCTTGCATGGTAGACTTTTAATTAAGTAGCCAAATTAAATTGCCTTATTGGTAGTCATTACTTAAGGAGGAAACCATCTCAAAGCAAATGTTTTTCTTTGAATAGTGAGGTGTCTTAGTAACCTTTCCTGTGTTCTTATTTATGTACTTCATGAGATACGGAAGGTTCTTTACTTCAGCTGCTTTCAATGTCACATAGGTGGCAGTGCCACAGTGAGTATTGCGCAGTCAAATCTAAATACTGTGACCTAGGCCAAGTCCTCTAGTACACAGCTGTTCCTCATAGATAAGAGAGTTTGAGATCTTATCCCTGAAGTCTGTGTCGCCTTTTGTCCTGCCTATTCTTCTGGAGTTGTGAAAGTCAGCTTGAGTAAGAAGACAGCATGTTGCACATGGACTAAATTGACTTTAGTTTCTGGAATTTCTACGTACTACATCCTTGAAGATTTTTATTCTGTATGCTTGTATCTTATTTTTGCTCATTAAACTTTTTTCATTATAGAGGATTTTATTCACACTGTACCATACATTGAATGCTTTTTTATATTGTGTAACTTTCACAATATAAAATCATAAAATCAAATGTCAGGAGGTCAGTAGCTGTTAGATGCACATGAGTCCTTTCACCCCGTGTATAAACGCTGCATACCATCCACTTCAGAAGCAGTGGTCCTACAGGTGCTGCATTTTTTTAAAATGAATTAAACTTGTCTGCACTTTTAAAGTCTCATCCTTTTCCGTGAATACAGATGTGTTGCAAGTGATGCATCTCACAGCCACAAGACTTAATCAGCTTGATGTTGATTGTACCAGAATCAGCCATAGGCACACTGTCATGGCTTTGATCTATGAAAACTGCAGCATAGCCACATAATAGAACTGCCCATTAACTGTTGCATGATATGAACTTTAAATTACTAAAGTAATTTACAATACACATTTAATATTTTCACTACACATTTTAAATTACTCTAGTAATTTAAAATGTGTATTGAAAATATTAAATGTGTATTTTCAACCTGTAAATGCATAAGGTATTGCTTTCGTCTAGAACTTTGGAGATTCACCATAGCCTTTCTTTTAATGCAGTCTGACATGAACTTTGCTAGAAAAAGCCTTAGTGACAAAATACAAACATGTCCTTGCACTTTCTCCCTTTTGACAATGAAGAGCTGTAGAGGAAACTGCGTAGTGAGTATAAAGATATAAATCTGACTTTAATTCTTCAGTGTTTGCTGCTGAACCTCCAATCAAAATACTGTATGTTCATCAATGTAAGGACATATTTGGATAAAGATTGCATAATTTGTAAGTACTTTCAAGCAGGGTTTATCTCATCATCAGGCATAGAGCCTGTAATGTGCAAGTCTATAATGTGCATCTACAAGCTGATAAACAATTGTAACTTAAATGTTTGAAACAAGTCCTGTGATGTAGCGATAGCCATTGACATAACCCATAGTAATCATGTCCTCTGATTACATCATTGAATGAATAAGACAGGTTATCACAGTACCTGGCATAATAAATACATTCAATAAGCAGTGAGGTTATTCATCATTAACTTTGAAATTGTTTTATTTTATTGAAAATAAGTGTATTGTAGACAACGTTTTTAATTGTGAACAAACTAATCTTTTGGTTACATTAAGCAGTTAAGTATCATTAAAAGGAATGTAGCTTATATTTGTGTACTGCCTGGGTGGAGCTGACAGTGAGGCGCAGACCTCAGGCTTTGACTGCCAGGCCTGATCAGATGTCTCCCTATATTCTGTGTTCTGTTCCACTCCGTATCCTGTACTTCATTCAAAATTGTCAGATATAACTTCTCCCTTTTCTGTGAATTGAACAAAGAAACATTCTGACTTGGATCTTGTCTGTTTCATGCCTTACTCCTTACTAAGGGGAAGTTGTACCCTTATCGAGGAGTCAGGTGTAAAACGGATACGATCTGGGTGGTAGGTAGACACAGACCCCTGCTAAGAGCTGAAGGTCTGGGTTCCTATGTAATAGGGCATTTCACTACTGGAATGTGAATGCAATTTCAAAGAGCTTTATTTCAATGACTGATGAATTACATTGTTGCCAAAGTAGTACCAATTAGCAAAAATATTTACAAACATTTGGAACAATATCATCGTATTATTTGAGGAAGCTGAGGCTCTGTTCTTCAGGCTGTCACAGGAGATATTGAGCTGCAGCCATACTGAGCTTCCTCCACTATCCCCCAGTAGGATTCATAGCTGCTGTGATTCTGGCAGGTGTGAGAATTCGGGGATTTATTTTGGAGAAGAATGTTTGTCCAATCCTTGAATATTTCTTGCAGTGTTACATAAACTTCATCTCTGTTCCAGCCTGTACCTGTAGCTCTCTGGGTAGCCAGATCTGTCTGGTAGTAGGGGATGGAGTAAGGTTGACAGTGGCCTTCCTACTCATCCAGCTATGTAGTTTAGATTTCCCTTGGAATTAATTGCAGGTTTGCATGCAGAGAGAAAAGTAAGTAGAAGCGCGTATACAGTGCCAATAAAAAAGTTTGTGCACTCTATTATACTCTTGTATATTTTAAACCTAAAATGTAATTAGATTTTGATGACAGTCTTAAAATAATAAATTAGAAATAATAAAGAATGAAGTTAACCCAATTAAATGTACACCACAATACTTTATACAAGTGAAGCAGTTTGTAAAGGTCACCCTAAAGCATTCAGTTTGTAAAGACTTGAAACAAATTGGTTTTGATTATTTAATAAGGTGATTCAGTTAAGTAAGGAATGGTCAATTGTGGCACTCGAGAGCTACGGTTGCCCAGAAAATGAGACATCTGCCTTAGCAATGAGCTGAGTGGTCCAGTTGATACAAAACATATTATAGAATAATTCAAGACAAATGCAGAACAACTTATTAAGTAAGCACAATAATTTGTCACTGCTCTAAGCATCCAAATAAGCTAGATAGGTGAACAGGCCCCCTTTCACGTGTAAACTTTCATGTGACCCTGTATACTATATTTGACGTATAAAGAAACATGTTTGGTGGCTGCATATAACAGTTTAGGAATTTGTACTTCATATTGTATGTGGGCTTGGTTTTTAAAATATTTTGAGGAGTTGGTTTTATTGGTTGCATTAGCTGAGTGGATTCAGGTTTGTACAATGTATAGTGTGTATACGCTGTATATTGGTAGCTGTGTTTGTGAGATACAGCTAGTGCTATAGTTTCATTTCAGAACACGAAATGTCTGAAAAAGCAGAATACTGCTGTGGACGTACTGAACAATTAATACCTGTTCATTTGTGTGTGGTAATTTATTACGGTGTATGAATCTAACATCTTTCACAGTACCAATCAAAGCATCAAGCCAGTTGTATGCTGCGCCTCACTCTGGGCATGGACAAAATTCTTGTTCTGTATTTTCTCCCATTTTACATTCTTTTTTCTTTCAGTTAAATCTGAAATGATTTCTTTTAACTTCCAGGCATTGTGTAAGTGCATGTAAAAGGCTTGAAACTTTTGAAAGGAGCAGTGTAATGTCACAGTTGTGTATGAGTGGTTGTGTGCAACATTGAGGTGAATGTCAAGTACACTCCCTGTCACTGGCCAAATGAGTATCTGTAATGATTCTGGTCTAGTGTCCATATTTAATGTGTCTGTTTAGAAATGAATTGTTATGTATATACTGTACTATAGTTTACCTGTTTATGCTATAATTGTAATTTATATGTATATACTATAATTGTTGTGATGTTGCTAACTGAAACTGACCAAAGGGGTGGAGCTCAGAGACTGCCGGAGATGGCCAACAAATGAAGGAGATGGTGAAGGGATATATATCGGATGAAATCGGGACTGGTCCGGTGCTGAGCAGGAGGCTGACATAAATGGCCACTTCCAAGAGCACACTTCTCGAAAGCAGCTCAATCGCAGAGCACCATACCAGCGGCATAACAGGTTTTAAATAAGGAGGAAGGATTAGTGAAGCACCCGTTCATAGGATGAGGAAGGCTGAGATAATCGGCCCAAGCAGCTTCTATTCGCTCCGGCTGGTATGCGGCCCCTCGAAACCACGGACTGTGTGCTCCCACTCACCCAGGCATTACAATGATTGCGCAACAGTATTAAGCAGACCGTATCAAATTGAAATGTAAAAATAATTGTCTCATAATGGTAATTAGAAGATCTTTCTGCTTATACTAAATATCCCTGATTGCTTCCACAGTTTTCAGTTACTAGTGTTTTGCAGAAATCCTTCTGTGTGACCTTTGTGTTCTCCTTAATCTGTATTTTGTTAAGATTGCATAGAGACATGCTAATCAAATACAGAGCTTTTCTCCTTGAATAACAACATGCATAGAACATGCAAAACCTTGTGGTTTGTATGGGATCAGATCTATACATCTAAAGAAATCTTAACTATGCTTGCTTTCTACAAAAGCTATATACTAAATCTGTCCCCTGATTGATAGCAGAAACGGAATTGCAGCCCAACACTTGCTGCCAGAGATTATTCATTGCCACTTTGCTATATTGTAGTCCTGTAGACTCAATACAGAACCATTCCTTTGCACTTCACACAATTTTAAGAATATTAGAATGACTGCTCTTCTTAATAATGGCAGTGTGAAAGGTATTGTTGATCTTTTTTTGTCTTCTTAGTTAAGATCTGAATAGTTAGAAGGAGTCTATTTTAAATGTAATATATTTGTATGCAGATGGAATATATGAATTACATACTGTGACTCCTATTGACTGAGGCCCCTAAACACTGTATGAAATATGTATTCACTACATGACTCATCTTAATGATATGCCAGTTATAATAAGCATCATAAAATATTTTAGTGCCTCTACAAATAAATCTGATCGCAGTCTTTTATTTTAAACTGAATAAAGGGTTAGCTGTAGTTGTGCTGAGGCAATTAGTGGGATGACACCAGGATCTGTTTTAGGCCCCTTTCCTTTTCTCATTATAGTACTACACATTTTAACAGTGTAGTTGAGTATAATGAACCAACCTGTTACAGCAGTAAAGGTATCTCAAACACTTGATCACAGGGTGTTACAAAGCATCAAAAGCCCTAGAACAGAGGCTACAAAGCAAAAGGGCAAGCTAAAAAATGAGTCTCTGTCACATAACATTGTTTAACCTGGAGATGCAAACTTGACAACCTTTATTTAGGTATATGCTGTGCATCACTTAATAGTGAGCTCAACACAAAATATACAGGAGATGTAAACAAAGGCTCTTAAGTGGGAGCACTACCATTGTGCCTGTTCTTGAGCAATGTACTAAAAAAATATGCTTTCTTATGTTCTCATATGAGTACTTATCTCATGTAACCGTCTATGTGGCTTTATCAGAGACTGATCCATTTGTGATTGACAGTACGTGTGTGTATCTCTACGGTGTTTCATGAGTTCCTTGAAGTGGCTGATATCAAGTGGGGTCTAAGTTGCAGCTAGAGTTGAAATGAAGGCAGTTTATGGTATTACTTTTTTGAGTAAATGAGGTTCAAATGTGGGCTATTTCTTTGTTCCAACAGTCTTAAAAGAGATTGCTATCTCTACTAAATCTTACTCCCTACTGCTTTGTCTCATTTTTAGAAAAAAAAAAAGATAATCACACACTGGCCCACGCTGTTTGCTGCTCACTGACTTCCTGTCAAACTCAGTGTATTCCATGTGTTTCTGGATGGAGTTTATCTGTGAGTCACTGGGCACACACTGAAAGCAGCACCTGTCTCCTGCAGCATAGAGCGACCAAATGACAAGCACTGGTGTGCAGAGCTATTTAATCTGCCTTTGCAGTTTCTGGGGAGGGGGGTATCTGGTGTAGCAGGGTTTTCAAATCCCTTATTCATGTGGAAGTCACTGTTGGCAGCTCTGCTTCTTGGAATGCGACAACAAACTCATCTGTCCTTCTTTTTGCCTTGATTGCAATGTTAGACATGTACTTTATTATGATAACGATATTATTTGCTGAGCTTTTCTCCTCCCCTAGTATCGTAACCACTGCAAAGTCCTACACTCAAACAGGGACATGAGCTCAATCATTCGAAAAAGGCCCATCTTACTGCCAACATACTGCAGTTTTGTTACAATTCACAAAGTAAGCATTGGATAGTGTACTGAGAACAAAATGTCAATAAGAAAAGCCATAAAATGCTAATTTAAATATCTGTTGCTGTGCTTTAGCAAATGAAGCACTGTATAATGTTAAAAAGAGTTTTCTGGATAAATATTAGTTCAGCTTGTGTGGTGATGTTGTGCTTTAGAGTAATGGATGACAACCTGGCACTAGCAGTAAAGGTGAAGGAAAGGACATTTTTACCATAGAAGTAGGAAATTGCATTACACTTTGTAATGCAATGATTTGTAATTGTCATGACCTAACCTGTAATACCTTCCATTTCATTTGTAATTAAGTTTGAAATGAATGTCATCCAGGAATTTGTGCATGTTTCTCAATTATGCATTAAGCACAGCTTTTTTTTTTAATGAACAAGAAAATGTAGACTAGCAAATGTCTAGAACTGCTGCTACTGTCCCTTGCAGGAATGAACATGTTTACAGTAGTATAAGGTTATAGTTTCATCATCACAAAGATGGCACAGCCTCTGTGGATAAGATGTTCAAATTTATTTTTAGGTCAGCACTGTGCAGTCTTTTTCATTCAAGCTCGGCTCTCCACATTGTTAATCAGCTCTATTGGTTTAATTGGATCAATATGACAGCTTTGTGCAATTCTTAAGGTGTTGGAGTTTATAAAGAGACTAAAAAAACCCTGTACAGTGGTTCTTTATAATGAGGACTGAACCTTTTTAGATCATTCAGTACCTATTCCTAATTCGGTTTTTCTATAATTTAAAGAGGACACAAAAATCCATTTTTTTTCTTGCAGTATGATTCATACTTGTGAAGATAACATCTCCTTGCTACAGTTATAGTAAGCTTAAGGTAAGATGCTTTTCTTACAATGCCTTTTAAAGGTTTGCTGATTGTGACTGTTTAAGACATATTTAAGGTTTCCTGAGCTATAACCTAACATGTTGGTTTTTAAGTGCTGTAGTTGCAAATAGCTTTTGTGCATTCTTGTTTTAATGTTTTAGAACCCTCATTTGCACAAACTATACCACATTTTTGTGACATCTGAAATTATAACCACATATATGATTTGCTTCCACAAAATGTTTTTTTTTAGCCTAGCAAATATCACTTTTCTTTTGTACACGTCATAAAACAATGCTGATTCATTTGTGATAAGTTTGCAACTCATGGAAAAAAGCACAGTCTTTTAGTACCTCAGCCTGAGAATGACTCTAGATGTTGTATTCTTTCAGCCTGGTAGTTGAGTTTTTTTCCCAAAAAGGATTAACACATTTATTTTTCTGCCTTATTGTACTTTGTGTTCTTGACATCAAGACCAAAGGAAAACAGGATGAGTAGTTTTTTAAGTGGTCTGTTTGTACCGTCTCTCAGATGGAGGTGAAAGACAATAAAGAGATGTTTGCAGAAATGAGAATTTTGCTGTGGGAGCTGTATGAAGATGTTTGTGATTCTGGCTTAAACCTTTAATTTTGATTTATTTTTCAGATTATTGTGAAATTTGTTTGCCTCATTTTACACTATTTTTTGAGAATTAGTGCTAAAAATGAAAATGAATGTTTTACACAGCAGTAGGTTCTAAAATATGGAGAACTGTATGCTGTGGAAAAACTTTCAGTGATTGCTTTAGAAGGCTAACCAAAGACTTGGCCTTTTATTTTCCTTTCTACTTTGCTATGAATATTTTTCTTCTTTAATTGTGACAAAACAATTAAACGTCTGAAGAAATTAAGCAGTTTGGACTTTTTCAGTATGTCTCTGTGTATAGATAAAGAAGTGTCAAACTGAATTCAAGCGTTGATAGACTAAAAGACATTTAAAATATTGTGTGAAATTTTAAATCCACAGAATTACAAATTCGTCAACCCAATGGACTTCAGAATCAAAAGTGAAACAAGACGCAAAGGACAGGAGTAGAAAAAAACTGAAGAGCCTTTAAAACTGAGATGATTGGGCACTTTCTATATAAATAACATAAGAACATTTTGCATGTGACAGCTGTATTGCCACCTTCCTTGATCGTGTGAGTTCTCAGAAGCTAAACTAGTATGGGGCTAAACTAGTTGGGCCTAGTATGGGAGATATTAGTTTACACCTATAAATTGTGTAAGTGAAACATTCTGTATTAATCGCTCTGTTATAGTGACTAGAGAAACCGTTAGAGAAGGTGCTGTCCTTCAGATGGAAAATAAAGCAAGGTCATGACTAAGAAATTAAGAGAATTTACAAATGAGAAGAAACCATTCAGTCCCAATGGTCATTGGGAGCCAAATGGTCTGAGGTTCTCAGATCTGTATCCTTAAAGAAGCCATTATATCACCTTCAACCACATGGTTAGCTTGTTCTCAACTTCCACAATCTTTTATCTAAAATAAATACTAAGTTTTTTCAGTACTCCAGCAGCACAAATGCATAGGATTAATTAAAATGTATTCAGGACAATGATGGGAAAAGTCTAGACAAACGAAAAGGATTGATGTGCTAGATGAGTATTTCACTGAGGTGTTCACTAAAGAAGAAGTGAGCAACATGCCTCAGGCAGCAGAAGGATACTGTACATTTCTTTATTATTTTTTAACTTAGAAGAAGCAGACATGTTTCAGGTAGTAGAATCACTCAAGATTAATAAACCTTGATTAATTCAGGATTCAGATCAAGTATCTATCACCTGTTTTGGTGGTTATTTTTCATGACATATAAGTTTAAATATATATAAGAAAATAATGTTACCATCATGGTGTAATATTTGCAGTTTTTATTTCCAGTTTATCAAATTCTAGTAAATATTTATTGTATATAGCTTCAGATCCAGAAATGAAGTTTGACATGGGTACCACTCTGTGCCAATGCATTTGTATGAACATGATTGCTGTCTGCTTGTTTTGAATAGTTGTATAAAAAATAAAACAAAGGTCTAATAATATTTTAACCAATATTGGGAATTGGAATCGCAGTCAGTCATTTATAGCCTTTTGCATGGCAATCCCTGTGTACTATGAACACCATTTAGAAAAGACATTTGTTATGCAGTACATTTATCTGTCAGACACTTTGGGCAAAAAACCACTTGAGGAGAAAGTGAAGCACTTATTCTGTGTCTGCATCGGGAGTTTTGACTGCAGAACTCAATTTATTTTAACAGCATAGCACCTTTTCTTTAGCAGTGTGATATGAACCCCAAAAGGACTGCAGTTCTATCTTCAGACATTGTCAACAGTCTGCTAAGAAAATAGTTCACAAGGTTATGAAAACTGCACAGGTGAAAGTTTGTCCAGTTTCTCCTATCTTCCCCAGTTTACTTTCTAGGAAATCTGCCTCACAGCTTGGTGACTTTTAACACTCATGAGCAGGCTTTGCTTTTTTCCTACCAAGAATTCAATATGAGGGAGTCTCAGTCCTTGCTGTGACTGCTCAGTTAGAAAAACATGGCTAGAGCTGAAAATAATCACAGGAACAGATGGCCAAGCTCTTTCTCCACATCCCTGTGAGAAGATGGATGGCAAGCGACTGGTGTCCGTCAGAATTAATAAACATCTCTTAATGTTTAGGATTATAGTTGGTTTATCTGCGAAATATGTCTTCATTTGTGACATAATCCATTTTGCAGTTTTGGTATTCCTTCTTTGTAGCCCCAGGATTTGAATGAAGCTTTCAGTGTATGTGGAGATAATGGATAGCTGGAAGAGGTTTCATATAAGCACATGCTATATGAATTATAAGTCTTTTTATTGTGAAAGAGTGTTTGTGTCATTCTTTAGTACAATTGCTGTGTTCAGCATTGTAGTTCATGCAGTAATTTTGCCAAGGACAGCGCTTGCTACAAAATCAAATGTTCTTCTATCCCATGACTCCCACCCATCTTTTATGTTTTACAAAATGCCCTACTTTGGAAACCAGTGCTTTTATGTTACTGCGGTATGTAGAGCATTAGTCTTGCAAAAACATCCTTCGTGGCTGTGGAAGGAAATCTTTTGTATTTATTGTTTAGTTGACTCTTTTATTAAAAAGTGATTCTTTAAATAAACTGCTAACAAAGGAATTAAAACAACAAAGGTGGCATGATGAACACTATAATACAAATACTACAATACATATAGCAATGGCATAGAGTGCAAACACATGGAATACATGCAGCAATGCAAACACTCTATTTTATCTGCTACAGTCCCTTTGTAACAGTTTGCCAGTGAGCACTTTACATATTTGTTTTGTAATTAAGAATATAGCAATATTACGGATAATGTGGGCACGGAGGAGAAGAAAACAAAGTCCTAGTGGCAGAAACTAAACATCTGGGTGTCCCAAGCCTGATGGTTGCTACCTCTTGGAAGTGGATTTGTGGTACTTTGATCATCATAAGCCTTTGACAATCTTTACAAATTCCAGAGTTGTTATCCTGCTCTTCTGAGCCCAACACGAGGGACACCTCAATGAAGTAGTTGACATTTCCTGGGTCTGCCATCTTGGGCCAGATTCTGATTTCACAGCTCTTCAGGACATGCATGCTCAGGATCAGATCCCAGCATCGCGATCTATCAGGCAGTGGGTAAATAAAATGATGAAAAGGTGTGTTGTAGTAATTAGCAGCTGGAAAGACACAATTTAAGGTGAATGCAATGATGTAAACATGAAGCATAGAAATCAAATTCTATACAAAAACACTAAAAAGGTTACAGATGAGTGGAGGACATTTGGCCCGTCTAGCCTGTTTGATGTTTTCAATTTGATCCAGGGATTTCAACCAGCCATTTCCTAAAAGAAGAAGGTTATCACCTTCAGCAACATAGCTGGGTAGCTTAGTCCATACTCCCACAAGCCTTAGCATAAGAAAGAACCTCCTTTTTTGTTTTTAAATACATCTCATATATTTTCCAATTGGCCCTGTGGTTTGTGTTTTACCATTGATTCAGAAAAATCCTCTGGGTAGACAGTCAGTGCCTTGAATGACTTTGAATATTTGGATTAGATCCCATGGTAACCTTTTTGTGTTCTCAACTACAAATGTTCAGTTCCTTCAGTCTGTCATTGTAGGACATTCTTTTAATTATTTTATTTTCCCTTAATGTAATATACATTAGAATTTAGAATACAAAATTAGCCCCAGAATGGATCCCCGTGGAACACCTGATATTACATTTTTTTAAAGATAATTGCCCAGTTTTTACAAACTGCTGAATGAAAGTTTTGAAACTCATATATTTTCCCCAACTTCCCTTGTGTCAAAATGGTGCTTCTACCAAAATTCTAGATTTTTTTTTAAATTCCGTGGTTCCATTATTCTTTCATCTTGTTTGCATTTACCGTAACCAGCACAGAATATTCGAGAGGAAAAAGGAAGTGGAATTGAAATTTCAGGAATGTTGAAGGACGCAAAAAGGGGGAAAAACAAGAGTTATACGCATTTTATTTTAAGTGGTTTGATGTCAGCCCTTTCTGTTGATACTGAGGTGAGTGCTGCGACAGTATAAAATATTTATTTAGGAAAAATACATCTAGCGGGGCAGTTGCAGAGCTGATTGAATAGTTGCAGTAAACTGGCCAAGGAAGAGAAAAGGCTTTAGGGAGCTCGACTGCAGCGGTTTATATTAGTTTTATTTCCTTAGGCGGTTGTTCTCACAGCAGGATTTTTTATTTTACTTTACATCTAGGGGTAATTTGACTATGAGCGCTCCATGAAAGCATCTGTACATATGTATAGTGTAGTGTAAGTGGAGTGTTTGCAGGGTTATTTGGCTTATTTAGTAAACTGTAATGTGAAAGTTGCACCTTGTACCAATATATGCACATTGTTAGTAGCATTGTATGGAGAGGGCACCAGGTTGTTTCATGGATTTTTAACAAAAGCTTTAAACAAGAGCAGGGCAGCCTGCATTACTATCCTTCACAGATCTTGCTCACTCAAATCAATATGATTTTGCACATTTAGTAATTAGTAACTAGTTAATATGAGGATCTCATTCATTTACACTTGAAAGATTCCAAGGTATCAGCTTAACTCAATCTGGCTGGGTGGCTTGTCCCACAACACTTTGCGTAAAGTTGTGCCTATTCTGACCTCTGGTTCATGTTTCATTATTGATATTGCAGGGTTGTACTGGGTTGACTATCATTTTCCTTCCAGGATTTTTGATGTGTAGTGTTCTCTGTTCAAGAATATTATTTCAGTCTCTCAGTGTAGGACGTTCCTATAAACCTGTGTTCCTCCCTGGATTGCTTACAGAGCAATAATATATTTTTTTTAATATGGTGACCAATATTGTACACACTATTCTATATGTGACTAGTGCATTGTACAATTTTAACAGCAATACTTTAAATTGCACACTTTTAACAATATTCACCCACCCCCAAGGTCATAGGACTTAACTTGCATAAATTTGCCATTATGTAAAACCCTCTCCTGGGTCCCAAAGTAACATTTTTGATTTATAGAAAGTTTTCGATAGATACTTAAAGAGCAAGTAGTACAGTAAGTTCCTGCTGCAGATTAATAGCGTGATATAAACGTAATGTGGTCGCCATCATCATCCACCAGGACACTCTGTTTCCACGTTGTTCTTGCGCACATGTGGCAACCTCTGTCTATGGTGGTTTTTCCACTGAAAATTGTGAGTAGCATGAAAGATGAGGTCTCTGCCAAACAAACTACTTCTTTTATGCACAGATTTTAAATTTCATAATAGACTCTGAGGTCTATAGTATTCTGCTAACACTGTACGTTTACATTGTTCTTTTATGAATCTGATCCTTATAGTATTCTAGGCTACGCTTCTCTGCTTTTGATATGTGGTGCTATACCTCTCCCTCTTCTCTCTCTGCACAATAGTGTGTATTCACTAATGTTGCATTCATTTTCATCGCTCTCAATTAGCAATGTTTCTGTGGTTCCAATGGCCTCATAATTGCCTGCTAATGTGGTAGTTTCTATCCTGTGCATTTTGTTTATAATGCTTCTAGCATTTTTTAGTGTTTTCTTCAAGAACAGTTCCTTAAGTCCTTCAGCACTTCTTTACCTGGTCCTTGGTTTTCTTTTTCCCCTAGGCCCTCCTTTTGTCTTTCTTCAACCCACGCCCATGAATCTTTCTTAGATTGTCTCCCTTCTTTCATTCTTGAATATTTCATTGTGGTTCTGAAATGTTTCAAGATCATTAATCTTCAATGTTTCTGGATCTGTTTGTAGATCCTTGTGCTAAACTGGCTGTGCCCATCTCATTCACATGTAATCTGTCCACATCAATGCCAGTCTAATGTTTCCAGTGGTTAAGAAAGCCGAGGCCACCTTTGCGCAACATGTGCTCATCCATGTGTTATATTGACAGATTAACATGTGAAGCTGTTTGCCTTTGCCCAATGCTAGGAGGACTCCTGAAGACTTCTGGTTGGGTCCGTGTTCATTTTGTTTCACATTTGTTTCAAATGTGTTGCAGATAGAAACTGTGCTGTTATACCGGTGTCATTTATGCCAACATGTATAACAGTTGGATTGTTACTTGCCATAGCTGGGGGCATGTCAGCTCTTTTGATGATATCAGATTCTCGAGGCCAGAGAGACATCATACTGTACTGTTGCGTCCAGCGCAAGTCCTCTGCATACAGAAATACTGAATGACACCTTCAGCATGCTTTGATGTGAGCTTTATTTCTGCAACAGCATCATTTTGAAGATGTCCCAAAATGCAGGTTTAATGGGATTTATAAGTAAACAAGCACAATGGGACAGGTGTCTTCCTCCTTTTGTAGCTTGTTTTATGTTCTTATTAATAATAGGGGATCAGCTGGACATGCAGTAGCTCACGTGCTGTTTGTGGCATAAAGTTTTAATTTCTAATCCTTCCATTTTCTCTATCCACCCAAAGTCCTTGATGGGATCGCAGCCAATACTCATTATATTATTGTCTTAGAGGAGCGTTTGGCAGACATACATGGCCGCTTTGAGATGAGAAGTTTGATTTTGTCCAGTAGCCCTTACCAGTGATCGCTCACGGTCACTTATGGTATGTCTTCATATATTTCAGGAACTTTCCGCTGTACGTTTTGCCAGACAGAGGTAGAGGAGGATGAGTCTGCTTTACCAAAGAAGGATGCACGGACACTGGTGGCCAGGTTCAACGATCAAATAGAACCGATCTATATCCTCCTCCGAGAGACGGAGGAGATCAATCTGTCTTATGATTTACTGGAACCGGAGCCTGCTGAGATCCCAGCTCTCAAGCAAAGGTTGGTAGCTAAGCATCATATTTTTATGGTGAAAAGCAAAAGGTCATATTGAAATTGTTACAATTCAGTAATGCTTCCAATCACTATCAAGTTTACATCATTGTTTATCATCAAGTTTATCATTGATACAGCTTAAGGTTTAGTATTTTTCCCTGCAAAATTCAGTAATTATAAATAATGTTTGCAAAATGTATCTTACATTAAGTAAGATCAAAAATACAATCTTGGCTCACTATTTGTTGACGTTGTCTTTTCATAATGTAATAGAAAACTGCTAAATCTTCCTAGACAGGATAACATGATGATGGACTTAAAATGATAGGAATGCTGATCCATGGTTCAATTCATTTGTAAGTGTGTTATAACGCCAGGTTTAAAAGAGTAATGAATTCCATTTCCAATGGACTTTGGCTGTAAAAAGCCTCTTTCACCTCATAATTTGATACCAAAGATCTCCACTGAAGGGTTTAAAAGTGTTTGCATGAATGGACTGAATAGCTGTTTTTCAGTTGTAATAAGGATTCAATGAGGGGAAAATGTGTGCTATTAAAGGCAAGAAATTTGTCTTCCATTTCACAAAGCACCTTATATAAAAACATCGAAGCCTTGTTTTTCTTGTTGATGACGCTATTGTATTTCTTCTGCTCCTCCAGTAGGGAACGGGCAGCTGCAGCTGCAGGTGGAGCAGCTTCTGGGCCCCATAGGGAGAACTGGGCTACGAAGGGCTCTGCCTATGAGGATCTCTACACACAGAAAGTCATCATTAGCATGGAGGAGCAGGAGGATCAGAAACGCCTGGCTGGAGAGGGGAAGACACCCAAAGAAAGGCCCATCTGGTTGACAGAGAGCACTGTCCAGGGTGCATACAGCGAGCTTGATGATATAAAGCACAGTAAGTCAGCCCAACTGCTGTTCAGTTAAGGAACATTTGCTGCAAAAGATTTATTGCTATATGTAATTTTCTCAGAAGGCTGTTGCTCATATGTAACTGTTGTATACCCATAAAAAGTGAGTAGCTACATATTAACCTTTGGCTGGGCTTGAAGGTGGTTTGGATGGACAGTGCAAAAGGTACACCCCCCCCCCCCCCTTACCTCCAGCCTCCTCGAGTCCTGTTGTGATCCTGTTACTTTGCAGAGTTCAAACTGTCTGTTTACAACTCAAGATGAATACATCCAGAAGAAAAACAAAAAAGTAAAGACAAAAATGATAGTAGCCTATCGGATAGCGTCATTATCAGACTTGTTTGTACATGCCATGATGTGTGTGTCCTGCAAATTGTCCTGTGCTCTGAAAATGTTGAGCAATTAGTGAATCTTACAGTTTTGCTAAATCTTTAGCATAAACGCCTTCAATGGAAAATATTTTCGGAAGATATTTTCAAAAACTGTAAATAAGCTTTAAAAGACAATGTCTCTATTTTAAAGTCGCCAGAAAAGAAACGTTAAATCATTTTGCGGTGGTTTGTTTTGCTCTTGCAGGGTGATTAGTGGCGTTGTGTTCATGTTAGTGGCGTTTATTCGTTTTCCTCAGGTGCAGAGGCCATGGACGGGCTGCGGGAGGGTGAAGACGGGCATCACATGCAGCCTGATGAGAACGAGGAGGTGATGCGTGCCCTCCTGATCCACGAGAAGAAGGGCACAGGCTTGGCTGCAGGACTGGGAGGGGCAGCTGCAATGGCTGGGGTGTCCCAGTCAGGCCACCACAGTGACTCGGAGAGCGACACCAGCGAGTCCGATGAGGATTCGCCCCCTCACCCTGCACCCCAGAGCTACCTGAAGAACGAGGAAGAGGATGAAGATGATTTTGAAGAGGTAGGAGAAGAGCCCACCGTGCTGGTGGCTGGCCGGCCCTTCCTGTATCACGAAGTGAGCCAGCGGCCAGAGCTGGTTGAACAGATGACCCCGGAGGAGAAGGAAGCTTATATTGAAATGAGCCAACATCTCTTCCAGGCAATGTATGATTAAGGATAGTTTTTTTTTTGTGTAAAGGAAGGCACATTATTTTATCCTGTTTTATCCAATCTTCTCTTCTCATCTATGGCAGAAACAATGAAACTGCATATAGCAGAGTGCTGAACTACTTTAGATAAGGAAGGGGTTGAATCTGGGGTACAAGGCTAAAAGTTTAGAATATACCTGAATCCAATTTCTAAAAATGTAATCAAAGAAAATGTGTAAATGGAGAAAATATTTTGTACTTGGAACCATTTATCACAATAGATGATCAGTATATGCCTAGTTTTTTTGCACACCAGTGGAAGAACAAAGTGCAATGACAGAAATATATTTCACACCTGCTACCTGGAAGTGCCAAGGTTAGGGTTGGTTAACATTGAAATGTAACTATTTGTGCAAGACTTTTTAACACAATTTTTGCATAACCTTAAGCTCTCTTCAGATGAGCTAATGTGCTGCTGACAATGATACTGTTTCCAAGAGTACATGAGGACACATACACAAAGATTTCCTGTTGTTTTGAATAAAAGAGATTTAAGGCTTCTTAGTAGTAGATATTAATGCCTATGTTGCTCTGTAAAAGGTATCAACTGGCTAATTTTATTTCCTCAGAAGAATTTAATATGTGAGGTTATGGAGATTTAAGTCATTCCCAGAATTGTTTTTTGTAGTGGTATTACAATTTCCAGTTTAAACTGTTAATTATTTATAACCTCCAATCCTAAAGTCACAATGCTAAATCCAGCATTTGTGAAAAAAATATATACAACCCCTTTAATATTTAATTTATTTATTCTGAAGGAGGTCTTGTGAATATTTTCTGGAAACATCTGTAAATAATTGTTTTAACGTTACTTTAATAACCAGAGACATAATAACAAGAAGATATTGCACTGAATAAATCCTTTACTATTGTATCAAGCAAATAATACATATACCATGTGCCAGTGGCTTAAAAAAAACTTTGTTGCATTAAGCTGAGAAGATTAAACAGCTATGCTTACTTTCTTTAACAGCACAAAATGAACACTGTGTTTATCCAATTTCCACTTCAGTATTTAAAGAAAAACATATTTGTGAAAGACCTTAAAACTATTTTTTTCCAGCTTGTAGATAAATCATTTCAATCATATTTTCTTTCTTAATTGTATAAAGATATTTTTTTTTGTTTTTCCTCCTTTTTTTATGGATACCATAGGTATTCCAATACATTTTTTTTTTCTCTTAACCAGTTTTTGAACTTGGGTGGGTTTTTTGAAGATGAATATAACCTGTGACCTTTGTATGGTTGTATCTGTTTATTTTATAAAGGCTTGTTTCAGATATTAAATAAAAGCCATTGGTATTTAAGCCTGTCTTCAAGTTATTGGGTGTTATTTTTTAGTTTGTATTTATATTGTTTCTAAAAAAGTTTATAGTGCCCTCCATATTTATTCATGCCCTTGTTAAATGTTTCTAAAATATTGTTCAACAGAAAGAATGATTGTGGAATATTAATTTTTGTATTTTGGGGCTCGGATTGTAATAAATCCAGTACTCTGGGAGAGGCAGGCACTTAAATCCAGGTGCAGGCAGGCTAGAGTCAGAGATCACACTTGAGAATTCAAAGAGTTTCCAAAAATACAGGCAGGGTTTGTAGCTGGGTAATCTTGAAGCAAAGAAAGCCAGGCAGGATCCCAGTACACGGTCAGGAGACAGAGCAGTAGGTGGGTACTGCCTGGACCTATTAGGAGTCCAGAATTAGCTTGTGTTCCCTCCAGTGGTGGGGATGAGGCATGGGATGGGTCCAGAAACAGAATGCTAGTGAAAGCGGCCTTTACCAGGGAAACATGGAGGGCATAGAGATGTGTCAAAACAGAAACACTGTACCTTAGCAAAATCTCCATGTCCTGGTTCACTACTCCATCTGGCCATGGGACTCTGGGTAATCCCCCCAGGAGAGGTAGACTTGAATGCTTAGATAGTTGCAGAAGGCTCACTAGAACCTGGAAACAAACTGAGGGCTGTGGTCTGAGGTAACTTCAGTGGGAAATCCAAGAAGGAAAAATATTTTATTGATGAAGACCTTGGCCATTTGGAGTGCCGATGGAAGCCTTGGCAAGGGGACAAAGTGATCAGCCTTGGAGAATCTGTCAGCTAAGGTGAGTATCAAAGAACAACCCCAGTAGCGGGGAAGCTCCGTGGTGACGTTCATGGAGATGGACAAATACAGGCATGACAGAGTGAGAAGAGGTGGGAGTAAACCCACTGATGCCAATCTCAGATTCGTTGTCCAGATTCTTTGGTTAGGTCTCTGTTATCAGAGAAGGTCACCAGAATCACCACTGAATAGGTTCTGCTGTACACTCTGTGCCCCAGTATCTGGCAAAGCAGACAAAGCCAAGAAAGATCTGGGCACAGGGTCAGGAGACAAAGCAGGAGATTGCTTCACAGCAGGCTGACAAGGCAAAGCAAGCAAAGCAAAAGCTAATCATAGCAAAACAGTGAAGCTAACATATCCAAGGGAGACCCACAATGACCTAACTAGAGCAGGGTAGCCAGGACTTCAGTACCATGGATGCTAACTAGATAATTGCCAGCTAGAGGCAGGGGATACTGAGAACTGCTCATACTGTGTATGGACAGCCCTAGTGGATGTATCAGACTGCGTGAAGCTGTAAGGGTGCAAACTGACATAGGCATGGGTTTTACACAGAAAACTTGAAAAAAACAATAAAGCAAATGGCAACATCAATTGTTTTACGCTAAATGGTTTTTCCCAATTTTAAAGGGACCAAACTTATTCACAGCCCCAGAATCAGTGCTTCATGCACCCTCCTTTTGACTATTCATCCACGGAGAATTTCTCCATCTCCACCAGATTTGTTGTTGAATTTAGGTCTGGAGATTACATTGGCTAGTAAAGAACATTGATTTAGTTGTGTTGGCTAAACCATTTCTTTGTGGATGGTAAATTGTGCTTGGGTTCAGTATCTTGCTGCTATGTCCATTTTTGACCTAGCTGGAGCCTCCTACCCGAAGACATTCACATTTTTTAGAAGGGTTTTGCCGAAATGTCCAGACAAATGTCCATACATTCTTAAATTCATATTTGTTCAATTCTACCCAAGGCACCAGAACCAAAAGATGCAAAACAGTCCCAAAGGAAAGTAGTTCCACCTCCATATTTCACCAGTGGCATAATGTTTAGGCAAACATTACCTGGCACATACTGTAAGTTGGCATACTGGCCTTTTGTATGATGATGAATCTTACAGAAGGATCTCCTTGCTACTATTCTGTTTGGTAACACAATAGTCCTGTTGAACTGTATGGAAATAGGGTTTCAATTAAAGCTTCCAGAAAGTTCCAGGAACTGTATTTGAATGTCCAGACAACAAAATGCTGACAAAGGATTAGTTTGTCCAGACTGTTTTTTTTTGTTTAAAATACGTGAGCTTGCAGTTGCATGGGTTACAATTCCAATATAAAAGAAAGGTAATAAATATTAAGTAATGTTCTGAAATTTCTCACACAGTAATTTTACATATACAGTAGCGGAGCGGTGGCTCTGTGGCTAAGGATCTGTGCCTGTGACTGGAAGGTTGTCGATTCAAATCCCGCAGCCGGCAGAGGAATCCTACTCCGTTGGGCCCCTGAGCAAGGCCCTTAACCCCAACTGCTGCAGGGGCGCTGTACAATGGCTGACCCTGCGCTCTGACCCCAAGCTTCTCTCCCTGTCTGTGTCTCATGGAGAGCAAGCTGGGGTATGCGTAAAGACGAATTCCTAATGCAAGAAATTGTATAGGGCTAATAAAGCAACATTACATTATTATTATGTATGCTGCTCTGCATAGGGCCACAAACCTTATAGTTGTAATTTAAGTTTTTCTTTATTCTGCTGTGACTTCAATATGGACACCAGTTACTGGGTTCGACCATTATAATGTACAGTATATGATCTAAAATGGTCATTTTGGATAAAGGTCATGTAATAACCAAATTGTTTTTATGACTTTTTATTTGGAGGTCATTCAAAGTTTAATTAAACTGTGTGAGTGCATACATCAGTGATTGATCCAGAAAGCAGCCCAGGGAATCCCTTTAATAATTAAGGACATTCGCATGGACCCTCTAATTCTCAAAATACCAGGTCCACTATAGATGGGAGATTAGCCTATTTATGCATGTAAACTAAAGAAAGAATTATTTAACAGCAAGTGAATTAAAGGAAACGTGCTGTGCTATGGATGGTAATGTGGAAAGAAGGATGATGGAGACTTCCTCAATTCTAACTTTTGGAATAGATCTGCATTGGGAGTGATTGGGTTTAAGTCACATTAATGAAATGCAATTTTTGCCTTGAAGAGTGGTAGCAGAACTAGTTTAAGCTCCTAGTTTTAAGTTGTGTAACATTGAAACAATTGCTGTTAATACAGGGTGACGATAACACAAAATAGGACTACAATAGCTGCAGATCCTGGCCCTTGCAAAGTGCTCATTATGACATCTGTCAATCTACCAAATCTACCAATTCTCCATTCTCCTATGCCTTACAAAACTATCTTGGAGCTGTGTTACTAAAGAAACCAAATCACTCTTCAAAGTTTCAAAATAAACTGTTTAAATTCCACTTTGAAAGTTATACAGGTCATAATATTTTTTTAATGTCTTCTTTAGGCATTCAACTTCCATGTTGGTAGGTATGTAAAGTGAAATAGTAAATTCCTAAATTAACCTAAATAGTTCTACAATTTTATGTATTTTTATTAAAGAATTGCATTATGTGCAATAGTATGTGGAAGGAGTGGAGAAATAAGGTGAAACATCATTCAAATAAGTATAATAAAGCCAATACATTTACATTGTAAAAGTAAAATTATACTTCATTAATGCAAAATGTGAATTTTTCATTTCATGTTAGCTTTCTGAAAGTGTCTTCGTAATGGGAATGTTCCTATATTTTTTTGCTTGATGTTTTGCACAGCTTACTATAACCTCAGGGGTATATCATACCCTACCCAGAGTAATTTGTCTCAGTTCCCTTCAAAATATTGTCATTACTGGGGAGGCACCACATCACTGCCCTTCTGCGGACCCAGTGCACCAAAGCTTGCCAATCAGACCTTTCCACCCCTCCCTTCGTCTCCTACAAGCTCAGGCTGACATGACATTTCTCTTATCTCACTGCTGTCTTTGAAATCATGTCTCTAGCTTTGAGTTTTTTTTTCTGGTAAATTCAAAACCTCGCCAAGACAGAAATTGTCATTCTGTGTCCTGGCTGCTGTTATGGACATCGATCAAACAAGATACGGTAGCCAGTTTCTCCAGCTTTATAAATGGGTGCAAGCTTTGCTGCACTGGACTAATATCAGAATGACAGCAGTTGAAGGAGGACAATAGCTTGGTGGACATGATCATTTGACGTTGCATAAAATAGCCCATAGGTTTTGGTTAGGCATAGTACTGTATGATTTTTTTTTCATTCTCTTGTGTACAAACAATACAGCACAGCAATCTTGCTGGAATAAAGTGACAATGTGTGACTAGATGGCCATTAATTAACATGCAGTAAGGAATGGCATGTCAAGGGGTGTGGTGAGGTTGAGCCAGTGTGGTAGGAAGACAGAGAGACAACGAAGTAGAAAGGAAAGAGGGACAGAGCTCCAGACACTGGGCAATCTGTATACAGAGGGATTTCAAATGGCCCACATTGTTTACACCCAGTTTCTTCCTGTAATCAACTGGACATTCCAACGCCCACTCCTCTGACTCAGAATGACAAGCTCCCAGAGAATGCCATAAAAAAGGAAATAGGTATGTAGGTTGAGGACTCTCTTCCTACCACAAGTTTTTTCTATTCTATCTTCTACAAGTTTTTCTAGCAGGCCAAAGGAAAACACCAGGGAAATATCAAGATACCGTAGTGGGATTTTGTTATAGTCTGTGGATATGCTTTTGGCTCCGGGAGATCCGACAGCCAGTGCAGTCGTAACCCTGGGCATTTTACCAATGGAATTTCATATTCAGAACTTGTTTTACCTGAAAGTGTAAAGATCACTATAGAAAAACACACATGGGTAGGTATATTCCTCAGTCCTATAGTCCTCAAAACAGAACAACAAGGAAATCTGGAGCATATTCCTATATTGTAACATCCTCAATTCAAATCCAATAAACCATTCCAGCCATTATCACTAGCTATAACCTGGTTATATAGTCCCCTTAAATCAAAACTGTTGGTGCTATGCGAGTGGCGTGTTCAGTGTGAAGGCGGAGCCCTGGACGAAGGATTGGAGTCACAGCCTGACCGCTTTAGCATAACGAAGAGCAGGTGTACAGGCGATATATAGCCACAATTGGCAGCCCTCCGACAGGATGAGTAGGGTTTCATGTCGGAAGAGGAGCTTCATTATGCTGGCAGTCCCGGAGGGGATTGTACCCGAGGTCGAATTTTTTTCTTTGTCAGCCTGTCCTGCCGTGCAGTTTGACCGGGGCAGGCTATTCCTTTTCAAATGTTTTTATTTTTGGCCTTGCGCTCCCTAACTGCTCCCAGACTGGACACCGCTAGATAGGGTAAGTCCAGCCTGGACGCCGCTCTGCCCCGACGGCGCAGCGCTGCTTTTTGTAACGGCGCAATTTTGTATTTCCTTTTTTTTGTTGTTTTTTTGTTTTTCGCTTCTCGTTAACCTCACACCTGTGCCTCTGCTCCCTCTCACGGGGCGTCGCCAATTTACCGTTCTTCGCCGCGGCTCCTCCCACTGCCGCACTGTTTCAGATTGTAGACTTTCTCCCATTCTACTGTATATGACAATACATCTAAACATTTATAGATGCGTGAAATTTAACACGCCACGTCCACAGAGAAGTTGAAATAATTCTTTCCTATGTATTCAAATTAACTGCTCTATATACTGTAGTATGTTTGCGTTATCCCTAATACGCTAGTCTGAATAATAATGAAAGCTGTTTGAATACCTGTGGACCAACTGTAAATAAGTTAGTAAGGTGAACAGAGTATTGCAGAATATCAGTGTATTGGTTAGGATACCAAACAGGAAAAATAAAAATAGTGTCTTTGAACCAAGCAATAGACAGTTACATCAGATCTAAAAAAAAAACTGTGCTGAAGAATGCAAGTATTAAATCAGAAAATGTTATTTATCCAAGCAAACAGTTTAACTGCAAGTGCAAATAAAATGGGCTCTGTGATGCCAAGGCTCTGTTGGCTAAATTAGGAAGTTTTCTATGAGCTGATGCCTCCTGTCACAATAATTGTCTGCCTTAAACACACTGAAATGTATCGGTCCTCAATCTCCAAGTTTAGCAAGGGGGCGTGGCTGTGAACTTGATATTTTGTGTTGATGGGTAAACATTTTTTTTTTCTTTGGAGTAAATCAAGAAGAACAAACAAGCATTGTCATTCATAGGAACACTGCTTCTATCATGAGTTCACAGTGTCACAGTGCTCTGGCAAAACACCAGCCTAAGGTGAAACTTCAGCCCAACACAAAGCTTCTTTCTGTTGGATATTAAACCTCTAGACAACATGAAGTCCCTGTCAGCTGGCACATTTAATATTTGTTTTGAGTTTATCTGTGGCATCACATTAAACAAAACAACATGCAGTATTTTTTTTAAATATTAATTCTTACAGTATGTGCAGCACAAACCTGTGTGATTCTGTTTAACATTAGTTTGTTCAATAATAAATATTTCAAACTCTAGATGCTGAAATGACTTAAGATTTTACAATTCACATCTGAATTCAACAACGTGTTTTATTTCTACATCATAGGAAGCTTGTCTGTTAAAAATCAATTCCCAGTTTTTAAAATTCCAACTTCCACATATTCCATAGTCGTAAGCGTGCTTGCTTCCCTCTAGTGCACTACACTACAGAGAATCTGATTTTCTCCTGGACATCAGATACAGATCAATGACTAGAAACTTCTGATTCCTGGTTTTAAATAGTCACCTGACCAATTGGTCTCTAATTAGGTGAGACATACAACAGGTCATTCCCCACTGCTTCCTAGGGAGTATAGATCAGACAATATCTTCCATCTTGTCTGAACCTACCTCTTACTATATTTAACATGTCCTGCACTTAATTTAGTGGACTTGATTTTCATTGTTATCAATATCCTATTATATTGATGGTAATGTATTTACAATCATGGTCATATCTAGTTTTAATGCATTTTATTAAATATGTATATATAGTATATATTTGAAACATCCTGCAATTTATATAAAAAACTACCTGCTGTAAGAGACTATTTCAGAATATGTATTTTTAGGGTCATAAAGTATATCTCAGATAGACATTTGAATATATTTATTAACACATCATGTATAGCTGTATCAGATACTGAAACTATACCCCAGGAGTTATTCTATATTTGCTGTATATGTAGCATATCGAAAACCAAAATGTCAGTTAACATTTTGCAACAGGCTAAAGGTTTGTGAGTGCTCATCACACAAAAACGCCTTGAATAAACCTTCATCCAAGTCAGGGTTGTAGGGGAGCTGGAGCCTCACAAGCAATGGGAGCAAAGCAGAATACACCCTGGATGGGATACAGTCCACCATCGATCATAACATACATGTACTGTAATTTCCATATTTACACATAATTCAAACATATTCACAGCAATGTTTATCTGAATAAGAAAATAAGCACTTCTGTCCTTTTGAAGAAAAATGAAACAGTCTCACTAAAACCTGCAAGATTCATGTTATTTTCTCTCAAGACCTGATATAGGTATTTGATTGTCATTCATATGGTTAATTTCCATGTCTGTTCTTCATATGCTTTCCTTTCTCCCACGTTTATAATATAACAGCCATTTATTAGTGGAAGTGACACTGATTACTGTATGTGCCAGCAAGTCACAGGATGCTAGGATGCCACTCCACAAGTTACAGCAGTGCTCCACCCCTAACATTTTGTGAATAACTGGTGGTAGGGTTATTTCTAAAACAGTGCACATGATAAAACTAATTATTGCTTACATACACAACATCTGTCCTTGTTTAAAACCTATTAACCTCCCACCAGCAGGCTAATGCTAATTATTACCAGTGAAGAGACATCATTTTTCCTCATGTCCTTTGTCCAGAGGTTGATATAGCTATATATTTTTGAGTTAGCTTTTTTAAAACATCAAACATTACCAGCACAAATGCAGGTTTCACTAGAATAGCACACACTCCTGCTTCAACTTACACTTAGACATACAGTGTGTGTTATTTGTTATGTGTATTTGAAAAGCATTTGAATACATGACAGCTGTTGCTGCTTCAAATAACAAAAACCTGCTCTCTCCAGCATTATTATTTCCTAATTATGGCTCATAAGGATATAATTGATCTGTCTGCATCTCATTGTGTTCACCAGAGTGGTAATTCAGTTTTGAACCATGAAGACAGGAAAAGCTTTTGTTTCAGTTTGATTGTTTTTGTATTTTGAAAGACTCCATCGTTACGCTTGTAACTTGGGGGTAATATGTGCTAAGAGCATGTGTGTTTTATTTATTGTTAAGCCATACACTGTAGTGAGTATGGCTTTATTGGTTTGGGGGCATGCATCATATCTCAAGTATTTCCTAGACTGTGCATTGCAAACATCCAAAATATAATAATTTCCAGAAAAAATATGCCAAGTATAGTGAAAACTGTCAATGGCATCAGTTTAAGTTGACAAACTAGCAAACAAAAATGAATAGCTGCCAGGAGCACCAGCTTGCAAATAGGAGTGATGAATCTATTTATTGTGTTAACAGCTGGACACCACCATTTAAAATTGATAATACTCTTGACATTTTGACAGTCTGGTGATATTTTTGGTAAAAACTCAAAATTCGTGATAAATAGCATTGCACTCATTGTTATTTATAGACTGAAATACAGTATGTTGTCTATTAAATACATTAAAATTCCAAAAAGAAATGCTGGTGGGAAGGATTCTGAAAACTTCAGCAGTAGGTTTTGTAAGCTACATGAATCCATTTAAATCCTTACATAAAATCATGTGTGCAATGGCATTTAATTAGCATTGCGTTATGATATCCGTTTTTAAAAAACTGCAATTGATTTACATGGAGAAAAACAAAAGGATTAGAATCATTATAGCATTTTAGTGCGAGTCTTATGAAAGAAACCACTTCCATGCTGTGAAATTGGTTTTGGTATACAGCCAACCTCACCCTACAATAAAGCAAAATAGTGTTATTGAACAGACGTTTGGGTGGAGGTCAGATTCTAATCTCGCACTTCTGCTTCCCCGCACATAAAAGCTCCATGGCTGAAAAAGACACTGCTTGCATCTTTATTTCATTGTGCTTCTCACTTTGAATGCGAAACACATCTGTCTAAAGCAGCGTTGCTGGGATCTTACTTCACAGTGTTCATCCAGGACCGGTATTGCTTTATCACCTCGTTATCCTCAACCGTCCCCAAAACAAAAATTTGCATCTACCATACCATCTGAGTTTTTCTTTCAGGTATCCTTATGTAGGCAAGCCTTCTAGAACTGCGACAGCTGTGTCAGTTTTGTCCCCTTTCTCCTTCTCCCTAATCTTGTCAGCTCTGTTTTCCTTCCTTCTCCCTTTCTCTCTCCACTTCTGGTCATGCATCCAGCCCACTACGCCTATGGACACAACCTGTATCTGTTGTTTCTTTCCCTCTCTTCTATTCTTCTCTTCACTGCTACAGGAGCCCACGGTTGCAGACTCCTGCTCCACCCCATGGATTCAAACATAAGGTGTCAGTCTAAACCAGATTAGGGCTTCCTCATTCATCTCCATACTTCCCTAGCTCTCGGACCTACGCGGCTACAGAATGTGTCCTCCCTTGATTTTGGTTGATGTCCAACTGGACAGTGTTGGCCCTCAACTCTCGACTCAACTCTTCCCCGTCCCAAAGCATCCACCTGCATACAAAACTGATATTCCTTCTTTCTTGTGGCTTCAGGTCAGAATATGTTCCATCTAGGTAACTTCAGCAAGCAGCAGCTCCCTTCTATTTTCCCCGTCAGGTTACTCCTCCTGACCACCTTAGCATTTTCAATTAGCCAGTGCTGTTGTTGCTTTTAACTGGCAGCTCTCTTCCTGCTTCTGTGTCAAGCTGTTTTTCTGGTTGCCACAGGTTTTGCTGCCCACTGCAGAGCCAATCCAGCCTAGCCTGTCCTACTACTGCTGCTAGCAGCTAGTGCCGCCACCTATTCACTGACTCATGTTTTGTTACCCGCAACATACATATTTCTCATGTGCTGCGTATCTGACTACTATTTGAAACAAACTCAAACCTTTGTTTACACACTTTTCATTTCTTACACACACCTTCTACTTGGTACTGGTGAAACTGCTGTCGAACCGACTTGCTCTAGGGTCAGAATTCAAGTTCCAGTTCAAGTCTGTTGTCATACTGTATGTACCCGAGTACAATAAAATGCTTATTTGCATGTTTTCCTCACATGACAAATGACATAACAGATTACATAAAAAACAACGTAACATTGACATAGAAAATGACGTAACAAATAACATCACAATTCTTGGAGACAGGAACAGGGTAGCAGCAATAATTTAACCAAATAATAAAAGAAAAAATAAAACTGAATGAAATAAAATAAAAAAAAAAACTCTGCCTCTGTGTTTTGTTGATTCTTTTGGGGAGAATTAACAGAGCAAATGTCTGAACAGATTTCCTGATTTTCTGATTTCCTCAGTTAGGTAAGTTAAAGCCAAAGTACTAAGCATGCTATCCGTCTTATATTTGGTGGCTTGTTGTCATTTTTAGAAATTGAGGGTACAACTGAACTATTAATCTTCAGTGCAAATAAGCCACATTTATACAAGAATTTAACTGCACACTTATTTTCAGAATTACAGTATTAGCCTGACATTTTCATAATTGTGGAAGTAAATGCAAATACCTCTGTAAAATCTGCTTAGCTGTGAAAATCTATCTGTCAAACCAATACTGAATTAGTTCTCTGTAGTTTGCAACATCAGTTTGGATTGCCACTCAATCTCAGTATGATAATCTGTTGAAAATCAGGATATATGTAAAAGTTTCCTCAAGTGTATTTACTCAAAATTTTATTCTAAAATAAATGGATAATTTTTTTGTTTTGTTTTTTCTTAAAGGACTGATACAGTTCTTAGCTGTTATTGTTCTGTGTTGCGACTGTGTTACATTTAAAGTTAGTGTTTGTGTGTCCTAGAATGCTCTGCATTTTTTTGTATAAGGTAACATTTTTTTGAATGTATATATGTGGTCCTAATTTTATATTTTAAATTGTTAGAAACTGCAAGTATCTTTTGGTTAATCTGTCAAGATTGGTCTGCTTTGTGCACCTGTACAGTTTGTCTCGTGAACTGCTGGATTCAACAAACTAGTTTGAACCGAATTCTACAGTGTTAGCTTGTAATCAGGGGGAGCTTCTTCTGCCCCTAACTTTCTCTTCTGACCTGTGCAAGTTTTAAAACCACTGTCTGTCACGTATGACATAAAACCAAAGTTGTATTGTATGTTACTCTACAGCCTCTGAAAACTGATATAATTAGAAACATCAGCTATCTAGTTTCAAAAAGGCATCTTCATTCAACATGTGCTACCAATTAAAACACAAATATTTAAATTAATATTGGGGGGGGGGGAAAGAAATTAATAAGATTTAGGTTTTATCTTTCTTCAGCGCTGTAACAAAATCTATGTACATGTCTCAAGCAAAACTGCAGAAAATTAAAAAATACAAAAAATTACTAGAAAGCACTGAGACTTTCATAAATGCCTGCATGGTCCTGCTGTTTTCTGTGTGTTGACTGCAATTAATGATTTAGGTTGGCTTCTGTCAACTCCTAATAACTTTTTTTTCATTTTGTGCATTAACTGTGATGTCAAAAATATTAACTACAAGCTAGAAAAACGAAAGCAGGAGGCAAATTTAGCAATAAGAAATGAGACAGTCAAGAGACCAATTAATAATATAAGCTTCAAGAAAAATGCCACTGCAGAGAAGAAGCCTGACGTACTGGTTTTTAAACCATTCCATCAAACATTTTTGGCAGTTCCCACAATGTCCCTGTTCCTTTAGGCAGTGGCTAGACTTTATTGATCATTGTTTCAGGGCACATGGATACAAAAGCATTTTTCTGTTTTGAAAGAAAGAACAAATGTGTGTTATACTGCACAGAAGACATTGCTTCAATAAGGAGAGCAGGTATACGTTTATTGAAATAC
The DNA here is from genome assembly GCF_055471065.1 of Atractosteus spatula. Classification (NCBI taxonomy): domain Eukaryota; kingdom Metazoa; phylum Chordata; class Actinopteri; order Semionotiformes; family Lepisosteidae; genus Atractosteus; species Atractosteus spatula. Next base: position 17,398,199 of record NC_142709.1, on the reverse strand, counting down.
ATTTATGTTTCACTTTAAATAATTTGAATTGAAAACATAACTTCTAGAACACATTTTCTGGTGGACAGATGAATGAGATGCTTTAAGATTCTGACAACTTCTGAGGTCTTTATGTATCAATGATTTATTTTCTCAATCAACACGTACACCTGTCTTGTTCACTTTGCCAAGTTACTTGTAGGAGGTATTTTCTGATGCAGTGTTTCTTAGTAATAATAACTAGAGCTAATCTTCACTTTATATTAATTCAAAAATTTCAACATGATAATTTCATCATCTAAGTGATTGGCTGCATGGACGTCTAGTCGGTCTGAAGCAGGACAAAAATTTACATATTAGCTGGTCATATTGTTACAAATGTGGGGTTATGATACTGGTGAAAATCAGAAATTGACCAAGCAAGTTTAGTTAATAAGAAAAAGAATTATTCATGATCCCCAACTTGTAAGTGATTTTCCCAGAATATACTTGAGTGGTTGGTATAATTAGAGGCATGTGAATTCTTTCTCTGGTACAGCTTTGGTGAGAAGAGTAATAATCGACCATGTTTATTAACAATTTATCAATGACAAGACAAACGCTACGCTACACCCAACAAAACATAGAACAAACAAGTTACTATATTTACAGTATGTACAAACAAGCCATTTCGGAGGCCTAACATCCTAATCACCCAGAAAACCCCAGACTGCTATTGAGTATTGAACTCTTAAATAATGCCCACAGAGGCCAAATAAGAGATAGGCTGCCTTTTAAATAAATGCAATTCAACCTACAGTTACTGTATCTCTTTATCTGCAAACTTGGATGCCACAAAATAAATGGGGGCCTATCTCCCTATTCTAAAAATGCTCCCACAAGCAGGAAAGACCATCTTTAGCTGAGGTATCTTTTACTCAGGAAACCCAAGTTCCCTAAAACCACAGAATAGCATGCTCTCTCTAGCAAGGTTGAAATACATACTGTAGCTCCAATGTTTGGATGATCATGAAGTAGAGGCTCTCACACACAACTAGGTAAACTAAGGTAAACTTTCCAATTGTTTTTGGTTACATCTCAGCAAACATCCCCACTGCTTTGAAGCTGCCAATGTTTACAATGCTAGGTGTTACTAACTGTATATCAGAAACACTTCCTTGTCCCCTATAACTGTAACAATATTAAGGACATGAGTATCAAAAGATGAATATAAAATAAAAAATTTTTCTAAGCCATTTACCAACAAAACAAGCATGCTCTCATACATAAACCATATAGACTAGAACTGAGAGAGGGTGCAACCAAAGAAAATCGAAAAGAAATTTACGTGTGGAACACAGACCATGTGAGAACCAAATGAAAAGAAAAACAAATGATCAAGTAACTAAGTGTTTAAGTCACAAAAGTATCAGAAACAACTCAGATGAAAAAGAGATTACCACATTACCAAACAATTATGATAGTGGAATCACCGAAATCTGGCTAGTCAAAAATATTCCAGAGAGGTATGAAAGATAGAAGAGGAGGAAGTGTAGGACTATACCTGCCTACAGTGACCAACTTTGTTGTGTTAACTCATTTGGGCGAGCTTGACAAATTAGAAAAATCCCAGAGGTATAGTGATAGGAGTATGCTATAATACCACCATCCATCCATTTTTTCAACTGCTTCATCCAGTTCATGGTCACAGGGCAGCCAGAGCTTATCCCGGATGCACACACTTACACCATAACCAGTTTTCACAGAAGCCAATTAACCTACTAGTATGTCTTTGAGCTATAGGAGGAAACAGGAGTATGAGGTGATAACCCATATAAACATTCATTGAACAAACACACTTCCACACTGATAGCACCCCCGGTTCAGAATTGAACCCAGGTCTCCAGTGCTGTGAGGCAGCAATGCTAACCACTGCACTACTGTGTTGCCTCACCTGCAAATGCATATATTGATTATAATTCAACAATGTATAGTGAAATTAAGAATTTATGTGCAAAAGAAGTAGTAGTTTTTATATGAGACTTCAACTTTTTGAACATGGACTTGGAAAGACCTATAGGAATATCAGCAGTACAGACTGCAATATCAGATATGGTTAACAGTTGCTTATTTAACACGTTTGCCAAAGCACCTACAATACAAGAGGAAATGCTGGTGTACATATTGTCTTTTCAAGCAATTGAAACAGAGTGAGCAAATGGAGGTGAGAGGACCTTAAGGGAACTGTGATCATTATATGTTGTGATCTGAAGTATACAGTATATTGAAATTGTACAAGTTAATATCAGAGATCGAATTTACAATTGTGGGAAAGCAGACTTTGAAGGAATGAAATGGTTTAAAACACATTAAACAGCATAGAATAGAAATGAAATGTGTTGAAAATGAATGGCAACAGTTTATAAACAGATTCCACTTGAACCATACACAAACGTATCCCAAAAGTGAGTGAATCAAAAGCGAAAACCAGCATCCAAAATAATTAAACAAGTCAATTATTATAAAAAGATAAAGGAAAAGAGAGCCTTATAAAATGATTGAAAATAACAGGATCCAGTTAATGAAAAAGGGTACAATGAATTGGAAGCACAGATAAAGTTATTTCAGTATAACACCAGCAAAAGAGCCATCAAGGATTTAGTAACTTTGAGACACAAATCAGAATGTTCCAGACAATGAAACTGAAATGGCAGATATACTGAGTGCATATATCGCCTAAATATTCACAAAGGAAAAGGTCAACAGCATGCCCCAGGCAGAAGAAGGAGATAAAATTCTGTATTATTATTAGCACAGAACACAAAGTAGTGTTTTGGGAAACAAAAGCACTCATGATAAATAAAGATTTGATTATTTTTTACTAATTGTACTCAATGAAATGAGAGATGTTATTCTAAAGCCATTGGTACAACTCTTCCAACAGTCCCTCAAGACATAGGTAGTACCCAGGGAAAGGTGAATTTCTAAAGTACATTAGTACCCATCCAGAAAAAGGATGAGAAAACTGAATCAAAGTAATTGTATACCAATACGTCGGGCTTTTATTACATTTATAGTAGTGGATGCAATCATAACAACTGGACAGAGAATCTCTCATACAGCAATAATATCCTAGAAATATGGATTTAGAAAAGGCAGGTCTATTACGTTTTCTTTATGTTTCAGTTATTACACATGTTCTAACACATGTATTACAAAACTCACATTGAAGAGTGAAATAAAACGAGAAATAGGATTCCTTAAAATAATAATAACAATAATGACCTTTATTTTGGAGATGTGAGTGGGTAGCTGTGTCAGAGTGCATTGGCTGCAAAGCAACAAGAATAGGTTAATTTCATGATGAAAAGTAGAAAGATAGGGAATGAAACAGAATTAAACACTAGAGTTTTAAGATAGGATGTGAAAGTGCTGACAGACTTGTAAAATCTGATATGAGCTGTGAGATGGGTCGACAGTCTTGGAGCATCAATGCAGAAAGCCTGGTCTTTGCCAGTGTTCACAGCCTCATCATGGGAACTGAAAGAAGGCCAGAGTCTGAAGAGAGCAAATCATGTACAATCAATTTTCTCATCTCATGTCACTTTTTTAAAGAACTTTGGATTTGTCAGGGCTCAGATACAATTCATTTTATTGCATTAATTATTTGTAATCATCTAAGATGTGCGACAATGCAATGGTGATGTACAGATTTGTACAGATGCCTACAGTGACCAACTTTGTTGTGTTAACTCATTTGGGCAAATGCTACTGGTTAGGACTAAAACCATTAAATTCACTTCTAGTGATACCAACAACTCTCTTTAATCTATTCAACAAGATGGTATGACAGTATCAAAAGAGTCAAAAGTGGCCTTAAGTCCAGCAGGACAAGAATGGATAAAGACAGCATTTAGCAGCACATCATTATTAACCCTAACATGAACTGTGGCCGCACTATCTAGATAACCACTTAGTCCTGTACAGGGTGACAGTGAGTGGGCATAGGGCAGGACACACCCTGGAAAGGATGTCAGTCAGTCACAGGGACACACATGTAGAGATGTCAGTTAACCTCGATAGCAGTGGCAACAGCCACAACACCATGCCCTCCTGCTTTAGAAAAATCTGACTATTTTTCAGGGATTTTTATTAACTCATATAACACATTTACTCTTGCATTATTTCCTAAAACCTACTTTCATTTTCATCATGACATGAATATGAATACAATTGGAAACAAAGATAAATGAAAAAGTCAAAATAATATTTGTAAAGCCAATACAAAGTTAAATGCTTCCTTTACCATATTGGTTATCACTCTTGATATAACTGTTTATAAAGTATTTTAGTTTAAACTCAAATTGTCCAAAGAGCCTTTTGTTTTATTTTAATATTTGTTTACTTAGGAACAGTGATTTAGTATCCAAATTACAGGTCATTTATTTCTTATTTGCTATTTGATTATTTTTTTCATATTAAACCACAAGTCTGCAGGAAAGAATCTTTCCAAATGAAATAGTTTTATCTATACACTTTCGTCATTTTACTGCTTACCAAAACCAACTGCTGTATTATATTAAGCTCCCAGTGGAGTCCAGTCTTGAAGGCTGAATTGATGTGCTGCATTGCGGGTCTCTTAAACAGCTACAAAGGGAAACAAAATGTAACAGTTGTAAAGTTAACTGAGCTTTTCTAGACATTTTTTGAAGGAGCCAAGTCATATGCTAGAGACTTGAGTAATCTGGTAATAAATTACCACAAACCTTTCCAAATGTTCTTTCTTGACAAGTATCATTAATATTGAATTCAAAAGTACATTGTCCTTAGTCACTGTTTTAGATTAATTGAAATGTATGTATGCACTTTATTACTATTTTATTTCTTAATGTTTTATATAGAGTAACAACATCTTGCTTTAAATTTGTATGTGCTCCATTGTAAAAGTGTTTTGTAGTAAAGTAAATAATTTATACAACATTGAAGTCACTGCCCTCCACAGAGGGCCATTTTATGATAGCGCTTAACCTCACAGGAGAAAACATGGAATTATTTTTTTAAAATTTGCTAAATAAAAGGAGAAATGTAGATGGACTAGGAGGAAGAAGGCTGGACTGGAAGGGTGGGGTATCATCTCTCTTTTAATTGTGCTATGTGGTCTTCAATGAGTTCACATGTTAGAACTTTAGATCAGCATGTTATATGAAAAAAGATGCTTTCCACACTCCAATATGTCATTTATTGGTTTAGAATGTTTTGTCCAATGAGAATAGTCCTATTTACTGCTTTACCAACATCTCATACCTGTACACAGCAACTTCATTTTTCTTAGAGGTCTTTGCTCCAAGAGCTCAGTAACAGTTTTAATTTGCATGTAATACACACACTGGTGCAAATCTGTAGAATTTGATAGAAAAGGACTTTGCTCAAGAGGGGGAGTGGCAGCTTATCCACCTGGATTTCGAACACACTGAGGAGCTCTTTCCCACTGCATCACCCTGCTGAATAAGAAAAATAATATGGTTCATTTATGTGCAATTGTCCGAAAAAGAGTATAATGCCATTGTAATAAATATTGTAGGATTTACAAGTTGCAGTTTGTGTGAAAAATACAGAGTAATAGAGTACTCTTAATAGGAAAAGTGCTTTGTTACTTAACATTGGCTTAACAAAGTGAGCTAGAAAGATCTTGGTTTTCTACAAAAAAAAAAAGCATAAATATGATGGTAATACAGAATACAAAAAATTAAGGTCAGTTACAATGACAAATAGAGACTTTTTAGTTTTGGTTAACTACATAGGATAATTTTTAGTGAAATAAACAATGTGATGTCCAACTACAACTAACCAAATTGAAATTACCAATGATTACCTAAGATCATATTCTGTGGTGCCAAACATGGACTAGAATTAAGTGTCCCCATGAGATAATTAAACTGTTATACTACTGTATTATGGCCAGAAACTTCTTTAGACTTGAGGGCAGTTTATCATAGTAATTCATATTTGTGTACAAACTCTTAGATCTTTAGAAGGAGGTGAAAGTTTAATGGATATAACTCCCTTACCACTAGAAAAATGACAGCTAAAGGCAATTTGGTCCCATCACAGTTTGAGAAAAGTTGCCTTTCTCACAGCATGAGAGATATCAGACTGACAGCAGCCTCAAGCACATCCCCGTGCTACAGTAAATACAAACTGACATCTTGTTCTGGAATTAAAACATACACATTTTAAAATCGGAATGTGAAGAATACAATAGGGAAAATAATCTCATGGCACTTAAAATGGATAAGTCCGTTTTCTCATCTCATGTAGAGATTCAACTCTTTAAACTCCACTGAGTACCTGCTGAATAATGTGAAAAGATTTAAAAAAAAACTTTTTAATTAAAGCAGTTGAGCTAGGAAACTGTTAGGAATTCTGAATAGTTCACCAGTTTGTAATATGCTTATTTTATCATATCAAAGCAACAATTAAGGCCAATTACACGCAATGAATTATATTACCTTGTCATTTTTAATCCAAGCCTTTCATGTGACACTCATTTTTACAATGTTGTAAAGATGTCCTTTTGTATTCTTAACAATACTGCTTATTTCCTAACATTTCTCAAATTGATGCAAAAAAGTTAATACTGTAAATGCTTTTGTCTGTTTCGGGTTTAACTATTTTAATATGGTGCTTGCTGGTGTATCCAAACAAGTTTCTAACGAGGTGGAAGCATGTACAGAACTCAGCTGTTTGGATCTTAAATAAAAGTTAAACATATGAGTATCTAACCCTTGTTTATGCTTTCCACTGGCTCCCTGTGGATAAACAAATTGCACTCATGTTTATACACTGATTTTCAGTTTTGTTTCTTATTCTTAGTGTTTTTGTCTTGTATTATGGTTAAGGAATTTTAGGTGGGGTCATTTAAAGCAGTATATCAGTGGTCCTCAACCCCTATCCTGTGAGTCCTGTATGTCCTGTTTTTTTTAAACTCCTGCTGAGCTCCTAAACACAGACTAATTGATTTCAATTTCCTTTTCGAGGCATATTCTGAAATTTGCTTTCATCTTATAAAAGTGCATGTAATTTGTGACAGCCCTCTACTAATTAGTGGGTTTCAAAGCTACCTTCATTCAGGTGTAATAGCCAGTAACTGTCTATTTATCACGTGGTCACTGATTAACTGATTTTTTGTTAGAAATAAGGAAGTAAATTCTATTAAGCTGAAGAGAGACTGCATAATGTTTTGTATGCTAAGCATACTGGATTTTAAGTACTTTAACTAGGGTATTTTTGAAACCGAGACCTGAGCAGAGAAAAAAGTCTACTCAAGCAAGAAGATCAATTACAGGCACCAATGACCACAGGTTTAATCATCAGGCCCAGCTGGAACAAAAAACCAGCAGACATAGGGGTCCCTCAGGACTAGGACTGAGAACCACTATGCTTTATCAAGGTTATTATTATTATTATATAACACAGGCATAGTATATGCCTATGTAAACAAAGAGAGGTGTCTGGATAACACATCGCATAAAATACAGTAAAAACTAATCAATAAGAAGATCATTTTAAAAAAATCTCATCAATAAGCCGATATAGTTAGCTTCATTAAGGTATCCACTGAAACCATTCTGATGGTTAAAATCTATATCTGAAAATGTTTAAAAAGTTATGTTTTTTATGCACTGTCACAAAACCAAGAGTCATTAATAATAGACAAACAGATATAGAACAGAAGAAAGTAGCAAATGAAGTATTGATTACTGTCACCATTTTGCTGTGAACAGACTGCCTTGTTCTAATGCTGAATGTAGTGCCACAGGGCATACTGTCAAAGCGTGTACAATGGATTTTTTACCCAGCATCTTAGGCTGAAAGTAGTCTTGTTTTGTGTGACAAATGCTTGTTCCAATGCACTAGGACTCAACTTACTGCAATGTTGGGGAATGTTTTTTTTTTGCTTTAGGGAGTCAGCTGACTTGGAATGGTTCACTGCAGTCACAGCATTAGTTTCAACAGTATGGTCTCTGGAGCACATTCTGTCTCCTGCATGCATACTTGACAGCCATCACCAACTTTGGTCTTCATGATCTCATTTACAAGCCTTCTGGGAAAGTCTTTTTGCTTTGTAAACTGCTATACTTCTAGACTTACTAAAGAAGTCATAGCTGTAACAGTCCACAACTCTCAGCCTCCCCATCAAAGCTCACTTTTTTTTTAATCATGCTGTAGGAATTGAGCTCCAGAACAAAGGAAATTATCGACCATTCACCTTGGCAGCAAATAAATTAAGGTAATTGCATTTCTTAGAATGAAGAGTCTTGTCAGTGTTCTGGAAAATAGATTTGTGTAAAGCAAAATAGTCCTTTATAGACAAAGTATGTATTTTTTTTCATACTCTCTGAATATAGAATTGCCAAATATTAATTAAACTCCATTCACCAACCCTCAAATCAACATAGTGGGTGAATCAAGAAATTGCACACCTTTGTGTAGAACTAAGCCTTAATTAAGATTTTCTTATATTTTCCATGCCAAAATTCCTGTCCAATGACGTTACCGTTATTTGGAGGAGAGATGGGTCATTCACTAACAAAACTGTCAAAAGTGATCAACAAATTCTGAAAGTGAAATACACTAAAAGGGTATTATTCTTAAACGTGATACAATACAAAAATTAAATGAATCATTTCACGTGAACCCCCTCGGCCATCCCTGTACGTGATACAACCTTCTAGGTTTTTGCTTATGAAGCCTCAAGGCTAAACAGCTACATGGAGTGTCATGCAACTAAGCTTTGACTGCATTCTTTCCAGTTTCTTCTGTCCTCCTTACTGGTACCATAGATCCTAGCTGAAATTAGAACATACGATACAAAAAAGTAGAGGCCATTTGGCCCATCTTGCTTATTCAGTTGTTTAGTCTTCTAATATCTGAAGAAAAGTCTTATTTTCCATTATAAAGCTTAGTATAACTTTCCTGGATTTATACTGAATACCATTTACTGCATATGCATGTATTCTGTTTGCTTCTGAAGAGGACACAGGATACAGAAGAATTAACATAAACACCTAGATTGTTTAGCATGTATAGCTTTCCTGCAGATCAAAATACCTAATACAATATACAGTATAGTGTTTGTTACTACCAGTGTGGATCATTTTGTATTTTATCAATACTGAATTTTTTTTACCATGTAACTGCCAACTACTTGTTTTTTTTTTAAAGTCTCCTTATATTTCTTTAATTTGTCAGCATCTACAAATCTGACTATTTTTACAATATCAAAATGTAAACAGTTGACCAGGAAGAGCAGAAGGCCCAAATCCCACTGGCATACCACTGCTTACATCTGCCCAATTAGAGGTTGTGGCCCTTGAGATGATGCACTATTTCCTTGTTTCCTGCTCGTTAGCCAGCTAGCTCCAAATCCATGTGCTACATTACCGTTGATTCCTTCTGGCTTTTAATTTGAGAATCAAATTAAGTTAGTTTTCATGTGGAGAATGCATAAGGTCCCAACACAGTGCCAGCAATTCTTAGCTGCATCAGACCAACAAGCCAGATATGTTTCTGTGTCTATGACAGGCCCGTTCAAACCATGCAAGTTAACATCCTGTGCCTTTTCCTTCAATTTTAACATTCTGTACATGTTTATTCAGTACTAATAGAAAAATAGTTTTCTGAGACATAACGCTGTTACAGATATAGTTTAGATTTTATCCAACATGGATTATGGTATGGTGGTAAGGTGGTGCAGTGGTTATAATCTGGACCTGGGGTGCTATCGGTGATAAGTTTGTATGTTCTCCTTGTGTTTGCATGGTTTTTCTCCTGCAGTCCAAAAACATACTGGTAAGTTGGTTGGCTTTGGAAAAATTACCCGCAATGGACTGGTGTCTTGTCCTGCCCTGTGCCAATTGCTTGTTGGACTAAACTCTGAGTCCCCCATGAACCTATATTCAAAAAAGCAGTTAGAAAATGGATGAAAGAAGGATGATTGTTAAGTACTGTAGGTTCAGTAAATATTAGAAATTCACATTTAAATTCTAAGAGCATTATTGGCATGACTGATGAATTGCAGTGCTGCTTAAGCAATAACAATCAGCAATAATCAGTAAGTGTGGCATTTAGGACAAATGAGTTGAAAGAAAGTCAGAAGTAGATGATGATTAACTAATAATAATTAACACTTACATACAGTATCTGACATCTTTATTAAAGGGCTTAAAGGAATATGAATTTAAAATATTTTTATATACCTTTAATTTACAGATTAAATAAATGAGAAAAAAATTCTAATTTACAAAAGCCTCCAAATAATCAATAGCCTAATGATAAGGTTCATTAACCACTGAGAATGCTGTACTTCTGACCCATTGAGTGTACACTGCAGGTCACTGGAGCACTCAAGCCTCTTTCTGATGGTGGCCTCAACAGGAGGAAGCACCATCTGTGACAGTGTGAGCACATGAAAGAGGAACACAGAAGGGGTTGTTCTGTATTGCAACATGATTTCTTATGCATGGCCGTTTTGTGAAATAAATTCTACATTTTCATCTACAAACAGAAGAGGTCATTTAGCTCAGAACTTTGTTAAAGTTGAGGACACTGGGAATCTTTTATAGTATTCTGCATGAGTTGGAAATAAGGGCTCCCCATTCTTTGTATGTAGTTAGCTATAATTAAACTTTGAAGTAAGAGCTAGCTGAATTCTCTACCAACACTGCATCCTGATTTGGCCAGTCTGTCTCGTTTGTTTTAAAGATGTCTTTGGTTTGTAAGAAATTAGGAATTTCCACAATATTTTCTTTGGATCCAATTTGAGTTATCAGAAATACGATTAAGGGTCACGATGCGTAACCTCAATTGCATTCTGTTTTAACAGCCTTACTTTTTCCATTTATAGCGTTTTATGAAACAAGAAAACCATAGAAGATTTTTGGAGGAGTAACATGAGATGTTTTAATTCCAGGTGTGTATTGACATTCACACATACTTGTACATGAGTCAGAGAGAATGCATTCATATTGTTAACAGAATAAAACTTATACTAGGAAAATGTAGGGCTACAGTATGTAGGACTGATGAGTCATTGCTCAGCCCCTACCTGCTCAAGTTTATTGAGAACTGCTTAAGTTTATCTCCTACCTGCAGACAGTGCCATATGGCTCCATGTTGGAGCTCTATAAAGATGAGGTGACATTAAAATAGATCATGTCCATCAGATGTCCAAATTATACTATTAACAATTTACTTTTTAAAAGGACTAAACACGTTTGTTATTCATTTTTACATATATTAATATATTAAAAATTAAACTAAGTAAAGAACGGCTCATGTGTTGGTATCACATGGTATTAATTTGGAATGAAAAACAAATGCTTTAACACAGAAGGTGATCGTCTTCAGCTAGAATCTGCGGCTAGAATCTGCAACACCTGTTAGGTTTTCTCACAACATTATATTTGATACCTAGAAAATTAAAATTAATGTTAATTTAAGCTTTAATTTAAAATTAATTTTCTTTTTTAAGAAAATTAAGCTTTACTGTGTTGCTCTACAACACAATACGGGTTTTGTTTTTTTATTGTAGTGCAATCAAGGCAAACACATTGATGTCATCATGTTAGACACCATGTGCGTGTCACACACACAACATTTTCATTGAATTAGACCTTAATCCATTAGAAAGGGGTCCATATCCATCACCGAACAACAGATGCGATGATAACCCCCTATTAAATACATTCCATAAATGTCTCTGTTATGCATTTTACTTTTGACAGACTCAATACACATATTTTGCATTTCTATGCATGCTCCTGTAATGTGATATGTTTATATTTGCATTGTCTTGCATTTCTTTCTAATTACATCTGAATTTGGCTTGATGGTTTTTAACCAAAAATAACTTGCATAGTTTTCCACTTTCACTATTGTTAAAGGGGTATAGACTAACTGCACCTACAACATTTTTAAATAAACAATACTTCAACTCAGTTTTTATTCTCATTCAACAGAGAATGTTTTATCAATGTCTGCAATAAAAATATTTCACTGTTTTATTTAATCTGCAAAAATGGTTTTAAAATCCACAATAAACATGCAAACAGATCTATTTAAATGTTACACTGCAGTAACCCATATGAGTGGACATAAGGCAATGTTTATTATTCCTTTGAAACATTCTTTTGAAAAAAAGCGATAAGATTAGTCTCTGTCTATAACAAAAAGAGCAGCAATGCTAAACACGACCCCATTGGGTAATGAGGAGATGTTGCTTTATAGAGATGTCATCCCATGATACTAGACATTTTACATCTAACCCCCAAGAGACAGCCTGTTTCAGACATGCACGATAACTTCACCTCACCAAACAAACAATGATGCAGTCATTACCAGTCTGTCCTGGGAGAACTGGTTCTTTATACATGTCTTTCTCCAATATCTTCTTGATAAAAATGCTGAAAGAGTTTATCTTGTTTTGAATTAATACTCCACGAAAGTACAAGATCTTTACAAATATGAGGTGCTCAATTCTTTTTTATGTAAAGTATATATATTATTCACGCTATGCCTATGCATTTAACTCTGCTGTAGTGAATGATGGGTAGCTCTTAAGGATCTGCTGAGCTTGCCCCTTCTTTGGAGGGTGTGAAAACGTGTCCTAATCAGTCTGCCTCGCCACTCCTAATTGCTTAGCCTTGAGATCCAATGGGATTATGTTTCTATGTTTGAAAATTAGAAAACTTTTGACATTTGAGACCTTGAACATAAGGACTCTCATGGACTCTCCAGATAACGACCATCCAGAATTTCATACTGCATCTGTATCTTGAGAACTGCTGAACATGATATTGACATCACCATTCTAAAGAAACCCGAGGAGCTGGAGAAGGGTTCAAGGACCATAGGGGTGAGTATACTTTCTTCTGGGAAGGGAGTACGTAGCAAAAATGTTGGACTAATGGGAGTTTGATTTGCCATCAATAATGAAATCATCCACAACCTTTATGAGTTCCCACCTGGAATCAATAAGTGCCTAATGGCTCTTTATCTCCATTAGGAACCAAAACATCTACATAATTTCTATTTATGAACCTACACCAGATTTAATTAATTTTCTATGCTAAGCTCAATTTAACATTTTGTAAAACCCTGTAGGATGACGCATCTTTTCAACTTAGCCACTTCAACACTCATCATGAACTCATTGAGCACAAGTGCAAGGCTTTTAGTGTATGGCAGAGCAGCCCAAACAAAATAATAACAACAAGTAAAGAACCAGCAAAGATTGTTCTTCACGTTAGCTTTCATTTGTTTTTGAAATAGAAGAATTTTCTTGAATTAATATTGACATTTGACATTGCTGCCTTGAATACAGTTGAGACACTACAGTATGCCCCTAAAAGTGCCTACACATATTTTTTTTAAACAGTAGTTTAAATCATATTTTTATGACTAGAATAATGAAGATGAAATTAAAACAAAATAATATATTTTGTCATCATGGACTATAAATGTAATGTATGTATTTTTACTCTGGCCGTGCTGGGGATTTGATTATTGCACACATGTCACAAAAGGTTTTGTGGTCAAACATGAAAAAATTGACTATTATGGTCTACAGTAATTGCACAATGCTATGTCTGATGCAAACCCATTGCTAAGTCAACACCAGCCCTACTGACAAACATGGTGGTAGCAGAAGCATTGTGTTATAGATTTGCTTGTCAAGACTGATGAGAACATACAGTAGGTAGAGCAAAGTACTGGCAAATCTTAGACCAATACCTGCATCAGACCTAAACCTGAGACACAAATTCATCTTTCAGCAGGACCATGATCCAAAGCACAAGGCCAAAGCTACATAGGAGTAACTAAAGAATAAGAAAATGAATGGCCTTGAGTGTTCCAGTCAAAGTCCTGACTTGAATCCTATTGAGAATCTGTGGAAAGGCTTCACAGCTGCTGTACAAAAGCAATCCCAAAGCAACACAAAAGAGCTTGAGCAATTTGCCAAGAACAATGGGCAGAAATGATAAAAAAACAGTGTGCAAAGTTGGAAGAGACTTACCCTTCTAATCTGAGAATCTAATTGCTGTCAAAGGTTCTTCTACCAAATATTGAGTTATTTACTATTAAATATTTTTTCTCTTTAGTTTTTTCGGACATTTTTGCAGCAACTTACTTACTCATGTTTTGAGTAAAATAATCATTTAAAAATAATTTTGTAATTTCACAAAATCTAACACCACAAGAGGGGTCTGAATATTTTTGTAGATCGCTGTTAAATCAAACCACAAACACTTTAAGCATATGTAAGTATTGTACTGCTTTGTCACAGACATCACGAACATCTGTATGCTACAGGCAGGATACAACATTAGCCTGCACAAGTGACTGTGCTCACTATCATGACCATTTATCATTCAGTCAATTGCAAACCGTGCATCAGTCGTTAGCACACTGTTCATGTCCAGGGCAGACCCTGATCTGAACCGTCAAGGCCGACTAATGGCTGCAATGACTGATTTGTTGTCAAAATATCTCATAGGCATTTTATCAGGGAAAAAACACACCAAGCAGTTCTTCAATGAATACATTTCAGAATCTTTCATTATCTTAAGGAAAGAAAGGACATTGCTTTCTAGTTACCACGCTTAGTTTTTTTAAATTAATTGAGCTGTATGTAAATCTTTTTAAAGGAAGGAATGCAATACAGTAGTGTGACTTACAATGGATCTACAGTCATAATAAAAATACATTTCATTTATTTCATATATGGTACAGTATATGATAAGGAAACCAAACTATCCAGTAAACAATAATGAAGGAGAACCTTGTATTTTATTATATGTTTATATATTTTATAAAATAATTTACAAAATGTACAAAATAATTCTCCATTTACATTTAAGTGGTAATAAAAGCAGAATACAATAAATAAAAAGCTGAAATTTCAGAAGGAAAAGTTCAATTGAAGTAACACATTGACTTTGGTTTTAAAGATGGATGTTGTGCTACTGTATGTTATTAAGTACTGCATATTTTAGGAAAATAAATAATTGTTTCTAAAAGGCAAAGCAGAGCATCCAAGAAGTGCAACTATTTCATATACCATGTGTGGGTCAGATGGCAGGCTGTATTGATCACAAGGTTTTTTTTGCATGTTCACCTCTTTAGAATCATCAATTCAATTACCGTACACAGCGTTGCGGGGCCATTTGGGACTTAGATCTGTGTTTCTAAGTAGTTCTAAGATGTTAATTTCAAATAAAATTAACTAATTAATTAACTGAGATTAAGTGTAAAATGTAACTTTAAAATATTAATCAGATGAGTTCCACGGACCGTTTTTCAGATTTAATATTCAAATATAATAATATTTTAATAACTGTATTTAGAAGTTATCTTCACATCGCTTAACACAAAGCATTAGATCAAAACTACATAACCATATAATATCATTATGACATTAAAGTTATCCATATATAGGATTCTTTATTTCACTATATATTTGTAATCGGCAGCTGTCAAGCCACATTCCTAACTATATTTGCTGAGCAAAATTATTCAAATACATTTAATAGTTTACATTCATCTTGTTGTTCCTGCGTGATGACAGGTACAAGAATAATATAACAAGGACAAACGCTTATACAGATACACTATATTTAAAAAAGCACAATCACGTTATTAAAAACTTAGGTGAATCAGTTTGCCTTCAGAGATGTTCCTCCTAACTTTTCTCCAAGAAGATAAAACATTTTAATCTGACTACAACTTAGAACATTGTATGAAACTTTCACAAGGCATGTCTGCTCAAAATCCTCTAATTATTTACCAAAAAAATCCTCTAATCTTTTTGTAAATAAAAGATTTAAAAAAGTTTGGTTACAAACATGCTGCTTTTAGCTAGATAACTTCAGAGCTTAACAGAAGGAACCAGTCACTGGATACAAGAGATCAAAACCTCATCTTCCCCAAAGTCATAATGACATATGGTATCATTCAAAAATTCAGTTTCTGTTCATGTTAGACATTCTTCTGCAGGGAATATTTAAGATATACATAAATTGTGGGTCTGCTCAGAAAGGCAGTGAGAGAAGAAGGACTATTAGCATAATTGCTTCTTGTGGGAATGTAGAAACTGCTATAAAAAGAGCTTGGAATTGGTCAACTTCTCCTGCTGTTGCCTTAAGTACTACATGGATAAAATGAAAATCTGCAGTAAAACACAAACCAGATGACATAAGTGTAAACTACAGCTAAAACTTAAAACTTAGAACAGTAGCCACTTCTTTACACAAAAAGGCAAAGTGCAGTCTAGAAAAACTACTCAACCATGTTCTTCATTAAGTGCTACTTTGGCTCGGTGAGACCCTCAGATTAATTAGTTACTAGTACCCATACAAGTTAAATAAACACCACCCCTTGTTTCCAATGCAATAATCTAGTCTGATTTTTCAGAAACTTGTCTTGCATCAAGCAGCCATGTCTACACACACAGAAACCTACCAAATATATAAAAGGCTTGTACACTGTATGTTTTTTGTTGTTAGAATTGTGGCAAACCACAGCCCCTAAAGTTTACCCTTTATCTTGTGTGTGATAAAAATGATTTACAGTGACCTGTTCAAAACAAGGCAATTACTTTATTTCTTGGCATAATAGTTTGTTGGATTCACGCTGTATACAAGGACATATAAAAAAGTCTAATATTTGCACAAAATCATACTCATGTTTGTATGCGTAATTGAGTCAAATATACAAAGTAATTTTATATAATCAAATTATATAAAACATAAAGAAAAATAAACAAAGCAAAAAAGAATGTAACAGATGTAACACTTAGCTATAATGTAAAATTCTTGTTTATGACATTTCTAAAACTAGAAATTAATTAATTAACTGACCACATGAAACAGACATCGTGCATTAAAAAGGAATTTAAAACTATGAAATATTTATTTATTTTAGAAAGTTTAAATGGAGATAAGAGTTGCATTACATGCCAGTATTCACATGCATCATTGGGGGATCATCTGTGTGCGTTTTCTAAAGCGTGCAACTTCAGAGAGAAAAAAAACAGCATCAGAGAAGGATGGGGTCAGATCCATTTGTTCAGATCAATGGTGCAAGCCACAGAAATCCACACCTGTTTCCAAATGGAAACTGCATTTCACACAAAGGTGTAAATGAGCTCATTCTATGACAGCCTCAGGAGCATTTGTAGGAGGGAACCAGTTCAAGTAAATTCCAGTAGACCTACAGTACATTTTCACCAGCTTTCAGTCCTGCCAATGAATAAATTATCAATTGATTGATTGTATAACTGTATAACACAATTCACAACTTGATCACTCCGGCCAAACACATCTGTTCCAAATAACTCAATTGGAAGTTAGGAACAAATTGATCTGAGATCTCATTCAGTGATTTCTTAAAAGAAATCATGGTCTCAGCTTCTACTATATGACGTCTCAGTTTTAAATGTTCATCCTCGGTTTTAAACACACTTAATTAAATAGAAGTCGAGCCCCCAAATGCAATTTTTCTTTCCAGAAATTATTTACTCTCACATTATTTAAGGAATGTACAGTAGTTACAACACCAGAATCACATGAAAGAAAGTTTAGAAATGAGATAAAGGATTTCAACCCATTATTTTCATTTAGTAACTATTCAATTTTGCAATCTTATCCAGATGTTTCCTGAAATTATCACAGAGAATAGGTTCAAATAGAAATACAAGGCATTTTGTTCCAGGTGTCCTTGGCTTAGTAATTCTGAGAATTGTGAATTCATTAATCACATACTGTACCCTCATAACCGCATCTGTCAAAGACCTACAACATATTGCCTGTCTTACTTGTAGTCTAGCAGTTTACTATTCCACGCTCTTTCAGCATGGTTGAAGGCTCCTTGTATAACACTTCAAAAAGCCTACCTTATATAACTGCAAGTGAAGCACTAAATCTGTGCATCCTGTTTTACAGTTTTATGTTATAGTTTTGAATGTACTCTGAGTGTGCCAAACCCTTCTAATGTATCCAGCAGTGTCCCATGACTAAAAGAACTGCAGTACTATTTCAGTATTTATTTAATTTTGTAATTCCTTATTCTATCACTCCCATTCTGTGCCGAAAGATAATACTGTAATATGTTTTACCCACCTTATACAGTATTGATGTGCTTTTGGCCATTAATGTAGGATACAATTGTTAAAAGCAGGACTGGCTTGATGTCAGAAGAGATTTAATACTTACTGTCATTATTGCATTAGCCTTCAGTACACACTGGGATTAAGATACTAAAAGTTAAGGAAAGGAAAAATATATTTGTAAATGTTAAAGATAATAACTATGTAAGAGAAATCTACATTTGATGTTTGATTTGGAATCTTGAAGTTATTTTTTATCTTAAAATATTTCCCCGATTTAATGTGCAAAATAAATCAAATGGCCTTCTCTGTTTTGTAAATTGTTTTATATTCTGAAATCCACATTTATCCCCTTCTATTGTTCAAGAGATTGAAATACTGCCAACCATTCATTTGTCATGACAATGATGGGTAACACTTGCTTACACCATTTCTAAGTGTTTTATACATAGAATATATTAATACAGTTTTAATACTGACTTAATAGAATGTGATAGTAATAAAAATCTACTGTAGATCAAGTGCATGTTATTAAAAACATTAACCCTTAACACATCTTAAACAGTACCCCTCAACCTGGGTTTATTTGCAGGTGTTTTTTTCTAGCTAGACTGCAGTATAGAGTAGATGTATTAATGACTAGTTTATTAGTCATTGATGATTTGTCATTTTGCAGTGTCTGTCACTGTCCAATAAGTTAATGACTGAGAATTCCCATATTAAACAATTATTTAAAAAAAAACTTTTTTCTGAATGCAAGATAATTCATTTGTACATGCAACATGTCATTCTAGTTCTCAGCATCCACTTGTTTCCTGCAGCATAATTTTATTCTGTTTTGTTTTAAGGGTGTAATCTGTATGTGTGCTTCAGCATCATTGTTTTGTTAAAAGCAAAGCATCTGGCATTCAAAATGTCATCCTGGTTTTTAATCCTAAACGTTTTCTTTTTTGTTTTGATTTATTATTTACCATAAAACTTAGAAGTGATTCTACATAGTAGCATATTTTCAAAGAATTGTTGTTTTGGCTGTATTGACAAAACAAATCAGTGTGGGGCTACATCAGCACACAATAGCTACAAAGGAGCAAGTACCAATTAATTCTATGCTGAAAAGTAGAAAGAAGAAACACAACAACCCAGCTGGTGAATCTTCCTCAGGTGTGGTCACACCTGGTTCAGGTTTGGGTCACACTGTAATGACAAAGAAGTGTAGACTTTAACTAAATCAACGTAGGTCAGTAAATTAAACACATACTTGAGAACTAAACTACAGAATTATATAAATGGATAATAAAATCCTATGGAATACTTTGAGAAGGATTTAGAAAAGGTAGATCTTGCTTAATGAGCGTATTAGAGTTATTTAAGCAACCAAAACAATTATAGACAAATAAAGAGCATATAATATGATCAATCATAATTTTCTGAAGGCTTGATAAATCTCCTCCTAAAATATTAATGTTTTTTTTAGGGACAAAGGGTATTTGAGAAAAATGGTTCTCTTTGGATTGGGAAGTGGTTAATGGATAGAAATCAAAGAATAGAGATGAAGGGTAAATGTTGAAACTGGGGCGATGTACTGTAATTAGCAATGTATTACACAGATCTATACTAAGACTCCTTCTCTTCCTAATTTATTGCAAAGGTTTAGATTCTAGTATAGTTTGTAAAATAATAGAATGGGCAGATTATACCAAACCTGGAAGCTTAGCAACCATTGTAGTAGCAGAAAACTAATTCAAAAAGATTTAAATAAAAGACTGGGAGAACATCTGACAGATGAAGTTTACAGTACATAAGTACAGAATATAACATGTACAGTACTGTAGGTAGCTAACTGTAAATATAAATGATGTTTTAACATAAACAGCAACCTCTTCAGGCCCATTTTCTGTATTCTAGTCACTGTATTGAAACAATCAAAACAGCAAACAAAATGCTAGGATATGCAGTTGAAAGCATAGAATTGAGATAAAGACATATTATGTTAAAGACGTATAACCTCATTTAGAATATTGGGTACAGTTATGGTCACCACATTATAAAAAAATACAACACTTCTCTAAAATCAGTTTGGAGAAGAGAAACCAGATACTTTCCCAAGCTTAAATCATTTTCCTACATTGACAGGCTAAAGGAACTGAACGTTTTTAGTCTGAAACACAGAGGACTTTAAGTGGACCTGATCCAAGTACCTCCTTTGCCCAGGTTATGTAAAACATGACATAAACGAATTTGGCCTTCTGTAAAAATCTCCCGTAGGTCCCATAATATTTTCAAGTTCCATATTGTTTCTGATTGATATGTACTGTAAGGAGCGAGTAGTACAGTGAATTGAATTAGCTGATGTATCGAATGGAGTAGTGAAGTGTAATGCAGTCACCATTAGCTTCCACCAGGGCTCTGTTTTATACTTCAGTGTTGCTTTGTTTTTTACACATGTTGCAACCTCTCTATATCTTCAAATGCTTTTTTGCTGCAAATTGTGAGTAATTCATACTGCAGTCATGTTAGGGAAGCACCCGGGTGATTTTATTATTTTGATTATTTGCTGTTTTATTTTATGTTTAATTACTGAACAGTACAGTGTAGGGTAATGAAATATAAAGTACAGTATTTGCAAATTTGTTAAAAAGGTAATACTGTATCTAAAATATTTATTTAATTTACTACGGTGACACCAGTCGCCACTGTTTTCTACAAATTGGTCTGCTGATGTTTAAAACCAGGGAACTGGCTTTCAGGAGGGTGCAGAATTCTGCTGGCTAGAAAGGGTTAAGGCCATGGAGAAGGAAAGGACCAACCAAAGAGAGCGGAGACATAAATACGTGGGGTTCTTTTGAGAATGACTCAGAGAAAGACTTGTGTCATATATCGTATACAGTATGCAGGAATAGACAGGATATATTCATATTGCTTTTGGGAAGATCAGATCTGGAACAGAAGGAAGAATGTTCATACGAGACCCAACCTTCTCGTCTTCTGGGATCCACAAATGATGGGCATTGCAAATTCCGCACCCCAAGGATGAATTACATGACTCTGTGTTGCTGCTTTACTATTTTCTATCCTAAAGAATACCCATTTTTAAAAATAATATTCTGGTTGGTGTAATTACCTTGACATTTGAGAAGGATAAGTGATATAAATGTCAGTGGCATTAGTTATTTGGCCTGAATGAAGGTTTTGGGCATATTCAAACAACTGTAATATTTCATATACATTTAAATGGGACTGTTGGGAAAGAGGCATCATGAACAACACCTGTAAACAATAGAGGGTACTAAAAGCATTCATGTCTAGAAGCGGTTCCTAGGGTATAAAATTAACTGGACACCTGTTAGCCATCAGTGATCTGCAGAAGACGGCAGTATGTTATCCTTACAAGTGAAAACTGTTGTCATGCAGTATTAGTATAGAAAGCAGAGTAACACTGCTGAGGTACTGAGGTTATATCAATGTGAGATGGGACTAGTACGAAGACCAGATAATAGCAAGACAATAGAAAGACAGATTAAGGGTGACACTTGGCACTCTGGTGTGGACCACTAGAAGACAGTAAAACCTGCTGCTGAAATTGCCATAGAATTTGCACAGGAAAGTCAAAATGGAAAATGTGGCAAGACATATTGCCAATCACACTAAACACTCATCAGTCTCAATGTGGAAAGAGATGGCAATGCTGATAGATTGAAATATTGCATCAGTACCTTTGCTGGATTATTTTGATGCTAGAGCAAACTCACCCTGGTGCCTATCACTCATGGACAGACTTCATGCTACAGTACATTGACTTATATGACTGGAGATTGATGATGCCTGGACAGACAGTGTTTGATAGACAAGACCCATTTCACATTTTGTCGTTCATAAAGGCACTTCCAATTTTAAGACAGGGGTGGACTAAAATCTACATAATCAAAATTGACAGTGTAGTGTGTCTTGTTGAGCAGTGGCTAGCAATTATTCTACAGTAAGAGTGATAAAAGACTGCTAACCTTCCTTGCTGAACTGTCAGCTGCATAACAGGCTGTAGTGCACTATGTTTATACAGCATAATGCACCACACAGCTTATGAAAACTGCCAAGACACTTGATAAATAATTGCATGATTAGCCTATAGTTCCCTCAAGCTTGGTCACCATAATCTTCAAGGTTAATGTCATGTAATTATTTAATGTTGCACTATGTCAAACAGGTTTAGTATTTGACAGTATCTACTACCTTGACTGGTAGTTTGACTGGAAAAAGACTTCATTTCTCCTCATATTGCTATCCTCACCACTGAACAGCTTCATGCAAAGGTGTAACAGCGTTCCCTATAGACCAATTTTAGGCATAATTACCATTTATATAAATAACAGAAAAAGATAGTGGGATTCTAGGTTTCATTACTTACATGAAGCAGTAGCAAAATATCTTCCCCAAAGATTGTAGTAATTAAATGCTTTAGTAAAGTTCAGCAATTTGTTATTATATTCAATAAAAAACAGGAAAATGCCAAAACAACAAATAGCAAGTAACGTTTGAACTTAACGTACCTCAAATAACGATAACTCAGTAAATACATATTGATTCCAGTTAGAATAGCAATAATGAATAGAGCAGGTGTCAGATACAAAACAGCTGGTAAAATTAATTCTAAACAATCAGTGAAGCGCGTTGGCTTGAGCTCCGATTTGGGTTACTTGCAAAATTAGGTAATGCAGACGAGAGTCGAAAGCGCTGTAAAATATGTGCATGGACTAAAAGGAAGGGTAGTACTTAGACACGTTGCTGTAAAAGGAACACAAAGCTTTTCATTAATTGGCAGTCGCTTCATATATTAGCCAGCTACAGCCAGTGATAGGCGGGGAGAAGCCGTAGGGGCAAGAGGCGGAGTTCGTGCTTTTCTTTCAGTACCATGGACAGCAGCTCGCATTCACTGCAGACGAAAGGATTGTCGGAGAAAAATGCTTGAAGACGGGGAAATGCTACCATGCAGCGTGAAAAATGAAAATGCTCTCATTTTGTAAAATAGTTTTCTGGTTCGCATTTTTACAAGGCGAGTGGGAATAGGTATTTGGAAGAGGCAGCGATTACTGATTTTAAGAACCTGTTTTTTTTCTGTCATAACATTAAGGATCAAATTGAAGACACATTCAGAACATTTATGCTAGCATTTCATGGTTTATTGATCTGGTTATCAAATCAGCAAACCTTCAACACTGTCTTTGATACCATCTAAATATTCCGTTGCTGATGAATAAATATTTTCTCTAATTTTCCAATGCTTTTAAGGGGATACATTTTCTTGCCTGTAAACATGAAGTTTCATGGTGTAATTTAATACCGTATGAAATTTTAATGTATTAATAAGTCTTGGCAACATTTTTGATGCTTGTTGTCTAGAAAGCTGGCAAGTGCGGAAAATGAGCTGTTTCGTGGACATTATGTTAGATAAAGATGCGATCCCTCTACGACTTTTTTAATTGTACTTAAAATTAGGGGAAGGAACTGCACCGATAATTCCCGGAAGAGTTTATTTACTCATCGGAATTCTTATAAATGTAATTCTACTTGACCGGAAAACGAATTTTATTTTTTGAAATGAAGAAGTTCAATTTTCGAAAGGTGTTAGATGGTTTGACTGCCTCTTCCCCAGTTAGTACCGGGCCTCCCCTGTGCCCAAGTGGTACAGCTGGAGTTCCCACGGCGGTGGCGACCCCCAGGGAAATGGAAGTACATGAAACCCTCACTTCTGAAAACTTTCAGATCTGCAAGGTGAGTTCCATAACGTTATCAACTGTGTTAACTCGCTTATCACCACATTATGCTGATGCAAAACATTTTGTGCTCTGTTTCTCCTTTGTAGTTGTTTTGCTATAATTTCTTCTTGCAGAAGACAGTAACCGTGTACAGGTTTTTTTAGTTATAAATATAATGCAGTGTAAGATTGCAACAAACAAGGAAATAAATGCGATTCTTACTCACGCAATGATTGACAAAAGATATTTAGCAGAAATGAGTCAACGACGCCCTGTTCATAAAATCAGTGGATTGGAAAGCTGTAGTTTTTCCAATTGTTTCCTTGAGGCTAACTCAACTCCGAAAGCATGGGTGTATTGGAGATCACTCCTTAATGCGTCGAGACCGTGGTCTACAAATCCTGAATCTGTTTAGCACTAGAATTACAACTGAAATGTCTTGTCACAGTGCATGAACCAAATCTCCAGAGGCGCAAGTGGCTTTAATCATTTTATTCATGCGAAAGTGTACTTTATTAGAAAACTGAGGCTTCAGAGACGTGCCTTTTTGCAGGATGGCACATGTTTCATGTTTCAAATGCCACTGTTTGTTTGTTATTCAAACCATATCGTTTATTAATTATAATGATTGTAATGCAACTGTTTTGAGTTTGTAGAAATGTGTATTTATTGTACAGCATTAGGCTGCATTGACTTCATTCATACCAATAATGTTTTCTTGGGTTGGTGCCAGTCAAACAGTACATACTGTAGCAACAGCTTTCAATCCAAATATTCTTTCTAGAATAACTATGTAATGGTGGGAAAAGAACAAATTTATTTGGAAAAATAATATATTCACTGGTGCTCCCTCTTTTGAACAAATAAAAAGGTAAACAGATGTCTACCCTCTATACAATTAGGCAGATTTGATTTACTTTAGTTTGGATTATTTTTAGAAAGTACAAGCCAGTCTGCTCGATGATGTACTGTATTTAGAGCTGACTACAGCGGTTATTTCTCAGCTTCAACTGAATTTTTCAGTTTGGGGTAAATTATTCATAGAAACATGAACAAGGTTGGCCATAGGAAAGAGAGTTTGTAAGGGAAAAGCAGCAATCTTTTTTTTTCTAGAAATGCACACTGCACTGGGGCATAACGATCGGCCTGTGACAAAGTGCTGAAATTAAATATAAACCCCAGTCAGAAGTTTACCTTATACAGCACATGAAGGTAGAAGAGAAAGAGAATTAACAGAAAAATAATGGATGGTAAAAAAACACTCACTCAACAAATATTATTCTATTTAACTTTTAAACGCACACATGCATGACAATAACTTGATATCATGGCACTGTTCGCTGTTAACAATAATATTTTTTTAAGCTTAGTGTATAGAAAAAAAAACACCCAGCCCCAGGCACAAGTACGCAATTAATAATTTAATCATATGTGTTGCAGAAAAATCATAATATCATAAACATTTTGCCACTTTCTGCCAAAGTCAGAATTAAAGTTTCCAAGTCACAATTAAGGTGGTAACTAAAAATATTTCTTCTGTGAAGCACACGTAGTAGATAATGAAAATTAGA
This sequence comes from Atractosteus spatula, assembly GCF_055471065.1. Lineage (NCBI taxonomy): Eukaryota > Metazoa > Chordata > Actinopteri > Semionotiformes > Lepisosteidae > Atractosteus > Atractosteus spatula. The sequence goes on along the minus strand of NC_142709.1, from coordinate 17,372,754 downwards.
AAGTCTCTTGCATTATTCCCCTCAATCTTCCAAACAAGCTAATATTTGGTATACAAAGCAGAACTGCAACATTGCAATGTTAATGAGGTATCCTAATAGTTTTTGATTAACTCTGGTATGTTGCACTTAAGATTCACATGTATGTTTATCATTGTCAGTTGAATTTTGCTGCCAGATGTATTAAAAAGCCATAAGGCTTCCCAATGATATAAAAATGTATTATAAACTTACATTCACTCTATGTACCTGTATGTAACTGTTCTGTTGTTTTAGAGTTTAGAAAATACAGCACCTGATAATTTTGTTCTAGTATCTGTACTGTACAGGTATTTGTTATTACAATGCAAAGCAGTGATTGTTGTTGATTTTAATAATACATCTATTCTGTAAAGATAATTTTGTCTTTACAGAAATTCATTATATTTTAAATCAGATAAATTAAACAACAAAAACAACAGCAACAACAGCACTAATAACAACATCAATAATAATCCTTCTCATAATCTCATATGTGACCATATCATGCAAGGAGTGTTCATTTTAAAATACATTTACCTTGCAAAACATTTAGCTAGACTGTAGCTCATTTGTTGTTAATTTATTTATCTATGGGATTCTAATGCTAAACAAAGAGATTCCCTGTTATGTTCATAGACTGGCAGCAATCCTTTCATCATGTATCCTTCTATCATCAGATCTCAGAACTTCTGCAAGACTGGGCCAGTTCAGTACTGGGATGGGAGACCACTAAGAGAAAAGAGATTGTCACTATTAGTTGTGGATCAGCATGGTGATGGAGATGTCAAATCAAGGTCCAGGCTACTAGGTCATTAAAAATCCCAGGGCATTTTTTTGAAGAGTAGGCTTATTAACCTTGAAATCCTGATTGAGTTCCACTTTGGGACTGCTCAGTCTAGTTTCCCCAGAGTTTGCCCTTTGTTCAATCTCTGTAATCTCTCCCTTCTCCACCTGATCGGTCATGTATTGGGCCAGGTAATGCTCAATTCAGAAGTTCAAATTATTTTAATTATTATATCTTTAGGAACAGAAAAAGAAGTCTAGTTGAAGGGCATTTTAACTTTTTAGCTCTTCATTTTTTATTTTTTTAAATGTTTTTGTTCCTAACTTGAAGAGCTAGTATAAATCACATAATACTTTGAAATCCATTTGGAAAGTATTATATACTTAATCTTGAGAATCCCTGAATGCTACAAGGAATCAAGTTACAAGGTTAATTCCATGCTGAAAAGTAGAAAGATAAAACACAATGTTTCAGTTGTTGAGCCTTTCTTGGGTATGATAATGTTTCTATTGCTGAAATGTTGTGTTTCTTCTTTGTACTTTTTAACAAGGAATTAAGCTTGTTCCTTTGCAACCAACACACACTGATGCAGTTCCCTACTCATTCAATTCTACTATTTCCTTAAGTGCTAAGGAATGTCATAATGTCAGTTATGCATCGTCTGCATCAGTTAATTAATAAAGTAATAATAGATCTGAACTGATTAAAAAAGAACAGAGATCCAAATAGTATACAGTACATAGACAATTAAGACATAGATCAATGTATAAATAAACTGACATTTGGTATTTTTAAAAACATGTAAAATACTGTATCAATTGATTATCAGTTGCCTTTCCGAAATAATTATCTGAAAGTACGGATTTTAAATTTCTTTTTCATATTTGGCACTTCCTTTTATTCATAGAGTCACATTAATGTAGTATGGTTTGCAAAAATAACTAGAAAAATATAGCTGAAATACGATGATTATTTTAAATTCTGTATATGAATGTTATGCAATGATATTTGTCTTATGGGATTAAATACTCTACATGGTACAAGAGATGAAAATGATATCATAAGGTGCCAATGAAATCATGAACTCAGTAGATTGTTTTGCCTCACCTTTTTACAGCATTTTACCAATGATCCTACACACTGCCAGAAGATATCTTTAAGTACACCTTGGCCAGCTCAGCCACAGTGCCTAAACTATGATCATTACAGTGAGATCAGTCCCCCAGAAATGCTAAACAATTAACTTGTATTATGGTAATGTTGCCTGCAGTTTCGTTTGGGCTATATTGTTTGGTTGATCAGAAGTACACCAGTAATAGAGGTTCAAATACAGTATATGGTCTGATCCCATGTGCTTATGTTACAAATACACTACTGCACAGTATATGAATGTCTGAAACTTTGAGGCATCACTTACTAAGTTCATTTCCAAGTAACTGGTAAAGTGCAAAGGCCCCGATAGTCTCTTTTTTACCTGTCATATTCTGTAAAACTGTCCCAGAACTCAAGTGGTAACCTTGTTTAAACAAAGGCCTAAATCAAAACAAAAGACACCCAGGAAATAGACTTGGGATAGTGAAAAACATGGAGGTAAAAAGTGACAGAGAGTGACAGAATATCAAATGTATCAATACATAATAAATGTATTTATATTATCAACACATAATAAAGATCCATACACTCTGTTCCTTTTCATGTGATGGATAATGTGAATCATGGAGGTGGAGTCCATGGGGGATTAAGTGTTTGTTTTTTAGTATTCTCAAGGGAAAGGCAGTATTTTGGAATAAATTGATTATATTGTGGTTATTTTCAAAGGTATTCCTGATGAAACAGACAGTAGCTAGGGATGGGATTGCCTCTATAATTTCTGGTAGTTAAGCAATTCTTGATTTTTAATGATAATTAGTTATCTACATGCCCGGTTGCCCCTTATTTTTGCTGTATATTTCTCCCCTCAAAGGCCGCATACACACCGCTCTGTAGCTCTTGAGCAAATCACAAAAAATTATCATATACTGTATGTTTTTCTCTAAAAAACACATAATCATATCCAGAACAATGAACGGCATTACAATGGGTCAGTTAGTAAAGTGACATTACCAGACAAATACACTTCAGACAGGTGAAGTAAAAAAGTTAGAGGTTTTATTTTTCAACATACAGTAGTCCCCTTTTTCATCCTCATTTCTGTCACTTCTCTACAAGGTTTAGATCCCCTTGTGATTAATTTGGCCCAGCCACTCCTGTATCACCTATTTGATGACTGTCTGGCATAGTTCAAATTTCTGCCTCACAGAAGCTTACGTTATTGGCCCAGGCAGATGAAAATGCGGTAATGCAGAATCCACACAGCAAAGTCTATGAATAACAGTGCATGGCACAGACAACATTTCACAACATTTGCATGCAGTTTCACTCCTGCTGCTCTGTTTCTCCAGACCCTCCATCAGCTCCCTGTAGTGGCACACATCAGCACAAACAGCTCAGACTACTCCGGTCTAAACAGTCTAGATCCAGTCCTTCATTTTTCCATACCGTATGTCTCCTCTACTTTTCCTGCTCCTCCTTTCACCCAGCTATAGGGGTTGCTCATTCTTATCCCTGACTCTGTAGTGGAGGAGTGAATTAAGATAAGACCGAAAAACCACTGGGAACTCCAATCGCACAAGGAAAACAGTTCATGAGTAATTGAATCTCTCTTTTTTTAACCACTACGCTTCTAAGGGGGTGATTAGTACGCACAGAAAAATATGAATCATAAAAAATAATACATCTGATGGAAAATCTCACAGTTTGTTTGAGAACATTGTGAGAAGAAAAGTGATATAAAAAGACACTGTAAAAAAAAAAGAGAAAGAGATGCAAAGTATATATTCCTCTCAACATTCATTTCTGAGCTTAGAGTACAAAACATATAACAAAGTACTTAGCATTCAAAATATATGTATAACTACCTCTACTGAAGTGTAACATGGAAAAGGTGCACTATCTCCACAGTTCTTCTATGGCTCGACCATGCTTTCACTACTCTTGTACGTGTATTTCCATAGGTTTATGTGGTCAGTATCAAGCTTTCATGGTTTCACTGTGCTTTATTGGACTATACTCCGGAATTTCTAAAAAAACAGTTATTTGAATTAATTAAAATTAGAGTAATACTAAAAATACTGAGGTACATCTTATTTGATTATAATGCATTTATTTGTAAATGCTATTCAAAAGAATCATAGTTCTATGCAATATTAAAAACCGAATGCCTTATGTAAAAAAATCATAGTAAATACACCTACTTCAATCAAAAATTAAAAAATATATATTAAAAGCTGTAACAAAAACATAAGATTCTAGTTAAGAATAAAGAAGTGTCTGAGTCTCTGATGGATATGAATTCTATCATTATGGCATTGCACAAGAAAGGGCTCAGTCACTGGTTATACAGAGCCTAGTTTTAGGTTAAAATAAAAAGTAACGAATAAGTAGATCTCAGTGTTGGGCTATTTGCAATAAAGCATTAAAGTAATCTGAATTTATAGCACTCAGTGTCTTATACCGTCTGTACATAGGAGATACTTAAAATGTTATTCCAATTTCATACAGTGTAGGTCACACATTTTGATACCTACAGTGACCTGCTTACACTTGATTTATAGATGATTTACAAGAAAAGAATTTGACACATTCTGCTAGTAGTAACAGATCACAGGTAATGTTCTGTTGCTCTCACACAAAGCACAGTGCATTTGTACTGGAGGCCAATGAAATATGGACAATGCTATGGCAGTATGTTCCAGTGGTGTCTTGGGACTTACAGGTAGCCAGTATTATGTATGGAGTGCTAGAGGTTCTTTCTCAGAAACTGATTTTATCTTGCCAGAAGCCAGTTATTGTTCTTCCAATCAGTTGTTGGAGTAGGAATGTAGCAGTTTTGTTGTGTAACTAAAATGAATGTTTCTTAATGCAATATACTGTAAAAATGAAGTTACCAAGAAGTAGGGCAACTTCAGCAGTTTTTTTTTCTGTTAAAAAAGGTATTTCGAAACAGAGCTATGCAGTTTTCCTCTATACTAATGTTTTCTTGGAAACTGTTTTATAAAACCACAGGTGGCCACTTTAAATTTAAGACATAAAAGGTTCCTTTTAGATGCACAATTTTAGGCTGCTGCTCTTTATAATTTCCCATATCAGAGGAAATCACACTGCCTGCTCCATCATTACAAGATAAAGCAGAAATAGCAGCAGACATTATAAAGACCCTCCCTGGTGATATCACATGCTATTGTTAGCCCTTACTAAACCCACACTAGTAACCAGCTGCTGCAGGTAAAAGGAGTTTGTCAACAGCCTAATGGATACAGTGTTAACGGATGAGCAGCTGTTAAATTCTAATTGACTTTTCTTGGAGCCAACACAAAGATGCAATGTCATATGACATTTTAGGCCTTTTCCCAGTGCTCTTATTCCTGACAGTACTTAATTACTCCATCTATCAGATGTATTAGTTCAAATGTTTTATTATCATCATCTATATAATTACTTATTTAAATGCACAACATATAACACAAACCCTAAAGTAAATACAATAACAAAGCATTTAAATGCACTAGAAAATGTAGAAAAAAGAAGAAAACAAAAAATAAAAACATACTGTATCCACTAAGTAGTGAACAATCTTTAGGTAAGGAAAGACATGGTATCGAGTAAATTACCAGTTGGTGGTAAAATTCAACAATAGATGTCATGTGCAGTCTAAAACATCTTGAGGAAATTCAGGGACTGAACTTTTCTGGCTTCAGTGTTAAGTCCTTCATGTTCCAGACCTAGTTCCCTCCACAATTGTGGCATAAAAGGCTTAATTTCAGCTTTGGATCCTTCTTGGCCAACTTGCTTTCTATGTGCTTGGATATGGCAAAAACAGGGTTTGCAGTTTGCGTCTCAGTGCTTTGGGCAAATAATTGAACTCAAATAAAAAAAGAGTTTTGTTCAGTCTACTTATGAGTTTACCTTGTTGAAAGAAACACAGCAGCATAATAAACATTACAATTGACAACTGAGGAGTCAAGTCACTTAGCAGTTAGTAGCTGACTGATTCAAGGATTTCATCCAAGCATCTGCTTAAAGAAGCCATGATATCAGGTTAAAAAAAAAACTGGGTAGTTTGTCCTGTTCTTGGCTTTAATTGCACGTCTACTGTACATAGTTTCTGTTTGTGTTCAGTTTCTTAAACCTGTCAGTCCAGTACATTCCATCAAACCCTGGGATATATCTCATTAGTTTTATGTGGATTTGATTTCAGAAGGAGTTTAACTATATTAAGTTTGTTACAGAAAGTAAAAAAAAAAAGTGCATTCTGAAGTATGAAGGCTCATCAGTCCAAAAGCTTATCCTTGTTTCCGTACTGTTAAGTAGACAGAGCACATGGCTTCCTCCTAGAACGGACACTGGTCCACCACAGTTACCCAAAGCAGTGCTGGAATGCTTTTCCACAGCTGAATGGACTAGAGAAAATATGGTGAGATTCCTTGCTCAAGGGCACTTTAAGCATTTACCAGTGTCCCCATTTAGTCAACTGAGTGCAAAGATAATGAATTACATGTGTACTACAGAAATGTCTTAGCCAAGAAGATGCTCCTGAATTTGATTTAGCTGCGTTGTGTGCTTCTTTAAATGCAGACTCCCTGCTAATGAAATGAAGACTTGATCAGGCCATTGAGAATCTGCATTTTGTGACCTACATCTCTTCGTTTGATAGCAAATGCCTTTTAGATGGCATTGGGGATAGAAAGGTTGGATATAGTGCATATCATGGCTTCATGTGTGTTTATGTCTATTACAAATTCCATTGAAAAATCAATGTTTTCAGATGCCTCAGTTTGTATGCTTAGACAGCAACAGCACAATGTTTTTTATCCTAATCTCATCATATCTCAAAAGCTCAGCAGGGCCTGGTCAGTACTGGAATGCAAGACTTCCAGAAAACACCAGATGGCAGCTGTGTTTGGACGTTTGGACTTTGTTGGACTAATAGATGGCACTTTTTCCAGTGGCCCCATTATGGTGACTGGGTATACCATGGTGTACGAGGTGCTGTTTTTCAGAAGGAACAGGTTAAATCAAGGTCTCGACTCCTTGATCATTGAAGATCCCATTACATCTGAATTCCAATCTGGACTGGTACAATGTGGTCTAAACTTGCCTCCTAATTTAACCGGTGAAGTAATTTCTCATTTCACCTGATCTGCTCTGTAGTGTGGCTGGTGCAGAATGGCTGCGATGAATCATTAGTTTGCTAAACTCAGGAGGTCCCCTCCTATATGCAAAATGCTCTTGAATCCTTTTGTTAAGCTTATTAATAATGCAAGTAATTATTCTTTGTGTAAAAGCATAACTTCTTTTTGTCTTATAATATTGAATGATTTTCCATCTGAAACTCTGCATGCCCATATAGGTTAAAAGAACAATACACTTGTTGCACTTGTTGTTTTTACCTTCAGAAATATCTGCTATGGTGGTGCTGATGCATTAGTTCATTCTTTTTGAAACTTTTCCTCTCTGTATATTTGTACAGGACTAAATACTGCAATAATAATTTGTGTCTAAACTGGAACTGCATGCTGGCAAAACATAATAAACATAAACATCTATACCAAAATGTCCTAAATTCTAAGCCTTTATTTTGCTTGATAAATGAAATCCTATTCCCACAGATTAGAACAGATATACAATGTCTTTTTTCTTGTACTGGTAAAATAATATTATTCTGGGCCTTTTCTATAGAAATTGACAGCCATGCAGGATAGGCCAAACTACGCACTCTGTAGTATTTTAGAACACTATTTTGTTCTAAAAAAATATAAAATATATTACAGTGTTTGCTTTTCTCAGGAGTGACACTTAACAGAAATCTCCAGTTCATCCAAAGCTTTGTAGAGGGAATGATTTTTTTTTCATAACCTTGCGACTGTGTGAATGCTGCTGAACTGAGGCATAAATGCAATCAATCTTTAATCAGCTGGACCTGATTCTATTTAAACATTTCGCAGTCCTGGATTGTACCCTTCACTTAAACATCTGCTATTACCTTGTGGATAAATGAAGTAATAGGTCCTTCTTATGAAATGTACTGTATTCTGGAGTCTTTACAGCATTATGTTAAACTTTTCATGTACTGTAGAATACAGGAAGATCAAATTGACCAATAAAGGAAGGTTCTTTGTGGGGGAAAAAATACTTTGAGTCTTTCAGTTGAAATGAAAATAATATAATATTTATATAATACAATATGAAAATAATACTGATTTTTCATAGACAAAGGCGAGAGTACCCAGTAAGTTCAAAAGATAAAAATCTAGGCAAGTAGGTAAGAAATACATGCTTTTTGATATGATCACATACGTTCTCCGAACCACTTCAGACAGCAGTAATGTACTGTACAGTCTGATTTTAAGAAAACTTAATTAAGCATTAGTGCAACAAAAACTTAAAAACAAGTATAACATTTTTAACTTATTTATGTCTTATTATATCTGTGGAATCCACTATCATTTTCTATGTTATATCCATCTGCCTTCTAATGATCAAATCAAGTTGCATTATCAGTACAGCACCTGTACTGCAGGTGGAGACTGATGTCAGATCTGACACGCCCATCTTGTCAGAGCCATTCACTGTTACAGAAGAGGCTGCTCTCACTGGAGGAGTGGTACATCTCTCATCATGTCACTGAAAGCTCACAGGCACACTCAGCGAGTCAGACTGCTGTACTGCAAACTGAGGAAACCATGGAAAATTCAAGCCCGCCCTACTCATCTAATAACCAATCATGTGCAGCTGCTTGGGTAATTTCTGATCTTAGTCTAGGCATAGACCATCCACAAGAAAGCATATGCAAAAAAATAATTCTGCTTTACTATTGGAGATGCATAGAAAATAATAGTGTGAATGTATGATCTGAAAGATTTAGAAAACACTGAATAAGATAGTGGTTCATCGTTGAATCATTCCAATTCACTTGTATTAGTTGGATTTTGTTATTTATTTGGTAATACATTCTGTTGTATAATACGTCATGTTACTTGCAACTTGTAAACACATCCACAAAAGATCTTGATTGTGCAGTCCCAAAGCACAGGTTTCTAGTCCTGGTCCTGGAGACTGTTTGGTGTAGGCAGTGCTTTGAGTAAAAAAAAAAAGAGATGTACTTTAAGAGTGTATTGATTCAAATAAATCTGTTTCCACTAAACTGTGCAGACTATAAAGACTCCTAATCACCTTTTATCTACCATGATGACATTTAAAATTCAATTAACATACTGCACATTTTAAATGTTCTCAAAACATATGTAAAAAAAGTTACTTTCTATTGAGGTTTTCAGACCGTTTTTCACATGCATTAATAAGCAAAGGAAATCTGCAGCAGTGCAAACATACCTGTAATGTATAATCCAATTTTTGAATGGTTAAAGTCTTTTTTGAAAAAAGCCTCATATAGTATGTGTACCCAGATTACAGATTCTACGTTGTAGCTCACAGTATGTTTTTTTCTCATGCATCTGTCATGACATTTGCTGTACATACTGAACACTTTTCACAGACAGATGTGCAGCTGCTTCATTCATAACCGAGCAGGTCTAGCCTCCTGTGATTGAGGAAAATAGACCTGACTGAGGACAAAGGAACAATCTCCTGATCTGAAGGGAACAAAATAAATAAAAAAGAAATGTTTTATGTTTTATATACATCTAGAAGAATGCATGAGTCTATCTTGTAATGGACTGGTGCGTGGTCTGTGCTTCTAGAATGGGCTCAAAAGTGCAAGAGATGTTTAAAAGGAATAAACTGCCTTTTGGTACTGTATATAGCAATAATGTAGCAATATTTTTATAACATACCACTACTTGTATGGTTTTGCACATACTTTGTCCTTTTGCACGTTCTGTACGAAGTTGATGTATTAATCCAAAATCCTGAACATCATTTCATCATAACAAGGGATTTTTCTGTCTCGTTTTGCTGACAGGGTTTGCCATGCCTTATGCAAGAAAGAATGGCCAAAAATGATACAATGTATAAATTATTAAAATTGATGGAATCGATGGAACATGGTGTTCCCTCTGGGAAAAGACCGATTAAGCACAATTTCATATTTCAGTAAGTGACTCCAGGCACATTTCTGAAAAATGGCCAGTTATGTTTTCTGTGTGGAATTTGTTTCATACACTGTGCTTTTTCCAATGTTCCTGAAATAATTATTTGCGCAGATCTGGTTTAATCAGTTTTGTTATATTTTAAAAAAAGTGCTCTGTTATATACACATAATGAGGACGAGGTCTTTTTTGCTGCCTGTGAGTTTTACATTGCACCAGCCTCAGCCCACCAATATGCCAGGTCAGCATTGTGAGACATGGCCAGTTCCACCTCTTTGAATTCTTTCTTTAGCCAGTTGAGTAAGAACAGAACTACTTTAACACATTTCAAATTCCACTTTCACATATTAAAAGCCCAGGTTAGCAGGTACAGACAGCTGCTACTGTATTCCATGTTCTGGTTTGTAATGTCTGGTGTTTTTGAAATGGCCAGAGAGAGTTAATATTTCCATTCCCATGGTTCATACATTCAGTAAACTATGATATTATTGATGTTACATTATTTTTGTGAATTTTGGGCTCAGTTAAAGGAAGTCTTCTGTTTTTGCTTGGAGTAGTGTATGAGCTCTCTTAGGAGACAGGTCCCAGTCATATTTGCTGGTGACCTTGTTGTCTAGCATTTTTTAGGTCCAACCCTTTAGTTTTGTTTTTACTGTACGTTTAAGAACATAAGAAACATTACAAATGAGAAGAGGGTATTGATCTAGCCCATTTTGCAGTTAGTTGTTAATTGATGTAACGGTCCCATCCAGCTGTTTCTTGAAAGAAGCCAGGGTATCAGCTTCTATTATATACAGTAGCTCTTCAGTGTGTTCCAGACCCCCTCAATTCTTTGGCAAGGAACTGCCTCCTTTTGACTATTGTCGGAAAAGAATTAGGCTTTTTTTATTAGCATGGCTTGATTTTCTGTTGAATATTACTTTGGTACTTTGCATTGTTAATATCTGATCAGGGTTAAGGATAAGTGTTACGCTATGACTTGGCAGAATAAACTCTTTAATGTATACAGTAAATATTGTGACCTAGTTCTATAAGAAGCCATTTCATTTTCAGCAAAATGTTTGCATGTTAATCTCCTTGTACAAGGAGTGAGCACACAATCGTGTCCTATTACACAGTCTGATGAAAGAGCACAAACCTGTGTACTACTAAGGATTTTGCAGATACAGTATGTCAGTGTGCTAGTCTCTGACAAAAAGAAAACAAAATAATGACTCAGCAGATGGACACATGATCATGTCTCCAATAGGAGAGAATGTACATTTTATATTTTGGTTTTATGAATATTTTATAAACTTGCAAATTGGTTTTGCCAGGTGTGCAGACTGTAGTTAACAGATACAGTAGTTGTTGTTGCACTCTTTATAAATTTTAGTTTATAAATATGCAGTGGAATTTCCTATGTCTCAGTTCTCATCCCAATAGCTTAGACTTACACAACTGTATTGATTTAACATATATTCTCAAAATCAACAAAACGTTTTACTCACTACTGTTTTAAAATATCTGCCTTCATTTTTATTTAAATGACACACTTTGGGCTCAGTTTGTGCTTTTATATGTTTTGTGAGTCATTGCCTGAAGAAATATGAATGTCATTGCTTGAAGCTGTTCTTTATCCCATTGAATTCATCTTTGCGTCACGAATTAAGACACAGTCAGTCCTTTATCTTTATATAACACTGTGGTGTTTACCAAAAGGGTTTTGTTTGCACATCATGCATTATTCACCATGCACTTATCCATGTGCCCAAAGCTTTGCCAAACTGTCAGATGATCATTTCAAAACTATTAACCTGAAACAACTCAATGTATATCTGTCTAAATCTTCTCAGTGATGACTGCATAGTTAGTTGGAGAGAAAGAGAGTCCTAAAGTGGTTTCATGAGATGGTTATACAGCTCTTAATGTTTCTTATTTTGATTTATTATGTGCAGTATTTTACTGCAAGGTCATGTTATAGTATTATTAATTTGGCTGATGCTTTTATCCCAACTGTCATTGACACCACTGGGCATTGTACTGAAGCAGTCTGCTAGAGCAGCACACTACCTAGTATTTGAACCCACAAACATCCGGTTATAAGTGCAGACCCCTTCCCTCTCCTCTACAATGATGGTTTTTATTATGAATTTTTTGCTTTCAGAGCAGATGTCTGCATTCTGCATATGTGTAGGAGCTACTGGTAAGGATGTTGCAACAGCAATCATCATGTAACAAATGTCTTCAGCACTGATGTTCCTCTGTAGCAGCCTGGGTATTTTTAGGATGTAACTTAGACATGAAATAAGAGGATGTGTTTAAATACACTTCTTAAATTTTCAGTGAAGACAGGAGCATGGGGCACTGGTAAAATATTACAGGGTCTAGAGGACTTTTGACAGGCATGGACTATTGGTTAAAGTATGGAATTCACCCTGCTTTTTATTTTTTCAGAAAATGTCTCTAATATGAGCATTAATAAAAAAATATTATTTTAAGTTGAGCACATAAGAAAGGTTACATATACATTGGTGGTTGAATTTGTTAGTTTAGCATTTGCTTGTTAGAACCTTTTTGCCTATCAATTGATTTTGTTACATTTTATGTTGATGAATGTTCTTTTTGGTTAAGCTGTCTCTCATCTTATACTTAGATCTTAAAATTGTAAAATTCAATAATATGAAGAAGAGAATAGGCAGGGAAGATCCTCGGTTCAGGCTGCAGATTTAAAGTTTACATCAAGATATAAGACGGGCCAGTTGGCTCTTGTTTGTAACCATTCCTATGTTTCTTAAGAAAGTTCACAAAGGACAGACGACCATTCTGTTCATCTACTGTCGCTTGTTTGTTCGTAGTTGTTTGATTTAAATACCTTAGTTTGTAAGAAACAAGGGTGTTAGCTTCATCAACATTGGGATGTAGCCTGCTCCAGACTCCCACAACCTTGTTCCCAGTGTGGGTTTGGAATGGATTCTCTCATCTACAATAAAAGAAAAATGTTATTTTCCTAGATGCTCAAATCGTAGGACCCTTAGGACCAGCCATGTTAGTCAAAATATAGCCAACATTAAGAACAGTTAGAGAGAGCCAGTGGAAGAAGGATATGATTCATTTCCCTCCTGTTCCCCTGCCGGTATCTACACTGTCCAGGTGTATTAGTTTAAACAGCACAAGAGTGTCCCTTTATTATGATAAAAATATATATTTTGATAGGTGTGGTTTTATAGTGCAAGCAGAATGCAGAACAATTCTATCTACTATGTTGTTATACTCAGAAAAGAATATTAATAATGGAACAGTTAATCTCGACTGTCATGCAGTAACAAAGGCTCTAGAGTCTTGCCTTAATAATACTGTACATCCAGCCAGAAACATGGAGCAATACCTCAGATGTCTATTTATAGTATTCAGACTAGTGACTTTGCAAATTCAAGTACTAATGGGATAGATTTAAGGTTTTTCAGTCTCTTAGGGTTTTGTTTTTATTCATAACTCCAAATAATGTCTTAAACTGATAAAACAGGGTTTGAGAACATTTTTTTAAATAATTAAACTATCCTTTTTTTCAAGACTATAAAAATTATGTGATAAATTCTTGGTTTAAAGGATATTATAACAACAAAGATTTTCAAACAAAAAGAGACCATTTGGCAGATCTAGGTCATTTAGTAGTTTGAAGCTAATTGATCTTAGGATCTCATTGAGCCTTACCTTGAAAAAAGCCGTGGAATCAGCTTCAACAACATTATTGGGTTTTTTCCAAATAATAAGATTGTATTTATTCCCTTTCAAAGACCTTCAAAGAGTGGATGGAGGTTACAAGTAAAATAGTACATTGTCTTACTATTTATGATGTATTATTCAATATAAAACTGTTTATTTTTGTGTTTCTAATTGACTTACTGACATGATGGAGCTATTATGAAATTTTAAGAAAAAGGCCTTTGACTGCTTCTTAGAATATCACTCAACACATGGTTTGTAAACTGGGATACCAGTCTATTTTCTAGCTTGAACTGATTTAGTATTGCCCATGTCACAGCTGCATTTGAAATGCCTTGAGCAGTAGGACTTATTACAATCACTCTGCAGGGAATGGACTGGGTCACAAGGGACAGAAAGGATTAATATCAGGGAAGCAGGCTTATATTTAGTTAGAATCATTGCTCAAGGCAGTTTTGCTAATTTCTCTTAACTTAGATGCAGGGAGTTTAGTATGTATGATTTTGTGTGAAAGCTGATTAAATTGCACAAAATGAGATTCATTCTATCCTATCTTAGAAGACAGCTGGATTTAAAGACACAGACTAGGAAAAAGGCCACAAACTGCAATGCATAACGTACTGTAAGTACTGTAGCTCAGCCAACAGACATCGTATCCACTTACAAGTATGCTCAATTTTCTCTGTCCTATTGCAAGGTTTATCTTTACTCAGTGACTGGAGTTGCTGAATAGCAAGTTCATTTTTATTATTATTCACAATAAGGAACAAAAAAAATACAAATGTATTCCTGACAATTGGTTTACATTAAAGCAAAACTACAAATAAAAAGGAAATCATAGTCTTAACTTCACGAGATTTGAGATGTTTTTTCATCTTTGTTCTTAAATGAAAGTACATTTCTGTTCCACAATGATTTTATTAAGATTAATAACTGTAAGGAAATATTTTGTATGAAGTATTAATACGAAACCCGTTCAAAGTCCATTGTTATTTCACTTGGTCCATTTGGTGTGTGGCACTTTCCTCTAGCCTATGTATGGCATGATGTTTTTATCTGTGATGGATAGCAGACATATTCCTGTGTGAAGGGTATAAATACATTTTGTTTGACTAGGTTGGAAATGATGCAATTACATGTCAATAGCTGCACTGCAGTGCCCACATACAGTGCAAGCAATGCACAAAACCATTTACAAATAGGGTTTAATCCCTCTTTACCAAGCTAAATGTTTTTCTTATTGCATTTTGGAATACTTTCCAAATTTAGCTTAAAGCTACAGTTTTTCTTTGTCACAGGGATGTGAAAAGCTTAGCTCGAGTGGAACAGGAGTCTTGACTCCTTGTTACAGAAACCTGAGAAAATGCAGTCACTAACTTTCAACGTAATCGTTTGTCTATTTTCAGGGAGTTGACTTGGTTGAACCTAAAGCACCATTCTTCTTTTAATATCCACAGCTAAAGGTGCTTATGTTAAGTAAGAAATATATAATTTGAATACATTTCATACATTAAGAACAGCTGGTACCCTGGCTTCTTTAAGGAAATACCTGGTTGAGATCCTGGGATAAATTAGGTAGTAGCAACCAAATTAGACGGGCATCTTCTTATCTGTAATCTGCCTTATCTCCTGTGTATTTTGTTCATAGAAATAATTTGCTAAACAATTATGGCATTTTCTTTATTTATCTTTAGTATTTTTTTCGGTCATGCATTCCATTAAAATGCTTTCAACAGTGCAAACCTAGCCAGACTTGTCCAATAGGTCGTCTGACTTTTTTCACTAATTTCACTGGGTTGATAAACTTATAATATACCAGGAAATATGAGTATACTGTACTTGCTCTGATATGCTATAATTTTTCTTTTATGCACTGTGGTGTCATCTGAAACAGAATACCTACTATATAATCGTTATTTACAATTGAATGGTTATCAAAAGAAAGGAATATGCACATTAGAACACATACAAGTTTTATTTAATAGTTAATTTAGGACTTTATAATAAATATTTACCTTCCAAAAGAGTCAAAGTACCATAATTCAAATGCAAGACATCCATTTATTTAGCCAGTGTCTCTGTCATGTTAAGTTTAGGCAGGAAATAAGAACATAAGAACAGCTACAAAGGAAAGGAAGCCACTTGAAAGAAACCAGAGTATGAGTTTCAATAACATGGCTGGGTATCCAGACTACCACATTACTAATTCTTTCATGAGTGGACAAATGTAGGTCTGGGTCATTCAGCTGTAGTTGTGTTGAGCTGTCAGCTTCCTGTTTGATAAAAAGGATGCAATAATTCTGGCTAATACAAACAGCAATAATCACAGGTTTCTACAAGCATGGAAAGTGAAACCTAGTTCATTTCTGGCAATATAAAATAAATAATAGCATCCTGTGCTATAGAAGATATATCACATCTTTATTGAAATGTCAAAATAAATATTAATGAGGAAAAATAAACATATTTCAGTATTCATTCTTTTTAGAGCATTCATTCTTGGAAATATCCTCCATAATGCTTCATAAATGCATATTTCAATTACGACCTTCACATTTTCTGAGTATTACTATTATTTTGGTGTGTTGATTGGAGCTGGACTGTATAACAACACACTGTCACGATTGGGATCCCTACTCTTAAGGGCGCCCTTACCCTTTCGTATTTTAGTTGATTATGCGCACCTGCCACCTGTTTTGTCTCTCATTATTTAAGACTAGTGTTCTTGCTATTCCTGGCTCAGCATTGGAAGATGGACGCCCGGAAGCCCGCCTACCAACAGGTCCAGGAGAGACCCGACGGCATAGGCTTCCTCACGACGTCCTCACTGTCTGAGTCCGGGGCTCAGAGAGCCTGGCCTCGTCACTTTCTTTTAACTTCATTTTCCCATTCCGGCTTTTAACCTTGTCTTGTCTTGGATGGATCACCTGGGTTTTGAACTTTGGACTGCACCCCGGATTTCCCGTTTTGGACTTCCCTGGACTAGTTGCCTTCTCCACGCCCCCCGAGCACTGGGGTCACCTCCCCCTGTCTGTCAACCCATCCTATCCTGCTGTACCTTCCCCTGATGTCCTTCTCCACTTACTTCCGGATTATACGATCTGCATAGGGTCCTGAAATTATGCTTCGCGGGAGCCTGGACCGGCTCCCGTTACACTAACCTCAGAGCTTGGTTATGTGGGTTTAAACTCTAGCTGGATGTACATTAATTTTGACTCTCACCCCTCTTTATACTGCAGATTCGGCTACTGTACATCATGGCCTTTGAGTAATAATAGTAATAATAATAATAATAATAATTGCTTACACTTATATAGTGCTTTTCTGGACACTCCACTCAAAGCGCTTTACAGATAATGGGGACTCCCCCTCCACCACCACCAATGTGCAGCATCCACCTGGATGATGCGACGGCAGCCATAGTGCACCAGAATGCTCACCACAGATCAGTTATCAGTGGGGAGGAGAGCAGAGTAATGAAGCCAATTCATAGATGGGGATTTTTAGGAGGCCATGATTGGTAAAGGCCAATGGGAAATTTGGCCAGGACGCCGGGGTTACACCCCTACTCTTTTCGAGAAACGCTCTGGGATTTTTAATGACCACAGAGAGTCAGGACCTTGGTTTTATGTCTCATCCGAAGGACGGTGCCTGTTTACAGTATAGTGTCCCTGCTGGCCCCACTAACAGCTCTTCCAGCAGCAACCTTAGTTTTTCCCAGGAGGTCTCTCATCCAGGTACTGACCAGGCTCACACCTGCTTAGCTTCAGTTGGCTCCCAGTTGTGAGTTGCAGAATGATATGGCTGCTGGCATAGCAATAGGTTATGAATGAACAGCACATGTAAGAATGATAGAGTGATAATATCAGAACAAAATATGTCTGATAGAAAAGCTGATTGCCATCAGTGTAGTAAAATCTGAGGTCAACTAGAATATTGCATGTGCTTGTGAAAGCCAGCAAGGAAAGGATGGATAAACGATGAAGAGGAACTCGGAGGATTCATTAATAGAAAAGTAGTACAAAATAGGAATCTAACTTACTGTACTTTCCTTGTTCATACTAGGCATCTTTTGATATAGCAGCTATTGTTGTTGGGCCTCGTCCAGTGTGCACTTATTTTTCACTGAGCCATATACCTGTAGCACACCCCATTCTGATCTGTAAAGAGCTGTCTTCATTGTTTCCTATTTTAATTTGATTCTAGATATATTTCTATGTTTTATAATAGAGTATATATTTGGACCCTGACAACCATGATAGAACAAGGGTGTAGGTATACTGAACAGTATTTAAAGTTACTGTATAACGCACTTAGTGGAGGGTTGCACTTTTTCTGGAAAGAGAAGGTTCAGTTCTGTGTTGACGGTGCTGGCCATCTTTTTATTTATACTCATACAGTGGTTTTATAAAAGATGTGGTTATATAGCAATCATGTGATATATTATTCCTTAGTGTTTTTATAATAATACCATGATAAAACCATTGACAGTTTGAAACCACTGGCTGTTACAGAGATGCCCCATTAATTTACAGCCAATTGGACAAACCTTGGCTCACATTACTTGGAACAGCTACTTTGACTAATTTGCATACTTTGAATTTATCAACCATGTAAATTTATGTACAACTCCACAAGACTGTGGATCTATAGAAACAGAGTTTTGGAGTCCCAAGTCTTGTTAAAGCCTAAATATTGAATATTCAAATTCTG
This sequence comes from Atractosteus spatula, assembly GCF_055471065.1. Taxonomy (NCBI): domain Eukaryota; kingdom Metazoa; phylum Chordata; class Actinopteri; order Semionotiformes; family Lepisosteidae; genus Atractosteus; species Atractosteus spatula. The sequence continues at coordinate 17,354,388 of NC_142709.1, read as the reverse complement.
CTATGTTACAGTACATGTGTGAAATAAAGTATTGGCATTAAGAACAATGTTTAACTTAAGACATTTATTTACAATTTGAAGCAAATAAATTGTGTATAATAAATAAACCTGTATGTACTGTATTTCTACACTATCTGCATGAGAGATAAAGCCTCTACAAAACTTATTCAAAGCATATTCATTTTTTATTGTATATTAAAGTTCCTAGGACTTATTCAGTACCCAGTATTTATTCAGGTAATTTGTGATATAATCCTAAAACTATAACAAGAAATGTGCCTTCTCTTGTCAGTCAGATGATGTCTCACTTTTGTTTCTGTTTGTGTTAAGTACTGTGTTAGCACAAATTAAAAAAAAAAACTAAGAAACAAAAAGGGTGCTGTGATCAATCTGAAAGAAAGAAGCCTTTCAATGGTGTAGTCACGGGAAAAAAATAACAGCTTTTTACACGCACTTGCTTGAAATTTTTGTGTTTCAGATGAGAGAGTGCTATGAAGAAAGATGCAAAGCGTTTAAGAGATGAACATCTGCAGCTCACAGTGAAACAAAAAGAAATAGGGTTAGAGGAGCTAAATCTTGTGACAAAGGAAATGCCTTACTTTTCTTAAGGCCATATGTTTAATTTTAAGAAAGGTTACAAACGAGTGCAGATCACCCAGTTCATCTTTCTCATTTGGATGTCAGTAGCTTATTGATCCAGCCCTTACTTTAAGGACAGTACACCAATGCAATTCTGCAGTTCATTCAAGACACCCACAGCCCTTTGTGTAACAAAGCAAATTCTATTTTCAGTCCTAAATGCACATATGGTTAGCCAACAAAAAACAAGTGTTTAAATGTTTTAATGTAACAAATAGAGAATTCATGGTAAGGCATATGTCTTCACTGACGTGTGCTTTTTAGCTTGCAGATTTAAATATTTTGCCAAGATCTGCACAAATGCATTTGTTAACATTTATATTGCAAACACAGTGAAAATGGAAATTTTGCTTCTTTTTAAAAAAACTGTTATCATATCCAGACTGACCATGTGAAAGCCAATCTGTCAGCCTTGAATTTTCTTGATTTTTGGAATACACGAAATAAATACCTTGAGGCTGACATTTGTGCTGTGGGGTTAATGAAAAACGTATTTGTCATCATGGTAGTTGTATGGTGTGTTCAAAGATTCTCAAAGACTACATCCTAGGCTTTAGCAGGCATGGAAATAGCCTCAGGCAGGCTTGTACTGGGAGCAGACAGAAGCTGCAGACTTAATAGCTGGTAATAAAATAGTGCGCCAAATAAAAATCTATAGGCTGAGACCTTAATTAGAGATAGGTTGACTAATGGCTTCAGGACTGCTTTATTTGAAATGCTTGGTAGTCTAACTGATATACTGGTTCCTGTGTGATGTGTTTTGAATTATGTGTTTTGTCCACTGTATGTTCCTTGTAATCATTCAAGTTTTTTTAATGTTTATGATTATTTTGGGCTTCGCTGACACACACTGCAGTGTGTGAGCAGAGTGTATCAATTTACAGAGCTGTCTGCCAGAAATCTAGAGGCACTGTATGGATTTATGAGAAACAAATTAGGGAGCTGAGCAGAGATGAAGCGAGTTTGTTTTATTATATCCATCCTTTGAGCTGATGATTGTTAGGAGCTTTATCTATAGGCTGCGATATTGATTTGGGCTTTGGACCCATTAATGGGGGTTTAAAGGACATTGTTTCATCTCTCCAATGTGGACAGTGCTGCTTTAATTGAAGTACCTTAATTGGTGTACTCACCCCAGCTGTATGGAAAAGGGAGTAGTATTTACCAGGGGGACTTACTCTGTTATGTACTAACCTTCTATCCACAGGGACTCTTTATATATTCATTTACAAGGGACTTTGATATGTTTCAATCTAATATGGTACTTAAAATTGGGGTTGTGCACTCTAATGTCCTGGCTAAATTTCAATTTGGGTCTACCTAAACTTAATTCATTTGGTGACAACATTTTTCACTTTTCCACTTATTCCAGTGTCATGTAATCTGTCAGAACTATTGTCCTGTTCGGAAAGTTTTAAAAAGGTATGTTGTTTGTTGGTACTTACCTACTGTAGCTGTCCTAGGGCTAAAGTAAACATAGGGGAAGATAGAGATGATTGAAGGATGTTCCTAGTCATTTACTCAGGTTAATTAACTTTGCTATAAATCATTAAAACTGACATATTAAAGCATAACATTCAACAGTGATTGATCTTTCATACTGTAGGGAGGTAAACTATCCTCCATAGGAATGGACCATGCCATATATAAATACCCAAACAGAGATGAGTAGAGACAAGTGGGAGGAAATAATATAAAGAACATAATCTTTAGTCATCATCTTCTTCCTCCAAACCTTGAGAGAGATTTTTGACGACATCCTTATTTTAACCAGTCTTGGAACCAGATACTGGCTAAGAAATCCTAGTTTTTTTTTTGTAAAAAAAAAAGCTTGCTGTCTTATTATAGGAAATTTTGAGACTAAAAATGTTCTCTCCTAACTTAGTGGTGCATTGTTAGAATAAGGAAGGTGCTTCCTTCTGAGCGTCTGTGTCTTACAGAAGGAGATTAAGTCCTGGGTAGGATCCTTTTACTGAATCTTAAGTCTCTTAAAACATTTTTAGAGGTTTTCTCTGTCTGGCCTGTTAGGGTGTTTTGTTTGTTGTGTGCTTATATTAGAAGGGCAGACACCCACTGATTATAAATATCTGCTGTACTGTATACTGTAACTGTTGTCTAGTTGTTTTATCTGTTAATATTTGTTCGTCTATGTTTGGGTCTGAAAAAGAAAAGAACTTATGTTTATTTAACAGATGGCTATTATTTGCCTTCTATGATGTTATATTGTTATATTCTTATTACATTTAACCTTTCAATGCCAATAATGATAAGCGAAGAGAATTTAAACCCCAAGATAGATGGCTAGGTATTAATCAGTTAAGAATTTTGCTTTTGGTTGCAATAAATATTTTTAGCAGAGGACACAGCCTACCCAATGTTTGATCAGAGACTGAATATGTTGCTCAGCTGAGTTTGAGAAATGCTGGCATTCAGCGTAAGAAGTGTAAGAAATGGTAGGCGGTAAAAGGTAGGAGAAGCAGCCAGGAAAAATGTGTATTATTTAAATAGTTTCTCATCACAATGTTATGCAGTTCTATTTTGCCATAATATTGACTGTTCCTTGGATATAAAAGATTAAATCATTAATTTATATTAACATAAGAGATTAATCATTTTCACCAAGCATCAGATGAATAGGAATACTAAAAGAAAATATACAAATGAAAGGAGGCTGTTTGGCCTATCCAGCCCATTTGGTAGTCAGACGCTAACTGAAACTGACAAAATTCAATTGATTGATTCTTAAGATATCTTTTAGGATTTTGGACATATGGATCATAGTCTTCTCTGCTCAAAATAAAAAAAGCTGAGTTCATTTAGCCTGTCAATGTAGGATATTCCTCAAGCCCTAGAATGCAATGTAAGCAATGTAACATTGTACTGTATTCTAACTGAGGTCTTGGTAGTGCATAGCAACATTTTTACCTGTAATTCCTTGATTTAAATTCTATGTTTTTAACTGCATATTCTAACTTTTGTACTGTATGCTTGTTTTATTACTTGTAGATGTAAAAGGGTCAACATAAACAGTTGTCATAAGTAATTTCTTCAAGCTCAGTATTTTTATTTTATTTTTTATTTTTACTAAATGCATGCAAAATCCTGCAGTTGACTAAATTAATGTAATCTGTCAGTCTTTAATGTTTGTGAATCCTCCATTTTGGTATTGTCTGCAAAATAATTTAATTCTCTCCATGTCCTCATGGGTTTCTGTGTGCTTCAGTTTTTTTTTTTTCCCTGGGTAACAATTATAAATTAAAGTTTCTACTGACTTAAGTTAGGATTATAAAAGTGAGTCTTATTTTATTGCTGCTTGACAGAATAATGTGTGGACTACAAACTAAAATACTGTATTAAAACAAAACCATTCTAATATGGCATACACCAATATCTGTAGTATAAACAGTTCCAAAATATTGTTTCTCCATTTAATGTGTTACTGATTTGTACAAACCATTGGTGTGCCTAATAGTAAAGACAGAGGCCCCTGACCCATTTAATTTGAATCAGTTCACTACAGTACTTCATTATTCACTTATTCATTCAAGTAATATAAAAAGCTTAATGGGGTGCAAAACTAAATATCTGAGTCAGACTGACTTAATTTATGTTTAATACCAAGAGCTGCAGGATCCCTCAATTAGGAAACTGAAATCGCCTGTAGGTAGAGTTGATGAATGTATTTACTGCTTTCAAAAGGTTTACCACTACGGAAAAATGATTGTTTTAATATGCATTGCCAGTTACCAGCTAGTACAACCAACTACAGCTACATCTTAAAATCAGGTAAATTGTTTGTAGGACAAGAAGATCACTATTCAGACCCCTGTGTAACAATTGATGGTACTGAAGATGTGCTTTATATTCTACGGTATGTCAGAATAAACTTTAAATTGTATATGGCCAATAAAGTGACCTTCTTAAAAAAGCAACATCCTGCTTTGGTACTTGTCAAATGTTACTCCAACAATGTCCACTAAAACGATGTCATTCTTTGGGTTGTGGGAAACTGGGACAATACAGTGTGTCTGGGACCAGCCATACTGTGGCTTCTTTCAAGAAATGGCTTGTTGGCATACTAGGATCTAACTACCAAACGGACTAAGTGGACCAAATGACCCATTTGCACCTGTTTTAGGTTCTCATTCTTTTAAACATCTAAGAGCTGCTCAACATCCACTGTGAATCTTGTTAATGAAAGAAAATCTGGTGAGCAATTCCGAACACTGGAAAGTAAATTCTACTGTGTTTGCAGTAAATTGTATGAAGATGTACTCTCTGGAAAGAATCATGTTCACTGAAATAAAACAAATGCTAACCAATTATATGATTAAATATTGTCTTTAACATATCAAGATTTGTCAAAAATCTGGAGACCTCTTGACAACACAACTTCAAAATGTTGCATAATTTTAGAAAGTTTTTTTTTTCAGTGCTTGGATTGAGTCAATAGGTGACTGTACCTGCAATGTCAGAGCAAATAAGATAGGTGCAAGGTGAACCTTCAAGTTTCTGTGGACAGGTAGATTGAAGCCTTAATGGTTTTTTCTAAAGAGGATTTTGCTCCTTTCAATGGATTTTGCTTCACCATTAGTTGGTTCTACTTTGTGTGAGAGAATAAAGTTAACTTTTTTTGCATAATTAGCAACCGCTAAAGCATTAGGTAAACAATGAATATTACATTTTACAGGAGTACAGGATTCTTTTTTTTTTTAATAAAACAGAAAGAAGAGTTGAAGAAGAGTTATAAGAAGTGAAGTGGAACTGGAGCATGTGGATTTTGGGGAGGGTGATTGATAGCATGAGAATGTATTGCGTTGTTAGTTCTTGGTCAATCAGCCAGGTATTCTATTTTGGGCCTCACCTCCACCTATTTAAGTATTTAAGTTCTGTTGCTGGCAGGACTAGAACACTGACCCTGGTCCTGGAGAGATCCAAGCTATCAGGTCTTACTGGTCATCTTCAAGGTATTGGTCAAAATAACATGAAACCAATATTTGAATACCCTTCGGGAATGAAGGACCAGAATGAATTCTCTTGATTTGTTGGAACAATGTTGGAAACTCTTAGACTAGAAAGAGTATGGGGCTAGAATGGAAGATACTTAGAGAAAACTTATTTTATTCTTGTAAAGATTTAACAAATTATTAACTCCATAATAGTTTCAAAGCTTTCAGCATTACTGGGTACTAGACAGTTTTTCAAGAGGGCATACAGTATAGAAGTGTCTATATACTTCACAAAAACACTTTGAATTCCCATTGTCTTCAACTTTGATATCCCTAAACATAAAGATGCATCATTATGCATTTTTTATATTTGTCTTCCCTGATCAATAACTACACAAACTGGGTTAAGCAGCAATCATTAACTAAATAAACCATATCAGTTCTCAGCCTCTGCTGACACTTTTATTAATCCGAAAGTCTTAGTTATGAATGAAAAGTTGACACCCCCTAGTAAAATAACATCACATTTGTTTCACGCTTTCTTATTATTCGTAACTTACAATTACAGTGCCCCTGTCTTTGCTAGGTGATCTGCAGCTACACCTCTTTTAAAGCCCTTATGTTGCAGTTTGAGTATACAGTATATAATCTAAAGTACCTACAGTATACCCTTTTACTTCAGTTCACTAGCTTGAAGGTTATTTCTGATACATGGTCTCACTCCTATACCCATATTAAATTTCCATTAACTTTCTACACTTTACCATTTTCCTCCCTAGCTACTGTATGTTTAAATTATTCCTAAAATATAAATTTCCTCTTTAGGCAGTAATCTGGATTTCTCAGATTTTATTCTTTAACTTTCCAGCAATCAGGTATTAACATTTAATAAGAATGTAAGTACAGTACGGAGTTGTTTGGTGCAGAGAACCTTTGTGAATAGCTAAGTTTGCAAATTGCTAAGTCCTGCTGTCTACCATTGCATAATGTACCACAGTATATAACACATAAGCAACCATCCCTCATATGATAATTAAAGTACTGATGCATTGTCTTTTAGTTCATTAAAACAACATAACTAAAACAAACTACCGTAATCACAACCTTTTAAATGGCTAAATCAAACAACATGAATCCCTCTTGTGCATCCAGCAAATGCCTGTACTTTCTCTCTCTCCCTCCATGATCAGCACACACCCCTGTAATGAAAAGGGGCAATAACTGAGCCTGTAAAGTCATCTCCAGCCTGTCAATTCCTACACCGTTGCCACAGAACCATAAGTGTGCATTACAAATACAAAACAAGAACAAAATTTTTCTTGATTTTAACTGCACTTTCATATTAACACTTGTGTACCCAGCTTCATGTTCCACTGTTGAATGTAAAGAAATCCTTGAGATGACTATGAGGATTTTGAATACTTGTATCAGGTCTCCTGGTCAGGACTTTAAAAGGTTTTGTTCCTTAAGCCTGTCAGTGTAGGACATTCCCTTAAGCCCCAGCATGTATCTTGTTGCTTTTCTCTGAACTAATCCCAGAACATCAGTATCTTTTCTATAACATGATGACCTGAACTGTACACAATAAGGTCTTAAATGAGGTCTTAATAGTATTTAAATGTGCCTTTTAACTATATAGCTAAACATTGTTTGCCTTTTATTGCTTCTCCACCTCCTCTAGAAGAGATAAGTGGTGTCCAATAGGTAGAACGGGGGTGTTATTTTAGGACTATCTACAGTATTTTTTTCCCACCAGAATTGGCCCCCTGCTAGCTCTTTGCACACCAGTTCAAGTTCTTCTCTACTACTCTGTAATTATGGTTAAATATTGGTTAAGGTGCAATGTGTCCTGATAGAACAAGTTTCATGTGTTCTGTAAGGACCCCTGCTATTCCATAACTCTAACCTCTCATCTCTGTACCAATTTATCATCCATGTGTTAAACCTTCATATTCTCCCTTGCATTCCTGGAATGCACATTGCATCTGGGGAATTCCTGATAAGTTTACTATAAACATTCCTCTACTTTCCAAGCTAAAATCCTTAAAATCTGTCTTTGAGAGTCAGCATTCTGCCTTCTCTTGTGTTATGTATTCCTTCATGGACCTACATTGATCTACCCCAACTGTGTCAGCAATGTGCCATACGACCTTGTGTCTTACAGTATATATACTATAATGTCTACATGTTCCGCACATCTTTACTGTACTGTGAGCACATACTGTGACTGTGTTTTGTGTCTCCCCAGCTTTTGTTATGGCAGTAATGTTAATGCTCCTTTTGCACCTGTGTGATTTTTGTGTTGAGCAGGTTCTAAATGTGCCAAGGAAAATTCCTGTACCTGACACGGACCGGCGAATAAAAGTGATACTGATTCTGATGAGACTCCCTTTTACTCATGAGCACAACACTGTCTCCCACTATCACTACCTCCCTTTTAGTGAGCGTGGGTGTGGATCTTAGACTCTCAGACTCAGCCAGCTAATGACATCTGATTTGCTGTTTATTAAGTGTGTATTCCCAGAAATAAAATGGAAAATATAAACTTCAATTATTGTTATTGTTTTTATTATTTCAGACGGTGCGCCATGGCTTTCCGTACCAACCCACTGCACTGGCTTTTGACCCTGTACAAAAAATCCTGGCCATCGGGACAAGAACAGGAGGCGTCCGAATGTATCCTTTTCATTTTTTAAGGAACCTGCTAGTAAGAGATTATTCTGCATGATCTCTGTCATAATTTTTGGAATCATCTTAAAGGTAAGATGTTCTAATTTTCTGGAGGTGTGGATCAATAGTTTATACTTATGAGGGTTGCAGATAATGACTATAAAAACATTAACCAAATATTGTTGTTACTTTTATATTTATAAACATGCATGACAAGGCACAGTTCCCAGTGGGAAAACTTCCTGCTTTCAGTTAGCTTAGCTTTTCTTCAGCTCAAGGGGTGTGTGCTACTTTGGTATTGTGGGATGTGTCTTGGGAAAAATGTTCTGAATTTTAACGAACTCATGGTGGATAAGCGAGCAATTTCACATTCTCAGCTGGGGGATTTCAGAACACAGGACAAGTGGTTCAGTACTCTCACTTAGCAGGTCTCTGAAGTGAGTGCTTTGAAAAATTGAGCGAGCTGTTTAGTGAAATGCAGGACGTGCAGCACCGAACAATATTAAGCTTCTATATGATCTTAAATTAGGCAATAATCTGATTTTTATTGACCTGGTAAAATTTCAATGTGGTTGTCATCTGTCTTGCAAATGTTTTTTAATGGTCAAATATGCAACATATGTACCTCACTCTTCGCTGTTCCCACCAATTGGAAAATGTTTTCAATGGATATTCACATCAGTCCACTGCTTCTCTCTTTCTGAAGTTTGTCATCGTCATAATAACAGACTTACTGCTCTTCATAATTTTCCAATATATTTCAAAACTTTAAATGCAGAAGTTTTTGATTTTATGATTCCATTTTTATGAAGATGCATCCAACACCAAGATCTGATACCAAAATAAAGCTTCTTTCAGAGTACATTTGGGACCAGTTATGCACGTTTTCATCGAAGTAAATGGAACAGACTGATTCTATATTTTGTTAATGCTTTCCTATGGAATGGAAATACTAGTACAGTATGCCCAAGGGCAGGTTGCTATAATGGGATCTTTTAATAGGCAGGTGTTAGGTAAATAGACAAACAGTTGTACTGTGAACTGTGAGAAATAGTGCTCTCTTTACATCGAGGATACTGTATACGCTCTAAAACAACACACAAAACAAAAACCTAACTCTTTTTTAAACTCATAATTTACTTATTTTTCCCTATGCAGCTGAGCTTTACACACCAATGTTTCTTCCAAAGCTATAATCAGCATAGTTTTACCCAAAAGGAGTCTCTCTAAGACTTTTAAAAACTTTCATATCCCATTAATGTCTGGGCAATGTGTTTTCAGACAAAATCTTCCATCTTGTCTGAACCTTCTGCCCTCTAACAATAGGTCATTTATTGAAGTCTAAACATTCATTTTTAAAGGCTAAACGTTTTTCTCTTACATACTGTAGACAAATTAAATTTATATTAATCTTTTTTCTTATTTCAATTGCCTTTTTGATTTTTTCATTTCATTAAATTAATTTGATAAATACGATATTATTCTTCTGCTGTTACACATTTACTGTACCTCTGCACTAATGATATTTATTGGAAAGTGCTGGTACTAAATACTCAGATATATAAAATATTAAACATATGACATTATATATAACAGTATGTAACATTTTAGAGAGGGTGAACTCAGATGTAATATGACACATCTTTAGTTTTACTAACTAAATAGACAGGAATAAAAAGTATGACTTCATGCCCTTATGCTCATTTTATATCTCACAGAAAGTAAAATTCTGTCAACTGAAACAACTGCTGATGTACAGTATATGACGGTTTAATTGTGAGGGTATTGTGATGCTGTAACAGGATCTTTTGTGTTTTTAAATCTTAACCACCAGATCCAGGTGGCTGTAAACCAGAACATGCATGAAATTGTTTATGTTATCAAGTACATAACATTTCTTGTTATTAATGTTCACTTGAATTAGAAATCAAGAAACAGCACTGACAATAGAAATACTCTGTGTTAAAGGAACAGTTAGTGACATAATGAAGGATACAGTCTGATGCATCACTCTGTATTCCTGAAATTGTTGAAGTAATGAATCTCTTGTTTTCTGTTAAAGTCATTCGGAACTACTGCAGACATGCATTGATCCAAGTCTTGATGCAAAGGAAAAGACTTTAGTGGATGTTTGCGTAGCTGCAGTGGGTGATGTCATATCTTGAGACCATTTCCCTGTGGCATTGAAATGAAGCTGGCATCCTGAAAGCAACTGCAGCACATGTCTAACATAGTAGTATCCAAGTTTAAACACTCTTTTAAACACTGGATGTAGACCGTAAACAAAATACAAATACTGCACATGGTTGTTTCTGATCCAGTTGTAACCACATGTAGTCATGTATAACACAATTTTTCATGATCTCTTAGTGTGGGAGCTATTATCATCAACAGATTCAACATTCTTGACTACAAAAACATTAAGAGACCTCAAGGTTCTAGCCTGAAACACAAAGTATCAATAGAATAATTTCTTAGATCTGGTGGCAAAATAGCATAATGGAGTGGTAGTTATCACTGCTTTTGGGACCTGGGTTTGATTGCAGACCGTAGCATATTTTGTGTGGCTTTTGCATGTTTTTCCTGTGTTTTCGCAGGTTTGTGCTAGTTCTTTTATACCTCCAACCTCCTAGAGACATTCTGGCTATGTTAACTCTAAATTAAGCCCTTATGCCTGTGTGTATGCCATGAAGGACTGGTGTCCCATTGATGGTCCCACTGGGTCACCAATGAAACTGGAGGATGACCTCCAGGTTGGTAACAGGTGGGTTCTTTTTAGAACAAATGACAGAATATTATTTCTGCATCTGCAAGACAACAAAACAGCAGTTACAGAATTCCTTGAAATTATCACCAGATGACTGAAACCAGTGGTGTTTTTTCTTTTCAGAACTTCTGTTTAGTTTTACATCTCTGCTGTAACACATATTAAAGTACATTTTCAATATCAGGAAAAAAACATTGGTATTCTTCTGAAACGAGCTTCTAAATTAAGGGATAAATTATTAATCACCACAAATACAATATCCTGTAAAAATGTGCAATGTTTTATTCAGTTTTTGAACCTATCTATAGAGCTAAGGACTCATGAAAATAGTTTGTATCTCTAAGATTTAAGATTGGTTTTGTTTTAAATACCTGCAATTACTTGAAGTTCTGGCAACTAATATAATTCTGAATCCCATCTATACAGATTATATATAGAGTTTATATATTAAGTTTTGAATTAATAATGAAAGGTATATGTTATTGCTTAATTAATATTAATCAAAGTAGAATGTGAATAAACAGCTAGATGTTGCATAATATCTTATAAATCTATAAAACCTTTATATTGTATTACTTCCTTAAGTAATGCAAACTAATCAGCATTTTTACAGCTGTTTGGTACAACATAAAACAATGCATTATTGACTCCTACAGAATATAAACTCCTAATTGAAATTAAACATTTTGCTGTTTTTGACTTGCCAGTCATACAGTCGACCGTCATATGATAAAAAGAATAATTTCATATTCATGAGAAGAAAAGGCAGAATTCAGACACAAAGCTGCCATTAATCTCTCCTGTAATGCACCTATATAAGACAGCAGGCATTGAATTAATTGTGGAATAGAACAGAGATTAGCAATACAAGTCTGCTTAAGAAGTCCTAGTGCTATTTGATATTGCAATTACAGAGTGAATAGGTTTTTAGTTAAAATACATTTCCGAAGTAAGTGACTATAAATATTAATATGATATACCCACCACTTAGTGTAATTTAAGATGGCACTTCTGTGATTGCAGAGACAACTGTATTTTGAAGAATGCTGTATCTCCAATTACCTATAATATCTTCAGTATAGTTGCATAGAGTTTTTTTTTTTGTTTTGCTAGAGAGAATTAAACATTAAATGTTTCAAGTTTTAAAGGGCGGGACATGAGTAGGATTCTGTATTAAAACATAGACTCCTGAGTAATTCAACTAGTAAAAGCCTGGGCTCAGACTGCAGGAGATGACCTGCAACTTGGATCTCTGATGTGAATCCACACTGTGCCTCTAGCCAATTGAAATCCCAGGGAGTTGGATGTGAGCTAACAAGTATCACATAGGTTGACTATAGTGACATTGGAAGGTGAATCCTAGGTTTCCCTCATGCCTTCACTTTTTTCCACTGTTCAGAGACCTTTGAGTTTGAGATGCTTCCTGTTCGAGTTTTGGTATTTTGGCATGGTATCCAAGACATTTTATTATGAGAATTACTTTGAAGCTTTTATTTTCATGAGAATCTATAGAGTGAACTTTGTCAGTTCTCCTGCAAACATAAGAGCTCTTCTTTTTGCACTGGAGGCTCACAGCACTGTTAGAAGCGAATGGCTTTCGGGGGGGAGGGGGGTGTGTGGTGCTTGTTGTCCTCATTTTTGTGACTTTATGCTGGTGTGACATTGGAGAACTAGGATGAATAGTGTGTACGTTACATTGGTGTGTGCTAGGAAGCAAAATCAGTGTTGCAAAACAATAAGACCATTACTTCATCGTACTCTGCTCTGAAAGTATAGGGTTGTAGCCAAATAGCCAGGAGGTGTAAGTGCCTGGTTTGTGAATGATAGTAAAGCCTTGGGCCTCTTAAGTCAAAACGTGTTAACACAGATTTGGTATTGCAAACATTCTTCCTTAAAGGAGTACAACACAAAGGTAAATTAGAAAATAATGAGTCACAGCTAACTCTATTTTACAGATGCTGATTATGATCAAGTCATTGTTCATTAATTTGGCAGGTGCAGATGTATAGCCTTCAGAAAAAAGGCTTAGTTTTAATTTCAGATAACACAAGGAAGTCTTTTTTGATAAACAGAAACTGTTACACAGTTTCTCAAATCTAACTGTGGCAGATGGCTTTCAAATGCCAGTGCAGCAGTTCTTATGTGCCTTGAGCCTCAAGCACTAAGTCAGTTATAAAAACAGGTCCAAACTAACGCATACACTGTGAATACTGGAGCCTTTGATTGACTTAAAATCCTAGCACATGTTTGTATTTATATCCATCATGAATTAAAGAATGAAAATGAGCTCACAATAGAAAATGCACTGGTAGAAGATGTTCCTCGGTTGCAAACTGTATCTTTAAAATATAATTTACATGACAGAGACAGCTCTCAAACAGTTCATTTAGGAAACAGTGCTGAGATTAAGAAGAAAAAAGCCAAAAAGTTATCTCTCTACTCTTGCAGTAGGGGAACTCATTAGCTATTAATTGCCATTGGCTGATAAATTGGAAACATGGACATTTTAATGCATTACACCCAAACATTAAAATCATCTCATTTTTCATAGTCATTTATTTGCTTGTTAGTCTGATAGTATGATTACTGAACAAGAGCCTTTGGTACCTACAGTATATGAGAAATCAAGCGCAGAAGACACAATCTGCCACTAGTCTGATTTTTGTAAAGCATGGCTAATGTTGTTCTGTACCTACTGTATGGTAAAGCAAAATAACACATTACTTCCCAGCACAAGGTTGACTAGGGAATATATGTACACAATCTATGTATAGTCTTAACAAGTCATGGATGTCTGTTATTTTGTCAAAACCAACCTTTTGGCATCAAGTATGAATTCAAATGGAGGTTGCCACCTAGTGTTACTTCTGGAGATATTTTCTTTTCTAATTCACATGTGGCACAAGAGACATGTCAGGAAATTCCAGCAACAGCTAATAATAATACCCAAAATATCCTCATACTGGTGTTTCTGTTTGCATCAACAGCACCATTATTATCATCACATCAGTATCATATACAGGTGTTCATCTTGAGAAGAAGTCAGTCAGCTCCTTCCAACGATGGAGCTGTGACCACGTCTGACAGCACAGAGTAAATATAATGAACTTGTTATGAACTAATTATAATTCATCTTTTTAATCACATTTTTGACAAAGAAATTAAAGAATCGATCTGCAATATTTTGACTTACTGTATCTACTTTTTTTTTGCAGAGGCTTGCATTTTGACGACATCCATTCATTCCCTGCATGCAGTGGAATTATGGTGATAGTTTGTGTGAATTTAAATTTAGATTCTGCTAAATCAATGTAAAATTCAGAAACCTACAGTTGAGATTATGTATTATTTTACTTTGTAATAAGATATTGGAGAATTTTATAGTTGGTTGTCTGTAATTTGTTTTTCACTCAATGTCTGATCAGCATCTTATACTCTGTATATTTTACATAATTCCATATAGCAGTTTCTCCTTAGATTTATTTACATGTTACAAGCTCAGATAAAAAAAACAAACCTTCTAAAGTAAGGTGGCCAGAATGTGTAAAGGAAAAGCAAACTAGCTGCCAAAAGATTACTGATGTTATGACATTAATATGTGTTATAGTGTCCTTTATTCACTGCGTAGCACTCTTTTCAAAATTGTGCTATGGTTAATGACTATAGCCAACAGCAGTATTCACAGAAACATGAATTGAATATCACACATATTTAATAGAGTGAGCAGGACCTAAAAACAGTAAAATGCTGGCAGTTCTTTTACTTCTTGAACACAATTTTGAATGATTTCTAAACACAACATGCAAACTGATCACAAGAGCTTCACTACATTTTTTTTTTACTGAACAGTAAACAGTTACTGTGGCACTGAACAGATTCTGTCATAGACCCAATTCTCCAGAAATTATCTGCAAGCAATTCATAAATGTGAAAACCCTGCTGGCCACACCATATCCTCAATAAAGAAAACAAGAAGCAATTAGAGACGATTGTAAGGATGTTTTTTTTCATTCGCATACCTTTGCCTGTGCAACTCCAGAATGAAACCTATTTGATGTTAACCTTACTAAGTGATTATCAAAAGTGAGTTTTTTTGTTAAGAAATATGTGCTGTCTACAGAGAATCTTGGAGATTAAGGTTCACATTGTAAACAGATCAGTGTTGTGGTGCAACACTGTAATGAAGGAGCAGAGACTAATGAATTGCAAAAGTAACAAGTACAGTTAAAATAAAAAAAATATGTAACATACCCTTACCATATTTGCATCATAAGAACATAAGAGTTACAAAATAAAGGAGGCCATTTGGCCTGTCTAGAACATGTGTTTGCTAATGGCCATATTATCTAATTAGGCTGATTTTTTAAAGAAGTGCTTTGGGTTAACTTGATCAATGTGAAAATTTGGAATACTTTAGACAGGTCTCCTTGTAGTTTTCTTTGTCCAAGATCGAACAGGTTCAGTTCTTTCAGATTGTCAGTGTAGGACATTCCCTTATGCCCTAGAATGAAACTGGTTGCTTTTCTCTAGATTGTTTAAAGTGCAGCAATGTTTTTCTATAGTATGGTGAACTAGTATGATAAACATATTGAATTTGAAATAATTAGAAAAATCGACTTTGCAGTTTAACTGAAACAGCACTTGCAATATTCAGGAACAATATGATGGGTGGAGAGTAACTGCCAATTGGCAGCCCTGAATTCCAATTTGAATGCCTTCAATTGCCATAAACAACAGTCGGACATTTTAGCAAGGTACGTAGTCATCACACCACATTCCCTACTGAGATCTGGACATTTTCAATGACAGCCAGTCACACATGATAAGGCATTGCGACATTGCAGCGACAGTACCCGAAAGAGCTAAGAATACATTGTCAATTTACTAGACAGTAATACGTTTTGTCTAAAAGGGACCTCAGCTGTTTGCTGGCAAAATGGACTGTTGGCATGAGTAAACTGTAACTGAGATATGCTGTGACAGATCCTCAGGAGACCTGAATTGAATTGTTGCTACTTAGAAAGTGAGACAAAAATACAGGAAATGGCAAAACAAACATGAGCAAGAAAAAAGAACCGTTTAGTTTCCAATCAGGAGTGTTATTTATCTGAAGTAACGGAATGGAAGGTGTTAAGAAAACAGAATCGTATTGACAGGAAATCAGGATCTGACATTAAGCTTTTATTTTTTCAGTAACTTTTGTACTTTCTGTGAATTTCTTAGCTCTGTACCAAATGTCCTTTCCAATAGGGTGCTGATGTGATTTAATTAGACTTGTATCTGCAGTGTACAGGGTGGAGTGGTGCAGCCCTGCCTTGTCTCCTGTTTCTCTCTCTCTTTCTCACTCGCACTGTGTTGTGGCCATTAGCAATCACATCACGCACAGGGTTCACTGCAGCTCCTGTTTCCCTTCCAGCTAATATCCTAATAATGCTCTGTGATTTTTTACATTTGTTCCCTCCCTAAATTAGTATGGCATCTGTTTCTAGCAATAGTGAATACTGTAAGTGTCAGTTATAACCTGCAGTGCACTTTCAGAGAAAACAGTGTTTTCTCACTTACTGTAATAATTATGATATGCTATGTGTCTATATTTATGTACATTAAGCATATAAACATGTACATATGTCTATTTATATGTATATAATATATAATATACAGTATGTGTGTATATATGTTTAACCTCATTTTTAAAAAAGAGCACTGTCTCGGATATTTCATATACAAGAGGTCAGATATTGCATTTGAAATAGTGTCCATTTTAAACAGCTTTTGGAACTATATACTAAGGTTATTGCTTATTTGTCAATTGTAATTATTTTTTAGAATGTGTATTTTTGTCACTGTTTGCCATTTTGTCCTATTTTTTTACATAATTCCTTCCAGCAACAGCAAGTTAAAATGGTGGAATGAGTTGTCTGATTTGAATACAAGGACTCATAACTTGTCTTGATCCATAGAATTTTTTTCCCCTAATCAGCTAATCCTGTATGGTTTCTACTTTGCCTTGTCATGGACCTTTTGAATTGGAGTTTAGGTGCAAAAAACCCTGGTTAGTGGTATCCCTAATTTTGTTAGATGAAAAATTATACTATCTGTTGGGATTTCATGATCTGCTGATGTGTGCAATAGGCCACATCTTGACATCAAATATTTAACTCTTTATTTCTGTCTTTTTGTAACCTAACATAGCACAGTGTAGTATAATATAATAATTTCTTCAGCTTCAATATACAGTATGTACAGTACTAGAGTAACCTACAGTAACAACACTGAAAGACAAAACCACCCCTTATTTACAGTAGATGAGGCAACACACATCTAGGACTTTTCACACATTTCCTGTAAAATATGCTGCTCCTTGGTCAGTAGTTTATACGCATTTTGTATGTGAAAATATCATAACTCTGTCTATTCTCTGTCTCTGTTATATATATCCAATTATGTTTTTACCTTGCCAGAATAATTGTACATTAGCATGGATTCTACCATGGGATTTTAGTCATTTGTTTCAACTTCCTGCTTTATGACATCATACCAGGGGTGATACTGTATCTCATGGTATCCCTATGGCACAGCACTACTTGCCCAGATACTATGTTTATAAGACTCTCTTTTTGGGGAAATTATGTCCCATACATTCTCACTGAAACATTTTGCTTGGGTGATTCACAAAGCACAAGTCACATGTGGTGTGTTACCCCATGATGACCTTTACAATTGCTATAATTGCTTAAAAAGTAATTGACAACAAAATTCCATTCTGTTGTATTCTGTTGGGTGATGATTTAATTTCCACAATTATGAAATCCATGATCTATGGGCTATATAAACACAGGTTCTGTATTGCAGTTTTAACTTATCAGTTTTATAAACTATTTTATAAATACAGTACATTCACTCACTGTAGTTACGCAACTGTATACCTTTGATACGATTATAAAAATGTGCTTTTAAAGCTTCTAAATTTGGCAATCTGATTACAATAGCAATTAAATATATGAGTAAAAGTGCATTGCTGGGATAATAAACTAATTAACAGGCTTTATGCCATTAGATGTTATAATACTATTCAGATTTAAAGATGCAGCAATGCGTATTTCAGGCAGTGTGCTGTGACAATTCAACCCTTGAACCCTTGGGGAATTGCAAATGCAGCACTGCTTTCATATACTGTATCTAAATAACAGTAATGGTTTGATTTATCGCTGCTATTAGGAGTTTAATTAATGAAAAGTTTATGATGAGCTGTTGTGAGTCAAGTTATGAATCATTGAAGGATTGATGTACCACAGTACAGTGCATACTCATACCCTCATGAGGTTAACAGTATCAAACAAGCTTAAGATAATTATCAAAACACAATAAAATAAAGGACATCAAACAACTACTTTAGTTTATTTTTCTATTGCAACAGCAAAACAGCAGTAAAAGTTGAAGTCATGTGTCTCAGCGATAAACATGGGAGAATGATTAAAGGGAAATGGATGATATATTAAATTAATATTTTAGCTAGGCATCTGCCAAATAAATAACAAACGGCCTTCCATAGTCTAAGCAAAAACAAAGTTGGATACCAAATGATATTAGCATACAAGAAGCAGACGTGTTACAGGTGTTAGAAGCACTTAATGTATAGTAAATAAATATCCTGGATATGATGGTATCCTACCAATTGTATTTAAGTAAAGAAGAGGTATTCTTAGGCCATTTAAAAAGAGACTACCAGCAGTCCCTCAAGAAAGTGACATCTTGAGAGACAAGAAAGAGGTTGTATCCATTGACTGGAAATGATTAATATTGCACCTATCCATGAAAAGGGGGAGAAATAAATCTATTAAATGAAAAGTTATGGAAACAATAATTAGAACTAATCTAGAGAATCACCTATTTGGAAATAGTAATGACAATAACCTATATTTTATATAGGGTCTTTAAGAGTCACGTCGCAATATACTTTACAGTACGTATAAAAACAGGTATAGGGATAACAAATTAGAAAATAATTACAAAAAAAACAAGCAATAAGAAGTGCAGCAGAAGACACAGAGACTAATTAAGTAAAGGCCTAAAAAGAAAGATTATGAGTCTAGATTTACTGTAAATGCACTCAGGGTAGGTGACTCTCTGATATCCTTGAGGATAGAATTCCAGAGCTTTGGAACAAAGCAAGAGAAGGCCCTATCACTCATAGAATGTAAACAAGCTTGAAGGATATACGAAAGATCAGAGTCGGACAAAGAAGGATTGTGAGGTGGAAAGTAGACAGATAATAAGTCAGATACAGTAGGTGCCAAGCCATGTAAAGTCTCATAGGTGAGTATGAGAATTTTGAAGTGAACTCAGAACGTGATAGGAAGCTATTACAAAGACTCGTAGGTTGGCGTGATGTGATTGCTTGCATGGTCAGGATTCTGGTTGCCGAATTCTGGGCATATTGGGGTTTGTACAGTGTGAATTTAGATACCCCAGCGAGTAGGGCATTGCACTTATTGTGTTTACAACATTCTGCATATGAGGGTCAAAAGTCAAGTCAGGGTCGAATATCTCCTGAAAATTCTTCAGTTTTGATTGAAATTCTAGCACAGTGCCATACACTGTAGGTAATCAGTCTCAGTCTTGTCACAGTTTACGTGAAGATAATTTAGTGTCTTCCTGGTTTTTACTGTATATCAGAGATGCAATGAGAGAGTGCAGAGATGAGAGTTACAGTACTTCATTGTCAGGTTTAGTATGGACATATGGATTTGAGTGGATTTGGACATATGGATTTTAGTATCATCAGCATAGAAATTATTATGTAGATCATGTAATTTTAATATCCGACCAAGTAGGAACATGTAGATACTGAATAGCAGGAGTCACAGTATTGAACCTCGGGGAACACCAGACTTAACAAACCCAGCCTCAGAACTAAAAACCCTAAAAGAAACTACCTGTAAATGTTAGCCATGAATAAGTTAAGAGTTGAACCATTTAAGAACAATGTCAGAAATTCCAAACACAGTCTCAAATTCTAATCTTCCTAAAATGTGTCACTGCATGATAGATACAATTTTAAAGTCCACACATGTTAATTTGCTTATTGTGGAATTCTGAATGGATCATGGTGCTTTTAGTGAATATTAACCTGTAATGAATGAGATGAGCTTCATTACTTAGTGTCTTAGTAACAGATCTTGAAATCTGACTAATGCCTAGATTACATCAAGGTTTTGACCTTCCTCCCAGCTCGGTTTTCAAATCTAGCACCTGCTGATGCATTTGTAGAAGAAAGATGCTTTAGAGAAAAGCTGCTATCAAATATCAGGTTTGTTACCTGCAGATCTTGGGTGGAAAATATGTTTTGACTTAATCTGGTACATCAAATATCAGGGTTAAAATCGTCTGATACTAGTTTTTCAATTAAACAAGCAATAAGAAAAAAAAGCTTTGAAAAGTATTGTTGATGCCATTGACCAATGAGTTGTGATTTTGTATACAGTATTGTGTTTAAAGGCAGCCATAGTAGGCAGTTGTCATAAGTGAACTTCTCTTGATCTGAAAGTTTGTTTAGTCAGTGAATGTAAACACTATTTTCAAATCCAGGATCCTGTTTATGCATGCTGAATTATTCAGGAGCTAAAATATAAGATAAGAAAAACTTTAAAATACTGCTGGCAGTGGATATGTTTCTCTTTTAGAATATACAGTGTCTGCCTACTACAGTGCTCACCTGATTAAAATGCCTTCAAATGCCAGTTATTTTGTAAGCAGCCTCCAGACCTGAGCATGGACCTTGGCTCTTTGATGTTTCAACGTTTGATGGGCTTTTTATATGGAGAGATACACACTGAGATTGTTTACTGTTTCTATCTTTGGTAAAAGGAAAGAGATTGGCTCTCGGCAGGAAGCATCTAAGCTGCAGCAATATTAAATCAAAGCAATGAAATAGATGGTGTCAGGCTGCTTTGATAAAGGTTCTTTCTCTTCTGCCTAATTTGCCACTCTGTTACAGGTGGCACAGTCACAGAATAGAGGCATTTTGAGAGATACTTTTCATGTCCACAGAATGTGTCCACAAAATGACAGAGAATGCCACCTCAAAACATGGAAAACAACTGTTTCATTGAGGCTGGGTCATTTTATGAGGAGGACCCTGCAAAGGTGAGGTTTAATCTTGTACCTTGCCATGCATGAAGCGTCAAAAATAACTGCTAAAATTAAAATTGTAAGTAGTCCTTGACAAAACATATTCATAAACTGGTCATGTGTTTTCTTACTCCTTTATGGGGAAGTAATAATAATAATAATAAACTTTATTTTATATAGCGCCTTTAAAGGTGGCTTCTCAAAGCGCTTTACAGGATGGCAATAACAATAAATAAGAAGAGTATAACAATAAATAAGGAGAATACACAAGATAAGACACAATTACAATATACAGAGGAGACTGTGGATGGTGGTACTAAGAAGAGCAGAGGGGTGAAGAATGGAACCAGTTAAGTAAAGGCTTTTCTGAAGAAGAGGTTTTTGAGTCTGGATTTGAAGGAGTTTAGAGAGGGTGACTCTCTGATATCCTTGAGCAAAGAGTTCCAGAGCTTGGGGGCATAACAGGAGAAGGCCCTGTCACCCATACAATGTAGACGGGCTTGGGGGACAGTAAGGATGGCAGAATTTGAAGAGCGGAGGTTGCGAGGTGGGGAGTAGGGTGATAATAGTTCAGACAGGTACTGAGGTGCCAAGCCATGCAGAGCCTTATAGGTGAGCATGAGGATTTTAAAGTCTACACGGAATTTGACGGGAAGCCAGTGCAAGGACTCCAGGACAGGAGTAATGTGAACACTTGCACTAGACCTGGTCAGGATTCTGGCTGCTGAATTTTGGACGTACTGCAGTTTGTTCAGAGTAGATTTTGATACCCCTGTGAGTAGAGCATTACAGTAGTCAATTCGAGAGAATACAAATGTGTTGATCAGCTTTTCAGCCACAGTTAATGATAGCATAGGGCGTAGTCTTGCGATATTTCTAAGGTGAAAAAAAGATGTTTTGACAGTATGCTGCACATGTGGATCGAATGTTAAGCCAGAATCGAATATAACCCCAAAGTTTTTCAATTTTGATTGAAGCTCAAGTACAGAGCCATCTACAGAAAGGGTTACAGGACAGGCTTTACGAAGTTGATGGGGGGTACCAATAAGCATGACTTCAGTCTTGTCGCAGTTGTGATGAAGGAAGTTTTGAGTCATCTAAATTTTTATGTCAGAGATGCAATTAGATAGAATAGAGACAGCCACATCAGTGTCAGGTTTGGTATGGATGTATATTTGAGTATCATCAGCGTAAAAATGAAAGCTGAGGCCATGTGATCTTAAAAGCTGACCAAGAGGGAACATGTAAATGCTGAAGAGCAAGGGGCCCAGTATTGAGCCCTGAGGGACACCAGACTTAACAAGACCAATTTCAGACCTGTACCCATTAAGAGAGACAAAGTGACAGCGATCAGTGAGATCAAGAAGGATGAGTATAGAAAGAGAGCCAGAATCAGAAGCTATTAGAAGATTGTTGGTGACTTTGACAAGGGCCGTTTCTGTGCTGTGAAGTTGACGGAAGCCAGATTGGAGGGGTTCAAAAAGGTTGTTTGTCATGAGGTGGTTATGTAACTGAAGTGTGACGGCACGTTCCAGAATTTTAGAAAGAAAGGGTAAGTTGGAGATGGGGCGAAAATTGTTAAGATTGTCGAGAGCCATGTTAGGCTTTTTTGGCACGGGGGTAATGGCAGCAGTTTTGAGGACCGTTGGTACAACGCCAGTGCTCAAGGATTCATGTAAAATACTGAGGACAATGGGACAGAGAGAAGAGAAACAGGACTGGAATAAAGTGGTGGGAATGGGATCTAAGATAGAAGTGGTGCGTTTCATGCGTGTAACTAGTTTGTTGAGGGATGCTGAGTCAAGAAGAGAGAAGCTGGAGAGAAGGGAACCAGAGAATTTGGATGAGGAGGGAGGAGGTATGGAAATGATATACGTAGTGGAGAGAATGTGCTGCCGGATGTTGTCAATCTTAGAACTAAAGAAATCTAAGAATGTGTTGCAAAGTTGTGATGAGGCAGGTAATGTGGTTGGGCAGTTTGGCTTGAGCAGTCTGTTGATGGTGGAGAAAAGATGTCTGGGGTTGTTTTGGTGATTTTCAATGATGTGAGAGAAGTAGGTGGATCTAGCAGACTCTATGGTAACCTTATAATCAGATAAGTAATCTCTCCAAGCCTGGTAATGTACATTTAGGCCGGAAAGACGCCACCTACGCTCAAGTTTGCGAGAGGCTGCCTTCATGGATCGCAGATGGTCATTGTACCAGGGGGCAGGGCGAGAGAAAGAGATGGTTCGAGTTTTTAAAGGAGCAAAGGTGTCAAGGGTAGATAAAAGAGCACTGTCAAGTAACTGTATTTTGTCTACTAGAAGGTCAGAGGAAGAGAAACAGGATAAGGAGGACAGAACAGAATTTGCAAACCTTGGGTGATCAATTGATCGCCAGTTGCGGAATTTTACAGAGCGTAGGGAGGTGTTAGAAACGGGTAATTCCAGATTGAAGAGAATGGCTAAGTGGTCAGAGAGGCCTAGATCAAGGGGAGAGCAGTGGGAGACAAAGGAGTCATTTGCAATAATTAGATCTAAGGTGTGTCCTTTGTTATGTGTAGGGGTACTAACAAACTGAGTAAGGTCAAAGCATCCCAAAAGAGAAAGGAAGTCTTTAGCCAGACTGGAAGAGGTTGAATCGATGTGTATATTAAAGTCCCCTAGAATAAGGATCCTTTTAAACTTAAGGCATAAGAATGAGAGAAAATCAGCAAACTCACCTAAGAAGGCTCCACTGAGTTTGGGTGGTCTATAAACTATGGCAATAATAGTCGATTGGGGGATAGAAACATTTAAAACAAGACACTCAAAAGAAGAGGGAGGAGGTATAGTGATAGGACTTAGACAGTAAAAAAGGTTATAAATAACAATAATGCCCCCGCCTCTGCCTGAAAGACGCGGAAGGTCAAACAAACCATATCCAGGAGGAACTAGTTGGTTTAACAGGAGTCCATCGTTTTGTTTGTGCCAGGTTTCAGTTAAGCACAGAAGGTCCAGTTTTTTTTTCTTTGATGATGTCACATAAAAGAAGAGCCTTGTTGTTAATGTAGCGGGTGTTGAGTAGCGCTGATCTGGCCAGTCTCGGGGATTCAGAGGGAGGCGGAGTGCGGTCCAGGTGCGGTAGTGAGAGGAGATTTTTGAGGTCGGCGCCGGTACGTGATGGACTTACAGTCGTGCGCCGAAAGGCAGGGATAGAGACTCCGCTGGCAGACGAACGAAAAAAGCGGCGTCCTGTGCTGCGATGGATGTAGCGACTCGGTCGTAAAATTCCAGTAAAACGGCAATAATCGAATGTGTCTTTCACCAGGAAGTAGCTTTGTTTTAGTTGAAGAAGTTGCAGTGCAGTGTATCTCAGAGACATGATCAATGGATCGAGACGGGAAGGAAATCCAGAGAAGGCGGTAGCAAGTGGTGAAGGTCTTCAGTTGAGCAAATTCACGATGCAAGTGGAAGCTGCATTTGTGAATTTGTAACGTGGAGCGGATAACCCGAAGCGGATGAAAATAGATAAATGAGAACTCAGTGTAGGCTTCTTCGCAACTTTAGATTCAGTAAAATTAGTTCCCCTTTAAGGCTTCAGTGTGCAAAACAGAGCTCAACATGGGCACAGATGTTATTTTCCTCAAATATGATCACCTCAATAATCAATGTACATTTAATACACTATTAAAAGAAATGTGCTGCTATTCTTAAAAACATATGTATACTGTATATTCCATTGAATGTCTGTCAGATTCAATCCGAAAAATGGATGGAATTAAAGCATCAGAACATAATCACAGTCAAGCTAAACATAATTAAATTATAAAACACCTAACAATGAAGTTGAGTTGTATTAGATTTGACCTATATACTGTAGCTCGGACATTGACTTCAAATATTACAGAGTTACTGCTGTGTATTCTGAGTGCCTGAAGAATACTGACAGAATACAAATAAAATGTTTTAAATTCTTAACAAACAGTACATGAATGAGATATCAGTTATAGTTGAATATTTGCATTATGTGCATAAATTTGATAAATACCAAGTGTGGTTGGACAATTAATTACAAAGGCAATTAATCTAACAATCTATGGATGTAGTGTGGGGGGTGTGAAGTCTGTTTAACATCATCTTCTTGTTGATTTTTGGCACTTTTGCAAAAGGCATCATCTTTCAAGACAGCTGAAATCTGCAGTGAATATTTATTTTCAAAGAGGAAAATAAATATGATGACAGAGGCTTAATTCCCTTAGGTGCTTTTAGCATAATCAATTAAAAAAACATTGTGAAGAAAGCTAAAATAAGCAAGTACTGTACATCATGCCCTAATTCTTGATACCCACATAATTGAAAAGCGTTTTAAAAATATTCAACATAATTCCAAAACTTAAAGGATGCCAGTAACTCTTGCAGGATTGAAATATTAACTCATTCGTTGTTTCAAATGTACACAATATTTAAGTCAAACGCAACCATTGAGAAGCTGTGTACATTTATACAGCTTATGATTACTCAGTCTTGCAGTATTTGTGTGCTGTATGTTGTAAAAAAATGTGTAAAATGCAAAACCCTTAAAGCTCATCTGCAGATTTTCCCTTCTTATGTATCTATACTGCATCATTACCTGTTCTCACATTTTATTCTTCAATCACATACATTTCAATGCAATTTGAAAAGTGTTATTCTTACAGAGTGCTAATGTAATAGTGGGCTCAGAAAACCTAGTTAAAACCTTCCAGATTATGTACAGTCCCTAGTCTTAAAGTTGTAATTGATTTTCTGAACCACTTTCTCTGCAATATGGTAGCATTGCTGCTGAAATTCACCTCTCTCTTACCCTGCCATCACCACCAGGATATCTACAGTGATGAAAATGTGATTCATTTGTGAACTAGGGTTGCCTTAGACTGAGAAACTGATATTTCTGTTTAGAGGAGATGAATCACTCAATAATATTGATTTGGTACATCTGTAGTATCATCACCTAAATAAATAAAAGTATGCCTGAATCATACTGTGTATACCCTCTACCAAGCAGAGAAACAACATTGCTGGAGCTAAGCAGTTCGGACCCACTGCTTCATTATTTTTCTGTTCTAGCTTGTTCTGTCTTTTCATATCTACTGTACATGACAGTTCCTGATGGTCCTTAAAGATTCTCATACTAAGATCAGGGATTTCCATCCATTTTTTGCCTGTGATTGCCTTTATGCATTTGTGTTTTTTATGCAACATACCATATGTCCAAACTACCATGGAATGGTCCGGAGCTGTATATCTTCATAGTGTTATGTTAAAGTTCCACCGTCTGAAATTTATCATCGAACGCGTAAACTAACATGCCAACATTTTTGCCAATATTATGGCTAGAGTTTTGGTTAACAAGATGGAATTATGCAAAACAGAACTTCCTTTTTTGCTAACATTCCAGATACTTGTTCCAGTTTCAATCCTGATTCAAGAACAGTTTTAATACTCACCTTTGTTTGGGGTCAAAAGTTGGCATTTATTTGTAATTAATGCTAATTATTAGCTGGAAAAGGTCAGCAGGGTGGATGAGACTGGAATACCCTGTTGTGCACAGTGAAAGTGTTTTTAAACTTAATCCAGGTTTGGCTTTGGAAAACGGATAAACCTGCTGAGGGAATCAGCAGGAAGAAATCCTGTTATGCTTCTTCCAGGTTTTGAAAAAGTCATTTAAATAAAGCACCATCAGGCCTGGGGATTAGCATAACTTGCTTCCCTTCTTGTAGTGACCATTGATTAAATAAAGCAATGCTTTTTATCTAAAGCTCCTTTATACATTTTGCTGCACTTTGATTGTGTACAGTATGATGATTTTGTGGAAACCAAGGTAAACCAGAATGCAGTATGAGGCAGCACTGAAAAGTAGATGAAAGAACTATGTAAATATAAAGGGACAGAAAATGCAGTAGTATGAATATTTTTTTAAAAAAGATCACTAAGCCATCTATTCGCACACTTACTAGTGCTCCAAAATTCTAGGCTGTCAGTACAAAACATCCAGAGCTCCAGAGGAACACTGAATTAACGGTTGATTGGTTGTGGGATTCCACAATTAGCTGTGTTAAATGCTATCCCAACTCAGAAAGAGTAACCTGAAAGTTATTGGCACTATGGTCAACCTTGATTAGCCCAACATGGAGGTGCTGTAAGATCTGGTAGTGAGTAACCATCTGCTGTTGCGTGTCAACGAATGGATGCAAATGCAAAGAGATCTGTACAGCAAATAGCAGAATCTATCTTGAGGTCCTGAATGTACTGTAGGCATCCAGACTTGACTGGTTTGTCTTCTACATTATAATGAATAAGGATGAATTCCAGGCAGCATCATCATATCTGTGAAATTTATTACCCAAATCCATAAGGACCCCTGTGACATTTTGAATTTTAAAATTTGCTTAAAAACCTTTTCTTGCAGAAAACATATTGTGTAACATATTATTTAGTGTTGCTCTCTAGGTTAATTTTAGTATTATGTGTATGCTATTGTATAGCACCTTGTGTTTCCTAAAAAGCACTTATAAATAATATTGCATTATTATTAGTAGTAATATAAGAAGTATTACAAGGAATAGTAATAATAGTAGTCAGAGTGGGGAGCTGTGTAAGTGTTCAAACAGCAAAGGAAAAGGAGAGGGTAATTCAATGCTGAAAAGTGCAATTAAAAACCTTTCAGCTGTGGAGCCTTTCTTTGGGTGTATGGAAATAATGGGAATGTAATAAGTCTCTGAGGTCCATAAACTGCATTTTTAAGGCCTGGTGCCGGTTTGAAAGAATAATACATTACCCACAATGAACAGCAATTTTGTAGAACTCGGAAAAGTACAATTTTGTCATTAAGGTATTTGTGCACCGATTTTTTAAAAAATGTAGCACTACTTCTTTATAACACATATCTATTATTCAATGAAAAAACGTTTTTTTTACTGATGGATAATTTTAAGCTGTATTGCTGCCACATGTCACAAAGGATTATACAGATACCCCGAAGCAAATAAAGGATTGAGAGTGTTCTGTTTCACCATCTCCCATGCCCATTTCGTTTTTTACATTTATTCTTTCAAAGCAATTGTAAGATGCTCTGGGAAATTAAAATCACTTTCAAAGTCATTTGCTTCAGAATGTCTGTAAAGTTTTGAAAATCATAGACAAATCTGTGACTGCTGGGGTCCTCACTGAGTCTCCAGGAGGGATATTCAGGTATTTTATCACAAGAGAACAGCACAGGGCCCCATTCGTGTGCAGGGAGCACGCAGATAGATGCCAAAGTCTGTGCTTTATGTAAACCTGTCATACAAAAAAAGTTCTGTCAGGTACAGTAAGTGCCACCCAGAAAAAGGGCAGCAACCTTGTGGTCAATTAAGTTGCACCATATAGCAACTTGTCAATTATTTCCTCTTCCCAGCTTCTACAAGATCAGTCATGGAGATTTTTGTGAGATAGTTCTCATCAAGAAATGCAGTGCTGCCAGCACTCTGACCTTCAATATGTGCAAAAAAATAACAGTCCTTTTTTCTTCTTACATCTGACACAGAAACCAATAAAGCATACTGTAGCTTGTACAGGGCTTAGCCATTATCATGCCTTAAACAAGGCAGGAAACAGATACAAGTTCCCAGTGAAGAGCAATCTTGGATTTCATGAGCTGTAGGTTTTTGTACTGTATATGAGACAGCACCAGGTGCGGGGTGTTTTGAAGCTTATTACTTTAAGTCACATAAACTGGGGTTTGAAGTGAAACTAATAAATATGTTGCTTTTCTACTTTATCAGTACATTTTGTCCAATAATCTGAAAATTGGATTAACAGGTTGTGCACTAGGGGGTTTTATTTGTTGCCCTGCAATCCCACTCCCAGATGTAGAAGCCCGTCTCCAGATTTAATGCATATTGCATTGGCCAGTAACAGATCCATCTCCAGCAGGTTTCAATATATATGTATTCAGAAAAGGTTTAAAGTTGCCATCTGAGACCCATCCTTTCAAGACTCCATTTAGGTTTTTAATTCTTTAATCACCTCTGCTCATGTGCACATACAAGACGTAGTTCAGGTGGGTAGCTGTGTCAGCATGTGTAGGCTGCAAAGGAACAAGTAATAGGTTTATTCCATGCTGAAAAGAGAAGAAAGAAAACACAACGTGAACTAAACGTGAACTAAATACAAAGAAAACGTTGTGTTTTCTTTCTTCTCTTTTCAGCATGGAATAAACCTATTACTTGTTCTCATATAAGATGTATACTCAGTACCTGACATTGGTCTAAAAACATAAAAATATTAAAAACAAGAGTCTGTTTGACCCTTCTAGCCTTAGTAGGTAATAGATCCAAGATTCTCATAAAGCCATTTCCAGGGTTTTGGCTTTATTAACATAACTGGGTAGCTTTTTCCACCCTCCCACAACCCTTTGTGTAAAGAAGTGCCGTTCTCAGTTGTTACAGTACATGTATATGCACTTCTATAGAGTTTCCACTTGTGGTCTCTGTTATGTGATTCATTGCTGACACTGAAGAGCTTTTGGGATATTGTTTTGCTCCCTCTTGGGATAAATCTGTTCTGTGCTTCAAGCAGAATCTTTTTAAACATTGTCACGGCTCTACGTTGGCCGGGTTTGTTAGTTTTTTTCTGGTTGGTTTATCGGATTAATCTGGGTAGAAGACGCTTCCCGTTTTATTGGATGTTGAGCTGCTGGCCCCGCCTCTCATCTCAAAATAAATTCAATTTTCCTCCATCTTGACGGTGAATTTGTCTCTCACTTTTACAACCATTTGGAAGCGGAGTTTCTGTCTCTTGGACTTTTGTGGAGTTTGAGTTTTGTTGCTCACTTATCTGCAGTGTGCATTAATTGTGTACGTGAGTGTGGACTTTCGTTAGGCAGTGAAGGCTTACGCGTTCCCATGGTTTGTCCTTCTGTTAATCAGTTTAGTAACTGTCCCTGTATTGTAATTTATGGGAGATAGTTTAGGGTAGAATAGTGAGTTTAGGTTGCGGAAGACCTTTCTTTGGCACTGCCACTTTTATTTTCCGGGCTGGAGTTAGATTTGCTTTTTCCGTTATGGCAGGGTAGTTAGTTTTGCTTGTTTTTCTTTTCTGGGACTCACTATTATAATGTTTTGGTATAGATACCTGTGTAATCCCCAGTTGTCCTGTCGCCCCATACTGTATCTGCCCCTGGGGAACAGGTCCCAGTGTTTAATTAGTACCTCACTCTTAATTGTTTGAAAAGACAAAATCAATGTATAAATTTATTCTTGTATGTGCTCTGGTTAAACTGGGATAAGAGAATGGGTAAGAAATAAGTAATTAACAGTTATCCACGATTCCTGTTACTGCTGCTGTCATTTCTATTGTTTTTTCCACATTTATGAGATGTGTAACGCATATGGCCGACATGAGAGTTTGTTCAAGCCGGCTTACCAGTGCGGTGATGTCACCGCCCTTCCCTGTGAATAGCAGGGACCGCAGCCTTTGGGGTGACGGGAGTTTTCCCTTTAGCTCAACTGGCTGGATCCCTGTTGAGTGATGCCGGAGGCCTGAGTTCGAGTCCCCCCCGGTGGGGGGCCAACCTGAGGCGGCAGAGGTGAGGGTGCATACCCACGTGAACCCGAGAGCGCTACAGATGAAAGTTCAAATCTCAGTTAAAATCCAATTCTTCCTTTGCAGATAAATTCTTAGTTTTATAATAGTGTTGAATTAGAATTCATATCTGCATTAGGTTGTCCATAACACACTCTTATCACTATAAATCTAGACTTTTTTTCTAAGTCTGATTCATTAAGATTACTGTTGATACCTCTATCAAGAGCTTGAATTCTGCAACTCCCTGCTTTCTGTCTTTCCTGTCTCTCTGGAATGAATGTATTAATTAATTTTGCATTTATCTCCATGGATTGTTTTCAGTTATCCATGTTTGTGTAATTCCAAATATACACAATTGCCTGCTAATATGGTACTGTAGGTTCTAATGCTTTTTATTTTTTAATACTGGAATTTAGGTATAACTACATAGTCCTCTGTTTTGCTTTTCCATTGGATTTGCCTTTTGGCTTTGTTTGACATGTATTTTCCTTTTTGACTGTCTTTGGTTTCCTGGTCTTTCATTCCACTTTCTGTTCCAGTAGTTTTTCCTGAATCCTTGTGTCAAGATGACTGGTGCCATGGCCTTTGAGATGGAAAATACAACCCATGCATTGTGCTGATGGCTCTTGTTTGTGTTACAATGTAGCACTGACCTGAAGGTTGCTGCGTCTGTGTGACAGGCTGAGGAATCCACTCACTAGATTGTGGCAAAGGCAAGCCGACAAGCAAGAGCTGGGGATGCACTGGGCTGACTATCAGAACAGGGGATGAGCTGGGCAGGCAGACAGAAGGCCGACAGAACAGGGAAGGCAAGGTGAAGCTAGGCAGATTATAACAGGGAAGCTCTGCAGTGCAGCCAAACACAACACAACAGAAAAGGTGTGCACAGCTGGGCAGAACAGAATGGGGAAGATGTGCAGCACAGTCAAGCAGATCAGAGCAGGGAAGCTGCACAGCCAAGCAGGTCAGGGTAATTACTGAGGAGTCTGCCCGTGGGCATGTAGCAATGAAGAGACAGACATGAAGCCACCTGGTCAACAGGGTCCATCTCAGAATCAGAAATGGGGAGTCAGACTGATTCAAGTGGAGTACTGGAAGTATTAATGGTAGGCTGGTTCATGAAAGGAGCACTTTCACTATATACAAATAGGAAGTTTAATGACAGAGCGTCTGGCTGTGGACAGGGCAGGGGTTAAGTATCTGGTGCTGATGAGGCGATAACCCAGGAAGTGGGGGTAGGTGGCACAGACAGCTGCCTCGATCATGTACTCACGGCATCAGGAGGTGTTTGACTCCATGTGTGAACATGGCCAAAGGCCAACTGGCCAATGGAGGCCGGGGGTTGCAAGCTCAGGCTTGCCTGGATGTAACAGTTTGCTGCTGAGCAGTGTCATTTTTTCGGTTATAAAAAGAAAAGCCCCACTACAAACACATCTAAAAATAATAAATATATCAAAATCATATCAATTTCATATTATATGACCCTTTGATACTGGAAAATGTTAAATTAGGGTTGATTTGTTTACCAGTTTGTTTACTTTGCCTCACATTCAAATAACTTCAAACATAATTAGGTCTTTTTCCCTAAGAAAAACTGCTAAAATGTTATCAGTTAAACTATAGCTTTAAATAAAGAAGGGGACAATTTACTTTGACTGCGCACCTAGTATTATAGTATAGTATAGTATTAATTTTATATTCTAGGGGTTTCCAAAAGAATATGATTTCAGTTTGGCTCAGAAATGTGGTGTCAATAACAGATATTTAGAATTCAAATCCATAAGATTTAATTTAACAGTAAAAGTGCTTACAAAGCATTTTACAGAAAAAGAAACATTAAATTCATGTAAACTAATATTTCATTATTAAAATAAAATATGCACTACAATAACATTAAACACCATACCATAGTCACATTGATACAATTTCAACAATAAACACCTTGACAAAGTCACAACATAGATGAAAAAACAACCCAAATCTGTAAGGAAGACAGACCTACCCAGATGACATAAGAGTGTTTGCCGGACACTTCAAATGAGTCAGCAAAAAAGTTTTTTTTTCATCCAGATATTGTACTGAAGTCCCTTAGCAAAATAAACTTGTACTAAGAAAAGAAAAGCAAAAAAGGAATGTGTTCTGTCTCAAGTCTGCAGAGGCTGTACAAGGAAATCTCTCCTCCTGTGTCAGCATCTCTGTGTCCTCACAATCATCTTTTTGAAGTCTGCGCCACCCTAATGAAATCAGCAGTGGGCAGTAGTCATCACAAAGAGCCAGGAAACATGCTGTTATCAAGATGCTTTTCATTCAACAGACTGCCATGTTTTGACACAGAAGGTATGTAGAGGTACTGCTCCAGGTGGGGAAATTCCTGGCCCTTAATTAAACAGAGACAAAGAAGACAAAGAAAAATAAATAAATATATAGTTCATTTATTCACGTTGTCAATTAACATACAATAATACACCTTGTGTATACAGAGCCAGTAATACAGTGATACTGCTATGAGTCACCATGCTAACTAAAATGTACAGATAAAAGCAAAGTTACATACAGTCATAGCCCTACACTTGTCCCCATTTCACATTAATTAATTAACATTAAAAGAACTGGAATATATATTTTAGTCACCCAACCATTATCCTGTAATTATCCTTTTTTTAACTTAGATGTTCTCTTTTTATGACCTGTTTAAGGTTTTTTGAAGAGTGTGACTTGATACAAGCTTCTTGAATTTTTTAGGGATATTCATGAAGTTAAGAAGTGAGTTAATCTCCAAGACAAGAATTTAATTCCCTCTAAAGAGGATCAAGGATTCCTTTATTACATTTTGACCAGGTTTCAGCTTTTTACATACTCCAGCACTGCTGCTTTTGACACTGTGTTTAACACTGCTCAAACTAGCCATGATCACAATATCCTGCATTGGTTTTTATGTGATTTTCCTTTCTCCCCTTTTCCACATCAGAACTACCTGTAAATTATTTAGTAGCTCCAAGTTCAAGATCCATTGTGTCTCTTATCATGAGTAAGTCACGCCCAGACTGGATGCAGCCCATGGTTGCCACAGGAGAATGCAGCATTCGCATGAGTGAGGCCTGGGCTGCCTGTTGATTCACCCTTCCTTCTAATAAGCTCTTTCCCAATCTTCTAATTAATTAGACCAGATTCCTTATATAAGACCCATACCACTACAGGAGAGGTGATCTGTCTTTTTGAGCTACTGAACTATTGCCACACTCAACCTTGACTTCTGACACACCTGACTTCTGTATACCTGATAACTTAGAAAACCCAGTCCCAGTGACTTGAAACCCTACATCCAAAGACCCAGAACCTGCCTGAATCCTGTCCTGCTGACGCTATTCCCATGGCATTGTTTTAACCTGAATCCATCCCTGTCTCCTGATCCCCTGCTGTCAGCCATTTTTTCCTTCTCATCCTTGGCACACTCCACCAGACTTCGGAAACCACTGAGCGCCTCAGTTGGATACATTGCCTGCCTCTGAAAAGTGCTGTCAGCAAGAATTATCTGCGTCATAACAATATACATATACTGTACAATGAGTCATATGCGATCGTCCTCGGTGCAGTATGTGCTCCAGAAACTGGTGTGTGAATCATGTAAAAATAAGTATGAATCAGTGCAGGGCCTTGATTATTATGAGTGGCAGTAGGATATTTTTATGACCCCTTCTCTACCCCTACCACACATTAGCAGGATCATAATAAATTCTGAGTCCTTTGGTCTGAAAACGTGTACAATCCCTTTGTAGAATCCTTACATAATGTTTTACTTGTCCATTTGTTATATTTTCTGTAGAATGTCTTCTGTTGGTTGGATAGCTGACTCTAGTTTGCTGCCTGTGCAGTTGCTAGAGATCACTGTTGTGGTGAATTCTTCATCATTGCTTTGTCTGTGTCCTACCTTCTTCTCTCTTTGGTATGTTACTAGCAAGTTGTTAGCTAGAGTTAAAGTAGCCTTCAAATTCAATCTCCTCGTTGGTTGCAAACCAGAAATGCATCTGCCTGCTGCCTCAAACTGATTTATTTTAGTTTTTCTTTTTAGAACACCACTTTTCTGCTTTTGTGGCAGGGTAATGTAGGATGACTTGAGATGTTTTGGTGATGACCCACAGCTAATTTAAAAAAATCCAGTTTTGGGCTTCTGGTCTTTTTTCCCATAACACTTTCAATAATCCCACAGTATTTCCCACAGATCTTTGTGCAGTTGTTCATGAAAGTCTTGATGTCATTGCAATCAGGACTTGACTTTTGCAGGACAACCTGCTACTACCATAAGGTCAGACACTTTCCATTTAAATTAAGCCAGCAACTACAGTATATCACCCTGCAATTCACAATTAGCAACGTACTGTAGCTAAGCAGGTGTGAACCTGGCCAGTGCCTGGATGTGAGTCCTTCTGGGAAAGCTAAGGTTGCTGCTGGAAGAAGTGTTAGTGGAATCAGTAGGGAGCGCTCACCCTGCTGTCAGCATGGGTCCCAATTCCCCAGTATAGTGATGGGGACACTATACTGTATATCTTCAAGTTGCATGACATAGCATTTATTAAGATGTGGAATAATTTTCACTGGTGGCTAACACTGTGAAAACCAAGAAAGGAACAAACCGCCATCGTTTAGAAAGTAGTTCTAGTGTATCTATGTTTCTTTTCTTTTTTTATCAATCCAACAGTCCACACATAACTTCTGTTAAGGAAAGAAGGGGTTAGTTGGAAAATACTGTATGACTTTTTCTAAAATCATAGCATAAAAAAGAAAGGTTCTTGATATTTGGAACTGTATTTTTAAACTCTTGATGGATAAATGGATGTGTCACTTCAATCCCCATGATACCTATTAATTGATCATTTGAACAAGTGTGGTCACATTTCTTTGTTCTAAAGATCTTAACACCTGTCTCCGAGACTGGTAAAGGTCACTAATGGTCTTAATAGCAGGGTTCTTAGGTTATTCAAGTGAAAGCTGTTGAAGCTCTATGGAGTCTTTTGTTTCAGAATATAATTTAGTATTATAGACCACTTAGTAAGTCAGCAACAGGACAAGAGGCTTGAGGGTTTGTCTTTGTAACTGTTTGTATCACGGAAGCTTTGTGAAATACACACACCAAAATTATACAGATTTGTCAGGAATAAAGTCCCATGAATTTACTAGGCTATAAAAATTGCTGCAGGCAAAGGAAGACCACTCAGAGTATTCAGACCACCTTACCTGGCCAACCAAGATATGTTTGTAGGGTTAAGACATGAATATCTTTGTTTATTGTGGCATTTAATTGTTTACATTAAGATGGTTATGCACACTCAACTAAGATGACATTTATCTCAATTCAAATAAAGTATTCAAGACAAAACGAAATTGTCATATAATGTGATTTCATACCCACAATTTTTTATAAAATTACCATAATGACCTTTCCTTTAACAAAGAGGGAATTAACAAGCCTCCCTTATGAGGCTTCATGGAATTGAGAGCTATCCCAAGTTAATAAGAAGGTCATTGGGCCATCAGTCCTGTTTAGTAGTTAGTAGCTCATTGATCCAAGGGTCTTATACAGATGTTTCTTGAAGAAATCAAATGTATAGGCTTCAACAATGTGGCTGGGTAGCTTCATACTCCTAAATCCTTTGGGTAAAGAAGTGCCCTCTACACTAGGTCTTAGATGCACTGCCATGCAGTTTCCACTCATGTCCTCTCATCCATGTTTCACCATTTGTTTTGAAAAAATGTGATGCATTGACTTAGCAGAGCTTTTGAAAGTTTTGAATGCTTCAGGTGCCCTCATAGTTTTCTCTGTTCAAGACTGGAAAGTCTTTCCGCCAGTCAGTATTGACATTCCCTATAGGAAGGTTTTACAGAAAATCGAATATTTAGTTTAACATAACCTGGGGAGTTACTTGTAGTTCTCTGTGTTTGAAACCACAACAAATTCAGTTCCCGTAGCCTCTCAATGTAGGGTATTTATTTTAGCCTGTGAAGGTATCCAGTTGCTCCTTCTAGTCTGATTCCAAAGCAAGAGTCATTTTTTGTGACATGGTAACCAGAACTGTACACAATATTCTAAAAATTAGGCCTAACTGGTGCATCATCCAATTTTACAATTTTCTAGTTTAAACTGTAGACTATAACTGACATGGAGAATCTGTGTTTTTTGGAGACAAGAAATATCTAACTTAACTCTCTCAGAACAGAATATTTGGTTTTAATTCACTTTTGATAACATTCACCCTCTAAGACCAGAATACTTGGACAACAGTTTACACTGATAATACATCTATATCAATAAAGAGGTAAATTATGACAAGCGATTATTCTATTTAATCACTGTCTCACCATCATTCCAATCTGTTTTTTGACCCCAGAACCTACCCATCGCCTATTTAACCAAAAGGTAAAGAAGCTCGTGTTCCAGTACTAATACCTTGTATTGCAATTTTGTGAATTACAAATTATTAACCAAAGAGGTACAATAGCAATCAGGGACAAGTGTTGTCATTGTCAACTCATTTATACAGTGCAGAAAATAAACACGAATTTCAAGATACAGAGTTAGAATTTTAGAATCCAAATCAAAATTTTGTAAAGATTAGGTAGTAAATTAGAAATACTTAATCTGGAATATAATGTACAATCTTGATCACTACATTACATAAATAAAAAGCTGCACTCTAATTCTTTAACTTACAGTAAAGTGAGAAGGAAATGGTTGTTATCACAGTGAATAAACAATTGTTTGGCAAAATCATGACCATGATCAAGACAGCAAGGAGCAATATTGACTGGGACTTTTAGTGATTTTGTTTTTTCTCAGCCAGACAGCACATGTTATAGCACACCTCTTTCCTGAGACACCAACTGGTATAACAACAACATGCACAAATTTTAATGCAACAAGTTTAAAACTTTTACCATAATTAAGAACAGCTGTTTCTTTAAATTGTAATACCTCATGTTAATAACATCACATTGTTGTATAAAATCCATCAGGCTGTTCTATGTTTTAGTGTTGTTAGCGTTTGTGTATATATTTATCCAATTTGGTCTGATTTTTTTTTTCTGTGTTAATTGTGCACTCCGGTTGATGTTTTTCGTTTTGCCCGGTGTGCAAATTAACTTGAGGCTGGAGAAAGTATTCGGTATTTAATTATAGATAGATTAGTTATATGGTGATTGCAATAATTTAACATAGTTTGTCTAGCAATCAAACATTTTTTATTTCACAAAACATTCAGATTTGGATGGCAACTTGGCTTAAATGTAAAATACTTTCAAATTTGTAAGATGTCAGTAAGATGATAATGAGTTTCAGAGGTGAATTAAAATTCAGTCTATCATTTCTGTTCTCACAAAAGGGTGTGCACAACAACCTATTAGCAGAACCTAGATAATATAATTAAAAGGATATCATAAAAGATTATCAATGTGTTCAGACATGAAATTGTTCACATATTTTTTTGCTTTTTCCTGTTTACTTTTTGGAGCACTGAAAAATTTGAATAGCATTTGATAAAAAACTGACAGCATCATTAATTTTAATTAGTGCTTTAAAGTCTAAACATCACTCCCACCATGTGAGTGGAAAATCGATTGATTGATCTGTTCATGTTTCAGTTGGAGAAACAGTGAGTTTTATGAATGATCACAGTGGCTGAGAATACTATAGGTAGAGCACGAATTAACATTTTTTAGAGCATGCATTTACCGAGACATTCCAGAAAAATGTGACAGACTTAATTCATATTATATATATTATATTAAATTTACAACAGTGGTACTGTGAGTATTGGTTCTGATTGGGTTTCTTTATAGAACATTGTAACGAAACACAACCAAAACCGATACAACTAATTTAAAATTCTTACTTTTCAGTTTGTAAATTGACAAAACTAATAGTACAATAACAACATAGTGAGCAAGGTACAAATTGTGCTTATCTCATTCATTTCTGATTCTTCAATGTATGCATCCTATTATTGTAAGGAACAACGCTTGCAAAATTATTACTATAAAGGACAAGTAAAGAAAGTGTCTTCATTAAACAATGCAGTAAGGAATAGGTTCACTTGGGATATTTCTTACCTGGTTTTGCGACACTCACCATCTGCTTGTCATGTTGAACAGCAGTGTGAACATTTTTACAGCTCAGCTGGAAGTTTATTCATATCTGAAGGTCACTTTTTATTCCTCCCACTGACTTCTATTGCAACAAAACTTTTTTTCTGGGCATTTTTTCTTTTGTTAACACAGCAAATAATGTACCACTGGTGTCAGAGCATGTTGATGAAGTCTGTCTCCTGCAATACTTTATTAGATGTCACACTACAGTTCCGTAACAGTATTTCTATACTAAATTGTAGTTACTT
Source organism: Atractosteus spatula (assembly GCF_055471065.1). Classification (NCBI taxonomy): domain Eukaryota; kingdom Metazoa; phylum Chordata; class Actinopteri; order Semionotiformes; family Lepisosteidae; genus Atractosteus; species Atractosteus spatula. The sequence continues at coordinate 17,315,279 of NC_142709.1, read as the reverse complement.
TGTACAGTTGTCTATCATGATCTTTCATCCTTGTGCTGGGTTTGATATAAGATAATATTTTGATGCTGAAACATGAAAGCAGGACAAAAGGCATTCTGTTTGGATTCAATAAGGAATCAAATTTATATTTTAAATACATGATGTCCTTTATTAAGTGGCACAGTTGGCAACCATATATGCATTTAATAAAAGTGAGTGGTGGTGAAGATTTATAGTGAAATGTAATTTAAGACTCATGATGAATGTTTATTTCTTTGACTCCGTAGACTTCTAGAGAAGCAGAAATACATGTTTCAAATGACGTAATCATAATGCATACAGTAACTGCAGAAGGATCCAGCCTTATTATTTCGGAACACATTATGGCATGATTAACTTAACCAGTGTTTGTAAAGGGGACTTTTTTTCTCAATTTTCGTATAATATGGCTATTTTATGGACTTTAGATAGTCTCACTGTATAAATTATTATTAATGTTTATGTCATTAAGTGTATTAATTCATTTCTTTTATTTGCAATGATTTCCGTTTTGTTTTGGAAAATTGGACATGGGGATACAGATCTAACTAATTGCAAGATTATTGTCTGTGCCAGAGAATATAAAATCTCATTTTAAGTGACCTTATTTCTCAGAGGAAACAGGGACTGGTACATAATGCATCATCTGCAGTATGGCATTAATCCTTCTAATTAGTATAAATGGGGTCGTTCACCTCCAGCTCTGGAAGGATGCTGTTTCTCTTGGGGAAGGACCTGGTGTGGCAGTTTAACATGCTACTGCTTGACCTTGACTGGTGCAACTTCCAGATCTCGTGAATTGTTAGTTATTATTGCTGATATTAGCTATTCTGTTAGGGGATGAGCAGAGAACCACAATTATCAATTTTGAGGAAGTATCTGAAATACATTTCAAAGAATAAGAAGAAAAATAGCTGCAGCACCATCATACTTGCATTTTACTGTTAAGCAGTTCATTTACACTGTCTGTTCTTATATTTCACTTCTGCCTGACTCTCACCGATCGAATTATATGTGAGTTGTTTACTGGATTTTCTTAGACTTCTTGCAGCAGAATTGGAAGCTAATTTGTATTACTGGAAATTATAGTGGTGTCTCTTTTTGAACTGTGTGGTTGTTGCATTTGACAATATATGACATTTGGTTCCACTTGCTATCCAAAAATAAGTAAATACTGTACCATATATATTGCTAACCATATTTTTAGAAATGGGTGGTTACGAAAATGGAGAAAATCAGGAAACTGACCAAACAAATTAGTCTTAATATAATATAACCCCCTGCTTGTCCCTTGTCAAGAGTTAAAACATTTTTAGCAAGTCAAGTCTAAGTTTCTAGTTCAGTGAATACCATGGCTTTGAGGTCCAGGGCACTCTGCCTAGTTCCCAAGTGCATGACACCTGCACTCTTGTTTGTCTCATTTTAGTCCTCGTTTAGTACTATATCCATCTCCAAGCACAGCAAGTAGTTTAGAATTCAGTGCTGGATACATGGACAAAAAGAACTACATTTCCAGACATGCCACATGTGTTTAAAGAATTTCAGCAAGTAATATCCACAGATATTCAGGATATTCAGACTGTACATTAACTTCAATATTAACACCATTCTTGTGGTAAAACCATCCACTCTCAACAATGTAATTATTGTATTTAATGAAATTGTTGTTATTATGTATACAATACGATTAATGGAGGAAGGCATTTATTTAAAAAAAATTAAAAAGTGATGTTATCCTGGAGTCCATGACTCTGTTCTGCCTACTGCAGTATACCTACTGACACCTCGCACATTCTACATGGCTGCTTCTGTATGTCAACCAACATATTCCCGGAGAAAGCACAGCTGCGTAATAGAGTTCCGTAGTAAACCAGGTCGGCTGCCTAGTTTACTGTAATCATTCTGATTGATGAGTAACAAGGAGAACTAAATCCTCGTGCCATCTATTGTAAAGGCCTCATACTTCTTTTGAAGAACCCAGAGAAAGTGAAATAAGCATGTATATGACAAGAGCAAAATGATTATATGCAAATTACTCAAAAGGGGTCAGACAGTACACAAAGACCAGTATGGCTAAGATAATGTTTGCAAATATTGTTCTTTGTTAAAGGGGGTGTACAGTAATTTCTCATTTTGTTACTTATTGAACACTGGGAAGTTTACTGGGAAATTACTGGTAAAAAGGAAGTATATACTGTAAAGTATGAAATGTGTTTTTGTTTTTATTGACAAAATACACATTACACAAGAAATACCTGTTCATAGTCAAAATGGGAGGAGTTTTAATTTAATTCTGCAGTCTAAAATACCCGTTAGAGCTATGGTCAGGCTGTAGAGGTGGTGGAGAATTTTAAGCTACTGGGCCCCAACCAACTCTGATACTGTAAAACGGAAGGTCAAGACATCCATCATGCTCAAGAAAGTTCACCAGAGGCTGCTCTTTCTGAGACAGTTAAAGAAGTTTGGAGTGTCACAGGGCTGTGAGATGCATAAACTTTCTTTGTGGCTTCCTTTTCATTTTTCTCTGCAATGATTCCAAACACTGCTTTCTTTATCGGGGCGTTACTTTTCACTCTATAGATGTGTCCAGTTTAGTGACACAAATACTGTAAGTGTCCAGATGACCAGTCAAAATAGGGATCTGGATTTTTATTCAGATTCTTCTATATATTTACTAAGATAATGTGGAGAAGGAATAAAAACAGCTCTTTGTGTTAAGAAGCCTTTCTTTACACATCTTAATTTACAGTTAGTCCCTTTTTAGCTTTCAATTGTGATCACTTGTCCATATTTCACTAAGGAATATTAAAATTATCCTAGGTTATCCTTATTCACATTCCATAGGATTTGATACGAATGTATTAAGTCTCCTTTAAATCTCATTTGTTCTAAACTGAAGAGATTTATCTTCTTTAACCTGTTTCTATATTACAATACCCTGACATGAGGAAGCATCTTCTTTTTAAAGCTGCTAAATATTTTTGTGGAATTTTGAACTATCTGAACACAATATTCCAAATATTGACTTAATATGATTGCATCAATTGGAACATTTTCCTTAGCTGGTGCCTAACAAACTGTGTTAAGAAATGTCAGATGCTGCCGTAGTGCCCTTGAGCAAGGTACTATACAGATTGCTCCAGTACAATATTCAACTGTACTTTATAAATGGGTGCAAATGTACAGTATACCTGCACATTTGCAGCCTACACATGAAAAAATCATAATGCATTTAAAACATAGCATAACATAGGATTCAGCTTCTGAAGACTTCCTTCTCAATATTCAAGCTTATATGTGGTAAGTTGAATTCTACTAGTAATGGAATAATAGGTGTTACAAGCCTTTCTGACCTCATCATGGTACTGTATAATGTACCTACTGTAAGTATTTTTTAAAGTATTCCTACATTAGATAGTCAATAGTATACAGTATGTCTATTATCAAACCCTCTGAATTTCAGTTTTTTACTATATGTACAATATTAGAAATTGGAAATCTCAATTTAGATTCTAAAGTGGATGTACTCTTTTGCTTCAGTTCTCTAGCTTCCAGGCTCATTGATAGTCCCACCCCTTTTGCCTTGAATTGTGCATTTTCTTCTTTATCATTTTAGCTTTCATATATAAACATTTGGGAATAAATGTTGAGAGAAAATATTGGAATTTATCTCTCTTATGTATCTCTCAATGGAGATGTGCTTATTGCATGACCTCACCTTTGCATTATTATTCTATATGAGTGATATGCACAAAACAATATCTGGTGCACATGGGGGGGGCTCTCTGAAAAGGAGAGATTTATGTTCATTTTACATGAGCGCCTGGCAGAGAAAGGTAGGAGAACAATAAGACGGTATTAAGGGTAAAAACTATATCTATTGTGGTGCCATGGGGGTAGTTGACACCACATTGGGTGTGGACAGGCTCCCATTCTCCCCTGTCATGCCCCTTTATAAGCTCTCTTGGTTTCCTTTTCTTTATCTTACACACACTCTCCTCCAAGAGTGGTGATCACACTAACCCCCTCATCAGGGTAACAGGATACATGACTCCACATTTCTGTTACTTTTGGGCCCTTTGCCTTCGGTGTCTGAAGTTCATCAAGTTTGTCCTGTTGTCCTCACTGCTAGAAACCTCCTGCTCCCATGAGCCACTCTGGTCCACACATACTAACTCACTCATACAGCAGACACGACAGCCCTGCTCTCACACCCTAGCAGGATGCTGTCTCTTTAACTCTTTCGATGATGTCATAAAGCTTCGTTTCTTCTGTCAGTCTCCTCGCAGACTGACGTTTTCACTCTTTTCCTTGCAGGCTATTCCTCTCACAATCCCCTCCGGAATTGTCGTTCAACCTACCATAGAAATGTGATATAGGAAAAAGCCATATTGGGACTCAAATTGCACTCTCTTTGTACATAAATAACGTGGTGAATCTCTATATATCTTTTGCCTCCTGGGAAGCATGAGCCACTGACACAAAGCCTGAGGAGTACTGTACTGTTGAAGGATGCTGAAAAAAAGAGAATCTTTTTTGGATTTACTGTACAGTCATAAAATGTTGCAACACAACAGTCTGAATGAGGAACTGGATTTAATCATTATGTTGTACCACAGTGTATTAGTTACATCATCATTTGTTGGATATATTCTGTTTGCTCATATTAAATATTTGCAACTTTTAAAATTTTCAGGCATTTTTATCAAATTCTGATTATAAGTAGGGCTCTTCCTATTTATACTGTATAATGATTGGCTTTTAGAAATAGGTTTATTTCTAAAGTGGTGCTTATGATTTACTATTCTAGATATACTAAATTATTAACTAATATTCTAAATTATCAACTGGTTTTGAAGAACTGAAGAACTATAGTTTTTCCTTATGTCTAATGTCTGATGCAAGAGACTGATTTTGTTTGCTTGATTTTGCCATTAGCTTCATGGACTTTAGTTCTGATCTGGCCATGGTCATTTGTTCACATGATCTCTTTGTGTTCACATGGGCTTTTCCTCTCAGCTTCTGCAAGTGTACCCGGTGAGATTTGATTGGTTGCTCTCAAGTGTCTCTTTCTCTGTGGCCTTGTGATGAACCAACATCCCATCCTGGAGCAGAACAGTTTTGTGTTCTCTGTCTTGTCTTGTGCGTCCTGGCAAAGCCCCAGTCCTCAACAGGATAAGTGGCTTTTTGACAGTTAATGGATTGGGAATTAACACTGTCCACATTGAAACGGTTATTTGGTTTGATTTGATTGAATTGAACAAGTAAACATGTCATTTCCTTATTTCTCAATCTGAGAAGACCACTATTGAGAATGCAGCTGCAGCAAGCAGGAATAAGTGAGTGCAGTAAGCTTTTCCGATTGCTTCCCAACAGGTTTAAGGTAGCCAGGCCTCGTACGAAGGTTATCCAATCATGCCAACTCATGGAAGGTTTTGGTTTATCACAGTATGCAGATCTTATCCGATATACAGTATAGCTGTATAGAGTAGAAAATAATATGATTATCATGTATGATTTAAATTAATGATCACATTTTATTATATGAGGATCCTTTTATTAACATTAAAATAACAAAGCACCTCAAAATCATGTAACTGCTATTTAGAAGGACAGGGTGTACAGTATGTCATAACTTCAGGCTTTATTTTCTTAACCTGTGATGCTATCAATTCTTTAGGTAAGTTATACATTTTGAACATGTGGACCCTTTCTTTTCACTGAGGTAAAATTAGGATTTGAAACTATCAACCCACATAATGAGTCACTGGTCTTGAGATGTAATAATAGTCTAAGAACAAGAGATATAAAGGAAAGTTTTTTTTTAATCTCTTGGCATGATGAACAATGATGTTATTTTTTGTCATTATTAATATTCTTTTAAACAATGCATTTCATTTACATTGTCAAGCAATTCTTTTATTTGAATTATTTTTCCTTTGAAATATAATTAATGGTTCTTTTCTCCAGTATTTTCTGGGAGATTAAACAGTATTTTTAATGTATGTGTTTCACTCTAGCAGGCATAGGCATCAGTGAAACATCAGGACATCAGGAGGTTAGCCTCAGGTCAATCCAACATCCATGATGTAAGGAATTGCTCTGCACTGCAAATGGGATTTGCTCAGCAGCATGTTTGAACAATGTCACTGGGGTTGGGTGGGATACAGCCATACAGTGTTACCTGTATAGTGTTACCTGTTAGCAATATTCACTACTTAGTGCCTTCTGTAAGGCAATGTGGAGCTCGCAGTGTGCCAAATTTTTGTAGTGTACATGTCGCTCAGTCGAATCAAGCTGGAGGAGTGCATGCACAAATCCTCAATCTCCCCATGCAGTACAGGAAAAATCACACATGAAAGGTTCTTCCTTTCATAGTATAACATAATTGTAGTTGAATTCTCTATGAGGATTCCATATGATCTCTATGAGGATTGAAGAATCCATACAATAGCTAATGAAGACTTTGTAACCAACAGAAAAACATAGAACCCAATGTAAACTAATCTGACCGCCCTGTAGTGTTCACTAGTTGTTATTACTATTGCCCTGTCATGATTCAAGGATGTATTGATGTTTCTAAGGAAAAAAAAGCAAAAAAAAAAAACATTCATAAAGAATAGTGTTGTAGGAATAGAGATATGATAAGGCCACAAAATTCAGATATTAGAATTCAGCATAGTAGAATGAAATGAAAGAATATTAATGTGTAAGTGAAGGAAACGTCACCTTTTCTCACATAAATTGGGAAGAACAACTTGGAATAGGAGCAGCAGAAAAAGAGATGATTATATAGTTAATGACTAGTTTCTTAATCAGTGTGTCAGAGCATTTACAAGAGGGAATGTCTGAATTGATCTAATCTTGTCAAACACTCACAATACCGTGAGGCAAACACAAGTCAAAGAATCACTTGGGAGCTGTGATCGGAATATTGCATGCTTTGACGTACATTTTAAACCATATCAAGATTTTACCAGGAGAGCCGACTATGAATGAAGTAAAAAGGGATAGGGTGGATATGGAATCAGATTAGAATGGATAGATCCAGTTAAGTAATACTCTACTTGAAGCACAGAATATATTTATTCCAGAAGAGAAGTTAGTTCTGGAATTGAAAGCAGAGACCCATATGGGTATAATACATCAATTATGAAAAATGTAAAGGGAAACAAATAAAACAGGATCCAGTTAAAGAATGGGAATGAGATGAATTGCAAGAATACTGTAAGTATAAAAAGGCCCTGGCTAAGTTGCTTAAATACGTTATTGAAAAGAATAATTTGTTTTTCTGTCTTGCTTATATTCAGGTCTATGCCCAGCTGCCATAGCATGTTGCATTAGACAAGAGGGACATTAGCACAGAATCACTCCCCTCCACTGCTGCTAATGTCTCCAAATTGAAATGCATGCTATTCCTTTTTCACAACTGACAGCTTCATAATTATACCTTTTGCAGGCTTTAAAAGGAAGCCTAAAATGTTTTTTGACACTGCCTTACATTTGCTGCCCTCAAATCTATTTGTTTTGTAAATCTTTTTTCCAATATCATGTTCAAAGATCAGAAAGGTAACACTTTAAAATGCCTCCATCTGTTTGTTATATCCATCCATTTCCAGAAGTGGCAACCTATTAACAAACTAGGAGGCAAGTCACAGCTAGTTCTTGTGTGATTCATGAATTACTAGCTAATTAAAATCCAGAGTTAAAGTCAAGAGACATTCATCATAAGCCTAAGGTCTCGGGGTTGCAGAATGGAAATCAGGTGGTAATTATGTTTTGATAAACACTGTATGAGACCATTTACCATTAAATGATTGCTACGAATACTTATTTTTGGTGTTTTATGAGTGTTCTGTGTTCCAAGCAAATAAATTCTGAATGCAACAATTGGTAAGAAAGAGGATTCAATTTTCTTACTTTATATACAGTACAGATTGAAGTTAAATGAAAAGAAGAACACACAAATATAAATATATATATATATGTATCCTCTATAATAAGAATTAAGTGAATGGAATTAAAAGAATATTAAATATAATTGAAAAACTATCAAATACAATATAGGATCTGTTTTAAAACAATTAATTCTGTAAAAGAAAACATAAATTTGATATTTCTATCCAATTCAGACTTCGAAGCATAAATGTCGCAGAGCTCATGTAATCACTTGCAGACACTACATTTCTGATAATTCTGTATAATCCATAGAAATGGGTGGTATAGATGGAAAGCTCCAGTGAGTCAGTGTTAGTTTTGCCCTCATCTGTCACTTCCTCTGCCTAGAGGCTGGTCTTTCAATTATATGATTATATAATTATATATATTGCTATATATATATTATATATAGTTATATATATATTATATATATATATTGCTTTTAGTGGACCCTACTATATGGAAAGATGAAAAGGTTTGTGGGTGTCTTGAACAAGCTACTCAGCCAAATTTTTGAAGTCAGTAATCCAGCTTCTTTCAAACCAATAGGTGTGTGAGTTACTAACCAACAAATACATTACTTGGCCTCCTCTCATTTGTAACCTTTCTTATGTTCTCTTGAAAAGAACCATTACAGTTCAGCATATACTGAAATGCACGTAAATACAATGCATATAATAACTTTGAAAGTATTTTAAAAACAACTCTCTTGCTAGTTTTATTATACTAGAAGCAATATACAGTATAGAATTTAGCTCAAGGAAGTAGTTGGCAACTCAAGAAGTTTCCACAGCTGAAACATTGTGTCTCTTTTCTTTTCAGCATGGAATAAACCTTTAACTGTCCCAATTTATAATTTATGTGTAGTACATGGGCTCATACATAGTATTGTATGCAAACTGTTTTATGATAGTAGAGTTACTTTTTGTCTGATATTTCTTGGTCCTGCTACAGTATCTCCAACTGGGTGAATTTTCACTCCTTTTTCCATTTGTTGATGCTGACCGAACTGTGATTCTTGGCAAGCCTTAATAGCACTGCACACGAGCATACAGCGCACAGTTGTATTGTTTATATTGTACACACTCCTCCCACTGGACCAGTGTTTCAGTGTGACTGAAATTTCGGTCTTGGTTCCTTGGTGAACTGGTGAAGCAGTTTCTTACATCTCCACCTGATGTGCATTTGACCCACGTGGTTGCTTCACTTTATTCAAATTCGAAAAATATTATTTGTATTAAAGTTACTAATACAGTACATACATTCAAACTGCTGCTTAAGGGCCACTGCTGTATGAGATTCCCCAGATACCCACCTTGGCTGACCAAGATCTGCAGCCCTGCTGAGGCGCACTTAGTTACTTTTATTGGCTGAACCATTTTGCAACTGCATTATTAAATAAACTGAGGGGTGTTCAAAGTTCTCTCTCCACACCTGCTGCAATCTTGCAGCAGCCTCCCTGCTTCATTCCTCTAATGTGAGGGGGTTGTGACAGCACTGACCGAAGGTCAGTGCTGTTATTTTCTCAATCAGGTGAGTTAATACCAAAGTATTTTCATTTCATTTTTATCGGCTCATTTAATAATTTTCAGATTTCTGCTTCCAAACTACTGAAATGAGTATTGGAAACAATAGTATTTATGCAAAGAAGACAATTTGTATCTACTGATAAAGGATTCAAAACAGATCAGTGACGCCTGAAGACACCTGCAATAAAACATGCTGTTTATTGTAGTCAACATATTTTATTAGAAACAGACACACAACAGAACATAAAAACTGCAAGCCTTTGTCTTGAAATTTCAGTAATATACTGAAGGGTTCCTTTCTGTGTTTATTTATTCTGTATTAATAAATGGCCATTAAATTCTGTATTCACAAGTCAAGGTATCATACCTGGCACTTGGTTAAGAGAGTGTTGAAATGCTTATACAGTACAATAGTCTATTTGAAAACAAAATCCTGTACAGTACCTGTCATACGCCCTACTTGTTGATTTGTACTTGTACAGTAGATACTTGTTCTTTATTGGAAAATTTCTTGGCTGGTGACTGCAGTGTTATTGTTGACATTGCTGAAATAAAACATTTGATTGTTGGTAGAAACCTTGGTCTTGCTTTTGACCTACAGTATGTTATTATGTGATGTTAGTAATGTTGCAAGGCCATCTTTTTTCCATCTATGTGCCTTAATTTCATTGAGGTTATACTAACTTACTTATATAGACTGGTATTTTGCGGCTCATGAGCTAAGTAAAATTTCACTGCATCGGCACATAATTCCTATCCTTTTTAAATTGAACTTGCTACCTGTGAACTTTAGAGTGGACCTTAATGGTTCTACCACTCACGTATTAGGTACTGAATGGTCTTGCTCCAAATAATTTTAAGGACTTATTGCACGAATGCATTTCAACTCTTAATCTGAGAACTGCTGACTCAGGCGTTCTTACTCTGCTGAAGACTAGGCCCCACATAGTGACTGACAGAGCATTCTTGTGTGCAGAACCATATCAGTGGTGTTCAATGCCTAAAACCATTAGAGATTATGTGACTGTCAACATTTCAACCTGCTTAAAGACCTTTATATTTTCACTGAAGTGAACAATGTTTAATTTAGCTTTATTCTTTTATGAAGAGAGCTTAATATGTGTTATACAGTATGTGTTATTGTGCTGTGGTGAATAGCACTGAAAAGTAAAATAGTATGGATCATTGATATTATTATAAGGTGAAGCTGTTGAAGCAACACTTCAGTTATTATGCCATTCTGAAGCTCTCCCCAATGGTTGTATTATAAAGTATTGTGAAGATGGATCTGAGACTCACTCTCACTGAATTTATTATAATTTACATTTAAAAAATATTTCACACATCTGATAAGACTATGTTAAAAAAGCATAAGTCTTTGTTCCACAATCTAAAGTGCACCGATCCCCAGAAAGGTCAAAATTCAAATAAAATAAATATTTGTGGAATAACGTGTTGATAATCTTACGCAGAGACATCGACTGAATCTTTCCTAATAAGAAAATCTATTTTGTTAATAATAATTCCTGTTTTTATATAATGTTTTTTTGAAGTTATGTTTGTGACATTTTCAACATTTCAAAGCAATATTATTATAAATTTGGTTAGAGGCTCCTGTACTGAATTTACAATAAGAATAGGGGAATTATTGGATTAGTAACTTAAAAATATACAGTAATATTATTAAGCTAAGCGATAAAATATCATTGTAGTGCCAACATCTTACAGCGCATGCAGGGATTTATTTCTTATTATTTATTCAGGATAATATACTTTAGAGTGAAAGCGCTGTAACACACATGAAGCACAGGTCTGTCACTTTGTTAGTACTGTAACGCATACGGCCACCATTGAGTGTGAGAGCCGGTTTACCAGAGCGGTGACGTCACCGCCCTTCCCTGTGAATAGCAGGGCCCGCAGCCGCTGGGCTGAAGGGAGATCTCTCTTTAGTTCAAGAGGCTGGGTGCCTGTTGAGCGATGCCGGAGGCCTGGGTTCGAGTCCCCGACGGCGAGGGCGCCCGCGTGAACCCCGTAGCGTTACAGTATTATACAGTACTAGCACTATGTCAGTAGCACTTAGACTATGGTAGGTTTTGGACTGGAATATTATAGCATCCAAGGGCTAGTTATTAATACCCAGCCACATAAACAAACTAAAAGTAATTGAAGAATATTATTTTCATTCATTTCACAGACTCACTTTTGAAAATAAAGTATGAACAAAAATCACATTTCTGACAGAGCGCCATTACGAAGCTTAAATGCGGCACGTATGGTTTGTGTTTTCGACCAACTTTAATATTTTAAATGGGTAACTTATTTCTTACACATTAATCCCTAGCCAAGACAAAAAGAGTAATTCCTAACAGGCAAACTGTTAAATACATTTGCTTAGTTTTCTTATTTGTTGCTACAGTGTATAAAACGAAGGTTTAACGCAAAGGTGTTTGCGTGCTGCAACATAAGGCGCTTCAATTTTTTTAGATTTCAACTCATAATGTTGCCGCGTTCTATCTTTAGTAATGTTTTACAATTGCATTTCGTGGTTTGCACCTCCTATATATAAAGTACTACCTGACTCCAGATCTTTTTCTTCCAGATGAAAGCATGGAGTACCACAAGCACTTCTTGTGTCTTCACGGCTTTCCTTTTTTTGTAAAAAAGCGAGGTTTTTATATTTAATCTAATTCGAATAGCGTATGCATCTCATTGTTTGTCTGGGTACCAATAAATTAAGAAACAATAAGAATTCATGACATGAGATGTGGAAAAGACAGGCTGGAAATGAGGGGACAGTTAGAAAACAAAAGAAAAGAGAAGAGAAAACGTCACACCTCGATACTTGTCATTCTCTCACACTAGCAGACCCGAAGTACCGTGCAGACCAGCTACAGCCGCAGCCCTGGGATTGTACCCGCTACAGCCAGCCTGCTGTCAGACATAAAGTAAATGTGCAAACGGTAAACTTCAAGTGACGAAATTCATTTCAGGATGAGTTTTAGTCGGACAGGTCATTTTGCCTCGTCTTAATTCACTCAAACAAAAATCCGAAGCAAACTGAGTCTTTGCTATCGTCACTGTTGGTTATTTTCGTGACCATTTTGTGCTTGTTTACTAAAACGAAAAAACAGATCGTTGAATAAAGTAACACTGTGAGCTACCCTGGTACAGATAAATGTCCTGTCTTAGTAGTGTATATTGTAACGCCCTCGCCTGGTGGTGAGGAGGAAGCGCCCCTAGGCGCTCATAGTACCGCTGGGCATGCTGGGAGTTGTAGCCGGGGAGAATCTGAGGGTCAGCACGATAACTAGCGGCTGACCCTACCTGTGTAAATAATGTCCTAGTAGTTCTAGTGCCCTGTGTAGTCTTATAAGTGTATAGTGTGTTGTTAAGTAATTACCACCCTAAAGATTGTACGTGTTCCGTCAGTCTCCTCATGTGCGTGTATATCCTGTGTTTGATTTTGTGGTTGTTAATGAATAAAGCTATCGCTTGGTTTGTTAATCGCGTCTCCACTGTTCTGAGAAGAACCTGTAAACGCTACAATATGTTAGCATAGTAGGGCATTATATTTGCTGCTTAGAGAGCTTGAATATGTCACTAAAGAATAGCCCACAGCAGTCTTGTGTGATTTGTCAGCACGTAATCCTTTTAAAAAGGCTACATCTCCAAAAAGAAAATAGATAAAAAGAAAAAAAAACTGCTTTCAGAAGACTCTCACCTTCTATATTCTATATCCAAAAATAGTAAATAAATATATTATATACATCTTTGCCATGTGACATCTTCTTACTTTTAACATTGCAAAGGCAAAGGTTTGACTCGTTTTGTTGCTCCCACTGGAAAATGAAAGACCCCTGTGTTCAATTCGTGTTTTTTTTTTCATGTGGAGTTTGTATGTTCTCCTCATGTTCATGTAGGTTTTTTCCTGGTGCACTGGTCTCCTCTCACACTCCAAAGACATATTGGTCTATATTGGTACATATTAGACTTCTAGGAAAATCGGCAGTGGGGTGAGTCTGTGTGTGCCCTGCAAGGGTCCCTGCCTGGGTGCAGCCCCCTTGCACTTGCCTGGATAGGCTCCGGCTCCCCTGTGACTCTGAATTGAATGAAGCGTTTTCAAAATAAATGGGTGGTAAGGTAGCTAATTAGGCCTATAGCATTTCACATAGAATTTGTGAACCCAGCTGAAACAAATTGCTTGTACTCTATTATTAAATATAATATAAAAAAGAGATTTCTATGACCTGAGTTCATATAACCGTGAAATGCAACCAATGCCAAAGGCATGAGCTTGAATCTTTCGCTGATGACCATGATCTTGATGTCATACTTGCATTGTCATGGGCCTTGGGTGCTTCACCAGGGCACACTGAATAAGCATCATTAGAAATGTCATAGTAGATACAGCTCATGAGTTTGTGCAATGTCATCACAGATTATGTTTATAAATGTGTTGATGTATTGTGGCCCATGAGGATGGGCATTCCTTTCCTTACTTTTAAAAGCATTACAATACCTAATATTGTAATCCAGATAAAAGAGGCCAGATGTACTGTATTACTGTGCTCACAGAAGTGTACCGCACTGAAAAACTAGAAGAACAGAATCAATTTTAGATGTGAAATGAGAAGACTATGAGGGAAGGCCGTTTAAGTATTTCTTATACATCAACCCATTTGATTTCTTCAGAATTGGTCAGATATCATCCAGGGGACATACAGTAAGTGGAAACCACATGTAACTTAGAACAGAAAGCACTTCTTTAATCAAAGGGTTTGGGAGTCTTGAGTCAGCCTTGATGGTAAAGCCGATATGCCCCTGATTCCTTTCAGAAACGGCTGGATGAGGCCTGCCCATCAGTAAGCTACTGAGCAATGAAAGTAGTAGCTGGATGGGTTGAATGGCCTCCTCTCATTTCTCACATATATGTATAGAGGGATGGCTGTGTTGTGGAGTTTTGTATTATCTTTATGTCATAGAATAGAGACAAAAAATATGAATAAATATATTCAAGAACATGTGAAATAATAAGTGGGAATGGCTATTTGCAAGCCCCCTGCTCAGTTGATTATATTTCAAAGGTGCTGTAACTGCTTCCTGAAGGACCACAGTAAACCAGCATCCACAGCATGACTCAGTACTGTCTTCTTTGCCCACATCGTTGTTTGCACTGTAATCACTACTAGATTCTATTTTTTACCTGTTTTCTGGAGATAACACTGGCTTTCAGATTACATTTAAATGGTAAATCATATTATTTTAATAGCAAAAAATCAAATTTGATTTAAAAAGAAAAGTCAACAATAAGATTATACTGTATATATGTACTTTTTTTACAGCAACAAATTGGGATCGTGGCTCAACTGCTTTTATCTCATCTGGGGGACAGGTTAAAAATATGGATAGCATTGAAGCCAAGTTTAGGGTTGTCAGAACAAGGAGACAGAATAAGATCAGAGCACCCCGAGAATTTAAAATCACTGGGTTGTAGACAATATATGTTTTTTTCTGATATGATCAAATATATGCTTGGAATTACAAAAAATAAAACTTATATTGTACTTACCATTCATATTACTCTCAATAACAAATTCAAAATGCCTGACTATAAACCAGAAATAAAAGTTTTGACTCTCCTGTCCCAATTCATTTGGAGGGTACTTCTCTGTATTTTTTATCTCCTCATGAAATTGCACTTCTGAATGTATAATATCAATTATCAGTTTGATGTATTACAACTCATGTAAGAAAACAATAGCTACAAAATTCTGTCCTGTATAAATATACAGTAGTAATAAACATATTGTTTCATGTGTAACAGGACAACAGTTAAGAATCAGCAGTGTATCACACAAATAATTCTTAGTTAATTCTTAGTTTTAAAAAGTGAATTTTTAATCTCCACATTGACTTGTGTGTTATGTCTCAAGATCAGTTTAAAAAGTGACTATAACATTAGTACAGAAGTAATGTGCACAGCGCGTAATTCTGCTTTAGTACACATACTGTAGGATAGTTGAGCCTAAAGTCTAGTCACGTTAAAAGTGTCACACACTGCCAGGAACCAGTCATAAGATGGTGACAAATTAATTACACCCAGTCCTGCTCTCTAAATATGGCCTTAGAGAACATTAAGAGGGTCACATTTTGTTCCTGTGTGCTATTATGGGGCCTGCAGCTGCATGTAGGAATTTCAATGCACTGAACAAATCAAAGGCATTCAAAATCAGTGCTGGATCCAGTGAGTGTGAATTCACAGAGGCTGCATCAGTAATTATCTCCCAGCTGGGTCTCTGAAGAAATGATAGTGGAATTGTGATTTTAAAACTGTTGACAAGCCATGGGATCTAGGATCAAAACACTGTTCCATAGGCTCCATTATAGAAATATATTCCTTACATGACAAATTCCAAAAACTGATTCTTTTTATAGTTTTGAAAAGGAATGGGGATCTGATTCAAGTGCTTGAAATTGTCAAAGGCATTGACACTTCTTCACAATCAAAAGTGAAACATAAATAAGAAGGCACAATTGGAAAGTATGGGGAAGTACATTTAACACCAGTAACATTAGGCACTTCTTTAAATAAAGGGTGTTGGGGGACCCAGCCAAGTTGTTGAAGTTGATACCCCACTTCTTCCAAAAAATTGATTCATGAGATCCTCACTTCAATAAGCTACTGAAAACCAATCAATATATCCATTTTCATCCAATTCAGGCCCAAGGGGGAGCCGAAGCTTATCTTGGCAAGCAAGCAAGGTGGGGTACACCCTGGAGGGGACACCGGTCCATCACAGGGCACGCACACACACACACAGACACTCACACCAACTCACACCAGGACTAATTTTCCAGAAGCCAATTAACCTAACAGTACATCTTTGGACCTTGAGTTGAAACCAAAACACCCAGAGGAAACCCATGCAAACATGGGGAGAACATACACACTCCATGCAGATAGCACCCCAGGTTTGGAAGTGCTGGGGAATAGCCCCTGTGATGTAGCAATGCATGTGGCACCACTGTACTACTGTGCCATCCTCTATTAAGAACCAAGTGAGCTAAATGGGATATATTTGCCTCCTCTCTGTAACGAGATAGTTCTTTTCGGCCCTGTGCAGACGACACAATCTGGGGTGGAGTGAAAACACAGGGAAAAAAGGCATGCAGGAGTCGCAGAACACAGGGAAAAAAGGCATGCAGGAGACGGGAATAAAAACAGGGGGCGTGTCCAAAGTGCACAGGTGTCCAAGGGGGTGAGTCCGGGTCAAACAATCCAGAAGTAGTCTAAATGGGGAATCCAAAACGGGCAAAGACCAAAGCCGGGCGGTCCATCCGAGACTAGACAAGATAAAAACAAGAACCGGATCAGAACCGGCAGGGAACAGGAACAGAAAATAAAACCATAACGAAGCCAGGCGATTCCAGGTCCCGGGCTCGCGCGATGTGGGAATCAATACAGAGCTCCGAACTGAGTGGGCGTCTGGCTTTTAAGGTGGGCTGGGAGGAGGCTGAAACAGGGGGCAGGTACACAAAATCAAGTCCGAAGTGAAAGACCCGGAGTGCCCTTAATGGGGAGGGACTACAATCGTGACACTCTCATTTGTAACCATTCTTATGTTTTTATATTCTTACTGGTCTACTGCTCCTGTGCTTCAGACCTTAGCCATTTAGTAAGATGGATACTGGCCTGGAGCATGAAGGGTGATCTGCTCATTCATCATACTTTATGAGTTTGAACCATCACAATACAACCTAATTGTGATCTTTTTTTGTGCAAGCTGAAAGATGAAATCGGATTCACATGCCAATATGTTCTATAATGTTGTATGTCAGCTTGTTTCTTGGGGGCTGCTTAACCAAACAACTAATGATACAGCACACCAGCTGAGGCAATTACTCTCTTGTATTATTTATAGGCCTGTCAGCATTATGCCACAAAACCATGAGAAATAATCCTTTTATGGGAACAGGGCTGTCCAGAATGATGTCAGTGATACTCTGCCTTTAGCCCCACCTCATTTTCTGAGACCTCTGGAGACATCGTGACACTGCATCACCCATCCACGATCACCCTAAAAGAACTGAGCGTAACTGGCTCTCAGATTACCTGTGTTTCTAAAAAAAGTTAAAGCTTGATTTATCCAGCACATACTGTAAAATCATCAAGTTTATGGACAGTTCTACAAAGACTTAACATTTTAAACATAATTTAAAAGTGGGGGTTTTACAAATTTTATTGTGTAATCGCTCACTTACCAAAAATAAGAATTAAAACATTAAAATATGTTTGATGAAATAATTGAGCACTATTATATGAAACCTATTACAAATGCACTGTAAAATTCTTTTCATATTTGATTGTTATACAATGGTAAAGAAAAGCTTTAAAGAGTTTTATTATCATGTTCCTATCTCCTTGGTCACTTACTGTACATTTCAAATGATATTAAGTATGCATTCAATTGATGTTGAAATTTGTATATCATCACCAGTAAACGTATTTATGCCATCTTTCTTTAGGTTGTCTCTGGTCAGTCACACTGTAGTTTTGTATTTAATTCAGTGACTTGTATTTTACTGAACACTGTTTCATGATACGGTATGACCGGCCTCAAAGCACCTGAGTACTTGAAATACTACTGTATGAGTATTTGAATTTGTGGTCGTGTGAAAAGAAGTATTTGGACTTTGTGAAGAATTATCATGGACAGACTGAAGTTTGTGAGAAAAGTCTTGGGCTAATTTGTAAAGCAGTAGTTTTGAAGGTGATAATCATCTTAGTCGTCTGGCTCCTTGTCCTTCTTGTCCTCTGCCCATCCTTGCTGATGACTCCAGCATCACTAGCTAAATGCTATAGAGCAAGCAGGGCTGAAGTGAGGCTGGCCAAGTTCAGTAGCACTGAATCTCTCAGGCACAGCTACAATATTGAAAGTAAGTATGGAAACAAATAGAAAGAGTTGTTTATAATATACTGATAGTATAATATAATGCATATTATGTATTACAGATTAATAAGGATTGTTTAAAAGTGACTGTCTAATACAGTATTAAAATATTTTGACATTGTCATGCTGTAATGTCAAACACTTTCAAATGCCATGCAAAAAGTGGCACATCGCCTCAAGGCCTACATAAGGAGATGCAACAATACCACAATGAACACTGTAGCACCCAAGAAGGAAATTACACATAAAAAGAGCCCAGAAATCAAAGTTTTAGCTGATGAGACCAACAGCTATTGATAGATTGCAGTCCAACTTCATGTTTGTCTGTAGGACACTTTGTATTGGCATTCAATATTTAGCCAAGTCTTTCTGACTACTAACAGTGGACTACACCATTATCACATGTCATCTGTTGTGCCACGAAACATAATTTAAAGGTTTTGTTAGTGAGATAAGATAATTGCTCCTGCACCCGTGTGTATTGAGTTTGTGTTTGCTATATGCTTTTTTCTTTACCTTTTGTTTTTGTTCAGTTGGATTACTATGTCCTCCTTTTTGTGAGCAGTGTATATCAGCATAAACCCATGAAAATCAATGTAACTAGACACTGACAATACCGTGATCTGCACAACAAAATAAATACAAATCTGTGTGCTGGGGTTGAAAAGAGTCTAAGAATAGTCTATAAGAATAGTCAGTGGGGGTGTATGATAAACGTCTAGACACCAGCTTACATAAAAGCAAATTATATAAGTTGAATAATAAAACAGCCCCCACAAGCAGAGGTTGTTTGAGAAAGAAACCGAAAATAGTTTCACAGACAGGTATCTTTTGTGCACAGCTAAAAGCAATAACAGTTAACACAGGCTAGTATTTATTCATTATCTGTTTCTCCTTCTGCCCTTTTCCTCTGCTCTAAATTCCATGCCAATAACATGTTCTGGCCATCAGTTATACAGTAGATATCAAAGGGATCCACCACATGATCCACTGCTAGCAATATAATGTATCTTAGTGGGGTTAATGAGGATTATGGGGGGCTCTGCACTGTCCATTAAACACGACTTGTCACAGAAGTCTTTCAAAAATGCTGGTTCATGGATTTCTTATTTTCTTAGTTCGATACGACGCTACTGTTTGCTAGCCCACCTGACTCTTAACATTGCATTAGATCCAGCTGGAGCACTCAACAGAATGTCACAACAGATCACTCTTTAATGCCCTTAGTTCTATGAATTTCCATTTAGACATCAGACTGATTTTAGAATTACTGTTGAAAGTCCCTCTTGATTCTGGTCACTTATATTTGCTGGATACATTGGCATTCTATATCACTGCAAGTAACATAACAATCAAAAAAGTGAGGAAGATAAGTGTTTTTAGTTATGTACTCTGTCTCAGGAACCATATTCCAATCTACATTAAAAACATAGGTTAAACTGAATATTTTTAGTCAAAGTTCAAAACATTCATTTGCTTTTCTCATTGATAAGCATTTTGGGTTGGAGGGTATTGAGGTAAAACCCTTTGCTATATATTGCAAAGCACTCTGGGATATTTTGCAGGACATGCATCATTAGTGGTTTTGCATAAAGTGCAATGCCTTGGTTTGGATTTAGAGTGAATGTGCCTGCAATGAAGTTGAGCTTGTAAACAGAATATTTGCTTTTTATAACAGGAATATGGCATATAATTTGAGAGTTTAGAAGAGTATAGAGTATAGGGGAGTACAGAAGTCTAATATGAGACTATGTCATTCTTTATTAGCCAACTGGTTTCAGTTAATCATGTGATGTAAGTTCACTACACTACACAAACGAACCATAGAAAGGGTAAATGCCATGATAAAAAAGAGAATGTTATTCTTATATCTGTTTACCCTGAAAATGTTTGCAACATATGTTAAGACAATGTATACCAGTGACAAGCCTAAGAGTCTGTTGGCTTAGAATATAACTGGGTACTTATCCTTAATTGAAATATTGTGCTTAATTAAAACAATTATATGTCTTTACCTCTTTAAAGTTTAGTGTCTCTGTATACCTATGATTTTTTCATTCAACTTTAACATGCCATTTTCATTACCTGACAATAGTTTCAAAAGTCTAGTTGGCAAATTGTAAGTTCTGTTAATATCTTAGTTTAGTAATTAAGAACCAAAGCTGTAATGTAAAAATACAAGACAGTGTCCCAACAAGCCAGATTAAAAATTGTTGCGTTAAGAGATAATCTTCGCCCCTTATAATCATGCAGACTTGTTCATGTGAAAAGCTTTATTGATAGTTCTGGAACAGTTCTCAGCTATTACCTTTTCTTGCTCAGTTATGGGCAGTAAACCAAATACCAGTGCTTGTTGCCCCCATCAAACAGATGTGCAAACCCAGGGAGAGACCTCTTCACTGCCATCCTGTTTTTGTGAGTGAACTCACTAATTTTCACCTCTAATGCAGATACACCCAGCAGGTCTTCTGAACATGGCGTGTTCCATGAATTATTAAAGATTTGAAAAATGACAATTAGTGCAACTTGGCAGGCAGCTGTGACAATCTATGTAGAACTTGCCCTTTATTCTAATTGTTGTTCTCTGTGTGAGGTAGAAAAAAAACTTACTTTTGTTCTTTTTTTTAAAAAAAAAGGTCCACTAAATCAACTGTTACCTCTTTGGGGGCACAGTAATCAGGGCGCACATTCCTTTTTCAGATGATATCAGTGCGAGCCATCACAGCTTTTCATATCTGGTTTATTATATAATGCGTTCTTGTTGCCAAGACTCAGAACTTGTAAATGAATAGGATCAGCTTTCCTGGGCATACTGTAAATAATATTTGTTGTTTCCCGATTTACTGACTGCCACCTGTGTCTTTTATGATTAGGTTCCGGTTTTATTTTGACATCTGCCTTCCAAGTCACAGTGCAACACCATCTGGTAGATGTGTAAAATTAGACTTATATTGAAGGATGGAGCCATTTTCAAGGGATATTTATTTTTTGTCATGTAGAGTAAGAGTCGTATCATCTGCGTATGAGATTTGTTTTCCCAGATGTACAAACAGAATTACTGCAGATAATTGCACAAGGTTGGTGAGGGCTCGGACAGTGTCAGGGTGAGAACGCTGACTGGCAAAGCTTGTGTTTTATTATGAAATAGCTTTCCAAACTAAATTAATCTACTGTTCTTACATTCAATAAACGAGGATTTAAGTAGAGACAGTCTGCAATCCAGTGATTTTGTAATCTACCCTCAACTTTAATATATGGTGGTTCTCTAACAGTTGGAGAGTTCCACTGAGCCCCCAGAAGCCAAGAAAGACTCTAGAATCAATGGTTTGGAGATTTCCTAGCTTCACATTCTGAGTTGAGGAACAGCCAAGTTTATGGATTGCCACTCATGGTTCTTGTGTTTTTTTAAACAAGTATAAAATAGCATTAACACTTTTGGAGAAAGGGAGGCATACATATCATTCACTTATGATTTGGGATTTGTTCATGTATTTATTAATACAGTATGTTCCTGTATTTTCCATAACTATTTCCAATATTGTATGGCCTGACATAACATCGTCATGTAAAACTGTGCATAAGAACCTGATCATCTGTGCACAATGAATTGATGCACACTTACAGGATTAGAAAAATTAAGCAGATTTTAAATTCATGCCCAATGCCCTTTTCATTTGCAAATGTCTGTCTTCCCTGTTGTAGCTCCACCTCCAACAATCACCATACCGATGGTTTCTAAACAACATGTCCCAGGTACCTACTGTATGCTCAGACAGCCTTAGGCTGAGAGATCAATCTCAAATTCTCACATTGTACAACAAGTCTCAAAATAGTTCACAGACATGCAGCACGTTAACAGGTATGAAACAATAATAAAGCAGGAACTGTCAATTAGCATGAATACAGGTGTAGACCAGCTTACTCGTAGTTTTGTCTCCTAGCATGTCTGGGTAATTAGTCCACAAGAGCCAAAGTTGCAAATCTGTCACTTACCTCCAGAGGCCCATGGTCATGTGAATGTCATTTCTAATAAACAAAAACTATGAGCTGTTCAGCAGATTGTCTGCAATGCAAGTACAAGGAGGAAAACACAGAAATATTAATGTAGATTCCACAGAGCACTGAGCATTAACCATTTTATTTCAATTTGAAAGAAATATATGTTACGAACAGTTCTTTCTGGGCCCTATGCGGACGATACGATCCGGAATGTGAGGATACAATTGGGAAAATAGTCATGCAGGAGAAGGGTCAGGAGACAGGGGGTGTGTCCGAGGAGTGCAGGTGTCCAGGGGGAGTGAATCCAGAGCGAACAATCCAAGGGTCAATCCAGAGGGGGAATCCAAGACAGGAGGTTTAGTCCAAGACCAGGGGATCCATCCGAAGTTAAAACCAGGTCGGGACCAGCGGGGCAGAGAATCAGGAACAGGAAACTAAAACCATAACGGAGCCAGACGCGGCAGGACCCCGGGCTCTCACTATGCGGAAATCAATGAGAAGCCTCGGACAAACGCCTGCGTCTGGCTTTAAAGGTGGAACTAAAGAGGGGCTGGAATAAGGAACAGGTGTGGGGAATGGGACAGAACGAGGAAGGGCTGGAGCGCCCTTAAGAGGAGGAGTAACGATCGTGACAATATATCCCTTTAAACAAAAATGTAAAATTCCATAGAAAGACAAAATATCATGCTAATTTAAATGTTTTGTGCATTCATACCAGTCATACTATGCTAATCTGACCACAAGCTTGCAAGGTGTCTTATCTAGTCTAACCATCACTGTTGCTCATCAAACCCAGGAAGTGCTGGCTAGTTTCAGTCCAAGTGAATTTGCTATGTTATGGTATTGGAAGATGAGCCAGATTCAAAGGTGTAAAATTAGTATTTACTCCTGTTAATGCCCTTAAGTCATTAGCTCAAATGTTGTTTTTAGGTATTTTTTGGTCCAGAGAAAGGAGTCCAACTAACCTCACAGCTACTGTATTTTCGGAATATATTCACCAGATTCCGCTTTACTTACTGTAGCTGCTGTAACATCATAATACATATATTCATAATTCATAACTAATTCATCATATCAAAATTTATACCAAGTTAATTTCGATACAGAGAAACACAGCATGATCTGTTCCCAAGGTTGTTACTGGTGTGTGCACAACTAGGGCTCTCTGCTCACAACATTTGTTTGAAGCGTCAGTGAAAATTTCAATGAACTTGCTGTCTCTGAACATCCTCGGTTCCACTCTGCAGGAGTCATGACTGGTCAGTCAGTGATTTAAGGCAAAGCTTGGCTTGTCTTACAGTCTATGGGGAAAGAACAAGCAGGTGGATCAGACTGTAAAGTAAATAACACTACTGTTTAAGTGTGATAAACCTTGATAAATACTAATACTGTATGTCAATTTGTCTGAAACTTTCGTGTTCAGCTGTCAGTTTCTCGTCAACGAAGTGGCATTTTATTTGAAATAAAGTTTATTTAACATTTAATACAGAAACATATTTTGTACTCCTTAAATGTTAATATCAAGATAAAAAATCTTCTTTGTGTTCTAACTCATACTGTATTTCTTTCTCTTTTCATTATTCCAAACCTATAGCTTTATTAACCTGCCAATATGTTTTTGGACTGTGGTAAGAAAACCGGAGAGCCTAAAGGAAACCCATGCAAACACGGAAATGAAAATACATGAAAATACAAACACCACACAGATAGCATCCCAGGAATTTAACCCAGCTGTGAGACAGCGATGCTTACCACTGCAACACCATGCTATGCTAGTGTTACTTCATTTGTGAATCAATTAAAAAAGGTATTAATTATTTTTTATTTCTACAGTTTATGAAACTATAAATGCCTCCCTCCCTGTCAGTCTCCCGACTGTAGACCTTTCTTTGGATTCTACATGTTCAGTAGAAAACATTAAGATTAGCAGAAATATCAAGCCATTTTGATATTTCACTACATTGCTTTCTTTATTCACAAATTATAGAAAATCAAGATCCAGTTCCTCCTGTGTCCAGCAATTGCATTTTGACCTCATCCCCTACTCAACCTTTTCTGTCTTTGAATGGTTTCCATGGTAATACAATAGGACTGAGACAACAGTGCTGAGAAACTGAAGGTGTCTACCACTTTTTGTACTTACTGTACCATAACCATACATTTAAATTTCTCCCATCTATTTCTCACAGAATCATTGAACTTCAGTTATTTTAACCCCCCACGTTTCTTACTAAGAAAATAATCATATTGCTATGATTTTGCTAGCTATATTGCCAAGTGCAATTAGAAAAAAAAACTTCTTGCTAATTTATGGCAATTATTGATTTAATTTGTGTAAAATTACTCTTCTACCAGACATGGAGAACAACCATATGCTTGAGCTCCAAGAAAAATTTGCCTTTTAAGGGTTTACATTTCCAAATTGCGTTTTAAATTTATAAACAATATGCGTTTAATTACTAATCTCCAATGAAAAGTCATTATTTTACCTCAGCATTGCAGCGACTAATTTGCTGGACCACATTTCTACAGATTTACTACTGCTGATGTTCTGCCGAAGAGTCTCATCTCAGAGACACTTGCTTCAAAATCCTTGCACTGATAAGCACTGCAGTTTACACTTGGTGCCTGTGGAATTGAAAGACCTAAAAAACTGAATGCATCAATTAATAGAATGTGTTTCAATATTACACCTACTATATACAGCCTTCTATCAGTGCTCCACCTGTGTTATGGTGTCTATTACAGTTGGAAGTGTTGGAACATGGATAGGTGTTCACCTTTGACCTGCGTCCCATGCAAGAGGTGGCACATACATGCTGTGTAGCTATTAGTCTTGATTATGCTGTACCAGACAAGGCCTTCTGAGGGGCAGCTAAGAGTTCTGTAGTGCTATTCTTGTCCTTAATTACTGATCTGTTTCAGACTGTGGTCTATGCATAATGCACACTCACTTAAATAATTCCCTGGCTGTACTCTTCTTCACTTCTTCAACTTAATGAGGGATCTCTGCATGGGCAGGATGCTGTGAACAGACTTGTTTAAAATATATAGACACTGGTTTTACTTGTTTTCTGGAAGCCTTGAGAATATAAGACATTGAGTTCCACTAGTCAAACAAATATTAAGCTGAATACCTGAAAGTTCCTGAATGTTTCTGATGTTTCAAATTTACAATGTAAATTGTATGTTTCATCTGGGACTTGTTTGTACTGTGTGATAAAAGTTCATACAACTGAGAACTGATATTTGAAGGTGTGTTTTTCATGAGTTGTGGGCCATGGAAAATGATAGCCAGGCTATGTGTATGAATTCTCAGACAGAAACAGATTATTTTAGAATTGGACAAATGCCCAGTTTATTTAATATTTATATTTAAATTTTCCAAAGACGTATATCTGCTGTGTAAATAATGCAAGGATAAATGACAACAGTGAGAGATACAAGCAGATTTGTGCATGGCAATGCAAAAATGTGTTGCAAAACATATTTAACGTCAAATTAAAAAAAAAATACCACATCTTATGCACTCAACTACTTGTATAATACATTCTACATATCCTCAGCAGACATTATGCCAAGCTGGAAGGTAGCAGACACAATTCTTCTTCAATTATTCACACAGAAAGTACAGTTTTAACTTCAGTTTAGTGATCAATAAATCAGTTGATAGATGAATTGCCCTGCCCCTGGATTCTTGCTGAAGCAAACTCGTAGCTCAGTGGATGAATGACACCTCATTTGTTGCCATTTTTAATTTTCAATCATTCTTTTATTGTGTGCTGATGGCTGGATTCATAGCTGGATCATTTTAATGGAATTTCTGACATAAAAATCCAATCGGTGTTGTCTGATTTTGTCTGTAACGTTTTATAAATGCTCGTGGTGTGCACTTTAATTCTACACCTTCATACTCAACTGTAGTGTAGACAGCTATTCCACAGGGCATCATTATTTTTGTGAGAAAGAACAAACAGCTTTATCAACAGTGAGATATATATATATACTGTATATAAATATGTGTGTTTAGTATTTATAGCAGTGAGGATTTGTACTTTGGCATTTACTGTAAGGATAGTATTTACTACCTAACTCTTACAGACAACTCACAGTTATGAAAAATGATTGAAATTGAACCTTATTGAATTTGTTGCAACTTATCTGTATGAAGATTTTATTTGAACAGTTGATCTAAAGCTTTCCTTTCGGTCTAGGGAAAGCACACATGTAAGGATCATAATGTAATGAATCAAGAAAAGATTTGTTTTACAATACAAAGAAACAATTATTTTATTATTTATACATGGGTCTATTGTATAATCTATACAGTAATGTGTTGTATTTGTAAAATGGTTTATAGCTTTCCGTATTAAGAGAATTAACTTAAGAAAATGTTCAAATATTTTACTAAAATTGTCATATTGCATTTAAGATCCAGTTTTGAATAGAATAATTATTTGCTTATTTTTTAGATACAGTATAGAAAATGTTTATTACTAAGACAAAAGTAGGGAAAAAAGACATGTCAGATGTTGTTTCCAAATAAAATAAGGTATAAAGGACATGACCTTTTCTAAAAAACAGCAGGAGGTGGATGAAACCTGTTAAATCATTTTGTAATTGAGTGAATAATTGTGATTATTCAAGTTCTAGATTGGCAATGATCAGCAGACAGCTAGCAATTTATAAACGAGGAAGTACCAATTAACCAAAAGTTATCTTTATTCTTTCTGTTTTAATAATGACCATCTGTAGCTGAAATTAGGATGGTTGTGGTACTGAATGCACTAGTTGGATAATTTGTTCTCATTACGATGTCTCTCCAATCTTAGTTTTCAACGTGATTTTTATTTCCATTTGTACTTTTTACACAGTGAAACAAGTGTTGTAGTTTTCATGCAAACTCTTAATATGAAGAAAATAGAAAGGAACTCTGGAGAGACATGCACTAAAAGTGCGCTTTTGGAATGCTGGAGCGCTGCATCATTTTAATACATCATCAGTGTGATGCAGTTTGAGGTACTGTAGCTCTGTGAGAAAGCTACCATCGTGGCTCAAAACTTGGTGTGGCCTTGAACCAAGATAGCTCTTTGCTCATTAACGGCTGCAGGAAATTTAGACACAGCTGGCTTAATTTAGTCCTTAGCACTCAGAGTGAGTGGAATGCCACGTAAGGGAGAGGAGCTTTTAGGATAGGCACCTGGGAAAGAGAAAATGTCTCTTTGACTTTGAAAAAAATGAGTCAGAATGAAATCTGCACTGCCTGGTGGTAAATGTGATGTGTTAGTAGAGAGTACCATATGAGAGACCAGGGAAACCAGAAATGTGAGGGTGGAAGGAGTCTACTCAGTCTTCCCCAAAAGGGGAAACCTTAAAGAGCTGTGATCCCTCAGCAGCTCCACAAAAGTATAATGGAGTGAAGACAGGCAATCTAAAATACTCAGTGTTCATGTGACATGTCAGCCATGAGTAGCCAGGCTTTGTCACTACCCTTTGATTTAAAGTTTGTACTCTGAGCCATATGTCTATATCTAACCATTTATCAGATATTTAAACATTCTTTTTAATTTTGTGTTACTGACCCTCACTACAGTGTCTAGCTACTATTACTGCAGTGGCTCTTCTTTCAAAATCTTGACTTTTGTTTGCTATCTCTATGACAATAGCAATATCTTTTTGTAATATGTTGACCAGAAGGGCATGAATCTTAATACTGCATTACATAATTTTAACATAACATTCTGTACTTTAAACTTCAGATGATAACATTTTAGTTGCCTTTTTCATTACTTTTTCATTTATTATATGATGTTAAGGGCATGTCCATATAAACAAGCCTTTTTAAGATCAATATTTTCCATGTTTATTTCTACTTTATATTTGTGCTACCTACTGTATGTACAATTGTTTATTGAGTTTTGTGAAAACTTGGCTTCACCCACTTCGCTGTCTGTGGACCAACCTACTGGCCATAGGATAGGGAGGCTTGGTGCAAACGCAACAAAGTGGTACTGTAGCTGCAAAGAAGGAGATGGGGTGGAGAAGGTATGCAAAAACAAGTAAGGAATAGGATAGGGTGATGTGTGGTATACAGTATATGGGAAAGTGGGAAAATAGATTATTCAAAACAAAACCTGTGTGCATGGATTGCATTTGACTAAAAAAATGATAATTTTTATATTTCAAGTTTTATAATAAGCAATGTGAGATTTAACATAAAACGTGGACACTAAACAATGTCAGTTCATTCAGGATTAGGATTTTATTCAAAGAGGTTTTACCAAGTATTTACAGTGCACTATACAATTCCATGTTTTGTTTACCTGGTATTTGTGGCACTTTCAGTTAGTGAAAACCCCACTGTCAATATCATTACATTAAAGCCCACTTTAGATTTGTTCCTTGACATAATCATAGAGCTTCCAAATTCATAGTGTTTTCTGCATTCCCTTTGTATAATTGCCATGGACTAAATTGGCCTAAATTGTATTTAAATAATAAAACATTCCGAGTGATTCATATTGTGTTAATATCTTGTAATTTGAGCAGCAGTCTGATTTGTCATTATTTCATTATTTTAGGAGTCAATGTGTAACACCGGAGTTAGGCTCTTTGATTCATTAAAAATCAGGACAAAACTTGTTAATACTGAAAAAAAAACCCCGTTGTGACCCTAGGTTACCTTGCTTAATAGTTTTGCTGTTTTACAGTATACTGAAGTCTTTTTCTGCTGTCCACACTCGTCACAAGAAAGGTTATAAATGAGAGGATGCCTTTCAACCCATGTAGGCAGTTGGTTAAACTGCATGCTCTTTAATAAACTGCAGCAAAAGAACCAAGGGAAAATAAATTTTTGTGCCTTTCAGTGATGACTTTTAGTCCCATGTGTCAAGTGTGTGAGATACTGTACACACTAAATGTATCTCTGTCAGTGTTCTATGGTTTCCCATAGCAACCTCTGGATTATCCCCATCTTCCAAGGTTATGCACAGAAGATGAATGTGTCTGCTTTCAAAATATTCTGCATTGGAAATACAATGCTATTATTATACTGTATAATGTGTTTTTTTCTGTTGTGTGAGTATTTGAAAAATATTTTTTTCCCTAACTCCTAGTTATTCCTAATTGTACTCTTGAGCAAACAACATATTCAATGATGGGTGGATTAATGAGTAATGTAAGGAAGAAAAGTGCATTTCAAACATCTAAAACAATGTTTTAAATAAAACAGTTTTATTTCTTTTTGGTCTTTAAAACTGTGTAGACACCTGTTGTAATATACTCCAGAATGGAGACAGTAGATACAGTAGCTATGTTCCTGATAAACAAAAGAAACACAAAACTGTTGGCATTTATACTGTAAAACAATTGAAAAGCTAGCAAAACTTTCTTTTAAATATATTCACGTTTTAAAGTCATATTTAATATAGAATCAGTGATGAAAATTCATCATTACTATTCCTTTAAAGGAGCGGGCCTTTATTGCTCTTCGTTAGAGTTTGTCAGCCAAAATTTTTAATTGACCAAATGGTTGCCATTTTGTCTCTTACTCTCAGAGGCTCCTCTCTGTCAGTCTGTCTCCTGATGCTTAGGAACAGGCAGTACTCAGGACTCAGCCTGTGCCATCTAGACTTCTGTCTCTAAGGTACACTGCTACCTTGCAAAGAGATTCCCCAGTCCTCCTGGTGCCAATGCCTCCAGTCAGCCCTGCTGTAGTTCAGCTGACCAGCCCTGATCTTTGGCTGTAAACTTCTTCACCACTGAGGCTGGCAATTGAACTACCAGACAACCCTCTCATGCAGTATCTATGATGCTCCTCTGTGCAGCCTACAGTATGATGTATTTTCTAGTGCCTTCCAGTTCACTTAGTCTCACAGGTCTAAGCAATTGCTAATGAGCACTGTCATCTGGAGTCTGGAAGGTAGGCTCAGTCTGAAACCCCTTTTCTCCTGATTGGTTTTATAAAACACTCCATTAGCCAAAAGGAGTAGCTAATTCCATGCAACGTTTATCACAAATGTCTCTTTCTATCACATGGAATTTCAGTCCATCTGTGTCTTACTTATCTGTTGAGATAACTGCTTCATGCTGCAGGTTCTTTCCATTTAACAGGTGGTGTAAGCACTGGACCAGAGTTTTGAGCCAAGATGGTGATTTTCTCACAAAGCCACCTCTTTCTACAACACTGTTCCATTTTGTAAAATGATAAAATAAATAACACAATTGTTTTTAATATTTTATTTAAAACCTGAATGCTCAGTCTGAATATTTGATTAAAACACCTTTGGTGGAAATTAAACCCAGTATATATTTTGCTATATATCAACTTTGTACCATTCTTCTTGGCAGATAAGCTCACATTCTCTTAGGTTTCTTGGGGATCACTTATGGACAGCAGTTTTTGAGTCAGGACTTTGAATGAGGCACTCAAAAATATTCACTTTCTTATCCCTAAGCCATTAGAATAGAGTTTTGTTCATTGTCCTGCTGAAAGGTGAATTTTGACTAATTTTTAATGTTAAGTGGACTAGAGATACAACAGGGTTTTCTATAGTATTTGACTGGACTTTGCTTCATGTTCCTTCAGTCCTCACAAGCTTTCCATTTGCTGCTAAGGAGGTGTTAGTTTTGCAGTAAATGTACAGTAATATTTGGCATTAAAACTTAACATTCCAAATTGGTCTCAACTGACAACAGCAGTTTTTCCCACATTTTTAGGAAAGGATCTTATATGCCATGTTGCAGATTCCATGCAGGATATGAGATGCGTTTTCACACTGCCATGCAAATCAGTCTGTGGAGTGACAGGGGTATTGTTGACTCCCATCTCAACCACTGAGCTCTGTAAGTCTTTCAAAGTTGTTGCCCTCGCAGTGGTATCACTCACCAGTTTCTTTCTTGCCTGATGTCTCATTTAAGAGGGATGGCCTTATGTAAGCAGCATTTATGTGGTTCAATGTGCCTTCCATTTCTTTATGATTGAGTAGTCTGTGCTCTCAGGGGACATAGATACTTTGATTTTTTGTACCCTTCTCCTGAACTGTGCTTATCAATGACTTTATCCCTGACTTGCTTTTAAAGCTCCTTTGTCTTCATGGTTGAATCTTTGCTTGAAATTCACTGCATGACCAAAGGACCTCACAAATACAGGTGTATTTTATATGAGAACCACTATTGTTTCACACAGTCTTTGGCCACTCAGCTAATTTTATGGCTTGTTAAGGTAGTTTTGTGCAACTAAATTACGAATTCCCACAGCAAAAGGTTTGATTGCTTATGCAATCATGACTATTTCTTTCAAATAAATTACCTATGTAATGTGTGGAGTAGTTTGCATATACAGTATTACAAAATTAATTGCTACTTCCAATGGTAATGATGGCCACATTTAAACAAAATTCGGTGAAATATACAATACCTTGCAAAGTCTGAATACTTTTACAATGATATGTACTGTATATTTGAATTTCTACAGGGTCCACAAGAATCAGCAAGTTGAATTACAGCCAGATCCATACTTTGCCATTTTTAAAAGGTCTTTGTTTTCTTTTTTCTGAGGTGATGAATTTGTTCCACAGAATTCAGGGAATTGACATTTTCCTTTCCTGGACTTTTGTTGCTCTTGATCTCTGACAGTTCTTGTTTTTATAATTTTCCAACAATTATTATGAAACAGTGGCAAGATACTATATAAATAGCACTTATAAATTATTTCTGAATTTGCTTGCAAGTAGAAAGATGACTGAAGGCAGCGTTGTCACAAAATTGTATGGACAGAGGAGATCAACATAAACCTCTACTAAAGTTATGGAAAGGTTCAAGTGTGCAGAAAGAAAAGAATAACAGTTTCTCCAAACAACATCAGTTTGTCTGTGAAGCTGGGTGAAGGTAATGCCTTGGTCTGGACATGCATGCCTGCCTATGGAACTGTCTCGCCCGTCATCCATTTGAGGATGTACAGTATTTTACATGCTGAGGCTTGGCAAAGCTTCTTGAGTGATTACACAAAGAATCTGATTAGTTCAGTGGATTGCAGACTTAATGCAGGTATTACTTCAGAAGAATATATAACCATATGCTGTTTTTCACACTATGAGATGTATTTAAATTGAATGCCCCAGTGGTCACATTGTCTTTATGGTAATTTGAAATCACTAGGTTGAACATATTGTAGAGCTACTGTATATGCAGTATGTTTTTGTTAAAATGTGATCAAATATATGCATGGAAATACCTCAAAATGAAACATGTACTGTATATTGTTACACATTGTGCTTATCATGTATATCAATCTTATGATCACAGATATCAGTGCTTGACAGAAAAGCAAAAATAAAGAGTTATGACTTTGTTTCTCCAATACTGAAAGGTACAGTAAATCTGTTCTTGCAGATTTCGTCAGATTTACCTATCACAGAAATATATTTGTTCTATGCCCCTTACAGGTGTTTAAACACTAAATTCCATCTGTTTCACCAGATGACACTGCAAACCATTATATGTAGTCATGTATTTGAGTAGACAGAACAAAGCACATTACCTTGTGTGGGTGTGTAATGTCACATAATCATATGGTGTGTTCTGTAATACACTTAATTTTCACAAATATCTGAACAAAACAAAATTATTTGTTTGAAACTGAAGTCATTTCTTAATTTAATTAAGCCTTAATTCCCAACAGAAACTCCTAATAAGATATTATTATTATTATTTATAATAAGGGTGTACACTGCTCATGTTGTGCTGATCACCTGAGGTATTTAAATATGTTCATGATTTGGGTTTTTTTTCCCATCTCCGGCCTGACTACATATGGTTCAATTCATTGCAATTATGTCTTCTGGAATTCATGATCTTCAGGAGAGCCCTTCATTGTAATGAGCCTCAGCTGTATTTTAAATGTTTGAATGTTGATTCGGTTTCTTCAAAAGACCTGAAATAGAATTAATAGCATTCCTGTATGGATTTTTTCCTTGATCTTTTCCAAATGTACAGTATGGAAGAAACTACTTCTCCTGCAGTGCATGTTAGTGCTTTGGGCTAACGCTTGTATTGAGTATTTTACTTTGTGAGCAATTTAAAATAGAATTTTGGTATTGGGCAAATGGACAAATAATAGCCTAGCCATAAAATCCAGACATCAGAATTTGCACAAGTGTGGAGCATAATCTCATATTTTTCATTTCAGAAGTTTGAAAATTAAACACTTTTTAATTCTTTAATATTTCTGGCTTCAACAAAAAAGGAATCAGATTAGAAAACTAAGACAAATTCTACAATTTACATCAGTCTAGAGTGAGTCATCTGTAACGTTAAATGACTAGGTGTAATGGCAGCATTAATTAATAATTAAATTCAGAAGCCAGTAAAACATCTTATGACATTCATAGCAATAAAAAAGAGCATCCCTTATTGATTATGGAAACAACCCTGGACCTGCTGTCTGAATGAATAAACATTTATCTTTTGTCAGGACCTGAAGCAAACCCCAAAGACAATCACCGGTGATGATCAATCAAGATTACACTGCTGATAATCAAACTGATTTGGAAAAGTTCTAGCAAAGAACATGTGGAGGAAATGAGTAGGGAGAAGATGAGACAGTATTTGTGTTAGTGCACCATAATTGAAAAGGGTGAGCAGAGCATTGTGGAAACATGTATTGATAAAGGAAATAAAGCACCTACATGTAGCACAAGCTTTGGGGTGGGACATCTGTCACTGAGGACATATTAGTAGGCCTGCATTTAATCGCCAGGAATGAGAGGGACAGAGACAGACACTGAGGTGGTGAGAGTGAATGGAATCATGAAGCAGTGTGCCTTAAGGACATGCTAAAAGAAAGCAGGCAAAGGGAAACAAGACAAATGTACTGTATACAGCAGTTACACAGCTGTTGGAATTGATGAAAGAAAGAGAAGAAAGTAAGGCTGAGGTAGAGGAATCCTGAGTGCAGCAAGGGTCTCAAGACTGAAGAAGACCATTGGTTAAGGAACAAGGTTAGGATTTTGAAGCAATGAAAAGAGGGTGATAGTTAAATATCACTAAAGTTCTTGAAATAGGTACTGTAGTAGTGCAAATGCTTGTTGCCTGTGAAGAGGCAGGAAGAAAATTCCTAAGATTGTATCACCGGACAGTAGATGTAGGAATGTCAGACGTTTAATGTGAGAATAATGGGCACTAAATGTGGAGGCCTTTTGCTGGGGTCATGGTTTGGATGCATGACATTGTAGGGGTCATTCAGTCTGTGCAACAAGGGTCAAGTTTAAACTGCCAGCTAATTAGACACCAATGTCTGTAACATTTTACATTGATGGAGAGACGGTGGAACAAGTCAATGGTAGAAAAATGATCATTCAAGTGAACAGCAAAGACAGGTACAGTAAGTCTCCACTAGAAAAACAACCAGTAGTAGAAAAGGAACAGAGGCAGATGAGTCCTGATGCTTAAAGAGGCAAGTGCTAAGAATGGAGGAATCTAACATATGTTTGATGGAATGCACCTATGTAAAATCCAGAATTGTGATACTGTATATACTGATGCCAGCTGCTGAGCCTGTATGTGCACATTTACAGGAGCAGAGGCCAATAGAGAGGCAATAGCAGAAGGTAGAGCATGACAAATAGAGCTTTGTGCCAGAGGCCAACACTGTGCCAGCAGAATACCAGTTAGGGATGCAAAAGAGTGGAATGGAAGTCTGTTGTTTGAGCCCCTGGAAGGACACCTGCGTTCAGAACAGAAGCCAAATTGCAGGTGTCACAGCTGTCAAGCATTCTTAGTGCTTCAATTAGAAATCTGCTAATTACCCATGTTGCTCATTTTAAGGTTGGATTGGTAAGTTTAGTCAACTAGTTTATTCTGGTTATTGCTATTGCAAAGTGTTTCTTAACTCAGAATTCAGGTATAAAGTTTGGTTTGGTAGGATTTTGTAATTGGATTGGATCAGTTTTAGGAGTCTGGAACAAGCTATCTAGCAAAATACTTCCAGTTCCTTCAAGAAACGACTGATTGAGATCCTTGGATCAAGTAACTGCCAAGTACCAAAAAAAGGGCCAAAAGGCCACCTCTTATTTGTAACCATTCTTATTATTATATTGCCTACATTTAGTTGCATAATGTGGCCAATTATCTTCCTGTCTGATAATAAGAAACAGCTGTTACCAGAAAAGAGCTTTTTGTCTATAACACAAGCAGTATTTAAATGTCAAATTAAACAAGTTTTTCTTCAGAGTTTATCCTGTTAAATTGCAAAATGTACACAGGTTTCATGATGTTGACACTGAACGACTTAATGAAAGCATGTTCACAATCATTGAATCATTGAATCCTAAAACATTCCTTTCAAGTGTCTGTAACCGTCCCAGCTAAAGAAGCAGCATTATTGATTTAAAAATAATGATCTGGGTTTTATGTCATGACTGTTTTTGTATTTTGAAGAAGAAAACATTTTTACTAATGTACAGTATGTTACAAAAAGATAGTTTGGAGTGATATGCATATTTTTATTAAGTGAGGTGTAGCTACAAATCTGATGGTAGTGATGTTTTAAGGCTGTTGTAAGGCCGATTGAGGGAAATATATGCACAAAATGAAATAAATTTATCAAAGTTCGTATTACAGTGTAAAGATCAGTTAAACATGCAAAGAGTTGTTGATTTGTTAGCTATAAAACAACAGATTTACTTTAAAGGTGAAATGCTACTTACAGTATGTCAAAATGAAAAGTGAAACTATGTTTTTGTACTATTGTGAACAATTAAAAAATCATGTCAGAAATCACATCTTATCTTATTGATCTTTCATTTCACACAGCATATGACCACAAAACAGTTCATTCTTTTGCTTTAGTACTTGCCTTGTGGAAAGGCAGAATTTGTTTTAGTATGGCTTGATGACTTGGAGGAGGATTTTGATTGAATGGTTTGAACTACCGGTCATGAAGTCCAACACAAATAAGCCGATATTTTACGATTTTCCAAAGACAACTTTTGTAAGGCAAATCAAGATTTGTTGAAAGAGATTTAAAGTATTGGAAATGAACGTCCAAAATTTGTTGACTGCTGGATTTCAGTAGCCAAGCTTCTGGATTGATTAACACCACAGGCTGCAATGGAAGATGGCAGGAAAACATACAGCAGAAGACGAACATGCAATGATTTCCAATAAAAGGGACAATGATTACACATTATTATACTTTCAGAAATGTAGTAAAACTCTCAGAGAGCAGTCTGACAAGAAGAGACATGGATTTAAATGTGCGTATTATTGGGGTAACTTCCCAGCTGGGGAGAATGACAACCCATCCACAAGGACAGGGCTGTTGCAACCCCCTTGGGTGTCCTATTGGAAAGTCTCCACTTTTGCCGAGAGCAGTCTGTCAGTAACATTTACAATTCAGATTCAAAGTAATTTAAAAATTGCCATAATTTCAATTTGCTTATTCACAAAATAATCCTTTTACCTTATGTGTTTATGGGCTGAACATTTTATAATTACAATAGGGATTCCTCCCTATTATAATCAGGGTTCTGTTTACTTTGTTTGACAATCGCTGAAGTCCAAATTCTGTAACGTTTCACAGCATGCTGCTTACTGTACCCAGCCAGTCAGCTGCTTGTGTGCATATAATGTGATGTCATATAGTAATGATGTCAATATGCAACTGTCTTTACAGGCTTTAATGTGCTTTGCCATGTCTTGGCACAGGGTCGTTAGACCTCAAGCTGTCATCACATCATGTGTGAGAATGCTGGCATGTTCAGCGGGCTGTACTGTTCACTGTGTCTGAGCAGCAGCTCCCTTGACAGGTTGACAGTTTCTGCTTCTGAAGTCTGATAGAAAGGGACATGGAACTGGAAGATACAGTATACTCTGGCAAACATTGCCTTACTGACATAGTGAGTATAAAACTCAAATAGTCTCTGCTACCTTTTTATGGCCATTGGCCAAGTCCAGCATAATCTTGCCTACAGGGAGATTCACAGAGGAGTATTTTCATAATACTCTCATGTTAGAAGGTAGACAATAAGACCTTGAAAGGCACAAGCCTGTATTTTATACTGGTTATAAGCTGTCACACACTATTTAATGAATGCTCTGTTTTTTCTGCCTTTTAAATTAAAAATGTAGTGTATACATTTGTTCTATGGAGGACGTTATAGGTTTTGCAACGCTTAATGATATTTGGAACACTTAAAGCTTCTGTTTGATTACAATTCTAATATACTCAAAATGTCTTATTTATCCATTTTAGGTCATGTGGAGATGATATTGTTCCTAAAAAGAGTGTTTTTATGACAAATTGTAAATTTAGCAATTGTGGCATAACGTGGGGGCGTGTTCAGTGTGGAGGCGGAGCCCTGGATTAATGGTGATGTGTTGCCTTAGCAACCACAGCTGCCCTGGCTAATTAGGGACAAGTAGCAGCTGTGGGGGCCCTTTAAGAACACACTGAGCATCTCCCCAGAGGGTGAGCAGAGCCCCGCAAGGGGAGAACTTTCCACTGATAGTCATGGAGGGGACTGTGACAAAAGCATTGAGGCTGCATTTCTTTCTTTTTCTTTTCTCCTGTCCAGATGTGATTCACTGGGGCAGGTTGAGTTTTCTTTTGTTTTTGGCCTTACTCTCCTTATCTTCCAGTGTGGACCTCGTCAAATAGCGATAGTCCAGACTGGATACCGCTGTTCTACGTGGTTCTTTTTACCCCAGGCTGGATTCCAAGTGGTGCATTTTTTTTCCTTTTTGTTTTTCCCTTTTTTCGGTTTTCACTAACATTGGTGCCTCTGCCCCTTTAAACGGGGCGTCAGCTTTTACCGGTGTCCACCAGTCAGGACTATCCCTATTTAGCAGGGTCCATTCTGGAAGAAAAAGGGATTGAGACCAAAAACAAAAGAAAACTCAACTGGTGATTCCTCACAGCAGGACAGGAGAAAAGAAAAAAATGCAGCCTCAATGCTCTTGTCACAGTCCCCTCTGGGATTGTCGCTGGAATGTTCTCCCCTTGCGGGGCTCTGCTCGTCTTTTTGGGGAGGTGCTCAGTGTGTTCTTAAAGGGCCCCCACAGCTGCGGCTCATCCTTAAATAGCCAGGGCAGATGTGGTTTATAAGGCAACGCATCGCCCTTAATCCAGGGCTCCGCCTCCACACTAAACACGCCCCCATGTTATGCCACACAATTTAAAAAGCATATGGTGGTCTGAATCATTTTAATGGTGTGGTTCATGCCTTTAGAATGTAATCTTTAAGTTTAAGCAAGAAGGGGAAAAGAGTGCTATAAATTCAATTTCAAAATCAGTATACTGCTTTACTGTTAAAAGTGTAAAGACAGCTTTTGCTTTTTAAAATAAAATATTTTTCATTAGTAAATCAGACATTAAGAGCCATAAGGCAAAAGACAAACAGCACACATTGAAATTACCATTGCTAATTTGTTGAAAATAGCATTGTAACCACTAAACTGATAATCTATATTTGAATGTTAATGGATTTAGGATTACAGTTTTTACTACCTACGTAACCCTAGAATGGACATCAAGAAGCTCTTCCTAAAGGTATACAGGTTGTGATTGTAAGACAGAGTTTCTCTTTGGTGTGCAACTACAGGGACAAAAGGTTCACCTTAAATATCATATGATCTAATGGGACTGATTTGACTTCATAATTAACATTAGTGAGAGATCTGAGTTCAGTGTATAAGAATTCAAAAAGTGCATTATGTGCTTGATGACACAAAATATGCCAATGATCACACATACAGCACCTTCACTCAGTATTAGAATCTTCTATTCTCTTCAAGGTTCACTTTATTGTCATTCTAAACTTATACAAATGTACAAGAGAGAACGAAATATACTAGATATGCAATACACAATACACTAAAATGTCACAGAGCAACACAGAAGAAAACACACACGGGGGGGGGATGTGAGGGGCATTCAGTTAGCAGCTGTTCAGATAGTATAGGTATATAAATTTCATCATTCCTGGTTCTTGTCACTTCTTTGCACAGACAACCTGGTTAAAGGTTGGGTAAGACAGTTTTGACGAAGGCTTTGTCAATGTCAATTTCTCAAACACTTTCTCAATTCTGACTAAATAGTAATATACAAGACAGGATTAATTTCTATACATTAACATGTATTGTTCTGGAGAATAAATAAGCCTTACAATGCTTTTGATATGTAAAAAATGACATTATGATTGTCATTGTATTTTGTCTACATTTTTTTCTATTGCAAAAGAAACAGCTGCAGTGACTGACTCTTCTTCACCCCTTCCCCCTTCAAAAAGTGAAGGTGCGTTAATCATTAATGATCTAAATTTAAACCCATCTCAGTTTACAGCAGCTTGTCTTCAGGAAGCTATACCTATTCAGGTGTGTGTTAAACCACAGGAAATGAAGAATTGTAAAGCTTCTTGCTTCTTAGAGTGAATAATTAGCATTTTCTTTTTCTGTCTTTAGCCTTTTTTCAGAAAGGGCTAAAATCTATGTTTCATATTTTTTCCTCACAGAAAAATGCTTTAATGAATGCAAGGCAGCAGCACATTGTGAGACTAATACCCAACATGTATTTATCATAATGCTTGTTTCATGTCTAGCATAAATTATCTATGATACTGCTCTATGCATAGGACCATTTTCTTCACAATGCATCCACTGTGTTTGAATGGCAGAAAAACGAGAAAGGAAGTCTAGTGCAAAGGTGCATGAGAGCTGCTTGTGACAGGAATCATTGATTCTCCAGGCACCTCAGTTCACATCCTATGGCTGGACAGAACTGCTGTAATCTCAGTCGTCCCCTAAGG
The DNA here is from genome assembly GCF_055471065.1 of Atractosteus spatula. Taxonomy (NCBI): domain Eukaryota; kingdom Metazoa; phylum Chordata; class Actinopteri; order Semionotiformes; family Lepisosteidae; genus Atractosteus; species Atractosteus spatula. Next base: position 17,275,040 of record NC_142709.1, on the reverse strand, counting down.
CACTCATCTGTCTTGATGTCAGAGTTCTTGGCACACACCAGTGTCTTTATCTACTGAGACTAGGATTTTCACTGCTGTTAACAGAAAAGCTATGTATAGGATGGACTGAAATTGTTCAATGATGCTTTTATCTTTATGAATCAAAGTTATCACTATTGGTATTATGGAGTAAAAATAAGATGTATGATACTGTATGAAGACCAATCATATTTGAGAGTGTCCTGAAGAATACTGTATATTGAGAAACATATACATTTCGCAATACATTTTTAAATTCAGTTTTTCATGTTGCAGTAGACCACTCCCGTCTTAATTGCTAGATTTGAAATTAGTGAAAGATAAGACACTCAAGCTGTTTGCTCTACTGGCACGTTGCCAGTATTTATTAAATTTAAATGGTTACTTTAATTAGACAAAGGCTGCTGCACTAGTGAAGTTATGATCACTATGATCAAAATAAGACTTATTTTGTGTATATATTATTGCTTTAAGATGAAATCCTGAACTTTGGAATGGTGGCAGGTACTGTAGCTGTTCTCTTGTAAATGCACACAAGATGTTGTTGAACTACAGTAGGAAGCAGAGGAGGATCTTGGGGAGATATTGAGCTATGTTTGAAGTGAAGACCTGGCTGTTGTCTTTTGATTCATTTTCTCTTTTATAAATTATTGCAAAGAGAGAATTTTTCAAAAAGGTGAGGTTACAAATGAAAGGGAGTCATTTGCCCCATTAGCTCATTTGCTAATTGCTAATTGACGCTACGATGTCATCCAGGCTTTTCTTGAAAAAGAGCAGGGTAGTGGCTTTAACAACTTTGCTGGGAAGCTTATTCCAGACCTCCACAACCCTCTTTTTAAAGAAGAGATTCCTATTCTCAGTTTTATATGCAGTCTCCTACTTACTACTTGTGTCCTCTAAATCATTTTTGTTGTTGATTTTAAAGAAGTGCATGTTTTTGAGGATTTTTGGTTTTGAATACTTTAAATAGCTCCCTTACCCCACTCCAGGTTACTATGATTAAATTAATAGGATAAACCAAGCACAATTAGTCTTTGTGAACTAAGTCTCCGTTGGTACTACTAGAGACATGTGCCAACACCCAAAGAAAGCTACTGAACCCAATTGCTGCATTATTGCTCATATGGTTCATTGTTGAAACAAGAGCTGTGGGTATCAGAAAATAAATGTTTCTGTAAATGAAACATGAAACATTACATGTAAATTCGTACCTAATCTAAAATATGTTGTGTGGAGACTACAGGAACTGTGGATATGCAGATACTCAGGGAGAGATTTTACATGAACAGAAAACCACCTAGGAGCAAGGACTGTGAGACTGACTAGTAGGATGATCTCAAAACCTGGTTAGGGTTTTGTTCTGTAGGTTCACAACACAGTAGGTTGGCTATGAGAAACTGAGCAATAGAGAAGAAGAGATGTTGCTCAAGTTGCTGAAGCCAAAGATGGATCACTGACCTACAGATTGAAGAGTACAGGCTATAGGCTGCCATATTGGGGTCAGCACAAAGAGAAAACTTTCTTTTCTTTCCTGAAACAGCAGATGAAATAAGATCTTGGTTTCACTGTTTATTGCCACATCTGAAACAAGATGTTAAATGGCATAATAAAGCCTTCAGATTGTGTACTTTCAACTAACGACTGATATTTATCAAGCCTGATAACATGGCAGTGCTGAGTAGCTGCTATCCTAAATGAAGGAGTTCATTTTCATATTCTCCATAGCTCACTTACAGTTTATTCTACAGCTGATACATCATCTCTATAAAGCAATGTCTTACCCTGCATAGAGAATCTTTATGAGTCAGGTGGAAGGCATCTATCCTGCACACCGCTACAAGTGCCAAGCCCCTCTTCTCCAACAGCACTGACTCATTGTCCAATCTGTGTTGATGATACCACCATTGTGGGGGAGGTACACTGAAGGGTGGTTGACTCATAATGTAAAATTGAATAATTGGATTATAATTAGCCAGAAAATGTATAATGGCACTAGAAAACCACTGTCATTTTTATAACATAGATTTAACTATTTAAAAATATTGAACTGTTAGCATTATACTTTGCCACAGAAAGCACCTATGTAGTAATAGATTTAATTTGACAGTTGATCCTCAGTAGAAAAAATAATTTTGTTCCCAATAAAAAGCAGTTACTTTAATTGCCACAGGACAAACTTTTTACATTTGTCTCTAAGGTGATAGGAGTTGAAACAGAGGTGACCATCACTGGTTCTCAAGACCCACAATCTTGTGAATTCTATAACGTCCTTCTTCACAAAATCCAGCTTCTAAAAAAAAGTTTCTGCTAAATTTATCATGTTCACCTAAATTCAGAGTCACAGACAGAGCTTTGAGGACAGCAGGGTATTAAAGATTTCCTATCAAAATGATTTCTATATTAGGGAATATACTATGTGCTTACAAGCCGTGTGCCTGTCAAAATTAAAGTTTAAGTGTCTATAAATTGATGATTTATAGTCTGCCTTGTAATCCTTGCTGAACTGTGGCTTTTCAGGTCCGAGATGTCCACCTGTGATCTCCGTTATTAAAAAGAGATTGTCTTGACTGAATAGAGTTACTGGGCAGATGGGACAAATGGATTCTCATCTCCTCACTTGTTTCACAATAAAAGCATTGTTTCTCCAAAAGATTTGTTTTATTTAACAACTTGTTCTGCTGATCTTCAGGAAAATATATATTTTTAATTTTCTTAAGCCATGTCAGATTCTTAGTGACAAAATATTAATACACAGAGCAAGTTTAAACTGCTAATTCAAGCACAGTTAGAAATCTGGAACAGGCTAACCAGACATGTCATAGAAGTCTGACATCTTTCAAGAAATAAATGGATGAAACCCTCAATTAGTTATTCTGATTAATGACAACTTGATCCATTTTAGGCCACTCTGCTCTTCCATCTTTTTTTTTTTGTTGGTGGGCTTGCACTGCAATGATCAAAGCTGCTCTTTGAGGTTACCATTTGCCTTATTTTTGCTACATCTATATACAGTATGCTAAAGTCTCAAGTTTCAAACCAAACCGTATATAATCCCCAACCTTTCAATCACTCTGAGATCAGTTATCTAACCATCTGTAAGACTGCAAGAGTCTGAGCAGAGAACTTACATTTAAAATTTGTGTCCATACACAAATCAGCTTCCTACAGGTGCAGCCAATCACTTACACTAATACCCTTGTGAGAAGGGAGATATTTTCATCTTTGAAGTTTCTCTAGGTCGTCCCCTCACAATTAAACCTCCTTTTCAGACTCCAATTCTGGCTGCCCTGTTACAGTAGTATACTTTATAGTAATTTGTTATATACAACAGTTATAGCCTAATCTTTCCACTGAAAAAAAAGTGTAGATATGTGCATGTGCAAAGCTGTGAAAGGATGACAACAAAGTGCTTAAGCTATATCGGATTGAGACACACTCAAGGTACATAAGTCTTTTAAAGCCTAAAGATTCAAAATCTTATACCGAATAAATTGTGTCATTACCACAGCAAAGCTCATCAAGAGAAAACGTTCCTCTGTGTGTTACTAAACTTATCCAAAATGAATTAATAAACAGTAAAATGTAGCTTTCCTGTTAATGTCTGCTTATTGCTGTTAATGTCCCAAGGGGATATGTGTTGCTGTGAAATGATAATCTTCCTTTGTTAGGGTTTGTTAGCCATCAAAAAAATTCACTAATACTTTCAGATCTTAGACTCTGAAGTTTGGGTCAAATCACAGGCAAATAAAAGTGATGAAATGGGCACATCTATACTTTGTGGAATAGCAGCTCCCAGGGTCACATAGTCCTTTTTAACATTATGAGTGGGGACAAGGTTCAATGTAGACCATAACTGACTTCTGAAGTTGTTTACTGTACTGTATGTACAGTAGTCACAAGAAGCGAATAATTTCAGTTACATGATAGGGCATTTGTGCATACAGTGCATTATGTTAATATAGTGACAGCATAAACAGAACATAAATGGAACGGCAAATACTGTATATAAAAATATATCTGCAAATAATATTTGCAAAGAAATGACAAGATGGGATCCTTGAGTCAATGAACTACTACCAAACAAGCTGTATTACTCAAATGACCTCCCTTCATTTGTTATCTTTCTTCTTATTATTATTGTCATCATTTTGTGTTACTAAAACAATACAAAATAAAAGCATGTCCCATTTTCTCCTGTGCCTCCAATACCTTCTCAGGTGATACAATAGCTTCATTGTATACTGTACTGTAACACAAAGTACAAGACATTGTAAAATAAATCAGAGAACTGCATTCAATTACAGTATATTCCATAGAATTGGCTCCATTCCTTTGCAGCTTTTCATATTTTTTTCCTTTATTTTTCCAGTTAAGTCAATTGTAAAAAAAACAATTGTTTGCAATGATGACCCATTTAGACGGAAGGACTTTTAATGGAACAATTTGAGTAAACAGCCTCGCTGAAGGGTACTACAGCTAACTAAAGCTATCAGACGCAATATTTGAACCTTTAATATGTTCTCATGTTCTAGATATGCAACATGGGTAAAATGTTAAGTGTCTTAATGTTTCACGTTGTTTACAGGATCACCTGTTTCATACCATTATGGGAGACTAAAAGGCATCTTTGGGATTTTTTTCTATTGGAAAAAAAAGAAAACACCAACAAATCTGAGTCCTGTTTTGAGAACTGAAACCAGGAATAAGCAATTCTCTTGGCTTCTCTTTTCTTAATGCCCTGCATGATTATGCCATACTAGAATAATTAATAATTACTATATTCAGCTATCATATATGGATCTTTATAAACAAAATTTAGTCTCTCTTGGTCACACCCCTCCTTCCTCTCTTTCTCTGTCAGTATGCTTCTAAAGTAGGAAGCTGTCCAAGTCAGACAAGATACTGAATAAAACCATTTATTGCCAAAATGCAGCATCCTGCTGGAATCACTGAATCACTGACCCAGTGCAGTCATCAAAATTGGCATTTCTGCATCACTGCTGCTCAAGTCATCTCTCATTTTTATCATATCAATAGAAAAGCAGATGTCAGGTAATAGTACCCTTCTGATGAACTGCCTCCAGGATCTCAGTTTGTTAATCTGTGTCTTATGGAATCAGGCCCTGCCTAGTCTCCAGTGCACAGTGTGTTTTCTCTCTCCATCTATAATAGCTATATACATTTCTTTTCACTGAGATGAAAGAAAGCCTGCCATCCTCATAAATTTCTTGCCATAATCGATGAGTGATTATCTCACTGACTTCTGCACATTGTTTATAATGTGATGATGCTGCCATAGAGATGTCCAACATTGACGGCATTGTCCCCCAGGCAATTACGGATGTTGAATTAAATACAAATGCAACTGGCAACCTGTACTGTAGTTATTCTGGGTTTCAAAGCACCAATACAACCAGTAGATAATCCTGTTAGGGGCAGGCTAGAAAACAAATGGTTGCAGCCCTTTAATGCTTTGACTTTTTTTTAATCACAATCTGCTAATAAGAATATGATTCATGTGCTATTATTGTAAAAGATTTGGCTTTTGTAGAATAGAGACATGTCACAAGCTTTCCCATGAACCCTTATCACAGTTCTTCCTCTCACAAGAAACGATTCCACTAAAAGGTGCAGGTCATTTCTCTGGTAGAGTGAAAGTCATCATTTATGTACCTTGACTGATGCAAGTGATGTCGTTTTTTAGTTCTACGTATATTTCGATTTTTTAAAAATTGTCTGAGTCAATATCCCGGTCAACAAATCAAAAAAGGCCTTGAGCTTATTTTAAAAAGTGGATTTTAAAAAATAAACTATAAAAGTTATAATATTTTTAGCAGGATGCCCATAAGATCTTTAACTTTTAGAAGTTGAACACTGTGTCTGTTGGTTTCTACTCCAGTTCAACTTTAAATCTCCAGTGCTAATTTGATAACTTGATAACTGATCTGCTTGCTTGTTTAGACTTTTATTTAACTTGTTTCTTCAGTCAGTCCTCACTGTCAAAAATACTCTACTTTCAGGGTACTTTTTCAGACACCTTCAATGTAGAATTTTACAGTTTCTCCTCAACTAGCTTTCCTTTATTTTGGACTAAACAGTTCATACTAGTTAATCAGGTGGGAATGACACTGTACAAGATATGCCCACAATCAGTATTTTATCCTTTTTCAAATGTTCAAAGGTACAGTTGCTTAGGTTTCACAAATACTATATGATGGTAGTTCTGAAACTCAAAAATCAATATAGGGCAATGTTTGTCTTTTTTGAGAGCTCAATGCATATTTACTGTACAAATACTATCCAGTTAGAAAACTGAAATGAATTAGCCTGTGATTAAAAACTTTGTTGGAGCAGAAACCAGAAGAGACAGTGCTCCTTCAGCACCAGGGTTGGAAACCACTGCTTTAGAACAAAGACATGCAATTCCTTCATACTAATTCTCCTTTACCTTTTTATTGCTGAAATTTGAGGCCAGCAGAAGTACTTAATTAAACCATATTTACCTTAATTGACTAAGTAATTTTTGGATAGCAATTATTTAAATACAATAGGGTTTTGACATTGGCGAAGGTTCAGTGCAATAGCCAAATAGCCAAATTTGCATATAACCAAGCCCACCCTATGTACCACAATATGTCTGGTTAAAAGACATAAGTTAACCTCCCTTATATAATAATTAAAGTACTAATACTTTGGCTTAAAATGAATTTAAATAACATTGATCAACTAGCAGAGACAACAGCAATCACAAACTTACAGTAATCAGCTAAAATAAAAAAAAACATGAATCCCTCCTCTATGTCCAGTGGATTCCTGCACTTATTCTCTCTCTGCCTCCATGATTAGCACACCCCTTTGTAATGAAACAGGAAATAAAACTGTCAGAGAGTCTGGAAAGTCATCTCCAGCCTGTTATTCCCCATGCTGCCGACACAGGGAGTGTTAGCTATACTACAAGATCAAGACCCCGGTGAGATGCAAATACTGAGTACTGGATTCTTGGGCAGGTGGGAGCAAGAGGCTCACTCACTAGCTAGATTTGTCTCACAATCCTAGTCTATTGCGCTGGTAATATTTGTAATTTGTGATTAACAACCTTTCTGGTCAGTTTCATCCCGCTCTGCTCTTCTTTCATCCAAGACTCCATTGGCCAGACCAAAACATGAATAAGTGTATATGCAAATGTTAAATTCACAAATGTTAGATTTGCAGATACTGTATTTAAGAACAAGAAGCAGGATTATGAGCATAATGGAACAGGCAAAATATCTCTGGGCCAGAGAACAAGATGACCCATTAAGAACTTAAGCTGATAACAGGAAAGTCCAATATTTGTAAATTTAATTCCTCCTTTTTCTTCTAACCAATCAGTCTTAATACAGTGGATTTAGTCCATGATGTTGTGTTTGTCATTGTTTGCTGAAAACCTACAGTATTTAAATGTAGGGAGACAAGACAGTCCAGAGGTTAAGGAAAAGAATCTTTTCCTGCATGTTATTTGGAGCAAACTGATAAGCCTTATTACGCTCTGTCCTCTGTATGAGATGTAAAACTGGGGTCCTTCTGTAACCAACAGCTGTTTATGCAAAGATCATCCATGTGGCTTTGGATAAAAGAGTACACTAAATACCTATCATTAGAATTTAATCCTAGAAAAAATTGTAACATTTGTGTGTCCTCTACCCTTGTCATGGGAACAATCAGCACAAAAGTTTGTATTGAAGAGAGTAATTAAGAGAATGGCAATTAAAAAGCAATCAAGCATCACAGGCCATTAAACTTTTGATACACTGTCTCATTATAAACAACAAAAGGCCTTGCACTATCTTACAGTCCAAGTACTCCACACCAATGTTTTTGGTTTCAGTTTTAGCTACCATAAATGTATAAAACACCAAAAGTGAATCCTGCTTTCTGTATCTATTTAGTAATATGCACCAGTTGGAAAAATAGAGGTGACCTTACCCCTTTTAATATGTATTGGTAAAAACCCAAATGAACATGGAAATTTCCTTCCATTTTCTGTAATTTATGTTTTCACACTCTTTTTGATGAAGATTAGATTCAGAGAAAATTAATACAAAGTAAGCGCTGAAGAAATTGAAAGAAACTCAAATACATGCAAAAACTGTGTAGTGCATTTTACTGTTCTTGTATAGAAAAGCATATAAAAGTAATTTACCATATTTCATAAAAAGTGCCTCTGATTTTATTGTTTAAATACATGTGCTATATTGATATTTTTGTAAATGCTTGTTAGGAGCCTCACAGTTTTTTAGGCATTGTTTTGAAAACCATTTGCACCATTAAATTGTACTTTGAGATTCTATCTGGCAGGCATGTGTAAAAAGTACTGACACTTTCTCTGAGGATAATTAAACTCAATGGGCCATTAGAGTTAAGATGGGACAAGAATAAATAAAATTTCCTTGCCTTTCAAATGCAGTTTTACAGAATTGTATTAGCAGCTCAATCAATATGACTGAATATTAATCATTTTGACACAGACAGCTAGTTGTGTCAAATGCCCAAGATTGCATTAAATCCACAAAATATGGAGTACTATATTTAACATAGATATATAATGATTATATTGTGATTATAAAATTATTATATATTTATAAAAGGGAAGGTTAATATCGCTTGTAGGGCGGATCCAACCAGTACTAAAGCTCCCTCCATAAACAGATACTCACAGATGAACATCCTCCAATTTCCATCTTCTACACAAAAGCATCACTCAGAGATGTTTTTTAAGGACTTTCAAATAAAAATAAAAAAGCAAACTTTCTTCATATAGTACAGCTCTGATTATGGTACTTTTTCATAGTTTAGGGTACCTGGACCATATCTAGTTTAAATACCAATCATGGCACAAGCGTTTGACGAAGAGGAAGATGAAGGACGAAGATGACTGTCTTCCTGTCAGTTCTCACTTCCCCTCTTCTGTATTTCTGTTCTCACTGTAATTAATTCTATGGTTAATTTCTTTGGAGCCTAGCTTAATGACCTCACTAGGAAAGGCCGGATAATATTCAACCAGTTATTCTTTCGTTTTGCTGTTTTAATGATCTAACAGTGAATTCGTTTCACCTAAGTTGAATATTAGCTCTCCTTTTTTAAACAATGGTACACCTCTTGTTCTGTTTATGTCTCATGGCCCAATATCAAAATAATACGCATTGTTTCAGACTTTCAGAATAGAGTAATAAAGCAAGCCTTGCATAAACTCACCTGCCATCCCTGCCATTATAATATGTGTAAATCCATTACAAACATGAGCAAGAAACAATGATGTAGAGTATGCACCCCAATGAGGTAGCATGCTTTGACAGTTTAATTTGTGATAATGACATTTGACTAAAGCAATAATAAACACTTCTGGGTCAACCAAGCATGAAAATTACCTCTGCAAATTAATATTAGATAACAAAGAAAGTTAGGGATTAGAATAGCAAATCTCATTCCTACACCTGATAATTTTATTCAAAAGAATGGTTGATGTGGGGTAAAGTAGGAGATTAAAAACAGCATACACATTTTCCCCTTTGAATAAATACATAAATACAAATATATACAATTATTTTAAAATATTTTTTTCTTTATAAACAGCGGCATATGTCATGAAGTGGTCAGATTTTATTTCACAGAAATTTCAAACTTTTACAGTCTTATATACTTACATAGACTTATACAGTCTTATATACTTATATACAGTCGTGTTTCCTTTTGGATTTTGAGCTTGAAAACTTCTAAATAAACATGTATTGTAGTTTAACTCATAGAGTCTGTTTGCACCTAATATTTGTACAGTTAATAAGAGTCTCTTTTCCTCAAACATGCTGGTGCTTTATTTCCATAAGTGTCATCTGGTTATCATTTCCTTGAGTTTTAAGAACTGAGTAAAGTTATTTTGTCAATCACTTGCAACATCCCATACATTCTAACTCCATAGTAATTACTTTTGTGAAGTATGTCTGCTCCTGTGGTTGAATCAACAAGGATTGATTCAACTGCAGACTGGGACCAGGATACCTCAAATGGCACCTCTGGCCTACGGTGGTCATTAGCTGACTGGGGTCCACTCTGCTGTTGGTGCAACAGCAACTCCAGTGACTTGCTGGGTGCCTGCAGACTTTCAGTGAGGACAGTGACAGACATGCTATTCCTCCAGCTGGTGTTACTGTCTGGTGTTGTGGATCTTGTCACTTATCAAAACTAGAATGGCAGTGACACCTGGGCTTCAGAATCTCACTCTGCCCATGTACTGTATGTGCCATTGATGGAGAGCTGAATTGCAAAACTACTGGTGGTACTAAATTCAGAAATTATAACAGAAGAATGTATAGCCCTGTTAGATTTTATTCCAGAGAAAAACTTGTGCTGCTGTCCCAATATTTCTTCTTAACTTATGCCTGTCTTCAAAATGATTACTGTACATGACTTCATAAGAACATAAGAAAGGATAGAAACCAGGAAAGGCCATTCTGCCCATCTGATTTGTTTGATTGGTTCGTAGCTAATTGAGCAGCTATTTCCAAATATTTCAATAAGCCATTTCTTGAAGATACCAGAGTATGAGCTTCAACAACAGCTTGTTCTGTTGTAGGCAGCATGGTCCAGATCCCCACAAACCTTTGTATAGAAGCGTACATCCTGTTCTCTGTTTTAAATGCTCTTCCCATTTGAGACTTCTGGTTTGTGTTTCACTGTTTATTTAGAAATGCACTGTTTTTTTTTCAGTGCCTTTTACTATTCTGAATAATTGAACAAGGTCCCCCTGACTGATTCCCGAGCAGCAATATGTTTTTATGCAATGTGGCAACTGAAATTGAAAATGGGTTTTGAAATGAGTACGTACTAGTCTCTTGACTAATGTTTACACTAATTTGCCTCTGTATATAATAGCCCCATTTGGTTTAATCATTTGATTGCTTATTCAGAATTTCTAAAAAACTCATAATAATATAAGCAGAATGGCAACTTTGCATTGCCAAGACTAGGCTACTAGAGAATTAGTGTGTTGAAGGGTTGTGGGAGTGTGGATCAAGGTACCCAGTCATGTAGTTGAAGCCAGTGCCTTGGCTTTCTTCAAGACATGGCTGGCTTAGATCCTTAGATCAAAAACCTCCTAACTACCAAACAAACTAGATGGGTTGAATAGCATCACCTCACAAAATACAGCTTCCTTTTCTGAATTAGCGAGAAGAAATGTTGCAGTTTACTCCAATATAATTTACAATTATGTGTAACATGATATAGAAAGAGCTCATGAGCTTCTTCCGTATCATGGCACATAGAAGTAATTTACTGTATCACCTCTAGGACCTGGAGAATGTGAGACATCTGTTTTTGTTTACTGTTGAATTTCTGTTGCGTTTTCTTCTTTCTGGTCAATCATTGCCATACCTGCAGCACCGTTGCCAATGACCACTGAGAAATCTACTCAAGTACTGGTCACAGAAGCTTGCTGCGAACACTCTTACTGCTAAAGATTATTATCTCTCCCCCTTTGACATTCCTCTTATAACAGTTCAACAATTTCTGCTCTGTTTTCTAAATGAAAATACCACATTTATTCTATTCATTCTCATGGAGTTCTCTTAACGTAGTTTTAAAATCCCTTTGCATTGTTTCCTAAAATCTGCAATACATGACTTTATAGCTAACTTTGCTGTGTTTATATGGTTGTTTTCCTCACAGTACTGTATATGAAATTATATTCATTTGTATTAATTGGGTTGCTAATTTTTTTATGGAAGTGCTCTGATCTCACCATTTAACACAGAAAAGCTATTTCACAGTTGGATTATATTTGTATAATATTTATAAATAAACTAACACTGTACTTAAATCGAAGGATTAAGATTAAGATTTTGTCCCATTTTTATTAATTCACTTTATTGTCTTACTAGCAGTGCAGTATGATGTTGATTTTTTATAACAATTTACATAGAATGAATCATTTAAATGCAATGAATAAGATTTTGAAACACTTTTCAGAAATCGTGTGTGTTTATTAAAGCAAGGTACAAAATTGTTGCTTGCAATAAACAAACTAAAAATAATCATTTTACATGTTCACCTAATTGACTGTTATGCTTTAAATATGTATGATTAAATATTAAACTTAATAACTATAATATAAAATAACTGTTGCCTAAGGTACAGATTAAATTACTTTGACTCAAGTTCAAATTACGAAACATTTATAAGTACTAATGTGCCAAGTTTATTTAGAAATCAATGGTACTGATTGATGTCTTTGAGCCTTTGTGCTGTTGCAGCATTCTGAATGCTTACAGTCTAATTCTCCTTCTACACATTTTTTGCAAGGTATTTTACCCAAGTGATATTTCTTTTTGACAAACTGGCAGTTCTTCTCCATTCCACTACTCCAAAGAGTTTAATTAAAAAAAAAATAATACTGCTAACTGTTTTTAATCATGTCAGAGATATGGTGCAAGTCCACTGTTTTATTAATTCAGTTATATTTCTGATTTTTCAATGCTTTGAGCTAAGATGCTTTCCTCTGTTAAAACTTTCAACTAATGTGAAAGTTTGCTGTTTTCTCTATTGCTAGCATGTTACTGAAAAATGTACAAATTCATTTATAACACCTTTGGGTGACATTAGTGATGCAGCTTTGGCAAAATGTTAAATTGGGTTTTTATTTTAGCTGGTTGACAGTGTAGACTTTTGTGATATGCACCTTTTTTTCTTTTTAAGTTTTTGACCTTTCTGCTAGGGAGGGGCATTAGCATTTTTGACTTTGTGTTATGATATTATGAGATGCAACAAAAAGAGAAGTTCCCAGTTGAGTGGGCAACCAGTTGTGATTTGAGACAGGGGTTGTGTCTAGTTAAACAGCAAGCTGAAAGATTAATTTTTGTCACTATTATTTTGTCTCTCCATTCTTGCTTAGTAACGACTGTGTGCACAGTATCTACAGTATATAAGACATTGTTCCTCTGTGATATAGATGTGGATTCTGAAACCCATTATTCATGTTTATGTTGGCTCAATTTTTTACCAAATACAGTATGTTGTTTAGATTTGCTATGAAGGGATGTTTTGCTGTTTTTTTAAGGATATAGTTTTATCTAAAACAGCACGATTTCTATAGAGTTGTTAATAATCATTGCAATTTGGCATCCTCCTTTCCTGTAGAAAACAGAATAAATGCTGATTTAAATGTATTACAAAGGATCTTTGGGATTTCTGTTCTTAGGGAATGGTGAACCATTTTGAAAACCAACATTAAAGGTAGTTCTTGATATAATTAATCACATTGAAGAAATTGTGTGATTCACATTATGTAGTTATTTTGATGAATGTGATTTTCTCATGTTGCAGGACCTGAAATTTCAATATGTATAGAGTGTCTAGATTTTTTTTTCGATTTCTTACTTTTATCTATGTTTCTCAAAACATCCACTGAGAATCAAGGTTGTCTACACAACTGATGCACTACTTGATGGATTTCAGGAACAAGACAAAAGGATGGCTTGCTATTTTTATGTTCTAGTCTTTATGTGAACCTTTAGCAGCAGCTATTAGTTTGAAGAGAAATTAGAATTTTTGCAGTGAAGATAGTTCCTGAGAAAATATGTAGGGATATATATATATTATCCATACAGTATATAATGTTATATTATCCAAAATAATATCCAAAAATACCTACTGTGCAGCTGTTCACTTCTCTGTGAAATTTCGTACTAAGTTGCTTTGTCTAGATTTTATCCAGGAGGCACTATGTGCATCTTTTATACAGTTCCTGGGACAGTTTGAATGTTGATAAAGGTTTGAAAACACATTCCCTCTTCTTTATCCACTGTTCTAAATATTACTTGCTTTAGCCTATTATTCTTGCCAAACGGCAGCTCCTGGACTGGTAGCAGAAATGGTTCTGGCTGGACAAAGGATGCTGGTGCTACATTAAGAGTCTCCACGTTCCCTTCCCTGACATCACCGGATCCTGCTCTGTCTTGGTATTATCTGTATGAATCTAGGATAAATTGTGTCCAGGGAGAATGGTGGAGGCATAGACATCAGCAATCGCTTACTGATACTTTAATAATTTGGCTTTATTAAAGGTATATATAAACCATGGGACTCGGGAAGTTGTGGTGCTATTTTCTTCAATTTAAAAAAAAAATGTTGGATGAAAAGTGGTTTACAGAAACAAATATTTTTTTGTGTTGTTTTTCTGTGCTGTTTTCTGTAGCTTTCGGAATATCATCCTTTGATTAAAGGGGATGACTATTCTGTACAGAAAGTTTTACTGGAAGAGACAGTTGTACGCTCTTTTATTAATATACCACAGGAATGTATGTACATCTTGTAGAAATAAATATTACAGTATGTCAGGTCAATAGACAGCCCCTGTTGAGCCAATGTGCACTTCTGGAAGCACCGCATGACAAATCTCAAGTACAGTCCTTCATAGTAGGAACCTGGGGGTTTCCTAATATGCCCTGTTTCTTTCTATTGTATAAAAAAGAAAAGACTCAAATGGCATAGCTTTTAGAAAAAAATAAACACTATATTATGTATTTCATTTCATTTTATTTCTTTATGCATTGGCCATGAGTGACCTCTGGTTCCATTGTCATAAATTTCAAATCATTGCCATAGCTTTAACATCCTCCAGCTGAGATCATGGTTGTTGAAAGAAAATTAAACTAAATACATAAAATGCATAAAAGGTTTCCATCTCATTAAATTGCTGTTGCAGGATTATTACTTTGCTGGAGGTGCTGCGGGCTATGTACCTTGAACTCAGCAAGGTAAATTCATTCATGGCTCAAATTGATCATTATAACATTGCCGTGCAGGCAAGAGTATTCATTCTGACAGAGCACGTCCACAAAACTTGGCTTGCCAGTTACGCCAGAAGTTTTTGAAAAGTAAATGAAACATGCTAAATTGGTTGTCTCAGTCAAAATAAACCCTGTCATTGCTGCTGTTTTGAAAGCAAGCTCTAGAAAACCAAGAATAATAAATAGGAATTAGATTTCTTGGGGGCTGTATTTCTGGTTATCAGTATAGCAGCAACTACATTTCAGTGAAAACTTCTTGTTTTTAATTGCTCTGTTTATCATGTTTTTTAACACATTCTTTGCATATGGGTATCTCTATTTACTCACTCTTGATTTGCACCTTTTTAGTTTAACATGCCTTAAAATATATTCTATTTCTTAATTTAAGACAAATTTGTACTCACTTTAACACACTTTAAACACACACACACCTCAATATGCCACATCATGGAGTGTTTGAGACAATATATTGTGAGCTGTGCAGCTGTGCACAGGGATGAATAAGACCTCTTGGATGACAGAGACAAATGGGAGCAGTCTCTTTCTCTGAGTTCCTCCATCTCCCACTTACTAAATAATCCTGCCTTTATTGTCTTAGGTTTATCTTGTAAAAAAATCTAAAAATTATGTTTACCAATTGTATTAAATATTAACAACCAGGTAGTTCTTTCTAAATTGTACACCTACAGTACATAAACATCTTGTATTGATAAAAATATACTTGTTTTAATTTGGGAGTTCAGCTCTATGGCTGGGAGTAAACCCAGAACACACACTTCTCCACCATGTACATGCATTCTTATGGGAAATTAGTGTTTAATTGATGTGTTTTTGAGTTGAACACCATCTTTCAGGAATACATTTGCCATGTTAATCTGTCAATCTGTTTTGAAAATTCAATATACTCGCAACCTCAATATTAAAACTTTGTATAAAAATAAAACGTCAACCAATAATTTAAGCACTGTAAATGAAATATTTGATCTATTCTTTTTGAACACTGGGCTTGAAATACTGGGAGATGAAAAGGGTACTAAATATATATTAAAAAATCGTACAGTAGTGAGAGGCCAGTGTGTTTGAGTTATTGGATGGAGACATCTAGGGCACCTCATCTGTAAACATTTGTTGTATGTTGAACACCATGAGTCCAAAATGTGTTGGCCAAGCTTACAGATTTCTGCTGCAACCTAAATTTAGCAGACACCCTTTATGGGCATTTAGAAGACATCTAGGGCATCTAATCTGTAAACATTTGTTGTACCTGTATGTTGAGCACCGCTAGTAAAAAAAAAATCTGTTCGACAGAGAGAAGTTCACAGCTCTGCTGCAATTTGAAAAGAAATGCTAGGACACCCTTTTAGAGGCTTCAGATCTAAAGAGGGATAGACTGTTTGGTAGATCAAAGGCCATAGTTGCATGGAAGTGTGAGTACATGACTCATACATGTTGAATCTACATGTTCAGAGATTGCCAAGTCCATCAGCTTCTATACCTCATCTGGGCATTGACACTTTACAGGAAAAGAGCAAAGGAGAGTTTACAAAGTAGAAATCATTAAGCCCTTCTAGCACTTTTTGATTTTTAGTCACTAGGTCCAACATGAAGATTTGTTCTATAGTTCCATCTTGTGAGAAGGGGTACTTTCCCTCTATTCCCGATTTCCAAACCTTTTGAGGAATCATCCTATTTGTCTTGCAAACTATACTAATCTCTAAAATGTGAGTCAAAAATTTGAGTATATAATTTTACAAAAACAGGCAACAAGGGTTTCCGAGCATTGGACTGAGAACAGATATATGGAGAGTCGTAGAAGAAGAATGGTTCTAGTGTGCTTCACACAAACAAATGTTAAAGTCTCAGTAGAAATATAATCCTGAAAAGAAACCAAAGTTTAGGAATGTTTGGCCTAGCTGATTTAATGGAGAAATTAAGATAAAAAACAGAAGGGAAAAATGACTCTAAAAGACTTTAAAAGGAGACTAAGATTCAAATAAAGAAAATGAGATATACTGTAGGTGTACTGTGGTGGCACTGTGGCTAAAGCTCTTTGCATGTGGCTGGAAGGTTGCCAGTTCAAATCCTGCAGCTGGCAGAGGAATCCAACTCTGTTGGGCCCCTGAGCAAGGTCCTTAACCCCAACTGCTCCAGGGGGACTGTATAAATGGCTGACTCTGCACTCTGACCCCAAGCAGTACTATTACAAATAAAGCACTGTAAAGGGTGAAGCTAAAGGTTTAAAAGAAATAAATCTGTTAATTGAATATTTTGCACATTTTTGCAATAGAAAATACCAATAATATGCCCCTATTATAGAAGAACTCCATTAACACTGGGAGGATTTAACTGAATAATATTCTACAGGACCTACGATGCCTGAATCCTAATAAATCACAGGCATTGATAATGTTTTCCCAGTCATTCTTCAGGAAAAGAGGGACCTCAACTAGGTTATTTGATCTTCCACTTACTGTATAATGGGATCTGCACCCACAGACTGAAGAATTACACTTGTAACACTGATTTAAAATATCACAATATTTTAAACATCAGTGGTTTTAAATCTCTATGTATTTTCCTCCCAAAGTTATTGACAGTTGAAATATTGTGTCTCAAAAATAAGTAGGCGTTTAAATGATAAGTGAAAGTTGTAAAAACAGAACACAAAGAAACAAAATGCAAGGCGTTTGGCATCTCTAGGTTGTTTTGTTAAGACCCTATTGAAGTACCAAAAAATCAAAATCAAATGAATATCCAACTTTGCTGTTGTGCATTTCACAGTGGAATCAGAGCACCAAGAGGAAAACCTGTTAAACACAGGGAGAATATACAGACTCCTCACAGATAACATCCCAGGTCTGTATTTGAGCCTACGTCTGCAGCACTGTAAGGCTTCAATGCCAACCACTGCACCACACCATGGCACCCGCGAAAAGAGAATGTGGGGTTTATTTAATTAGGATCTAATGACAGCATACCTTATACTGATCTAAAAGAAGGGCATATGCACAAGGTTCATTACTGTGGACTCTCAAGAAAATGACTAGGCTGACTGTCATTAAAATACCAGGTTTCCCCTTACAGTATAGGCCAGCAGCCATATCACCCTGTAACTCACAACTGGTAACCCACTGAAGCTAAGCAGGTGTGAGCCTGGTCAGTACCTGGATGAGAGACCTCCTGGGAAAAACCAAGGTTGCTGCTGGAAGAGGTGTTAGGGGGGCCAGCAGGGGGTGCTCACCCTGTAGTCCATGTGGGTCCTAATGCCCCAGTATAGTGATGGGCACACTATACTGTAAACAGGCGCTGTCCTTTGGATGAGATGTAAAACCAAGGTCCTGACTCTCTGTGGTCATTAACTGTAGTAGTAACTGTGTCCTGTAGAATCAATGCTCTCCTTTAATACAACTTCAGTGTCTCATTTTGTAAAAGCTTGTATTGTCAGTGGGAGGCTCATGAAAGACACGTGGGCATCTCTGTATTGTGTATCACAGAAAAGAAGAGCCTAGGAGCCAAAACACAGGCAATTCTGGAGTATGATTCAATGTAAATTATTTTGGAAGAGGTATTATATGACATATCTATCAAACCTGGAAGAGGTACACAATTTCTCAAAGCTGTAGATACCAGAGAAAGTGTACATATCTCCTCTGAAATCAATCTGGCAAGTACATAGTTGATGGCAACATTCATATCTGCACCCAAAATATCAAGTTCAACAGTTTTGCCAGTGATAGGCCAGTCATTAAGCAGCATTTTTACCTGAAATATTAGTTTTCAAGAATGTTCATCTGCCTGATGTAAGTATACCAATTTAAAAAATATATTTTTGTAATTAACTCACCATTTGTACTATGTCGTAGAGGAGATTGCCCTGTAGTAGTATTTATTACCACTTCTGCTTAGTGAACATTGTAATTATTTCAAATAAGACTTCTATGTCTATATCAAAAAGTCTATTTTTTGTTAAGAAGAATCTTAATATTTTAGTATGTTTAATATGAAATTGATAGTTACATATTTTCCAAGAGAAAATAGAAACAATAATTATGGACATCAGAGGCAAAATTCAGTAAAACAGAAGAGCACTTTCCATATATTGCGAATGTCCTTTTCACACCCTAGTACGGCTGTGGCAATTTGTGAAACCACAAATGTTATACTATGTGCAAGAATCTGACTGGATTGTTTGATTCAATTCACTCTGTCAGACCTACTCTGTGGGATATTGTTGTGACCAGAACAGTCCTTCATCCTAACCTTAAATTTCTATTCCTGAAAAATCTGTCTTTTTCTGTATCCCTGCCATCTCAGATGAATTACATCAAAAGAGAAAAACCATAAAAGGCAGGAGAACGCTCTCTCTGCTCCATAAGAATTTATTAACTTTATCATTGTTTCTGCAAACACAAGACACAGCATAAGCACAAAGACAAAAAAGATGAAAAGATAACAAAACCGGTAGGAGGAGACAGGAGCTCCAATTCAGGGTTTCTATCCCAACATACTGTTCATATGGTCTAAAAAAGAATTACAGCTCTCAAAGGCTCAAAGTATTGGACTAGTAAAAAAAATAAATCTCATGTTGGTTCTGAGAGATTCATCTGGAAAATGTGTCTTTTTTGTGTTTCTAATTGTTTTAGTGGCTATAAAAAATGTTAACATAATTGTACAATTACAATTGTAACAATTGGTAATCCCCATCTTGACTATCTCCAGTTTCTTTTTTTCTTTTTTTCTTTTTTTTCTCTAAATATAGTTCTTCCTTCTGTTTCACCTAAAGGGTGATTGATAGTTTTTTGTATGTGGAGATCCAGATACCCTGAAAGTCCCAAAGTTTTAGAATAATACCATATACAATGACTGGAAATACTGGAGAATATATACTGTAGCTAAGCTCTTCCACTCTTCATCACCACTCTGCAGACATATGTGAACTTTTAGAGATTAGCTCTGATTCTTGGCTAATGTCCAGCTTTTGAGGGTTGTTTATCTGCCGGTAGATCGCACTGGTTTACATTTTGTCATACCCCATCAAGCAAATACCACCAGAAGGCAGACACTTTGAATAAGAAAAAATAAAATAAAACTTTTTTTAAATCCCATCTCTTCTGAAACAGTCGTTTTCCTTAACTCACTTATGACAGATTGGGCAGACCTGGTGTCGACTGCTTCTGCCAGCATGAAGGTGGGGCAGCTGTGTTACAGCTCCAGTTTCTCATCAACGAGGTAAGGCTGATGCTCAAAACATTCTAGAAAAACATTTAAAATTTTGCAGACACTTTTCCATTCAGGATTACTTACTTAATACCCTCACATCTCTCAGAGCAGTAATTCTGTAAATCTGAAAATGAGGCTAGCAGGTTTGTTACTACCAAGGCAGCCACCAGGATATGTGAAGGACTGTATGTGTGGTACTTTCTATATAAAACTAATACCCTTTTCCACCTGATTAGTCAACCCTTTACTTTGTAAGTATTTATAGCATTCTTCTTCCTTGGTTTGTTATTGACATACATTATATGGTCTGTTATTGACATACTGTAAGGTTTCAATGGTTAAAAATGTGGGGAGTCCATTTGTGCCTTTTGCTTTCTTTGGCTGCTACAGTAGCAGTCTGTTGATCAAAGGATCTCATACAGCCATCTTTTTTAAAGAAGTCATTGTATCAGCTTTATAACTTATTCCAAACTCCCCCAATTTGTTTGAATAAGTCACATCATTTCTTAGTATCAGATTTTGAAGTTGCCCATTTGGTCACGAATTTTGAATATTTCAAGCTGGAACAGATCTTGTTAATCTTCTCTGATTGGATTCCAGGGCAGCAACATCTTTTTTTAATATAAATTGGTGACCAAAATCGTACACAATTACAAATAGGGTCTACAGTACTAGTGCATTTTAAAACTTTTAAAATATGAATTAGTGCCTTAGCAGTGCTTTATCAAACTTTAAAACATCTCTTTATTTACATTTTATGCTCTAAACCATATATCCCAACATTTTGTTTGTCTTTTTATTGATTCTCCATATTTAGAAGGAGTAAATGATTTGTGAAAAGTGCCTTTCTTTTTCATAAATAACCCATTCAAATTCAATGTTTCCCATTTTGTACTTATGATTGAGTTTTTTCTACCTGCATACAATGTACCACACTTGTTAACATTAAATATCATCTGCCAGGTGTTTATCTAGTAGTGAATTTTATATAAACCTTTTGAATTTCATTTTATGCTCCTGTGGTGTTTTATAATTCTCCTAATTTACCATCAATAAGCTTGAACTCAATATTAGTTCAAATACACTTTACTTAATCCTTAGCCATTCTTTTGTTGTTGTAATATTGATTGTTTCATTTTATTTTTCATTCTCTGTATTGACCTTTCTCTTATCACTTTTTATCAGTGTTTCCAATTTTACTTTAACTTGGATTCTATTGGCTGTTCCTTCCTAGTCCTTCCATGAAGTGCTTTTTCCTCATATTTTTCTAAATTGCTATATTTCACCATTTTAACAGATCACTGCTTCCTACCATTTTACTTTAGGAATGAATCTGTTCAGTGTCTCAAGCAAAATATTGTACAGTAATACCATCCATTCTCTATTTCTTTGATGTCCACAGTGTCCTGTCCCATTCTCCTTATAAACTCTGTGCCATTCCTTCAAAGCGATTT
Organism: Atractosteus spatula; assembly: GCF_055471065.1. Lineage (NCBI taxonomy): Eukaryota > Metazoa > Chordata > Actinopteri > Semionotiformes > Lepisosteidae > Atractosteus > Atractosteus spatula. The sequence continues at coordinate 17,253,526 of NC_142709.1, read as the reverse complement.
TTAGAAAATAACAATTTTGTCTTAGTTTATACCTGTGCAGTTTCAAAAGATCATATTCATATACAGTATGTAGAGGAAATGGAAAAAACTGAACCACAACTGAATATCAATATGTGTGACTAAATTTAATCGCATGTACGGTATGCCTTGTGAATATGAGCTAGATGCAAAAGAACAGGTAAAGGTTTCCATGCTCAAAAGAGGTTTCAGCTGTAGAGCCTTCTTTACACCTTTACCTGTTCCTTTGCAGCCTACTTATGCTGACACAGCTACCTACTTGGACTAGATACAGTTGATTTAAAAAGCAGGTACAGTATTTCGCATTGTGTGCAAATGCCTATTTAATTTGTCATTTTTTTAATTGATCAAATTTGCATTTTAAACTAGTTTAACAGTGAAAGAGTACGGATTCAGTTTGGCAAGGGGTTATGAAAACTATTATATTCAAAAGTAGGATTACTTAACAGGTACAATCAGAACAATCAAAGGGGAGATTTGTAACTAGTCATTCATATGCAGTATAAGGTATCTGCAATTGTCCACAGCATGTGACAGACATCTGCAGCAATTTCTATTGAAATTCTGACTAAAGAAGTTAAATATTTAGATTGTTTAAATAATTCGCTGCTATGAGATTAATACACCAAGGTTTTGCTAGGTGGAAAAAATGCTTTAATGAAGTTCGTTGGGAAACAGATTACTCACTGAAAGCTTTAGTTACTCACTTCACTGTTGACGTTAAGAGATATCTCAATGTAAATTGATACTACTGTACATTAATACCGTAAGTGTATGTTTGAATAATATTTTTTAAATGTACAGAACTACCAAATTAATCAAAAAAGAGCAGCTGAAATTATATTGAGAGTTCTAATCTACCAAAACATCTGCAGATGCAAATGATTAAAATGGTTACAAATGAGAGGAAGCCCTTCAGTCCATCTAGACCATTTGTAATTTAGTATTCAATGGTTTTTACTTTGTTTTATTCAAAACAATTATGCACATGGCTTCATTCATGGCATAGCTGATTGGGTACAGTAGTACTTTTTCACTCTTTTGCAAACACTGGAAAGATTAATCAAAATCAAAACAGTTTAAATCATTCAATTTCTACAGTGCTATGCCATTCACAAACTCCTCTAAACCACAAGAAAGACCCTTTGCTGCAGAGCTACAGTAAATGCTTTTCACAGTTCTTTGAACTGATGTGGCCAGCAGTGTGACCTTAGACTATAATAGAAGTTACAAGTATAAGAGAAGTCAAAGTGAAAAAATGCATGCTCATTGTAATAGGTTTCCCAAGAACATCATAAATGTTTACTGATGTGAGGAGGCCATTCAGACTATCTTGTATATTTTTCAATATCTATTTTTTTCTGAGGATCTCATATTGTTATTTATTGAACGAAGTCATCCGGTTCTACAACATTGCTGGGCAGCTTGTTTCATACTCCCACAACCCCCTGTATAAAAAAGTACATCCTGTTCTCACTTCCAAACAATGATACCACAGTTCTTAGTTACACACAATTGTACCAACATAACCAGGAGCAGTGACACTTCAGGTCATTAGAAGCAGTTACACCACGTAAAGATCGTACAGTTTAATCACATCCAAACATTAGTCTCTGTCATTCAGTTCATGAGTAAGCTCCTAAGTGACAGACAGATTTTGACACAGCAACACAACTAACAATGTGAAGGATATACAGTATAAATATTACAAGTGTTTTACTGGCTTAAAAAACACATTTAAAGTGATACTCTTTATGCATGTTCCTTTGTTTGGCTCTGTTAAATACAGTACAATAGTTTTCAGCAGGCGCAATGCAATTCAAGAGGTTTGGGCTTTGGACTGACAGTAGAGATTATTTTTAGAATAAACTCTGAAGACTAGATAATCAAAGTCATTTACAGGTCATTAGTTACAAGTTTCCAGTAAACATGTAGTGTTTTTCTGTCTTTACACAGTAATTCATATGCTAATGTGGTGCAAGGCACAGCTAATGAACATTAGAGAACAAGAGTGAAAAGTCTGTAATTAAGTGACATTTGCAATTAACCTAGGTGAAAGCATTTAGCTACTTTAGGTATGTACTGTACATTTTACCATACTGCAATTTAGTGATTCAGCTCTCATCAAGCAGTTTCTTAAAAGTGTCAGTGTTAACAAAATGACTGTGTGGTTTTGTTCCCGACACCATTTAAAAGACATTGACAAGACTACCCAGAGGATTACTGTACATCAGGACCATGTTGTAGGCACAACACAAGGATGCTGCTGGAAAGTAAGAGGGTATGCAGTGTAGAAATGAAAGGAAAAAGCCTACAAGTTACCAATACAAATGATTGAATCATATCTGGGATCTATCAAACAGTTGCCATTCTCAGATTTATTAGATGCTTGCTACCAAATAACCAAGATGGGCCACATGAGCTCTTTCTCATTTCATCTGTAACATTTTGGTGTACTCGTGACTGTTTGTACTGTAAGTATCTTTTGGTTTCATATAAAATGCACCATCTCTTAGGTCTCTATTTTGAATCTGCGTGACATTGACTGTCTACTGTATATACAAACATTTAGTATTATTCATCCATCTTCAACCACAGCTACCGTAATTTTCTGCAAAAATATGTTTTTAACAAACACCTTCCTTCCCCATTAGCTCTTATGAATTCAGCATATACAGTATAACTGCAACAGTGTAAAAGTTTGCACATAATCAAAGCAGAGCCCTTGATTTCGGTTTGTGTCCTTGCCTCTTGCTTCACTGAGCCTGAAGCAGTCTTGATTTGACTTTGGCAGTTACACTCAGGACTTGTGTTGTTCAAGGCTCACTGTTAATGATTCTTTAACCTGTCTGTGTGTGCCATGTCCTTGAGACCAGAAATTATTCTGATCATTACATTCTGAACTCTTTTCAGGCGCATAAGTGCTTTCTATAATGTGGGAACTTTGTTTATACATAATATTTTAAGGATAATCTGACTAATGCACTGCCTGCTTCACATATTTGATTTTTTAATTGCACAGATTTTATAAGAAATCCTACATTTTTTATTATGTCTTTCTCATGTGCTTTTTCAGTTCGGTACCCATATTGCTATTTCTAATGTACATTAATTAATTGCATTTAACTTGATAAGTGTCTGCCCAGTCAGATTGTTAACTTTATTTGCTTTGTTACATTTAATTTGCAAAATTTAGAACCTCCAGAATTTGTATCTGCTGTAAACTTTCTATGTTATCTATTTATGTCAGCTTCCCTCTCATTGGTGGGCATTAGTAAGAGCAACAACTCTTTCAGTCCTTTTGGTCCACTAATCATGTTAACCCCGAATCTGTTTTCTGCACATTAAACAATTTCCTACCCAAATAGAAAATGGGAAACACAAGGGCATAAAAAGAACCCTTGTGATAAAAGAACTGTTCTCCCAAATTTACAAAAATACAGCTTTAATACTTCAGCTTGAGAAGTAATATTTTATAACAAACACCTGGAAGTCAAATTATAAGATACAAACAAGAGATAGTTATGCAGCCCATCTTACAACTATCTAAACAGACTACATTTTGTTTGTTAACATTTTTTTATTTCATTTGAACATACATGTATGTAAAAAACAGAACAAAAACATTTCCCCCACCCCTCAAATACCCTCTCACTCCCCCCACTTCAGTGGTAGCCCTTCCAAACGTCCTACACGGAACTCTAGATGTCAGAACACACTTGATAGAGTTAATGAATTGGTGCAACTACAGTATAACACAATAAGCACCCAACCACATGATCAGTGAAGCTACGAACACAAGATGCAAATCAAAACTCTTTATAGACAATCCACTGAGCAGCCAGGATCCAATGATGTCAGGAAGAAAATAAAGAAGCGCTGGAATATTTTTAGCTTCATTGATGTAGGACAATCAGATCTGTGTCTTGTGTTGAGAAGAAGAAGGAGTGTTATGATTGAACTACACAGTGACTGCAAAACAAAAATCTAGAAATAAAAACTTAGGCAAGGCACCATCAGAATCCCCCAGATATTTCACACGGCAGAGTGGAAAATTTAGTCACTCCCCTTTCCATATTAATTAGAAATTTTAAACTTAGGTATGCAGTCTGTACTTACAGCCTAAAGAAAGAAAGAAAGAAAGGAAACACACTTATTACATAGATACATTTATTTTATTAAATGTGAAATTGGAAAAATGTATCCACCTGTTCAAGTCTGTGTGTACCTGTTAAAAAATTCTTTAATTTTCTTTTTACTGTGATAACATGTAAAGAATAATTAATTCCAAGGTAGCTATAATGTCTGAGTAGCAGCACATAATTTAATGTACTGTAGTGATGCAGACTGCAGATAGGCCAATTAATTTTCTACCTTTGTACTGTAAATTACCAAAAGCATCACAAATAGTTAATGGAGGTGGATAGGATATACAGTTTAGACATTACCATCAGCACAGAGTACAATGCTGATTATTGCTGGAACTGCAGGCAGAAATTCTAATATTTCTGAAGGGTGGTGTGTAAAGGTTTAACCTTTTTAATGAAACCTGATCCCAAAAACAGCTTATCTAGAGCCAATCACAGACATTCCCATTCAAGCCAGACACAAACATTTTGTAGCAAATGTTTTCAGAATGCAAAATACCCTTTGATAAAACCTGCCTGATCCTGTTGCAATAATTTAATCTTACAGGCACCAAAGTGTGGTATAGCATCTTAGTATAAAGACTGCCATCACAGTTCACTAGGAATTGGGAAATAGCTTGTACAAAGTGTGGGATCATTCTCTTTTTGATAGTAGTGATTTTAGTAGTTTGGTTAAATCTTAGTTAAAATGGAGTGGAAGCAAGATTTGAATTAGATTGCTGACCCAGAGGAGTGGAGACCTCAGCATAGGTGCCAGGGATGGCAAGGGCTCTGACAGAAGAGCCAGGACCCTCGGCATTCGAGGGGGCTTCTGTAGTGGAGAGGGGTGGATAAGAAGTCATTTGACCCATTATGTCATCACTCATTATAGCCAGTGTTGCATCATCTGTCCATGATCCAGGACATGGACAAGGGCCCTGGAGACAGGATGGAACTTCTGCCCTATAAGTACAGTATGTGCTTCATACCATCATTGCTAGTCCCTGGAACTGCAAACATGGACCCTTCATATGGACAATTCAGGCAGAGAAGATAGCTGCAACAGTGATGGAATACAATAACTTAACCCAAGCCCCACAGTCCTTTTCAGCACACCAATGCACAATTTCAGGGCTGAGTCCAAAAGCCCCGGAAAGTTCATTTACAGGTTGATGTCCAGAAAGAATGTAGAATATATGGTTTGATCCCACATTAAAACACAAAAGCACACTTCTAAACAGTTGAGAACTGAGGTGAGCATCAGACCTACTATTCTAAAAATGTTGTTTGTAGAATGACACTTCAAAAAAGCTTCTTGTTCACTCTGAGCCCCTTTCCACAGGCTTTGTCAGAGAATGGGGTAAGAAAGTCCCATTGCAGCCTTTAGTTCTCTGTACATCTTCTACTGAGAATACAACACTAAATGTGTTGCACACGAAGAGAAAGTTAATATGCAGTGGTGTAGGTAGAGTAAACCTCATCTTGAATAAGTGTCATTCTCTAAAACAGATTTATTTCATTCTTTATTACAGTAGGATACTAAGAAAAAATATTTAAGTAGGCTAGAAATATACAGCCTTTCTGTGAATGTTAACCTTGTTGATCTCTAATGCTAACGATATGTGGGTTGTACAGTACACTAATACAACAAGGCATGTAAAAGAGGGCCTTATAATTTGTCATAAGGAAGTGATTCAGAAGAAACATCAGAGGAATTCACTGAGTGATTGACCAGCATGAGAATGAGCCTGCTGCCTTGTCCTCATTACCTGTGCAATCACTTAGTTGCTTGGGAGGTGACCCCAGCCTCTGTTAAAGGCAAATTAATAATCTTGTGTTTCCAATTATGTTGTTGGCTCCATAATAATGGTACTGTGTGTGTTGCAGTTGCTTGCCTTAGAAACTGGCACTTTAAATTTGTTATGCAAAAGCATGTTTTTTCTTATTTACTTATTTCAGTGTGAGTTTCCATTATTTCTCTAAATGTCCACTTGTTCACACATGTAAAAATGTTTATTTTACTGTATTCAACTTGAACACAGTATTCCGCTGACCTGCTTGGTATAATCACACTTATTCAATAGTTCCTTTCATTGTTAAATCTAGATGCTCCCATAGAATTCAGCCTTTTAAGGGAGGTTTACAAACATTTATGATGAGAGTCATGTGTAACCCTATTAGTGGGAATTTCCCCTATTGTCCTCTACAAGTATCATTTGTTTATGAAGAATATAATGTGTCTGACCTGTGAAGAATTTAGTGAAGAATTTGCCCTTATTAACTGTATAGCTGGAGAAACTTGTATCTAAAAGGTCAATAAATTTACCCTACATGGCTTGAGGATCAGATCTTCTTACAAGGGTGGTTCCAGGTTTGGATTTATTTTAAGAGATGAAATCCAACTGATTTGTTACTGTATTATATATAAAAATGTAAACTTAACAACGCTGAAACAAAAGTCACAGGATTACCTGTAAGCCACTGCATTTATTAATCCAGCAGCCATATCAGTCTACAATTCACAACTGGAAGCCCATTGAAGCTAAGCAGGTATGAACCTGGTCGGTACCTGGATGAGAGACCTTAGGTTGCTGCTAAAAGAGGTATTAGAGGGGCCAGTAGGGGGCGCTTACCCTGCAGTCTGTGTGGGTCCTAATGCCCCAGTATAGTGACAGGGACACTATACCGTAAAGAGGCACTGTCCTTCGGATGAGATGTAAAACCGAGGTCCTGATTCCCTGTGGTCATTAAAAATCCAGGGGTGTTTCTCGAAAAAGAGTAGAGGTGTTAACACGGCGTCCTGGCATTAGCCTCTACCAGTCATGGACCCCTACTAATTGCCATCTCTGAGTTGACTTCATCTCTTCCCACTGAGAACTGGTGTGAGGTGAGCGTTCTAGCACACTATGGCTGCCATCATCCAGGTGGATGCTGCACGTTGGTGGTGGTGGAGGGGATCCCCATTACCTGTAAAGTGCTTTGAGTGGAGTGTCCAGAAAAGCGCTATATACATTAAGTGTAAGGAATTATTAATTATTATTAAGAAAAAAAATCACTGGACATTCCTTATGAGCCTTGAATGCAGACTTCCTCTCCTTCCTGATGCTATACTTTTATACTTTTATAATGGTCCTTTTCTTATTCTTCAGGACTCCTGTATTTTATTGGAATCCCATGGAATCCCAATCCCATTTTTGTAATTCTTCATTCGGACATTTCAGGATAGCGATTCCCTTGTTAACTTTTTAACAGAGGCCTTTGGGGCCCTCTTGTGATATTGACTAAAACTACAGCTCCCTTTTGCAACAGCCTTGTCACATTCCCCACCCCCCACCTCAAACAAGACTGAACAACGCTCCAGAGTAGGTGCCACGAGGCAGTTGACCTTTGAAAGAGTATTGGCATTACCATGTGAGACCACTGAATGATTCTTCACAGTGAAAAGGTACGGTTACAAGGCGAGAAACCAATTTGTAACTTAAGTATTTTTCTCCTTATTTGATTTTATCAATGTTAGAGGTGTATGGTCAATTACCAGTGTAAATTCTAGGCCCAGAAGGTGAAATAAACTGCTAATGTTACAACCAGGTATTATTTCTAAACCATTCCAGAGTTACATTCTCTGGGCAGAAATTTCCCACTAAGCAGAGAACTGGATGATGTGTGACTTCTCCCATCTGTAATAAGATCTCTCTCTGAAGCATCGGTCCATAAAAAGAATTGTTAGTTAAAGTTGGGTACCATCAGTACAGGTTTTTGATGGAGTGCATGCTCCATATCGCAGACAATGCCTCAGCATTCCCCTGAACAGCATTGGATGCCATCATCTGTGTGAGGTTTTTCAGGGTGCTAGCCTTTTAGAAAAATGAGTAATAAAACTACCAATCCCATGTTGTCTGAACCTTTTGAGTCTCTGGTCGGAATTGACTAAAATGTCAGCTGTCTTTTCTTCAGGAATGTGACGGAGTTTTTATAAGAACGTTTTGAAAGATAGCTGCACGTTATTGTAGGTAATCAGCAGACTCTGTTCTTATGTTAAGTCCAATGAAACTTGTACTGAGCCTACAGCATGGAGAACAAAGATACTACTTTAGCAGGACCAGATTAATCCTGCTCTTCGATACCTTTATAGGCCATCAATGGTGGTTCTGTGGGACTAATAATCAGACTTCATTATCCCCATTTAACTGGTACAACAAATTGTTTTTAATAATAAAAGAAGCAGGAGTTTTAACTTACCCTTCAGTGCAGATCCTATTCAGTTCCTCTACTTGTGAATGAGCATGACAATGTAGTGTATTATCTCTAGTGTCAACAAAAATTCAAGGTTAGAATTCCATCTGCCAGATGCCTAAGAGTTCCTGAAGAGACTTTGGACCTACAGTAGTTTGCTGGACAGGTGCTTTGGCTCATCCCCGGCTCTGGGCTGATGACAGATGGTTGAGAACCACACCTCTTCTGGTTCTTTCTAAAGTTGTCCCTACCATTTGTCTACCCTTGTTTGCCACTGGGTTTCGGAAGATCGGCAAAAAAAGTTGGCAACGAAGGAAAATAAATTTCCCACATTCTAAGGCATCATCAAGTCCACACACCTCATCCAAGAATAAGTGAGTAAAGTAAATAGTTTACCACTACTGTTCAAACAGTATAGATTTGATGGCATAGGTGAGTATTAGTTTTGTTGTGGGATAGTCTCTTCTATCCACATAGACAAACTTATGGTAAGCTGCTTCTTCTTGTCTATCTGTCAGTGGTTCATAACAGACTTAGTGAGGCTTGTTGGCACTCCATGTGTTGATTAGAGCTTGGACAAGTTTCTAGTTATTAATTTGACTTTTTCAAAATTGTTTGGGGGGCGAGGTTGTTCCACATTTTACTCTTATTCATCAGCTTTGGTTCTTGGGTAGAAGGACGTTGTGGAGAGGTGTGCCCCTAATATCCACAATGAAAGCATCTAGGCATCTTCCTAAATATTCTTCCTACATTTCTTGAGTCAATTTAATGCTTCATTCTTATTTACCCCATGTCGTACTGGTCCCAAGTGAGTGCTATGGGGATCCACACTACCCCCTAAAGTAGCCTTTTTTATAGAAGTAAAGTCTTTGCAGCAGGCTATATCTCATTCAAGTACAACCATAAACTCATCAACAGACTTTGGGTCAGACTGGTTGACACTCAGTTTTGCTTCTATGCTGCTTAAGTATCCGTCTAATACTATGTTACACCACTTATGTTGCTGTGTGTTTCTCAAGCTCAAGACATTTGTTAACTAAATTAATTAAACTGAACATCTGGCACTGGGCTGGAATGGTTGAGTTAATGGCACCAATCATCTGCATACCTGACCTCCATTTCATTTGTGACTGTTTCCTGCAGATTTATCATTTACAATGCTCAGAAGATCTGCCCATTCCTGACCACCCGCTAAACTCAGCACCTTGTCCAGGCACTATACTTTTGCCTATGCAATTGTTAGTGGTAAATAACAAACATTTATCATTTTATTTTGTTATTTCCCTACCCACATACCTAACATAAATGTTAGATGTTAAACACTTTGCTGTCATTCAGCTGCTGCTTCCCTCCCTCTTCTTCTCTTTTCTTTTGAAATCTCTCTGGAAGTGTCAAAGCTGATGCCACAGTGGAGTCTGTCTATAAACATTGACATCGTTTCTACTTCTGAGTCACTCCCATGTGTCACACCTCTGTGGCTCACCTTCACAAAAAACTGAATAATGGATACAGTTTTGTATGTGTCAGAAAGATTATTTAGGGAATTCTAATGACTCCGTACTAAATCTGTTCATATTTCAAGATATCTTAACATTACAGCATTTTAATCAATTAATGAAAAATGACATATTCATACAGCATGGTAAACACACAAAAAAGCATAAAGTGGGCACTTTAACGCAAGAGCTCAAATGAGTTTCTTCCTCTGTTTATTTATGGTAATCAGAGTTCAGTAATACAAGTTAAGTTCTTCATGGGAGGTTTCCAACCAGTCTTCGTGTCTAAGAATGAATGGTAGTATGGATAGCAGCAGGGTTTTATTTAAAAGGTTTAATTTATTCTCATAGAAGTATTTCTGCATTGGTTTTGGACATGTGAACAGTTCTGTGTCCCAAAACTGAATACTGCCTTGTGTTAGTGGGAGTCTGAAAAAAATACACGGCCATGCTGTTGAAGTCAATACTCTTGTTGAAACCAATTCCTTTTCAGGAATCAGCTGGATGAGATTCTTCTAACAGTTAGTTACAAGGGACTACTCATATTCACTCCTCCCCCCGGAGGATCACAGCCTTACAGGTTTTATAGTTATGATTTTATACAACCAGTTTTATAATCCGCAATGAATAAAGACCAATTAGTAAACTAAACAATTGATTCAAATCAAGAATTCAGGGTGGAATGAAAACCAGAAGACACTGCACTAGGAGTGAATATCACTGTAGACATGCTAATACACAAAATGAGCTACAGTATGTGGATTTGAATGGCATCCTTACATTTACAACCTACTGTACCTATTGTAAAGTTCTAATGTTACACATTTCAAAAACTTAGGGATAGAAAAACCAGAGTTCCATGCTTTGAAAAAGTTTACATAAATCTAATCCATTATAGCATTTAACTGAATCTTAGGGTCCTTGTGATGTGAAGAAGTAATTTCTCAGTCTGTAACCACCTTAATCTGTAGATAATTTGAGCCCTCCACTTCAGTTTGCTCAGAGTTTGAAATTTTATGCAGCTTGCTGTTTTCATTTCAAAGCAATCATCCACTCCGCATAATCCTCTATTCAACTGTGTGAAAGTTTTAACCTCTCTTAATCTTTAATGTGCAGTTCAGCCTTTTAGTTAGAATGGGTAGCTCTCATAATGCCTTTTAGTTTCTTTGTGTATAAGAACAGATGTAATACTGCTTGAGTTTAATATTTTTAATTGACACATTTTTATTTTCTCTTTTTACCTGTTTTCCAGTGTTTTGCAGTCTGTACTTAGTAGAATGGAAGTTCTTCTATTAAAAAAGCTTCATGCTGGTTCATGCTGCTATGGTTGCTTTTCTCACATGTTAATAGTCAATCAAAAGGATATCAAAAGGATATAATTACAAAAAATAGCCTATTGATGACATACAGTACAGTGTGCTCCAAACTAACAGAAAATTTGAAATTGTTGTTTTTGTTTGATTGATCAAGTCAGTGATTAAAGTGACTATATCTGAAGATACAGTACAAAGCATTTGTTGAGCTTTATTATTATGAGCTCACAAGCCCAGTGAAGTTGAATGAATGAAGCCTTAATGGGATATGCGACTAAATACTGAAGTTTATAATCCTTATTTTAAAGAGAGTCTGTCCGAATACCTATGATGACTTGAAATCACAGGGTTGAACATACAAGATCATTTAGTGAAATTTGTGACATTTGGCTCTAAAAGGCACAGTATATGTCTGAGGAGTACATACAGTAGAGCTTGATACGCAGTTCAGGGGTTGTAGCATTAAGTTGAATTAAAACAACAGTTTCTGTTTTGATGGGTCTAAAAATAGAAAACAATTGGCAATATTTTATGACTGGGTTTTATCCTTAGATCAATAAGCTACTAACAGGAAAACAAACAAGAAGAACTGAATGGATTCCTTTCTTTTGTTCTTAGGGGATTCTGTATATAAGGACTTCCTAATTCTGTTCCATTAAAATTACCTATATTTTATTCATTGGAAATGATTTAGAAGCATAAAAAATACAGAAGGTCCAATTTAGTAAATATTCTACTCATTTAATGATTTATTTAATTAAGAAAGAGAAATCTAAGATCTTACTGTATATATGAGACATATCCATCATTCTGTATGTGCCATATCAATTCTCTCAGGAGTCTCTGCAAAGTATTTATGGCCTTTGTAGCAAGTAGGTATTAACTTCATTAAATGTCGTAAGAATCTGATAAGAAATAACCTGAACTGCCAGCAGATCCTGTAATGCCTCTCGTTTTCTCTCTGCAGGGAGCTCTTGTTACTGCCTGTGCTGATGACACTCTGCACCTCTGGAACCTTCGACAAAAGCGTCCAGCCATCCTCCATTCACTCAAATTCAACAGAGAGCGGTGAGGGAGCACAGCCTTTTGTTCTGGGTGAATCCACTCTCTACGGCCTCCCTCAGGGGGAGAGAGCAATACGGCTGTTCAAGATACATGTGTCTCTTAAAGGTTTTAGCCATTTTTTTCCTTGTTGTATTCACAGTTTGCGGAATTTATTTCATCGCTTTTGAAAGGAAAAATAAAAAAAAATATATGATGTGCAATTCTGACCCTAAGGCTTCTTAAAGCAAGTGAAGCCAGAATTCAGTGTTGCTGCTCATGCAGATTTGGACTGAATTTCTAAAAAGTTAGTAGGCGTAATGTAGGTGTATCAAAGAATGCAATGCTGCTATCCTACACTATTTTTTTTAGCTTTTTGAACATTTAAAGCCTTATGATTTATTTCATAATGCTTACAAATATATCTACTATATCTTTTACAGCCTACCCGGTTTGTCCCATACTTGGTGTTGATAGGCATAATCCCACAAAATGAAAAAAAGAACTGCTTACCTTATTTAATAAGAGGTTATGAAATGCCCTGGTAAGCGCCTGTGTGCTGTTCACTGAAGTATCTCTTAGTTTGAGGGCTCAGATGCTTTTGATATTAAAGATTGTTTGTTTAACACAGACTTAAGCACATCAATTGTGTACAAGAGTAAAGGCACCAGCAGAAAAGCCCACAGGCACAAAGGTCTTTTGGAACATGGGAACATGCTTGACTGTTGTTTTAGGTGGGCATAGAAACTTGGAGTTGCTGAGATCTAAAGTTCTGAACTCACATATTGTTCTGCATTTATATTTACTGAAGTACAGAATTGAGAGAAAAAGTGTTTTCCCTTGCAGCACCCTATATTCCTGTTTTTATGTTATTGTTTGTTTTACAACTTTTTTTCTGTTTAACGTTTAAATAAGAACAATTTAAAGTTCAGGCTGTCATTTTCGACAATAATACACTATAACAATATGGTCTGTGTTAGTCTCACATACTGTATCCCTTAGGAATTACTGTCTAGATAATCTGGGCCAAAATATTTTTTATAGGACTCTAAAAATGAAACATGGAATTGCAGCAGGGAAGCAGCAAAAGGTGGCATCAATCTATCCTTATATTCTGTTTCTCTACATAGATGGCTCTTAATTCTGAATTTTGTTTTCTAAATAGGGAAGTGGAGAATTATTTTAGTCATAAACAGAGGGCCAGTATTTCTCCAGTGAGGGTCAAAAACAAACATACAGTATGGTGCTACAAGGAAGAAACACTTGTGTACCCTGAAGGCATTTGTTTTCGTTTTGATGTGCATGCAATTTGCATAGCTCCTTTAAGTAATAAAACACTTCTCTTCCTTACTGTACAGTAGTTTCCTCATTCCTAGTTAGCTGAGTTTATAGTTGTTTAAAGGAACATTCTCAATAACAATAGGAATGAAATACATCGCCGTGTCAATCCGTTCTAAAACTTTGCTTTGTGAGATTGGACACATAAGAGCCATGACAATACCATCAGAGTGTTATGAAATGTACTAACTTTTAATATAACACAAGCATTGCATATAATGCTAATGTTTATAACCTCTACATATTATAGGAGCAGGAACTGTTTTCCCAAGCTGTCAAAAAATACTGTTAACCATAATCAGATGCGCTTGAAATATTTCTGAAAGTATCTACATCTCACGGAGACATGGTAGAGAACATTATGTAATAATCCCTTGCTTTACAGTGCAAACAACTAGACAAGTTTTCAATTATACTAGATTTAGTAATGTAATCATTACTAAATGATGTACATGTATTTTTTAATTAAATTTTAACTTAAAAACAAACTTATGTGTTAAGAAACATGTAGCACAAAATATTGGACCAAATGCTCATGCATATTCTAACAACTGTAACTGTTATGGATGGTGGACACTAAATGCAGGATAATTTTACCTTTTGTAGCCTACTATGACACTTTGCACCACAAGAGTTCTAGGTCCCTTTCCCCCCAACAGTTTCCTTTTATTTCTCAGAACCAACTGTGCACCTAGAGAGCAGGCAAAGTGGTCTTCCTACATGATATTGCATTTTGTTACAGTCTATCAATCTACTCATCACACAAAAGTATCCCCATAACCCAACAATTTATATAACTGCACCCCCCCCCCCTTCACACAGTGTACATACCACAACATATCCACAAGAGGCACTCACAGAACAGTACAAGAACCAATTTATCAAAACCAATGACCCAAAGAAAAAGTCCAGCAGCATTATCCTCACAAACCAAGATCCGGTCAGTGACCTGGTGTGCCTGTTTCTGCCACACCAAAGGAAAGGATGAAACTCCATGTTGTCCTTCAGTCAGTCTTTGACATCCTCTTAGAACCAGGTCATTCTTAGACATCTATCGTTGGAATGTGGTCCAACAGTGTGGTCCCTTATCCCTCCCTCCACCCTGTTTTTCTCCAAATCCAGCTTCAGGTAAGGTGAAGAGAGAAAGACAATGCCAGGACCTTCTTCTACTGCTCTCTTCCCCCGGGTGCTGTGGTGCAAACTGTGTTCTTCCCATTTCTGCACTCTGTGTGCTGTGTGAGTCCTCATGACTGGCGTTTTTGTCTTGGGTGTTGGCAGAGCTAACAGCTTGGGGCTGATTCACAAACTAACTGTATACAGAGGTCCAGGTGTAACGATGCATTATTTATCTTACCCCATATTTTCTGAGGCTCAGTTAGACATGTGGTCTTGTCATACCAGATGTCACCTCTGAACTATGTGGAAATTAAAGAGCATCTATACAAGTAGAACCTTTGATCAAGGGGAGAGAGCAAAGGCAAGAAATGTATCAACCTTTAGGGAGACACTGGTCATTCTCTGCAAACTTAAAGTCAATATAATCCCTGACACCTCCTGTCCCACACCCAATTTTGTCACTCTGTGAATTTACAACGTAACTCCTGTACTGTACCATAAATAAGCACAAATGTGTTATTGTTTTCCTACTATTGTCAATGCATTGGCTAATAACTTTAAGCACATTACTCAAATAACTAACCAGGAATGTAAAGAAACAATTAGAGACACAACATTTCAGAGGTGGAGCCTTCTTCAGCTGTCGTTTTTACAGTGTGCTCACAGTGTTCACATTATTGATTCATACTTAGGTACTGTTCTGTGCTATATTAAGGTGAAGTTTGGGTGTCTGAGGGAACATTTTTGAGTTCTGGAACCAATTGGAGATTATAACACAGGAAGTAATGGAAATTCAAATTTTGCCATAGAATTCACCTCACCTTATTACATTGAGGAAGAACAAATGAAGCCGATATAATAAGTGATTACTACATATATACTGTATAACAGATCTAAAAACATTTGCTTTGCCATTATACAGTAAAAGGCATCTATCAGTAGTGAGTATATTATGCGATTTCTAGTCTTAGATATGGTCCCAACTTGATTTGTGAGTTCAAATACAAACTATGACCCTGTATATTTGTTTCAATGAAAGCTGTATGTTGCGAATGAGTGTGATTCTCCTGGGGTCTTATTTAATAAACATTATACTTTGGGTAAGAAGTAACCGTGTCAGGAAATGATTTAATAAACATGGGAGACAGGAGACACTTTCTGTTAATTTTTCTGTTTCATTCACCAACAACTGACAAATTTGAGTTTGCAAAGCTTCCTTCACAACTATGGAAGATTCCCATGTGCTCTGTAGTAATTATACCTCCTGTGAACTGATAAGAACATTACAGGACAGACATAACATAACAGCAAGATGCTTCAAATATCTCAGACGTGAAGGATGCTAGATGTAGATTTCATCTGAGATTCAGTCTCTGAATGGGGAATTCAGAGTTTATGACGTTTCACAGATACAAAAAAAAAAAGAAAATAAGCACTGAGACCAAAATAAAAGAAGGTGAATTTGGAATGAGTGAAGGTTTTAGAATGTATTTAAATATAAAGTGCAACATTTTGCAAAATATAGAAGAAGAAAATGTGTAGTATTATTACAGCACCAGTATATTGCTCAGAGAGTTAGTTGTGTCTCTGGTGACTTTCTATTTTCTGCTTGGATTTGGTTACATTTTGCATAAATTGACATTGCAGAGAGGTACATCATGAAGGTAGAATAGCATACTGTGTTAAGTGTTTGTCTTCTGTTTTCCCTATCTATGAGTATGCCTTTTTTAAATAGACATTAAATACATTTGTTAACATCATATTATCTAAATTGAACTTGTTGTGGTTGTTGAAAATTAAAAGTGTACGACTAAATTATTGCATTTAAAAATACTGTTTTTTAAGAAATACCATTCCACTGAAATGATGTGATTTCTTTTCCTGTTTGGATAATCCCTCATTGCCTCATCTGTGAATGATGAGCTTCCAGAAGATAGATATATTTTCTACTAGTGGCATGTTTTGTTCATTGACTACTGTATGTTTTGAAGTTCCCTTCAAACACTGAAACTTCCAGTCTTTTAGTAGGTAACACAAATATTTAGTCAACATGAGTTTTTACTTCACTGATGTAAATTGTTAATAGTTGTGATGTACCTCTGTATTTTGTGTATGATTGACATATACTGTACAGGGACATTCAATGTTTATTAGTTTAATACATGAACATATTTTTGTGCTGCATATTTTGCTTATTTTCCAGAATTTACGCAAGAGCAAATGCCTTTATCGCTATTACAATATATACAGTATGCACTGAGAATGTGAAAGAAGAAAGTTTTCAGTTCTATATTAATGTATCTTAACCTTAATTTTCTTTAAATTAATTTTAAGGACACGTTTTATCTTACTAAAGCAATGAAAACACCTAATGTTGGAGAATGTCAAAGATGTAAGGTCTTTGAATGCATAATGCATGAAAGAGGGATTTAACAAACTTCCCTTTCCAGCGTACTCCCTGTTGAGCCCACTGTTTTTTTGTCTATTCCATTTACCATAGACTTTTCATCAGCCTGTAATTTCTGTTCTAATACAGGCAGGGGGCTTTTGCATTTCTGTTTAATGTCAATCTGCAATAGAAGGAGGACTATTCTTGAAAAACAAATCAGATGACTGTTTGCCTCTGTCACACGGAGCAGTAAATTGGGCTGCCTTCTGAAAGCTCATTTTTCTAAATATTTCACCAATATTAGATATTTTGTCATGTCATGAGCTTCGAGATGGTAAATGGAGCTCTGCATTCCCAAAGTCTGTGGCAGTGGAGAAATGTTATTATTGGTGCATTACATGTTTTAGGGCAACTGGTAACTTCCAGTCTGACCCAGATAGTGAACCAAAGTGTTAGAAAAATAAAATAAAGCCTTAACTTCAGTGCTAGGGATACCAATTTTTTGTTAAAAGATAAAGTTTTCTCATTGAGTCCCTGAAGTTATGCAAAAAATGTACTGTAGACTTGAACTTTTTCCAAAAATCTGCATTGCCCATGTGAACGCAGACTCGCAATCCCAGGTTGCTATGGCAACCTGCCACATCTCATGCGGCCTGAATCTTCCACTTGGGCTGTACAGACTCGTTATGGGAATTTACCTACCCCTGCTTAATGGGTACTTACCTCGTTTCTCTGGGTATTTAAGTCCTGCCTGCTTTTTACACTGACACTCGGCCATTGGGTTTGCTTCTCTGAAGTTAAATGCCCTCCTTTCTTTGCTTCCTCATTCCTACTTGCTTCATCATGTTCGGACTCTAGCTTGCTTCCTCATTTACCCTGCAGATGTTTCGACTTCTGAGTACTGGGTTTTTCCTTATGTTACTGACCAAGCACTCCTGCTCTACTGCTCTCATGGCAGGGCTGCTTATTTCACCTTAGCCTGTCAGATAGCATTCTGCTCAGAGCTCTGTGCGTGGAGTCACCCTCCAGCTCCATGACTGCTGACCCCTGCAGGTTAGTGTGCATCCTAACAAAATCAAATCAAAATGAGGCACTGCCGAAACTGAGCTAAGGATTTTAAGCACTGTTAAGCACACACATGTGTATAATGAAATTGTGTAATATTCCTTTATTGACATATACAATTGTTAAAATTGAATGATTTGTACTTTTTTTGGCTTTGTGGTTTCACAACCACATCATAACCAACTTTTCCAGAAAAAACATAAAATGGCCACGCAGATGGTCTTAACATACTTATTATACAGACCTGGACTAAAAGCTGGCACTTGGTTCTTCAGTGCAAGAAAAGGTGAATCCACAGACATAAAACTGTGCAGTAGTTTCTAGACCCAGTGAATTTCAGTTCAAAACTTTGTATTCCTTACTCTTTGTCAACAGAGGATGGTGGAAAAGCTCCAGATAGGCAAGGATTTGCAATCTGCATGCACTGCAGAAATTAATGGTCTTATTGACCAGAAATGCAGGTGGAGGTCAAATTCTGATGTTGCACTTCTGCTTCCCTGGCTTCTCAGAGTTATCAGTTTTTAATTCTATTTCCACTTCAGGCAGTTTCTTCACCATTCTGTTGTCTTTGAGTGGTTTACTGTATGTTAAAGTGACAAGTTTATAAATCCTTATTTGTAAGTTTCATATTATTTTGGAACTGAAACAGCTGTGTTATAGGCTATCATTTTGCAAGATGTTTCTTAAATTGTTACACTAACTTGATCAGCTTCTTACACATTTTCTACATGATGTTAAGACATTATCTCTGATTCAGAAAGCAGAACAGAGTAAAAATCTATAAAAATATATGCATTCGTTTTGCCATTCATTCCTATATACTGTATCTGCTAGTGTGCCTGCAGAAAGAATGCTCTTTTCAAGCAAATAATCAGTGACATTAAACTAGAAAAAGCACAGTGTGAGAGTGTATGAGACTACTATACTGTACATTACATGACAGTGTTTTTGGATGTTTCGTTCCAAAAGGATGAATGATTAAGATCAAATTTAGAAATTTATAGGCAGTTTATAAAATTTGAGAGAATTCATTCAAGATAAGTGAAATAAAATTAAAATCAAGAGTAAGTAAAAACATAAAAAAGTTGACTTGAAAGAAATTCTATTAACAACTTTAATCTGCTGCAATCTTCTAGTAAGGAATGAATTATACCAAAATATCAGATGTGGGTTGGTCTGTAATTGAATCATTTGTGATAATAAGGTGTCTGTTTATATTGTGTTAAAAGCTGAAAATGTCAAGGAAAAGTACTCTTGAATTTTTTTTTTGTCTGTCCAGATGCTTTAAGATAAAGTGGGTGGATCAGTGAGATGCTGAAAAAGACCTCTCCAGAGATTTAATCAAAACTGACAACTCATTGTGTTCTCTTGAACAGGTTTGTTTAGGGAGGGGTATGATATAGAAGGTGTTACATACTACATACTAAGAAAACTGGAAATCGATTGCCACACCGGCACTAATCCTCTTGGAAAGAACTTCAAAATAAATGCACTTGCTGCATATTATCAGGCCCAGCCTTACAAACATTTGTACACTGAAAAGTATTCAGGACTTGGTCTAATGAGAACCTGTTTGAAGTAAAACTAACTTTAGAATATTAAAACATTTGTGTTTGCTTTATCATACAGTATCTAGTAAAAAAAAAAACAAATTTAGCATAGTAGCATAAATAGTTTCATTATCAATCACTATCAGTTCCTAACTGAAGATATTCGAGTCATTCTTTTCATACTGTCTTAGGCAAAGTTCGCAGGTTATTAGTTTTAAAAACATTCCCTTAATGCTGCTTATGTGCGTGTTTTCATTCTCATTTTAATTATTTTTCCGTTTCATTCATGTCACCAAAGTCCTTATTTTTAAAAGTGAGCTTCTTTGCATTCATGGTGTGTTTAATGTCCTTTTTTATATGTCTTTTTACTTGGACTCACCTTTATATTTCTTTGTGGGAATAATTGATTGTACACAAAAATTGATGTACTATGTAGTCATTGGTGTTATGTCATCTAAGGTACCTTGGTGAAATACCTCTGTATTTCTGACAAATTGGTCAGTCAGGGAACGAATATTCCAACTGCCCCTCATTTGTTCAAGGCATGAATAATGCAGACCCAACTGTAAAGCTGTTTTTATATTGACAAGGATATTGCAGGCAAATATACAGTACTTGCTGAAATTACGATCATTAATTTAACTGTTACACCTGTGAGAAAAAGGTAGTACCACAATATTTTTTTGTGATTTCATATTTAAAAGATGTTTAAGCTCAAACAAATTATATGCTTAATTATATGCTGTACAATATGTCTGTAACAGAGTTAACAAGTAAATACTGTTTTCATAAATGATAATAACAAATAACACAATTTGGTTTTGCCTCTTGTGTATTTGAAACCAAATGTTATCACAAAATAACAAAAAAAATTTTGTTAAAAAATATTGTCTACTATTTTTAACGTTTCACAAACACTCAAAATATAGCCATCATTTCATGAGAGATGTCAATCAATCCAGAAACCAGTTATTCTATTGGTCCATTGTCTTTTTGTCTTTAGAAATATGCTCTGCTGTATAATGGAAAATGAAAGTTCCTATCAAATAAACAATTCACAAAGCAACACTTGTAGGTTTTAATTTAGCCTGTGACACTAAATACTGTACATGTACTGTTCCACAAATTCAGTAGTTCAATCAGAGTGACACACCACTTCCATAATCATTCAGGTTGTGAGGATGAAAAACTTGTTAGTGTTCTTACAGTGAAAAGCAGGGCTCACAAACTTTATTGCAAGGATGAACCTCTGTAGTTAATATTCACATCAAGGCTCACAGGCTTAAAAAGCATTTCCCCTTACCACTTTTTATTCCCTCTTGGGAATAAGCCTTTGGAATAAAATTAATCCCTTTTATTACCCCACGCTTATTTATGTAACCATAAGAGTTGCCAGTTTAGCCTTGAAAAAGGATCATCATGAAGCAATTTCATTTTCTTAAAAAAGATTTAACTTAGCATGACATGATAGTTTTTGGCTGTGTTGACATTTTTTAAAACTGAAGAAATAATAATATACTATTTTATTTAGAACCATTAAAAGAAGAATCTAAAAGCATTCTACAGTAGGTGAAAAAGCACATCTAAGAAGTTCTACCATCTTTAACCATTCAGAATTTCTGAACCACAGCAAGAGAAAGACAGATTGACAGAAAGAAAGAAAAAAATTAACCCCAGTTAGAAAATCTTGTGTGCCCTAGTGAGCAAGTAAAATCACCTGTTTTTGGTGATCAGAATTGTATGTGATATTCTAAATAAGGTCTTAATTATACATTATATAATTTTATCATGACATTTTTATTAAATTTTTAATTTTAAAGTCCAAGCATTTTAACTACTGTATATTTCCTAACAAGTTGTTTGATTGTTTTGTTTTTATTATTTCACATTGTCCCACAACCCATATTGAACATAAGAAAAAACTTCTCAACCATGTTGTTTAAGTTGATACCCTTTCAAGAAATTATTGGATGAGATCCTTGTATTATTTACCTGCTATCAAACAAGATAGATGGGCAAGTTGGACAGAATGGTCTCCTCTTGTTTGCAACATTTTTATGTCATTATTATCTAGAAGATGAACATTTTATATCAACATAAACACCAATAACATCTTTATACTGTAAGTAGCCTCTTCTATTTCAGTGTTTGCAATTTTGTATTTGTAACTACCTGCTTGCAAAACTCTGCATTTGTCTACAGCAACAGCATCATTTGCCAGTTATTTAATGTCATCTGGCAATTTAGTTTGTATTAACCCATTAAATACATAATTCTAAACATTCTTTCACTATCAGGTTTAATGTCCTAAAATTTCAAACTAATTTCTAATAAAATGACTATGCTGGTACTGATATAGTATTTTCATTTTAGCAGTTGTGTGTAGTGTATAATACAGATTATTCCATGTGGATTTTTTCCTATTTTTAAAGGCAGTGATTTAAAGATGTATTGCAACCTTCGCGTTAAATCAGGGGAATGGGCGGCATCATATAATATATTTTTACAGTATATTTGATAATACAGTATATACATTTGTTAAGTCATTAATACTCTTCAAATGAGGCACTGCAAAAGCTATGGACAGAATTAATGTTTAAAGTGTTCAACAACTTACAGTATGCACATGTCATCGTTAAACGTTTTTTGATAGCCACTGAATGCTGTTTGCTTTAACGTATGCATTAAAAGGGTTTGGACTTCAATCAATCAAGCTGTGTAGTTGCCTCGGTAATTACATTTCTGAATACACCTTTTTATTTCTCTTTGAAAGGTCCTTGTTGCCTGTGGGTCTTGATGGAGAGAGAATAGATTGGAACAGGAAAAAGTTGGCTGGCAGCTCTTTTTTCAAAGAAATTAGTTTGAAACAATAGCTTTCCTTTTGATTACTAATTATCTTGTTTGATTGCTCTTCTTAGAGTTTCTACAGTAAATCAAGCCATGACTTTCTGAAGGTCAGTCTTCAACTATTGTTGTTTCTTCACTTAAGTTAAAAATTATGTAAATTTCTAAAAATTAGTTCATGATTTGCCAGGATTGGGCGCCCAGTGCTGCTTTGTAATGGATGCCTCATGCTTCTTTTAGCGGCATACAAGAGTGGAGTCCCTGGTTTCACTACAAATAAGTAAACTCTTTTTAGAGAATAACTTCAAAGGTCTTATGACGATCATTCCCTTTTCACATTGACCTCTAAAGTAACATTTTTAATGATATACAAAGTCTCGCAAGTCCTTCTCCAACCATCCTTCAGAAATGTGTTAGAAGATATTTAAGCCAGGTTATTATTTGAGGATTATGTTTTCTTCAAGGATAATCTTACCTGTGGGTGCAGTTACAGTTTGGGCATGTGTTCCTGAGTAAGATGGGTATTCTTGGTTGGTGATGTAGTATATTACATGTTGTTCCTACTTTTCTGTCTCCTGTTCTCCTTGTAGGGTTTTGAACTGATGAGAACTTTGCACTAGACTATGACTTTGAACTAGGCAACATGCTAGTTCAGAAGATCCTTCATATCACACCAGTTCTAATGTTTTCTGGAAGAGATTTCAAGGGTAACATCACATGTGCTCATGATGATGAACTTGGGAAACCCCAAGCATGATTCTTTCATTAAGGCACCAGTGGAAGATGTTTTGCTTGATTTGGTTCTTGAGTCTTTTGACATTGATATTATGTGAACAGTGCTTATTCTTCAGGCATCAAATGGGAGCAACTGTGATGGTCATGACAAAGTGGAATAGTAAGTAATGTGTTCAGAAGTTGCCAGTTTGTGGCATAGCACTAGTGACATAGCCATCTTTGCAATCATAGGTATGAACAATGATACAATTGATAAAGGTGCAGCACTTAGATTAAATGTATTGTCATGATATTGTGTACTGTTTCAGTACGACAGGGTGTTGGTGATAGTAAGTTCATTATCCATTCACCTGGTCAATAGGAGAAGAACCCTTCCTTGCCAGTGATTCAGTTCCAGATGTTTGAGTCTATTCCAGCCCATCAGAAGGCTGATTTTATTTCCTTCTTGTATAGCAGAAAGGATGATCAAGGTTGGAATTAAATTCTTTCATAGAAAGATTTAATTTAAAGGATTTTATGAAGTACTTTGATTCCAAAGTATAAGCGATTGAGCTTTTGATGAGTTCATTTTTAATTAAAAAAAAACAACTCTACAAAGTCATTGTTCTTCTCATTTATCCTATTAGAAAAAAAGGATAGCTACCTACTTTTTTCTTGAGATTCCAAACTTCCAAACTACTTGCCAAGTGTCATTCAAAGCAGAAAAGGTTTCAGGCCATGATTGAAGTGCATTGCTCTGGGCTTTTGCTATTAGGGATTCCAAATCTATTGTTTTCAGAAGGAAGTTTGCAAAGTGTAGGACTGCAAAAGATAGGAGGTCATTAGGTATGTCTAGCTCATTTGGATTTTGGTAGCTAAGTGATCTAAGGATTTCTTCCAGCCATTTGTGACTGCAGTAATGATGATGCCAGAGGACATGATTATCCAGTCAGGATACTGAGATACATGTTAAGGGCACCAGTTCTAACTCCCTCATTATGTGGGGTAAGTAAAGAAAATCCTTAAAGAGTCTGCTCAGTTGCAATTACAATGACTAGCTCTTTTATAGGTTTCTCAAGAATGCACAATTCAATTCAATTAACTAATGTTTTCTTTATTGAACTAAGGCACTGAAAAATGGATTTATGCTCTGCAAGTCTATAGCAGCAGTGATCTTTAATTTGTTTAGTTTATTTTCACAGAAATCATTGTACTTTAAAGAATTAAAGCATTTCATTTAACAATGTTACATACCACTATAGAATATAAGTCATGACTCTGCTCTCAGACCAGTTACTGACTCAGAAGTCTTGGATTCAATGGGTTAGCACATTCCTCAATCTTGGAGCACAAGAAGAGAACACTTTATCGCTTAGGGTATGAATAGTGCTCTTTAAGGCATGAAATAAATGAATAACATTTGAGCAAAGAATATGACCAGAAAACACACTAATAAGATAAAGCTATTTAAATAGGAATACGTTTAGTGATGGCTTGGTAACTAAAGTAAGAGAATTGTAAATGTGACCTCCCTCATTATTATACTTGTTTTATAACCTAAAGCCAGTTAATTTATTGGAGACAAAATATCCTATTGTTATTCTAGTTGGCTAATCTTTCTCTTTCTTAGTCTTAATCTTTGTGACTCCCATTTTATCCCTGGCCATGTACAGTATATATAAAATATTTTAAATAAACATAACTCGATATTGCTAATATTATTTATCCATCCTCCCATTTTCTTATGGCTACATCTAATACAGGGTCTGGCCAGGTAGCCAGAGACAAGCATCAGGTGCAAGGCAGGTTATATGGCCAGCAGCCATATCACTCTGCAACTCACAACTGGCAACCCACTGATGCTAAGCAGGTGTGAGCCTGGTCAGTACCTGGATGGGAGACCTCCTGAGGAAAAACTAAGGTTGCTGCTGGAAGAGGTGTTAGTGGGGCCAGTAGGTCACACTCACCCTGTGGTCCATGTGGGTCATAATGCTCCAGTATAGTGATGGGAACACTGTACTGTAAACAGGTGCTGTCCTTTGGATGAGATGTAAAACTGAGGTCCTGACTCTCTGTGGTCATTAAAAATCCCAGGGTGTTTCTTGAAAAGAGTGGGGGTGTAACCCCAGTGTCCTGACCAAATATCCCATTGACCCTTACCAGTCATGGCCTCCTATCATTGGATTATCTAGACAGTGATGCTAACCACAGCAATTCTGCTATTTAGTTTATTTCTTTGGATAACTCAAACATAACATTGGCAAATAGAATGCATTTTTAATTATTTTAATTATAATTCAGAAAAATTTGTATTTTTGGGTGCTATATTTTTCATTCTTTCGATATGTATGGCTCTTTTAAGACTCTTTGTGTAAACTGCCTGGATTTAAACATTTGGAAAATAGTTCATTGTTTGCGTTAAGCAGGCTTATTAATTAATACAGTGGAATGACAATGCTTTATAGCACTGTTTTATCAGAGCTCCTGGGTCTCTGGTTCACCTCCAAACCAGGGTGTTTTCTGTGTCATGTTGGCTTTTCCCGTCTGTATTCTTGTTGGTCTTCTCTGGGTGCTCTTGGTCTTTTCTCCTTCTGTAGGAATGCTGGTAGGGTGAAGTGGTAATCCTAAATTGTCCGTGTGTGTATGTGTGCCCAAATACAGACTGGTGTCCCATCTGGATTTTCATAATTTGTACCCAATAGAAGTGGTTATCCGAGAATCAATGGATTTTTAATATTCAGCCGTTAATCTACTTGTAATTTGACTAGACATTGACAGAAAATACTTTAGAATTCAATGTTTTCAAGAGATTTGTGAAAAAAACAATTTGTTTTGTTTACTGACATTTTAAATTTGTTTTCCTAATTTCAAATTTAAATCCTTTATATAAAGTATTATTTATCTTACAGTCTTGTAATGTCTTCTAGTTCTGGACTTCCAGAAGCTAAATTATTGAAGTGTTCCTGATTATTATCAGGTCTATATTGTAATTATCTTGCTTGCAGTGAAATTTGCTAATTACACTTTGTCAATGTAAACAAGTTATATATAACTATAGAGTGTTGACATACTACTCTTTATCCACACCATGTGCATTATTTTAGAACTAATTTCATTTTATTTGCTTGGTGGCATGCACTTTATTATTATTATTTCATCTGTACAGTTGCTCTTTATGCTTACATTTCATGCAAATGTCATATGTATTGAAAGTCACCCTCAATAATGGCATCTGCAGTACTAAGGAAATACAAAACTACTAAAGTTATTACTATCTGAAGAATAATTAATTCAGGAGCTATACAGTATGTGGGAAATTTTTACAATATAGCTCATTAGAAAGAGTACAAGCTGAAGGACAGTGGTTTGAGAAGGATGTTTATATGTACAAACACACATATTAAGATTACAGAAGCTCTAATAATGGTGTTGTGAACAGAATCAATTCACAAAGAACAGACAGCAGAGTGTACACATCTTCAGTAGAGAATGAAACTGATTTGCTTGTATAAAGTTGGATAATCATAGCCAAAGACAGCTAATGACATACATGTATATTTTTCATAAATTTAAATTCCAAGTCCCTCTATCTCTTAAAAATCCCAGTTAAACTTTCTTATAACACATGTTGTATTTATGCTAATTTTATTCTTAGGAATTGCTGTCACTATACCTTCTACTATTGGTCCCATTGAATGCAAGACACTTGCTTCATTTTGATCCTGTGTCTGTGCTTCAGGGCCTAGATTTCAAACATGATTGCTGAGGTACGCAGAACGCACTGTGAGCAGAAATAATAATTTCCCCTGTGCAAAACTGTTTCATTCATGTCTCATTAACTCCAAGTTGCTCCAGTGTGGTAATGGTGGCTTTGTGTTGAGTGTAACACATCCTAAAAGATTGTTTCAGATACCCAGGGGCTTCACTATTTTTAGTACAGAAAATGCAATGAGGATTGAAACAAGCTTGGAAATTAACTGTTTGAGACATTCAGCTTTAAATATTTTTGAGATAAACCCTATTTTAAATATTTTATGTGACATAGCATAGCAAATAGCTGTTGCTATAGAGCATAACTTATGTATAAACTGTACTGTACATACAAAAATAACAGCGTATGAGGTTGACTTTCAAGAAACGTTTATCTGAGGGATTATGAACCCTCAATGTGAAGTTAGAACTCCCTTATGTGTTTTTTGTAAAATAGCTCTAATTGAATTTCATAATTGTTTACTTCATTATGTACAGTATGTGAGATCCTGTATAGGTGATTGCAAATACTGATTCAATTGCTTTGGTAACATACTGCAAGCGCAGACACTACAAACAAAGTTAAAATTTAATAAGTGCTAAGTAATATGTACTATACCAGTAGGAAGGATGTGTATTTCAAATGCCAATGGTGTGGTAGAAAACTGGAAAATGCAAATTAATTTAATTAAAATATAAATTTAATTTAATAAAATTAATAGTAATAGTTAGGAGTAGATTTTAACTCAGGGGAAATAATATTTCAACAATATATTAGTAAGAGCTTATTTGGAATATTGTACATGGTTTTGGTCACTAGAGAGTTATTGCTGCACATGTGAGCAGCCAAATAAATTTATATGCTGAAACAAATGGCAAAATCGGACAGAATAAGGAAGCCAAATATTTTCACCCAAGAACAGAGCTGATTACGTGGGGACTTGGTTCAGGTATTCATAATCCTGAAGGATACCTACTGTAGAGTACATTGCACAAAATTAATAACAATTAACCCAGTTCTTCTGGTTCCATCTCTTAACCCAGTCATACCCCTCTTGTGAGGAGTTGATCCCAGCTGTAATATCCATAGCCAGTTTATGCTCTTCTCCCTAAATGCAAGGACTGCATTCATTTTTGCTATTAACTCTTTACTTTTGACACAGTAATTAGTGTGGCACCCCAGACAGGTACTTCAGGAGCTGGCTTGTACTTGTAACTCTTGCTGTCATCTGCTATGTCTCTGGACAGGACAACCTGTGGTTAAGGCTTTCTGCTGTGGATGGGGCTCACTCAGTTTCTCCCAGCTAGGAGTACTGAAGGTCAGGCTACTGTCTTCCTTCATCGCCCAGACCAGCTTCCCGCAGCCTTGCATGGGCAAAGCTGTGCAGTCGAATAGACTTGCACGCTAGGAAATGTGTTGAGTTATTCAGTCCCCATTTCCACATGCCTAGAGATGTGCCTTTACTCTGGTCTTACTGTATGTTGAGAGGGTGTTCTCTGTTCTGAGGTTTTGCTTTGTTTGGAATAAAGTTATTTTTTTATCTAGAATGGAAATACATACTTTGCGTTTGATAATACTTCAAATAACATATAAATAGTTATTGAAATTAATATAGCATCTTATGTGAGCAAATTCAGAATTATTAGTGTAATTCAGTTGTGTATAGATACACAATGTTTTCTTTTGTTAGGACAGATGTAGAAACCATTATTCACTGAGTATTTCAAGGTATTTGTAATGCATCTTATTTTTTACTGATTGAAACCAACACACCATCACATCATTACAGCTGCCAGAAACTGGTGGAACTTGGACAACAATAACACCTGTGTCACCTTACTTTTTCACATTTTAAGTGGCCTTTCTTGGTCTTTCAGACCTCCTCGGGAATCCTAGCTCTTCCTCGTTGTTCTCTTCTCAGGGAGGACTGCACTGTCCTCTTGCTGCAAGGACTTCGCTCTACTGTACTGTATGTACGTAACTCACAGTCCCTTTGGGTGAAGAAATACGTTCAGCTCTCAGTTTTAAATGCACGTCCATGTGGTTTTCACTTGTGCCTTCTGATTCTATTCATGTTGCACTGTTCATTAGAAGAAATCCACTGAGTTGACTTTGTCAGTGCCTTTAAGGATTTTGAATAGTTGTATTAAGCCCCCTCAAAGTCTTCTCTGTCCAAGACCTAAATAGCTCCTTTGGCATTTTGGTGTTCAGCATTCCCTTAAGACATGGAATGTACAGGAATGTATCTGGTTGTCATCTCTCTCTGGATTGATTCAAGAGCAGCAGTATCTTCGGTATAGTCTGTTGACCAAAATTACAATGAGACCTTACTAGTGCATTGTACAATTTTATCTTAACATCCAAACTTCTATGCTTTTAAGTATAAATCCTAGAATTTCTGTTACCTTTTTAAAATTTTTCTGAATTCACTACATTTTCTGCATTGTCTATAAAATTTTAAAATGTGTACACGTAAACATTGAAGTCTTTTTCATGAGGCAGCCTCTTCTAGCTCAGTGTTTCCTGCACTTGTGTACATTATAATTAATACTATTAATTGCTTACACTTTACACTTTCTGGACACTCCACTCAAAGCACTTTACAGGTAATGGGGACTCCCCTCCACCACCAACATGCAGCCCTACCTGGATGATGTGACGGCAGCCATAGTGCACCCTAACTCTCACCCCACATCAGCTATTAGTGGTGGAGAACAGAGTAACAATGCCAATTCATAGATGGGGATTATTACCATGACTGATAAGGGCCAATGGGAAATTTGGCCAAGTCACCAGGGTTACACCCCTACTCTTGTCAAGAAGCACCCTGGGATTTTTAATTACCACAGAGAGTCAGGACCTCCGTTTTACATCTCATCCAAAGGACGGCACCTTATTACAGTACAGTGTCTCCATCACTATATTGGGGGCATTAGGACCCACATAGACCACGGGGTGAGCGCCCCCTGCTGGCACCACTAGCACCTCTTTCCAGCAGAAACCTTAGTTTTTCCCAGGAGGTCTCTCATCCAGGTACTGACCAGGCTCACACCTGCTTAGTTTCAGTGGGTTGCCAGTTGTGAGTTGCAGAGTGATATGGCTGCTACATTAAGCATAGTTTGCCAGATGTTTGTCCAATGTTGAATTTTAACCACTGTTAATATTTTTTTAGTTAATTGCTGTTATCATCTGCAAAAGTGACTGATATACTACTGTATGTAAACCATTATCTAGATTGATATAAATTAATTTATATCTTCCTAATTTATATAGATTGATATAAATTAAGATGAACAGCAGTACTAGCACAGATCCCTGTGGCACTCCACTAATTACATCACTCCAATTTGAGCATTCACCTCTTATCTGTACCCACTGTTTTCTATTTAATAACCAATTATCAATTGAAAAGCGTTTCCCTGAATGCCTGCCAGCTGCAAATAGAGAATAAATCATTCATGAGGAACTTTATCAAAAGCTTTCTGAAAATCTAAATGCACCATATCACATGCCCTATGTGTATGCATTTCTATTTTTGCTTGTTCAGTGAATTCTTACAAGTTGATTAGGAAAGATCTGCTGTTTCTAAACCAATGTTATTTCCTAGGATATTATTTCCATCTAAGTAATCCTCTAGTTTAATTCTTTCATCATTTCCATTACTTTACATAACATAGAAATCAGACTTATTGGTCTGTAATTACTTGGTTCAGTTTTCACATACAGAGACATGGCCACTACATCAGCAATTCCTTAGATTCTTTGTTTTTTTTAACCACTGTTGGAAGTATTGCATCAATGGCTTATGATTAACATCTCTCATATCTTGAGTGCACTTGACATGCCATCAGGCCCCGCGAATATATTAATCTTAGGTGTCTATAGTACCCAAACACTTCAATGCTAATGCTAGCCAATACAGAAATGTGTCCTTCCACTGCCCGAAGAATATTGATTTCTTCCTTAGTGTAAAAAGTGAATCTTATCGCTAACTCTTCATTCTGTTCATTAATCACCAGGCATTGGTGTATTGAACTTGATTAACTCCATGTCACCCAGACCTTAATCTTCTCTTTCACTGATCAATTCAACTTAACTCTTAACTCTTTCTCTCCGCAAAACACCACCATCTTTGTTGCATCCACTAACTTGTCCCAGCTGATCCTTTTTGGCCAGGAACTGCCATGTGCATGTCCATCTTTGACACTAACCTTAATAATCCTATGCTGTATCTTCTCAAACCTCCATAGCTCACAGAGTCACAAAGGCCTGTAAAACAGCCTGAGCTGTTGCTAATGGGATCCTTTTGAGCTCAGTCTCCTCCATCCTGGCTGGAGCTGAAACACAAAGTGAAAACCTGGTCTTATAAGCCTCTTAATTAGACCAGAGGAGTGACTAATTCCAGGCAGAGCCTATCCTATTAGTTCCCCTTCCCTCATGGGGAATCCCACTCTCTTTGAGTGCTAATTCTCTTTCATATTATACTGTAGTTGTGCCTCATTCTTCAGGTTTTCCAAATGACGTGTCCATTTTGGTTCAAGGCCACATCACTGGCCCTGCTCTCTCATATTGTCAACTTGCACTACCACACACAGGGAAACAACAAATAATTGGTTTTAAAAATAACAGTAACATGCACAATATTGGACATTATTTTTTCTTGTCTTGTGAGTCTTCTCAGAAAACATGTTGCAAAATCACCCTTACGCTGCAGAGAATTACAATTGCAATTAACTTCATAATTCATGAAATATTTAATTTTCATGACACCAAAATAAATCAGTAAAACATGGAAAAAGAGAAATTATGTTTCCAAATGAGCTTTAAACTGAATTTTTCTAGAGATAGAAGTAACTTGCTGTTTGTTTAGAGGTAATGTTCAATTGTCTCAGTATCTGTCAGAAGGCAGAGTTGTGAAAATTTACATAAATTTTACTGGCAGAGGGGTGGCTCTGTGGCTAAGGATCTGCGCCTGTGGCTGGAAGGTTGCCGGTTCAAATGGTGTAGCTGGCAGAGGAATCCTACTCTGTTGGGCTCCTGAGTAAGGCCCTTAACCCCAACTGCTCCAGGGGTGCTGTCCAATGGCAGACCCTGCACTCTGACCCCAGGCTCTCTCCCTGTCTGTGTGTCTCATGGAGAGCAAGCTGGGGTATGGGAAAAGATAATTCCTAATGCAAGAAATTGTAAAGGGTTAATAAAGTGATGTTATTATTATATTATTATTATAAAGAATTACAAACTTAGATAATATGTTTTTTGTCCACTTTTTCTATCCAACAGAATCACCTTCTGCCATCTCCCATTCCAGAGTAAGTGGCTATACGTGGGCACAGAACGAGGAAACACACACATAGTGAACGTGGAATCATTCATCCTCTCTGGATATGTCATCATGTGGAACAAGGCAATAGAACTGTGAGTATCCTTTACTTGAATAATTCTGCTTGAGCACCAATTCCAGTGCAATGCTTCATGTTGATCTCAATATCCTTTTGGACCAGTGCATTTCTCACAATGTTGTTCAAGCCTTTAAATGTAAAATTAGTCTTCTACCACAAATGAGCCAGAACCATCGATAAGCTCTCTAATTTTGCTATCTTCAAGACGCTTGCCATAATGGTATTGTGGAGCAGGCAGCTTGCCACCAGCTGGGGTTTGATCACTGTCTCTCAGGCACCTACCAGCAATGAGCCTGTCAGGTTCCTAGGAGATTAAATCACCATATTGGGAGATTAAGTCACCGAATTACTGCAATTAATCATCAGTAATAATGGATATGCCTTTGTTTCAACATTCTTCAGCAGGATTTCTTTGATTATGTCTCTTGTTAAAAGAAAATATGACTAAATTGATGCATTTTTTTATATTTTTAATATTTGATGATGATTATGATTATGATTAATCAAAAACCAGAGCTAAACAAATCCTCCTACCACCAACCCGCTTCCTCCTATCCCCACCCACAACAGCAACTCACACCTACAGAGGTGAATAAGAAAAAAATGGGAATAGAAAACATGTAAAAATATATACAGTATATAAACTAAAAGAATGATTTAATTAAGACAGTTTCTGATGCCCATGATCTAATTTTCTGTACCTTGGCACTGTGGGTATGGGCTGTGGAAAGTTCCAATAATAATACTGTATGTCAAGGGAGAGCACTGGAGGTCAGCCAACACTGTGCTTTCATTTCTTTGGAAGCTGTAGTATCTGCTAACCATATCCCTTTTTTTGCAAACTAAACACATTGACAAACTCAAAGATGAACTAGATGTGATCTACTGTAATTGTATCATTTAACTCAAACTGCTCCCTTAGTAATGGGTATTTTTACTTTTAAGATAAGTAAGATAAAGTTGGAACAAGCCAGTGTTTGCACATGCATAAATATTGTATCTTGCCGGGATAATGCTCTAACTTTTAAAACCTATTTGGAAATTACAAGCCCTCATTTAGACTTGGTTTGTTTTATTACAACCAAATGTGTTTCACATGTTCCTCTAGGTTTACACCAGTTTAAATGTGGGTCATTTGCAGCATGGCTTCTATGGATGGTGTTCTATAGATTGATGTCCTTTATTAGTCTGCCATACTGTATGTTTCATCACTGGCGCCCCCTATCGCACTCCTCATAGGGGTCGTCACTCTTTGATAGATTGTCCCTCTTTGCAGACCAGACACACACTTCTCTGGTTCAAATCGATTTGCAGATCCCTAATTGGGTAAACACCTTCCTATCTTCATAATCTATTGCAGTTCTCTGTGCCATCATTCAATTGCTGTAGTACTTTTATCAAATTGAACCTCCTGAGAGTGTCAACGACTTTGGGTGCAAGTCATTTCAATTTGCCACTGCCAGTGACTGGAACAAACAGCAGAGAAAGCTGGAACTATCCACTTCTTATCTGAGGGTGTTTTCAGCTGTATGATTAAATCTTGTCTGCCTGACACTTGTACTTGTTAAAACTGCCAAGCGCTGTTATGGTATGTGATTTTTATTGATTGTTCTATTCTTTCTTTCACTGCTTTGTCTTCTGTGCAATAATGCTGTAACCTGATGGCAAGGTCATCACTATTAGATGGGAATCTGTTCTCAACCATTTTATATGGTTAATAAAGGATCATTTATGAAAGATTTATTTATATTATACAGTATGTAGTTGCAATAAGCCAAAACAACGTGAGATTCAACTACGAAAAGTTAAAGATGTTATTGAGAATTAGAGAATTTCTTTAATTTTAATTTCTGTGCACCTCTACTGCATATATGTGACTTGTCAGGTTTGCATAAAGCCCCATCACATGTCTTGCAATCATGTGTAAGTGTAATGTTTCACCCTCAACAAGTTATTCGAACTAGTTTCCTTTGCAGGTTGTCAGAAAACTAACCTGACATCAATAGGTCATTATAGCACTCAAAACGTAGCTAGGCTGCCCTTGACACCATAAGGTTTTAGTCAGATCATTTACATACCACAAGCTTTAAAATTGTGTTTTTTTTTTACTGGCTTACAGTTAACACTAGCACCTGTAATCAGTCCACGATTGTGGTTAGTCAGCCCCAAAGGCCAGCTGTTCTTTTCCTCATCAGGGCTGTGATACTTATCAAAGGAATATAATATGAGCCTGTTGATAATTTCATATAAACATACCGTACTTAGCAATGTACCAGTTCATCCAGTGAACATTGTCTTAACAGCTCTGACTTTTTGATTCCTACTGTATGTTATCTAACTTTAGAGGCAGCAAAGGCAAAGGCCTAGTTTTTGCTCTAAATGCAACAGACAGCGCTTTCCAGGGGTCCCCAAAATAGTTTTGGACTTGCATGTGTACGGAGATGATATTTTATTAGTACTAATTCATCTTTAATTCATCATACTGTACATACCTGCATGCTCTTCATTGGTATTATTACCAGCTGACTCCTACAGATAAATTCCACTGGCAGGAAAAATGAACTGTTCAGACATCTTTTCTTTAAATTTGTTGGACCTACATTAATATTGAGGAGTCAGGTAAGCTCTCTGGAACATGAATCAACAGATTTTTTTTTAAAATGGTTGTTTTAATCAAGATTCAGATTGCACAGCTCATACACTTTTCAGTCATCGAGGCTGTCATTCGCTAAGCCTCAGTAGCTTAAATATACCCTCCACACCTTTTTTTTCATTTTGAGTTCCAGTTTTTGTGAATACCATCTTGTCTACTGATATACCATATATACAAACAAGCAACTAATACAATTACGGTGATACACTTCAAAAACATTCATCTTTGTTCTTTGGTATGAAAGACTCATACAGTCTTACAGTCACCTTAGAGCTCACCTAAGTGGTACACAAGGATGCATGCAGACCTGATTTTTTAAAATGAATATCAGTACCTAAAGAAAGTGAGAGTGTGTGGAGAGTTTTTCTGCATACCTGTTAAGACACTAACCTAAGCATCTACAGCAATGCAACATGTGCACGAGATGGGTAAAGGAGGCTTTAATTTCACAGTGACATGGATGAACAAATGAATGAATAGAACCAAGGTGTCTGCTCTTCTTGATGAGTATAAAAAAATAACAAAAACCCAACATTTTATCATCTTATACTCCACAGTTCCCCAATCTCTCACTCTGGTTTTCTGCACTCTGTCTTGATTGTTTGAGAAGACTTCACTTGATCATTACTGTATTTCTCTCTTGTAGGTATAACAACCTGAATAAGAAAGGAATCAGTATAGCCTCATTTTTCAGTTTCTGCCACTGATGTTCCTTTAGGTTTTCCTCAGTCTCTGTGAGGAAAGTTAAAATCTCCCAGAATAAATCACTTCTGATTTTGTATATGCATCCCTAATCATTACATTAGACAGCAGTATAATATCTGCAGTTGGTGTTACGCACCATATTCCAAACACTATTGCTTTTGTGAATGATTTTTAAAAGTCAAATTCATGTAAATTCTGAGACTCTTGATTCATGATCCATGTGCACATATGCTCTTTTTTATGTACAGAGCTACACCTTCACCTCATCTGTCTTTCCTGCCCCTTAAAAATGCTGTGGATTCACTAATGCTGTAATTGTCACCACAACTCTCTGTTAGCTACATTTCAGTGATTCTACCTGTAATTACAACATAATTGCCCACCAATGCAGCTGCATCTATCTTTTGCATTTGGTCCCTGTTAAACCTAGCATTTAGGTATATGCATTCAGTTATCCATTCCTCTGATGCTTTGTAATATTCTATCCATAAAATGGCTGTTAATATTCTCGAAAAATTCACATCCTTTGTACTGTATTTATTTTTGGACCTTGCAAATAGTTTTACACAATCTATATTAATTCTTTAAATGTAAACCTTTGCTGTCTTATTTTCTCTTTGTTTGTTGTTACTTCCCTCTAATTTAAACATTTTGATATATTTCTGTTTCTTTAGTAAAGATTTGTGTGACAATAGGTCTGATCACTAAAGCTAAAACAATCTGTGCACATTTTCTCTCCATTAGCTGGTTTTACATGAGCAAATTTCACCCATAGCTGTATTAGGTATTTCTATTAAAGCTTTTTATAGCCTTTGATATAAAAGAATAGTTGCTTTACAAGTATAGTAAGTAATATAAAAATGCCTCTCAGGTTGAGCAAGCTGATGTTTTGGAAATCAGCAAAGAGAATAGACATTGAAAGTTGAAATTTAAATTTAGGTAGACTTTTCATCACAAATATATTGTAAATTTAAAAAACTTCAGTTTTCAAATCTTTATACCGTTCATTATGCATTATTTTCAGATATTGCATAATGAAAGGTTATCGGATATTCAGTTACTCATACAGTATGTATCTATTCATGGTGTTCAGATGTACGGGTACATTTTTTCTTTAAATTTAAAATAAATTGTCCTGCTGACTCAGCTATGACAGTATTGCTAGATGTTAGATGTCTATAAAAATAACCTGACCACTGATAATAATGTATTTTGTTATGGCTTATTGTTTGTAATTAATTATACAGTATGTTGTTTGAGCAATGGGAAGAAAATTGATTTTATTTATTTTATTTTTCTAACACATGACTACAACAGTCATATTTTTATTGTTTCTGTATGAAATTAAATTTTGAGTTTACAAGAAATGATGATTAAGACACATTGACTTATTTACTGTAGATAGTGAATTCATTTTTTAAGGCTAGACAGAGTTACCATGCTATTAGTTATAAGGACTGAAAGTAATGAAGCAATACACAAACAATATTATTATAATCTCAAAGCTAAAAGCAGTGGATAATAAAGTAAATTCTAAAAGTCAAATTTTCCTTTTCAAGCTCATGTTTCACAACTCAAGACATGTCAGTTTCTCGTGTGTTGCTTTATAGTGGCAAAGTGTTTTCTGCCACTGTCACCCATTTTGAGAAAACTAGCTGGAGAGACCTAAGCTGTAGCTTCTTGGGAAAATTCTGTGTTTTTATTAGTTAAAACAGAAAAGATCAATGATGCTGCCAGAAGTACTGGGTTCTTTATCAGAATGAATGTGTTTTGTCATGGTGCTATTGCTGACGTAGTTGGCATCCACAGACTTGTAGGATGTACTTGTCTGCTGGATGATTAACCATCAATTCTTCCAACATTGGGGGTGGAAAAAGGAACATAACTGCTTCTTCCATTTTTCCTTCCAAAAGGATTGCTGATAGCCCTCCAAAAAGCCTAGAAGGCCATCATTTGAATATCATTATAAGAAAAGCTAAAGACCAGGAGATTGAAAAGAGTCCTGTGTAGAACCCCACAATGGGTGAAAACAGGGATTTAAATGTCATAGATCAATTTCATATAGAATTGCTTTCATATAAGTTTGGGATAGATACTATCCATCACATCAAACTCATATCAAATATTCCCCCTTCTCTACACATTAGTTAACACTATGCAGATCCTGACATTCAGAAGGATACTGCAGTGGTTCTCAGTCCAGCGGCTGCAGGAGACTGCAACATTTTAGAAACTTTCAGTTGTGTGACTGCACTACTCTGTAAAACCACCAGGTGGAGCAGTGAAAGCTTAACATGACATGTAAAGCAACACCCGGTTTTGAATCCCGGTCAATGCTAAGGGGCAATCTTTTTTCAATTACAGAATTTAAGTTGTGTACTGTTTAGAATATTATTAATTTTAAACCATGTATTACAGCATGTTAAACATTAAACTGATTAAAAAGTTGGTATATTTGATAAAAGCAAGATCGCTTGGTTGGACAAAAGTACACAACAGTATTCCACCGTCTTCATAAATATTTTGTTCATCCAAATTGTTACCCAATTATCCCAATAGTTGAGTTGCAACCATATCAATTTTGTTTAATTTACCCATGGGCATTCAGCAAAACTGACTGTATCTAAAATATATACGATATTTAGGAGTTGCACTTATCAGGCATCTGTTTCTTTTCACAATAAATTGTCGAGAGTTCATAGTGAAAATACCAGTTTAGTCTTCTCTGTCCCAAAGCTTTTGGAGAACAATGTTAATAATAATTATAACTCCTTACACTTATAGTATATAGCACATTTCTGGACACTCCACTCAATGCACTTTACAGGTAATAGGGACTCCCCCCCAACAACCACCTGCAGCACCACCTGGATGATGCGATGGCACCCATAGTGCTCCAGTATGCTCACCACACACCAGCTATCAGTGGGGAGGAGAACACAGTGATGAAGCCAAATCATAGATGGGGATTATTAGGATGCCAGACTGGTAAAGGCCAATGGGAAATTTGGCCAGGACCCTGGGGTAACATCCCCACTCTTTTTGAGAAATGCCCTGTTGTGAAACAAGAAACACAATATTGTTCTGAAAAGGCTAATTTACCACATTACTCACTCATTGTCGCTCATCACTTATTGTAAATGTTTGCCCTATGTCACAATTATTGCTTTAGAATTGTGTTGAGCATTTTAAGTAAGTAAATATCACACTTCAGGAGGTGGGTAGTCTTAATTTTCAGGAGGGATTCAATGACAGTGCTTTACACGCAATGAATCTGAAAGCTGCAACTACATTAGTAAACCTTTTGGGTCTCTGTAACTCTATACACTCTATATACCTGTGAAGACTCTTTTAAAAATATAAAGTCACCAAACTGGAGGTTTCGTACAACTGTTAATGTTAAATTGCTCTTTATTTCTTGTCCTGCCTGGGATAAGGTTTTAAATTAATGACACTGAACCTGTGAAAGGATTCTTGCTTGTAGGGGAAATAGTTATGTTTGTATAGTAGTTTACAGCAAAGAGTCATGTATTTGTTTGATTACACATAAAAGAAGGAATTTTAAGTACTGTTACACTGGAGTTAACAAAAACAAGACAAAGACCTTGAAAAATATATTAATCAAGTGAACAATTATATTGCTTTCGACACTTTATGTTTTGAAAAATAAAAATATATTGATTGCTTGTTGAAAGTTTAGTTCTGTGAACCCTTGTGAAGCTATTCAACAATTTATTGACCATTTCTGAAAAGTCTCCCATTAGTTCCAAAGGAGTGCTGCTGTTAGGGACAAAGGCTCAGCACCTCCAGGTATATGTATGATCAAGATGTGTGACAATACAGGGTTCTAGCCTGTCTCTGGAACAGGAAGAAAGCCCTTCTCTAAGAGCATTAGGCTGTTTTCCCAGAATGTCTGGCTCTTTGTCATAATTCTTGATGCAGAAATGTCTGACAAGGTCACCTACTGTACCATATGTCCATTGACATCCAGCACCTATGGCACTACCAGCTGGTGAATAATGGAAAAGAGATCATAAGGGTTTCTTCTATTTGCTTGTGGGGCAACACACTCCAGTCTTTTACTGTCTATTTTTTAGTTTTTTCAATGTTAATAATAGATAATGTTTTTTTGGAGGAGGTGTCCAGACAGTGGTTGAAGTCATGTACACTTGTCTGGACACTTTCTTCAAAAAACACAATTCATTATAATTATAGTGAAGGTTTCCACTATAATTGAGAACACATCAGTCAAATAAAAGCTTAGAGGTGAAAGAAAGCCTTTAGAGGCATTTTTTATTTGGTTGCTAGTAGCTAATTGATCTCAGGATCTCAGTCAGCTATTGTGTATTTTTTTATTGTGGTTTTTTTTAAATGCCTACCCTTTGGGAATCTGAAAGTAGCAGTTGTTTTTTACACATGTGGCATTGAGAAAATCCATCATTAATTGTATTTATTGCATACAGTTATTTCACCTACAGTACTCAAATACAAAATGTGTAAATTTTCATAAATACTAATTCATTAGTATTCTCTCTTGGTCCTGGTTCATGTTCTTTTTTACTGAATTTCTCTTAGACTATGCTTGAATTATTTCAGTTTACTTTACATGAGAACATTCATACATTTACAAATGAGAGGAAGACATTCAGCTCATGTGGCCCACTTGGTAATTAAGTTACATTTGGAGATAACAAAAAAGGTGAATAACAAGAACTGACCAAGCGGATTAATCAATGCGTAAAAAAAATCATAACCCCCAACTTGTAAAGATTTTGCCAAGAATATACCTGAACATTTGGTATAGTTCCAGGCACAGTTGCAGGTCTTTGCTCTCTGGCACTGATGAAAAGTGTAATAATTCAGGTACCCTTGGTTAAACAAATATTTATAAACAATGCAAATCTTCACACTGAACTACATACAAAATAAAAATACAACAAGCAATTACTCTATTTACATGTTTACAAACAAGGCATTACAGAGACCTGTGTCTAAACAACCCAGAAACCCTGCCGACTGCTACCAAGTATTCAATCTCATGCCTACAAAGGCCTAAAGAAGACATAAACTGCCTTCTAAACTAAATTAGATACAATCACAAAATAATGCGGAACCTGCCCCTCTGTTCTAAAGCAAACCCACTAATAAGGAGAGGCTGTTTTTAACTGACGGATTCATCATGCAGGAAATCAGTGTTCCCTAAAAAACACAGAATATCAAACTCTCTTATAAAGTTTGAAATACTTACATTAACTCCGATCTGGTGATTTTGAGTGATGTAGACAAGTACACTTTTACCACAATCATTTACCTAGAACTTAATTAACTAAGCTGAACCAGAAGATTCTTGTGAGCAGATCACACCCAGCCCAACTAGGAGAACTCTTCCCCTACCACTGGCTCACA
Source organism: Atractosteus spatula (assembly GCF_055471065.1). Lineage (NCBI taxonomy): Eukaryota > Metazoa > Chordata > Actinopteri > Semionotiformes > Lepisosteidae > Atractosteus > Atractosteus spatula. Next base: position 17,212,368 of record NC_142709.1, on the reverse strand, counting down.
CTGATGTTGTTGTTTTTTTTTAGTTGTATGTTATTTAACTTGTTGTTGCTTCTGTTCTGTGTTTATGTTTTGGTGTTTCCTTAATGTCTTTGTATTGGAGCATACAGTACATGCAAATAAGAATTTCATTGCAATTGTGCATATGACAATAAACTGAACTGGTTTGAAGCCCTAGGAAGTGGAAATATTGACACTAGTTAGGTGTTAGTCATTGTGTCTAGATTCTAAAAGAAACCTCCATTGTCAACCTGTAACAATCCTTATTATCAAATGGACCAGATGGGCTTAATGTCTTAGTTAATTGATCCAAAGAAATCATCCAATCAATTACTACCGGAATCTAAAGTATCAGTTTCAAGCACATGGCTGGATAGCTTGTTTCATACTCCCACAACCCTCTAGATAAGGGAGCGTCTCCTATGTTCAGTTTTAAATGCACTTCAGATTAGATTTTGAATATTTGAATGAGGGCGGTATAATGGTACAGTGGTGAGCATTGCTGCCTCTCAGTGCAGGAGCCCTGGTTTGAATTCCGGTGTACTGCCTTACACCTGTTGTTTGCCACCCTGGCTCCCCCACCACCCTGAAAAAGATAAATCAGAAAATGGCTGGATATTTGAATGAGATCCCCACATACTGTACTCTTCCCTTTTGAGACTAAAAAGTTTCAGTTCCTTTCGCCTGTCGGTATGTCGGTTTTGGACATTCATTTGATCCTAATAATATTTCCGGTTGAACTGATTTCTGGTATTTCTTGAAATGGGGTGACCAAACCAGTGTACAATATTCTAAATGCAATTTTACTAGTGTATTGTAAGTTTGTAATATCCTGTGATTTAAATTAGACACTTTTAACAATATACCATATAGAAGCTTAATTACAATGTTATTGACGCTACATTAATTGTTTATCGACTCATACCAAGTGAGGAGGTAGAATAAATCAAATTATTATTAGAAGTAGCATTAGTAGCAGCAAGAAAATTATTTAACAGTGTTTCTTTAATTTTATCAATAACAACTGTAACTAGGAATATAAATGCTGTATTTTAATCATGTCCACTTACAATATTGAACTGTGGCATAAAAAGAATCAGCCACACATATACCTACTGATTATGAATTCATCTCATTTTTAAAAAATATATATTTGTTTAATATCTAGGGTATTTTGGGAGCAAAGTTCTGTGAGTCATTTGTAGTCACGACCACCTCAGCCCACACAGTGCTTGATGAACTCATAGGGAGGCAGGTATCTGGCCTTGTTCTCTGCAGTTTGCTCTCAGATCACTTTCCAAAGCTTTTCTCTGGATGCTCATGTACAGTGGGAAGATATGCAACATCGATCTGAATCTTTATCTGAAGTCCAAATGCCCTTCAGTCCAGTGAAGAGCTGCTGCATAAGCAGTTCAAAGGGACTTAGCTCCCTTAGCATTCTGCCCTGAGCTCCATTCAGAACAGACACGTTATGCTGCTGAATTTCCTGAGACAAACACACACACACACACACACGAACACTGTAGCCTGCAGTATAGCCCTTCCTAAGGGGGCAGCTAAATCAAAACTCTGCATTGCTTCTTCAGAATCAACAATGGAAAGAGCTAGTGCACACAGGTGGAAACTAAGTGCAATTAAACTGAGAAAAGGAATCACTTCTTTACACAGAGGATTATAGGGATGATCCTATGGACCTGGATTTTCATTGCAGTTGAGCTCAGTGTTACACTTTTGTATCCTTCAATGACCTAATCCCAGAACTGGCTTTAACTCTTCAATGAAATTTCACATATCATACCCTTTACATTTTAATTTCCTAAACTGCTTGATTTGTAGGTATTGCATTTCATAAGTAACTTGCTGTACAATCTCCAGGGATCCAATCAAGCAAACTCAGCAGGTATGAAAGTTAGTAGGTTTGTGGTTCTGCAGGACCAAGGGTTTGGACACCTGTTCTGGGGGAATACCCATATGTGTAGAATACGACAGAAGGGGAGAACAATTGCATGGTTTTATCACATCAAATATAGCAAACAGTAACCTACCTTACAGTAAGAATTTCAGCGATTAGTTGTTAGCAAAAATAATTAGTTAGAATTATATTGCAGCCACTCAAATAAATGTTTGTAAATACTAAGAGTGCTGTTTTACCTTCAAGTACAGAATATACAAAAACTGAAGTGACAATAGATGTGAAAAGGGCACCTTCACAATAGAAAATTGCAGTGTTATTATTTCATCCACAGTAAATCCCTCAATGTTAAAGCTATGGTACAGTAAATTACTGTAAGTTTTCCCCTATGTTTACTCATTTTTGTCAGAGCAATATTTGCCGTTGTGAGCAGTGAACACTGTCTTGTATGACTGTAGATTTGCAGAACACAGCTGTGGAGGTGCAAACATAAAGAATATGGGCAGCTAATAGGCTGAGAGCACTAATCTTTTAGGAGCTGTGCCTCTTTCTCAATCTCTTAGCTTTGCAGACTATGGAAGATTCAGGAGCAAAACAGACAACAACTCACAGATTGGTGTATCATACTGCTCATGAAAACTGACCAGAGATTTATTTATAGACTCCCCCCATGGTGAAAAAAATGAATTGTGAACTATACCGTGTACCACGGTTAAATCTTTTTTTTAAATGACTTTAACATGCAATTGGATAAACCCAGAGAAATCAACGGGTGCAGAAAAGAACTGGACAGTGTGTGGAGTGCAGGTTCTGAATAAGCTTTTACTGTATGTGTTTAAATGTTGGAAAGTAATTCACAAATGAGGTCTGTGCTCAATGAAAAAGGAAAATACTAAAAGGCAACATCAGCACCGTTGTGAGGACAATATTTGAAATGAGAACATAAATATAATAAATATAAATATAAGTTTGCTCATTCAAAGTCTGCAGCTTCTTTGGGAGAGAATAAGTACTTTGTTTTTGATTCATAATTGCAACTGTAAGAATTAATTATTTTATCCACATGTAACATCTTTACTGTACATCATATCAATTCTGATTCTAAGGAGTAGCCAATGCAGAAATTAACAAATCTAAATATTGTTCCAGATATGTCTCCATGCAATGGAAGACAATCCATGACACCATGGACATGCTGAGTCCTTGTGTTTAGTTATCTCTACCTTCAGAGGCCTGAGATAATTTACTCTATAACATCGTTCTGCATCACAATACCCCCTGTTTGCACTTTTAACTAAACTGGAAAACCTGTTACACTGCACTGGAAAATAAATATTTTGAAACTGCCTTGTGAAGTCTAAATCATCAGAGCATGAGATGTGTTTGTATACCGTGTATCTTGGATACCATGTAAGGAATTTGTGGTTTGTGCTGTACATGAAAAGTAATGTGTGCCATAGTATACCACTGGTGTGACAATTCACTCTGCAGTTTGAATTCTTAAATTAATCTGTCGCAGACTTACAGTATGGTTGAGATTTTTTTTTGGCTGACCCCCTATAGTGTTCGTGTATGTGGCTGTGATGTGAGGTACTTGTGTCATTAGCCAGGTAGTCTGGGTGGCACACAATTGGTTGAGTGGTGCCTGACATTCCTAGCACCTGAGAGCTTGCAGTTTTATCGGGGAGAGCCACATCACATCTCTCAGTGCTATTGCTGCTGTAGACACTGTGGGACTCATAGCTTTAAAAAAGACACATGACAATCACTCACTTCAGGAGGCATCTGCCTAGGAGAGGTGCCATGGTAAAGCTGAGTTCAATAACCACTAGAGATTCCAGATATCACACCAGACAGAAAGTGTAGAAATAAAATTGAACTCCACTGTTGTAGGATTTAGTCCAAACTCCTTTTTGTAATCTATTGTGTGATGGAATGTGACTAGTCTTTAAAGGTCTTTAACTGTTGAGTTTTGTTCCATTGAGCAAAGTGAAAATGTTTTCCTTACAGAACACAGGTGAAAACTGTTCTTGAAAACAGTCTTCTGTTTCAGCAGATTGCATGAACAAACATTGAGTACTCACCTTACTGTTTCCATTAATAAACAAATAATAAACATGGAAGCAGAGCAAGAGGTTTCTTACACACATACAAAAGTATTCTCAAGGAGCACACAGGTACTATCCAACAGCCGCAGTAGGAACAGAAGGTTTCCTGGACACATAGAAAGTAAAGCATAGCATTAAATGATATTAAGTGATTGCTTCCAGTGCCCAGAGGTAAGCACTGTATATTAATTTTGAAAATATTGTAACATGTTGTAACATACTGTTCTAGAAACACACATTTAAAAATTAGAAGAGAATTTGGATGTTTTTTTTTTATTGTTTATGACTTCCCCTAGAAGTCTTTTAGCATCTAAACATTTAAAAAGCATATTTTTTGGTTTAAAAATGTCTAGCTGGAGTTATTGGTCAGGGCTGTATTGTACTCACCGACAGTTATTTTTGTACCATCTGCTATAGTGTAATGAGCTTTGTTTTCAAATCCTGAAACTGGGCTGGTTTTGCTTCAAGTATTGATTTTCTAGAAAAAAAAAGTGGATATATTTTTAAGCTTCATACCAGTGTATTAAGAATTAGCCATTGTTTATAGTAGCTTACACAGACCAACATATCCCCTGAAAAGGAGTAACAAAATGAGCTTTACTTCCACATTAACAGATGGACTGTTCATTTTACTGGCAAACGATTCCTCAACTTCCATTCTTCATCTGTCACCCTGGCTGGAAGCTGTATAATTATTTCTCTTAGTACTTTCTCTTCAGCCTATCCCACACTGGGATCCACCTGTTCATTCAGTATGTGCTCATACCTAGTAATACCTTTTGGCTGAGTGCTTCCTAGATTGGAAATCTAAATTGGGTCTTTGTTGATTCCATTTCCTGGAAAATGTTTGGAAGTTATTGCTTTGGCCAGTATTGAAAGGTTCCAGTCCACCACCCTCTCAAACTATTTCTTTGTGGTTTGAGACATATTGTGACAGTGATTACCTAACCATTATAAAAACAAATCTTTCATTAACAATGCCAAAGTTTGAATACTTTGTTGTGTTATATTACACACTAATCCAAGGATAGCATTCAGCTGTTTCTTGAAAGAAGCCAGAGTAGTGGCCTCAACAACCTGTCTGGGTAATGTGTTCCAGACTCCCACAGCCCATTGTGTACAGAAGTACAGTACCTCCTGTTTTTGGCTTTAACTGCACTTGCGCATAGATTCCTCCTCATATGTGTCTTACTCTCATACCGCAGTTTGTGTACACTTCTGCAGCTACAGTTCCAGTGCCTTTTCTCCTTTGCCCGGCCCCCCACTGCTGATTCACTCACATACAGTAGCTGCTGGATAACCTTCTCCCCTGCCCAACCAGCACTGTGCTTCTCACATATGCAGCTGCTTGTGTACAGTACCTAGCATCCATGCCCAGCTACCACTGAGCCTCAACACACTGTGCAGCATCAGTGGCCCCCTCATCTCATCACCACTGCATGCTCACCACCAGAGGTCTGAGCTCATGTCTTTTTCATAAGTAACTTTTGCTTTCTTAGTATTTCCCATTTTGGATTTTTGTTTACTGTTTTATACCTGCTTGCAACACTTTGCCCTTGTCCACATAAAACTTCTTCTACGAGGCATTTGCCCAATGTTGAATTATCTGTCTTATTGCTGCTTCTTTGAAGATCATTGGTACTGTATAAATTAACAAGAGCAATGGTCCTAATACAGATTCCTGCAGTACTCCATGAACTAAATTACTCCAATGAGAGCTCACCCCTTATTTGTACTCTGTTTTCTATCTATTCTAAACACCGACACTTGCCCTGGATGTCTACAGACTGTAATTTGAGAGTTAATCTTTTAAAAATTGGCCAAAAGCCTTCTGAAAATCTAATCATACCATACTGAACTCTTTGTGCGTACTTTATATATTGTTGCTTCCTCAATTAACTGTATCAGGTTAGCAAAACCTATCTCTTACAAATCCATGCTGATTATTCCATTAGGATCTTATTTCCATATGCTGATCTGATTGTTTGTGTCTAATTATTGTTTCCAAAACCATACATATAATACAGTAAGATTCAGGCTTATTGTTCTTTAACTACTTGGTTCAATTTATCTGCCCTTTTTGTGGATTAACACATTAGGAATTCAATAGTTCAGAATGACTATTTAGAGTGACTGCTGGAGGATTTGTGATAACTTTAATGTATCCCCTGGATCTGGTTCAGTTGTCTTTTTTGAAGATGTAATGTGTGATAGCTGTAGCACAATAAATTTTGCAGTTTACAGAAACATTTTACCTGCTTACTGTATATTTAAGAGAATGGTTCTATATTTATTGGGCAGTGCTTCCCCACACTGCATGTCAAACATGTGCAAACAGGAAGTTCATGTTTTAACATCGCTTTCCATTTTGATGTATGGGTATAACCAGCTTTATTTGTTCATTTACCATAAAACGTTTTTTATCTTTTTTTTCTCCACATACTTTTAGTTTGCATAATTCAATTTGCACAAATGCTGTTTTCTCTAGTTAATTAGTAATGCTGAGAACACAAGTGGAAACCACTTTATAATGTCTTCCTGGATGACTGTTTCAAAGGCCTGATGCCCCTTATATATCAAACAAATATCACACTGCAGCAATCAATATTTTAATCTACCAAATACTAGGAACACACAGCAGGAAAAATGTATAAATGTATTATAGAATTAAGAAATGCCTTTCAATTTACAGTGTATTTGAACTAAGAAAATCCATTCCAAACATCCTGTATAGTATGCTCTCTGAAAGAAATAATAACCTTGGCTGGCTTTAGTGAGCAGGTCTGCCTTTTATTCAAAGAAAGCCTTGCACAGATCTCAGTTTTGACCACTGAAATTGTGTTTTATATGTACTGTCACTGTATTTTTCCATTGATTGTTCTTCAGGGTCAATGTTTCAAATCTTTGCACCTTTATGAAGTATTTTGCTTCAATCAAGTTTTATAGACTTCACCTACAGTACTTACAGCATGTGACCTTTGTTGCAAATAACCATGGGATGTGGAGATTTTGACATGAAAGCAGTATCTTTACTAGTTCAGCACTGTTTTCTTGCAGGGGCGATACTTCACTGGTGCTGGTGCATAGAAGAATTTAGTACAAATTAGATGCTGCTGTGCTATAATATAATATGGCCCTGGCATGTGAGCCCTGTGATGCACTGGCATCCTGTCCAGGGTGTATCCTGCTTTACTCCTGTTACCTTCCTGGGATAGGCTCCAGTTCTCCCACAACTTTATGGATAAAGTGGTTAGAAAATGAATGGAGGAATGTACAATAGAATAGGAGTAACACACTGGTGTGGTGATTCGCACTGCAGCCTCACAGGTTCCAGGTCATGCATAGTCCTTCATGGGTCTGTTTGCACACATGTATGTTTTGTAGATGCTCCTGTTTCCTCCCGTCTTCCAAAGACAGGTTGGCTAGGATAATTGGTGTCTCTGAATTGCTTCCGTGTGTATTTGTTTGGATGTACAGTATATGGATTTGAACACCCTGAGATTGTCCTATGCTGTACATTACAAGGCTATCCATAACATTGTAAAACAAAATTTCCCAAAAGCCAATTAAACTACCAGTATGTATTTTGGACTGTGGGAGAACACTGGAGCAGCTTGAGGAAGCCTACATGAACATACAGTACAAACACTATGCAGATAGCACCCCAGTATTTGAACCCAGGGCCCCAACACTGCATTGTAGCAATGCTAATCACTGCACAAACATGATTATATCGGGTCATATTTTGGGTATAAATCAATGAGAAATGTATTGGGTAAGCTTCACTTGAAAATAAGAGTTTTTTCTATTTATGATATGTATGAACAATTGTTCCTGCTGCAGTAGGGAGGGGTGGTTCACTCTCCCCCATACTTACTATTACTGAACACAAGAGTTTGGATACAACTTTCTAATATTCTGGAGGTGTCTAAATTAATAGTTGGAAATTAAATGTTAAATGAGCTCAGAATCAAAACAAACAAAATTTTGGCTCTTAAAAAATAAACATGTCAATGAAAACAGAAATTTAAATATGCTTCCACAAAGGCTTGATAAGAATCAGATTTGTGAGTGTGAGATAGTAAGAGATGACTTTGTGCGAACGCCACCATCTTGGCTCAGAACTCTTGGCCTTGAGCCAAGATGGTTGCCTGTTAATTGGGAGGACCTGCAGAATGAGACACAGGTGGTATGAATGAGTAATTAGTACTTAGAGGGAATGAAATTCCACATGAGTTATAGGAGCTGCTGGGATAGGCTCTGTGAGGAATTAACCACTCCTCTGGGCTAATTAAAAGGCTTTTAACACCAGCTAGGAGGAATATGGTTGCATTCTGTGTTTAATCTCCAGCCTGGAAGGAGGGAGAATGAGTGTTTATTGGATCGTGCTTGAATTTTGGGCCTGCAGGACTCTGCAAGCTGGGGTTGCTTGATTGAATACAGCTTTACTGAGGGGCATCATAGGCGCTGGGCAAGCAGGCAGTGAGGTTTTTTATTTTCCAGACTCAATTGGAATGAAGTGTGGTGTTGGGTGTTGAATGGTTTTGGCCAGCTGACCCAAGGCTAACTGGAGGTGTTAGGAATGAAGGCGTCAGTTGGGACATCACCTGGCAAGGTAGCAGCATATTTTCCCTGCGCAACTGAATGAGACAGGTCTAAATGAAATTGATGGAGTCCTGAGTTCTTCCTGTACCTTAACATCGGTAGACGGAATGGTAGTCTTAAAAAATCAATTGTAGTGAACCTTTGAATTTAGCAGTACAACAAAGTTCTGGACTACATTATACGGTACTATCTGGAGATCATCTCCAGCTTTGAACATGGTAACAATGAAAATGTGGAACAAAGTTGGAGACCTGCTGAGCTTGTATTTACAGTACTATGATGCTAAGGGCTCTGCATTTTTGTTCTAATTGGCATGAACTGTAGGGGGCTCTGAATTGGAACATTTCAATTAAACTGATCAGTAAGTTACTATGCAGGCTATAATTATTACTTTTTGTCTTCAGTTAGTATCTAACTGAATGTCCATGGTGATTTAAAGTTCAATTTTAATTTAATAGCTGCTTTTCATAGGTAAATACTATGGATTTATTAGGAGATCCTTCAGATGAAAAGGAACATATTGCTCTTTTGGTTTTATGTGTATGCTACATTTGTGTGTATAAATATGCTATGGAATTATAATTTGTTTGTGAATCTTCTCCATTTGAGGTACTGAGTTAGAGTAAGTTACAGGTATGTTGAACGTTGACTGACAAAGGTATGTAGTACATATTCCTTACGGAGGAGTTAGCAAAACCTGACAAAAAGCCCCACATAGTGTCCAAAAGAGTTAGCAATTTTATTTCTTCAACAGAATTATCATTAATATGGTACATGGGAATGGATTTCATTTACAAGTAAGAGCAAATTATTTTCTGCTCTATAACAGGAATATTCTGTAACCAATCTTTTCAGGACATTTCAGTTCAGCGTTATTCCTCTGACTTTTGGAATCTTAAAACTGCTTTTTCCTTGATATTCGTTTGGTCTGTGTACCAGTCTATCAAGAGCCAGCAGCATCACTGTTATGTACAGTTCCTACACACCATTGCTATAGATTGGGATGAACCTCCTGTTCCAGAACTTTCATTACATTCCTGCTGTTTGAATACAATTATTATTGGACCACAGCCACAGAACAGAGAAGAGACACTGGTCTGAAGAACTATCATAAATCAAGTTTAAAGAGTGCCAATTGTTTCTTTAATGTAACTTTACTTTTGCCTACACAATTTGTAAAAACTAGCTAATGATGGCTTGAAGGACAACAGTGTTATTGCATATCCATCTCCCAACTGATTATATAAGTCACAAGTGAAAGTAATGTGAAGTGGATTGTTTTAGGCAACAAATGTTATCAATATTTATAGTTCTGCCTTTGATTAAGTAATAGTAAAAAAAAATAAATAAAACAAAAAATCAAAATGTATTTACACCAGTTTAGAAAACGAATTCAATCAGAATAAAGTTTTACATCTTAATTTGTTTTTACTAATATAAAATACCTGTACAGGTACATAAGGTTGCTGAGCTCTATTCCATTTATCATCTAAGAGGCTAACATTTTTAAATAAGCGTAGGCAGTATAAAAAAGTATCCAAAGTTCATAGGGGCTGTATGTTTATCTTTACTTTTGAGGTGGAGGGTTTGGGAGTGAGGGTTATGCACCTGCTGTATAATCCTTACCAGTTTCTCTTTTCTAACCCAATGTTCTAGTATTCTGTACTAAGAGGACCTTCAGAGGCCCATTCTTGTGCTTTTACATAGATGTCTCCTGTTGATGCACTATACAGAAAAATGAGGGATAATAAAGAGAACTTGTATAAGATTACCCAAGATAATTGTGTTTTGTGCTGTACAGCACTGCTGCAGAAGAAGACAATATCACTTCATCATCTCTTAATTATAGTTCTGCCCTTGCGTCACTCATATTTACAATCCTCCAGAGAAACTTTAAAGTCCTGCCAGCACAGGAAGACTGTGAATGTGCAGCAATATTTCTCAGTTACTGATTTGCCTTTACAGAGTTGTACATGGTTTTGGAAGGGCATTTTTTTTTATCTCATGTTCTGAATTGTTCTAGAGAAATTCTGGTCTCGTGTCTCCAATATTATATCAGGTCATACCTGTCATATACAGTAGGTCTAATGGTCTCTTGCCTTTAAAATTAAGTTCTGCATGCTCATTATAAACAAATTAATCCGTGTATTTTTTGTTAAGACAGGGAACATTTAAACAAAAGCTAATTATGTTTTAATATTAATGTTTTAGAAATAATATGAAGCAACAAAATGTGTAGCACCCTCAATATGTTTCTACATTTTAGCCTTAAAATGGGCATTTTCTGCTTTATGGTGTTAAGCAACATTTCTAAGGTTGTGTCATGTGAATGACATATATTAAGTGCATGAATTGAACAGAAGGATAATCTTCTGTTTAATCGGAGTAATACTGTGAAATAAAAGTACCGTGATGTGATACGGATTAGGTGTAGCATTAATTTTTCAGAAAGTCTCGTTGTCTTTTTGTTATCTCGTAAGAGTATTTAGTAGTTATTTGTGGATTTAACAGATTAGGCTTAATTTTTGAGAGTAGAAAAAAAAACATTTCTAATAAGGCATACATTTATTAGTGAACTTAGTCCTAGATTAAAGAAACTCTAGCACCTGCTATTGCTGACAGTCTTAGGTTTTGTGACAGACAACAGCCCTGTGAGGATTAGATTATTTCCTGTGTGAATTCAATCTCATAGCGCATTACAGAGGAGACATGCTGTGCTTCTGCTGTGGAGGAAGCTCCCTGCTAGTGGGTTAGGACACACAGGCACACACACCACAGGTTTCTCTGTTTCACTTGCTCACTGTTGGAACTCAGTCCCTGACTTTTACCATCAACCCTTAGAAGGGTTCTGCCTTTGTATCAGTTTAACAGTATCAAGTGCTTTGCACACAAATCAGTTACAAACACCAAAGACAGCATGAGAGGTGGGTGAGCCATGAGCTCGGTGCAAATGGGGAAAATGCTAGTTACTGGCATTTCCCATCCCTGTGGGGACATGATTTGTTGTCCTCTACCCTCATGGCAGGTGTTCTGTTCATGTAGGGAGCATCTAGTTTACTCTTTAGCAGTCAACATACAAAATTATTACAAATATTACTAATAATTAAGTTCCAAAGAAACATAATCTTATAGGTGAGTATTTCTTATAGGACAGAATGTTGCATATTTGATCAAATGCTATTGATCTACTGAAGCCTCTGTTCGTTTGGTTTGTTGAATCCACTTTGATGACAAAAGGACTTTTATCATTGTTTAACACTCCACTACATGACACTGCAGAGATATTTTCCCATCTGTAGTCAATCAATGATTATTGATCAAATACAAAGTAGATACTATTGGGAATGGCCAGTTGATGCATTAGTAGGTATAAGTGTAATATGAATTGGCATCAATAGTCTTCTAATTTTTCCTGACCTTTTTTTCTGATTACATTGAGGGTGTAACTTTTTTTAGTCAGAAATGTCTTGTTTACAGCCAGGAAAGGACTTTTTACTTGACATTAAAAGTGCTTTTACTGTTATCTTTAAATAGCATGAACTTTATAGATGTTCTACCATTTCTATCAGGGAGCGAGTCATGATGGTATCACTTTAATAAATCAATTGCTAAAGGAAAAGAATTGGTGTAAAACAAATGCTCTGCTCTGCTTTCTTTCACAGATCAACCAAAACACATCCTGGCCCTGTTGTGCATTTAAGTGACAGCCCAAGGGATGAAGGAAAGGTAAGTACAAAATACCAGTCTAAAAACATAGATACTGTAACTTCATCAGGAAACACTCTAGCATTTAAACAAAATACAAGCAATGTTACTTATTTATTAAACATATTCCACTTAGTACAGTACAACATGTGTGAAATGTTTTGTACTATGTTTTTCAATAGAACTACTTGAAAAAGGTTTAGCCCCGATTAATGGCTAAATGACACCATTCATTTATGCATGTGTGTGTGAGAAACTTTTTCAGCCACACTGAAAACAGTGTTTTTATGCATTAAGACACTTTATATTTCATCTCCTGTACAGTATATGTGTATAAGTTCTATACAGGTATAGGACTTTGGGCAGAAAAGAGACCAAAAAGTTTCAAATATCTAGTTAGTTAAGAATATGGGCATATTAGAAACCTGATTATTCACATTACAAAAGAAAGGATATAATAATTAGAAACAAATCAGTCTGTGATCTTTCAACATCACTGTGTGAGGTGGCAAATCATATCAACTTGAAGTTAGAAATAATTCAGAAGAGATTAGTATGTCCGATTTTAATAGTAAAATTAAAATAAGATTTATTTACATGGGGAACTGTGATAATGATCCACACACTACCTTTGCCTGATTTGTCACAGTTTTATACCAATACTTTGAATCAAGTACATCAAACATACAATGTACTATTGCCGAAAATTCTACAGGAACTCATAGTTCTCTTACTCCACTCCACACTGTGCCTCAGTTGTTGACATTGCTCCCATCCATTGCATTAAGACACTTGTTTTAGAGTTAACAGGGAAGAGTGCTATTATAATCATTTTAAATAATAAAAATAATGCTTAGTAGGGGTTTGAAAAAAATATTGTGATTCTTTAAGATCACATACTGTATACTGTTCTTATTCACACTTTTATACTTCTTGCAAATATGGCAATAGCATTTGAGTAAACCACTCAAAGATGATCCAACCCTCTTGCATGGTGTTTTCCAGCCTTTTCTCTACTTTTAAGCCCATTCCTCTTATTTCCACTGAATTAGGCAAGGCCAAACTCTAAACTTCAAAGGTTTCCAAAGAGCACATTTTGTCTGTATAGTGAGCTACTGTATAGTCTGCACTAGAAAATAGTAGAGGGAGAATATCTATTAAGCTTAAAAGTTAAGGTGAAATAATTATAAAATGAAAGGCGGGTTAAAATTTAACAAACCTTCATCTGTCTGGTGCTAGTTCAATAGTTAGTTTGTCCATAAGAGGACTCTATATACAAACTGATAGAGCAAAAAAAAAAATATTGAGCAGAAAAATTCCAAGTTGAATAAAAAATAAAGAAATACAGAATATACTGTTTCACAGAATCTTAACTACGCAAAACGTTGGATGGGCTCACCATATTTAAAAGATTGGACATTATATAGCGGAAATTATATTCCATGTGAATCTCCTTTCCTTGCCATGGAGTGGAAGGAAGCCTGAGTGCCATATTACAGTAGATACTGGCTTAAGCTCAGCTTTGTTCAGAAGCTGACAACTGCCTTTAAATTCTTTGAGCTTTATGCTCCATTCCAACAGAGCTCTGCGAATTAAGCCTAGTTTCCTTCCACTTGACAGCTTTATTCACCAGCCTGTCCAATCCAATAAAGGATTGTATGATCTGCACTTCCACTGTGATGGCTCACCATAAAGTGATTTTACTTGTCAGGATCTACAGTAGTTCTTTGCATCTTGTCTCCACTGTGCTTTTCCTGTTTTATATCGGTACATGATGAAAGTGCTACCGCTTCCTTTAGAGCATGGTCCCAATCAGAATTTGACAATCTCCCCGTCTCTTCTCACATAACCCTTGTGTGCGCTTTGCCTCTGTGGGTCCTGTTCCGTCTGTCCTGATCTGCATTTTCCCACCCAAAGTAACTATACAGCATGTGGCAGTTTATTTAAAATCAATATATGAATCTTAAGAACAGCAAGAATAAAAATTCATATTAACATGCTGCTCAAGAATATCCGAAGCGATACTGTACAAACTACAGCATGCCTCTTGGGCCATCTAGCTCATTTGGTTGCTAGCAGGTAATTACAGCCTGGATTTCATAGCAGCTGTTACCCAGGTCAGCTGTAACAGAAAGGTGGAGCAGTTTGCTCCCCTTGTCCATGACTTTTTGAGTAGAGAATTGTCTCCTGTATGCCTCCCAGGCTTTAATTTCCTCTTGTGATGTGCGGACCTACTTTTATTGTCAAACTTAATTTAATCTCTTGGCTTGACTTCTTCTCTTTCTTCATAATATTTACAATTAATATGAAACGTGTACACTTCACAGCTATTTCAATTACACGTGGTACAAGTCACAGTAGGAGAGGAAAAATGCCAACAGAGCATTATAGCAACAGTGGAAACAATTGTGAGAAGTAGGATAATGTACTTATTATTAGTATTATTTATTTGTTTAGCCATTATCCAGGGCAACTTACAAGATATACAGTACTACTTGATAAGAATAGAAATCTACGTAAAGAAGCAGAAAACAGCGAGGCAGACACTTGCCATACAGTAAGCGAAGTGCCTGTGCAGAGCAGAATTAATACAATGTCTACTGAGCAGTAAACAGTGTAGGTAAGGAAACATTGACTACAGTAAGAAGGATAAAACAAAACCAAACATAAGGCAATGTGATCCATTGATGAGGGTACTGTAGTGGTTTTGTAAGTAAGTGGGATTTAAAATTACAAGAGAATCAGATTTTGAACATATACTTATTCACAGTAAAATATTTAATCAGACCCCATAAAATTCAAAATTCAAAAGGCTTGCTCACAGTGGGGAAAAAAAATATTTTCCAGTACGGTGGAAATTTGCACATGGAGAAAGATAAAGACTATCTCTCATAAATGCATTATATTACAGCCCTTCAACCATTGTCTTGTTTTAGCAATTTCCGAGTCAACATTTTGTTTGCAGAACATTCAGAACTCGCATACTTTTACTTTATGCTCTTGCCTGGATTTAAAAATAAATCCTACTCTGTTAACAGACTTAATACATTTGTAGCATACAGAGAGTAATTATTTCCCAAATCTCAACTTAATCCTGCTTTACAGACAGAATGTGTCCTACAAATACATACTGAGGGAATTTTAATATACCTGTTTTATACAATCCCCTTGAACCTCTAGTTGAAATAATAAACTACCTTTTCAAGACTTGCCCATCTTTTTACTATTTATTATTGCCTGCATAATGAGCATCACTAAAAATTTCTAACTATTCATGTACGATTTTAGAATACAGCATGTGGAAAAACAAAATACTATACAAGTTTTGGATAATGCTGAAATGTTTTAAAGTCATTTTGGTTAATAACAGGCCGTGACATGTTAAAGTGACTCTGCCTGTTGTATAACTTCTGAATGACTTCATCTGTACAGAGTTGATTGAGAGCCGGTGGTGAGTTGATTTAACCCATTAAATGCCAAGCCTGGTTCATAAATTAAAAACTGACAAAGTAATCAATATGTCCGCTCCTCAAGTGAGCATCATCATTGCCATCATCAAATGGAACCTGAATGAAGACATACCCTGCTGCTTACAGCTCAATGTCTATGGTGCTCACAGCCAATTTTTACCTGACTTTACAGCCGCACTTGTTGCGGGGGAATACAAGATGCAAAATCTTACTGAGACCACGTCACCATCCAAGTGTAGATCTCTGGTCACCAGTGTCTGTTCACCTGTTTCCAATGATGTCCCTTTATGTTCAATTACAAACAGATGTGCACGGCTTTTTGAATATTTTATTCTAAACTTGAATGTTCAATGGACACTTTAATGAGTACAATAAATGAAAGTGCATTTATAATCAAGCAGGTTAAATTGCTTCACTATAAAACCAGAATAATGTTATTTTCCCAATACCTTGGAAGGCACGATATCTAGTCAACCTCTTATTATAGAAATAAATGCTTTGTATACCTTATTTTCCTGGGAATTGTAAATGCTTGGACATAATGAGGAACTTAATTTATGTCTCTTGGTGCTGTGTTGTAAAAATATTTCAATTTCATTGTTGTCAGACCACCAGCAACGTGAGGTATTAGACAGCAATGAGGAGTACTGGCACAGTCTAAAAGATGGGTGGTTGTACACTGTTTTTATAGAGTATTGTATGCATCAACAACTGATTTAGATGCATAGGACTTACAGTACAGCTAGGAGGTTGGGGTTCAAATCTTGCATGGGGACTTGCTGTTCCTAGGTACTTCAATCAAGCTGCTCTACTACAATGCCAGGCTGTTTAAATAATAAAATATTGTATTTAGAAACATACAATTAGTTGATTTAGACAAAAGAATTAGCTATATGTGTTAGCAATACTAGTAGACATTTTGGAATATAACTTCATAATATATTAAGTGCAAGCTCCATTAGTGCAGTAAACTTACTTTGTTTTATCATGTACCAGATTATTTTCTTTGAGGTAAAAAGATTAATGTACTCTGATAAAATTAAGTCCCCATTCTAGTTTATTTTATGTATTGATTAGATTAATTCATCCTTCTTATTATACAGTACATGTTCAAAATCACACCTTTAACACTGTTCGTTAAAATAATATTAAGATGAATTCTTCTTCACAATGGAACATAGGAGCATACTGCTGTATATCTGCTAAAAAATCCATAGTAAAGCTTGCATAGAGTGGATTGTGAGCAAGGCAATTTATTTTTACTCATGACTATTCTCAGATTATGTGAAATAAATATTGTACCACAAAACCCATAACAGGTCCCATGGACATCCTGCAGTCTTCCTATAATATTTACCCCATACCCCAAGAGTCATTGACCAGATTGTTCAACCCTGTATTGGACTGTATTGGAATGAAAATAGAAGTTGGGTTTCACTTTAGATTAATATATTGTTACAAATGGGGACTTAAGAAAATAGAAAAATAAAGCAAAATAAGCAGTTATAAATAAGCAAAATAATTTTAAAAATGTAGATATGTTGAAGATGTATTGAGTGGTTTGTATGGTTTGAATTCTGGTACAGCTCTGGTGAAAGAGGCAAACATGTATTAACGATACAATAACACAACTAGATATACAATATTACACAACATAAAACGTAATACTATTTACTCGCTGTTTAAGTCTCCATTCTGAACAAAACACAGAACAACTTAGAGCTAAATCTCACATCCTTTAAATCTGGATGCCAGTGAATCCAAAGTGAATTTGAATCCACCTCCCTATTCTAAAAATGCATCACCAACTAGGGGAGAACATTTTTAGCCTGAGGATTCCTTTACAAAGGAAAGCAATTTCCTTCAATAGCAGGACAGCAAGTTCTCTTAAATAAGGTTCAAATACCTTTCTAGAACCTGGTGTTTAAGAAGGATGAGAAAAAGGTCCTCTCTCCTGGCACACTACTTATTTCTCCCTCTCTATTGCTTTCCTTGTTTTCATGTTTTCCTTTCTCTATTTCTTTGGCTGTCTCTCCTGTATGTTCCTATTGTGTCTTTCTAGGTGCTGAATGTTTACTCTTATTATGATTAACTAGAGCAAATCGCTGGAAATTTTCCTCTGATTCTCTGTTTACTCATTTTGCATTTAAGTAAACTACCTGTTATGTTTAGCTACGCCAGGAGCCACAAATGGTAATTGGTTGAGTATGCTGTGAATTTTAAAGCCCGTTTTTAATTGTGATCTAATTTTATTAACATCTTTATCTTTCTAATGTGCAGTTGCTGATTGGTTTTGAAAGCGGAACAGTGGTGCTTTGGGACCTCAGAGTTAAAAAAGCAGACTTCCGAATATACTACGATGAGGTGAGAAACGCATCTTCTTCTTCGTTACAATGCAGTTGTTCCTAATGTTTGAACTGTTCACTAGTCTATTTGTTTTTGAGAGCAGGAGCTCAGTGAATATTTTGAGGAAATGGGCCCTCCTGTGAAAATGGGCCCAGCAGATAAAATGAACAGTGGTTGTATAGTACCTTATGTTGTAACAGAAGAGTTCTTGCTCTAGGATGGGAGTGAAAACAAATAGGCCTTATTATATGCATACAAGGAACACTTCAATAGTAGGGATGTTCAGAGAATACAAAGCAAGCAGTTTCCTTTATACAGCTCCATAAAAGGAAAGCTCAATAAAGTAATGTCAAGATTTCCATGGTTACAAGAAATTTGACAGGGTGTATGGCTAAGATCATGTTACAGAAAAATCAGCTATTAAGAGAAGTTTGTAGTTGGCTGTCTGGCCAGACTTCCAGAGATCACGGTGCCTTCCCTCCTTTACAGCCTTGAGATAAGCTTAACTTTCAAAGATAAACAAAATTCCATAGGACTAACAAGTAGTTTCATCACTTGCAAAAGAATTAATACCCTTCCAATGGAATCAATTTTGTGATGCTTACATGCAGTATTTTTTAAACCTAATATTTTGTTCAAAACCAGAGTGATCAAACTGAAAACCTTTAAGAATTAAATGCATTACACTGCATGTCCACAAAAACTAAGAAAAAAGTTAAAATGTAATGCCGTGACCAGTTACTGCTGCAAGAGTGGTGACGCATCAGAGCCCAAGCACAAGTAACCCCAGAGTGGCAGAACACTCAAGAAGACCTGACTGGGGGCTAGGATACTCCAGGAGAAAGGGAAAATGATAACGGAAAGGTATGATTAATTACTGGCCGACGGGGCTTAAACAGCCCAGGCTGGTCAGTAATGAGAAGGGAAAGAACAGAACTGGCTGAAGGAGCAGGGAAGGCCACAGCCAGTCAGCAAGCAAAGAAACCAAGTGTAGCACAATGGTCTGGCACATGGCCTGACATGGCAAAGTGCCAGCCCCAGATTAGACTGCTCATCCCAGCCCACTGACCGGAATTTGGGACCCTCAGCTCTGGGACAGAATCGGCTACAGAGCCCCCAGAAGGAAAGAGAGCCACACAGATCTGGGAGGCAGCTTCCAAGAAACCAGGGGTGCAGGCCAGCTAACCCATGAGCTGATGAGTGGGACAGAAAAAGATGTCTCTTCAGGGTACAGCTGTACTTGTCCCCATGGGTTTTACTGAGAGGGAGGGTCTCACTGAAATGGCAAGGCAGGAAACCCCCACACAGTGGTCCAGTCAGAAGCCCCGAGAGCTGGTGATTAAAGGCCCATGCCCTTATGGAGGTCTCCTCAAAGACCAGGCCAGGCATGCTCTGTCTCCCAGATTCACTCTGTGACTGAAGTCCACTGGGGAAGACATCTGCACAAGGGCAGCCCTGGAGTCCTGGGTTTTGGATGGAACCATGGGGATGGGAGACCACCAGTGAAGAAGTCCAGGTAGTCCAGGGCGGAGATCTAGGAGTCTTCATGCAGTCCAGGTCAGAGGCTGCGGCACAAAGTGACGTCCAGGTGTGTAGTGAAGTGGAATGGAAATGAAGATGCAGAGCTGCTCAGGGAGAGCCCTGAGGTCTTGGATGACAGAAGCTGCCTCCTGGATGTGGGACAAAACCACAGGGAAGTGTCCAGCAGAGAAGAGTCCAGGAATCCAAGGACCGAGGACAAGAGCCTCCATACAGTCCGATCCTGAAGATGCGGTGATGAGTGAATCCTGGAGTGGGCTGGGACACAAACTGAGAGGCAGACCTGCACAGGGAAGAGCCCTTGGGTTTTGGATGGAGGGAGCAAGAGGTGAGTAGTCGGAATTGAGAGGGCAGCCTCGGCTATGGAACAGGATCCAGTGCCGAGCTCCCAGGAAAAAAAAGGAGGATCCTCGGGTATCTTGGTCTTGGAACGTTGGGATGCTCGGCAACATGCCAAGCCCTGAGGGAGAAGGGGAATTCAACTTCAGAGTGAAATCCTGGTGTTGAGAACCACAGACAAGGGTGCAGACGGACTTTGGGATCCATAGTGAGATGATCACCCAGAGAGGCTGCTGAGGAGAAGAACTGAAGATCAAACGAGACAACAGGAATGTAAGGCACATACCAGACAGCTAAGATTCTTATTGGCTGCTTACCATTCAGAGCTCAGGCTGAGCCCTACAGACCTAATAGCATTGGTTTGATTCAGAAGAAATCATAAGACTGACTGGGTTCCTACAAGTGGCCGCATGTAATTGGCTGAGTACAGGATTCTGCCAGATTTCCTCAGTTTCTATGACTTTTCAGATGCTGGCAGGTCTGCACTGCTTTCAGTAAGAAACGCAGCTCCTAGCTTCTTAAGCTATCTTCTGCAAGGTATTTGTGAGCTTGTATCGTGTCAAATGATGAATGGCTCTGTAAATTGGCGAGTTAGTGAAGCATGTCTTTGTCTTTTCTGAGTGGTAAAGGAATTATAAAGATGTTTCATATCCAATTGGCAATTTCAGATGAAGCTGGTGTGAAATTGGTAAAAACTAAGATTTGGTGTAAAAATTGTTGATTCTAAACTACAGAAATGCAACACTATTGCAACACACACAATATTATGCAAAACTAACTTTTTCTAGCAAATAAATAATAAATACTAACAAATGTTGCAAATGATTCAAAAACAGTCTAAAAATTCAGTTTTGGAATAAATTATTAAAATGCATATAATTAAGGTTTGTATAGTGTCAGGGTCTTTTAGCATTAAACCGTTTTTTATGAATAAAAGGACTTTGACAGATTAATTCCACGTCTGTTTCCTTAGGCTTACTCATCTTTGTTCAGTCATCCTGAATTTTTGTACAGATTGTATTGCTTATGGAAAAAAAGTTGTAAGAGGCCGTTTTATATTATCATGAAAATAGAATGTAATAAATCGCCTACAGATAAATAATACCTGCCAAATACGTTTAACCATGTTTATTTTCTGTACAAGGGCAACTCTTACTACAGCAATTCATCCATATTTAACAATTCCTAATCTCTAAGAACATGTGTGCCTCACTCATTGCAAGAACCTTTCATCTGTGCCTTTAGAGAAATTTTCTCTACTGGAAATGTCAGGTCGTATTAGGATATCTGTACAGAAATGTTCACTTCATTTGAACCAAATGCAATTTTTACGAACAACAATGTTTTGTGATCTGAGTGAAATCACACTGCGTTCTAATTTGTTATTTAAAGGTTGCATCAAGTAATTTTCATTTAAACTCAAATTCTATTTTTAAATGTTTGCACTCCAGAAAAATTAATGGAAATTTGTAATTGACTCCTGTGAGTGTTACGGCCAGCGTAATATAAATACATATTGGCCCACATTAATGCTATTCACAAACAGGAGCACATCCACACTACTATAATTTAAAATAATCATTCTATTAAAACGTTATGACAAAGAATCTTCCAGTTGACTTACTCTTTTTTGTTCTGTATATTTTAAGAACCATGGTGTCTCTGAATCGTTTAATGTAATACAAAATGATTATCAAGGAAATCTGTCCTAAGGTCTGCCAATCTTCAAACAGAAGACACACTGAAAAGATGCACAAACTAAATTATTTCTGTATTCATGTATATAGGAAGCAGGCTGTAATGGGTTTTTCAAATAAAACTTTAAAATCAGGAAAATATTTTATTAGTTGTCTTAATTAAAAAAACACATTCTTGCATTAATACTTTTATCAATACTGTGTTCTGAAGGGCACTTCTGATAACAGATTAGAATCAGTTCATATTTAAATATACACAAATACATAAAGTAAATTAACATGCTAAATGGAAGACTTAGATGTTATGCATTTGATGTGTGGGATGTGACTTTCCCATTGAGAGGTAGTAAGAGATCTTTTTTTCGTGAAAAAAGACCCCATTTGGCTCAAATTTCAGGCACAATGGTCTGGTCTTGGGCCAAGATGGCCACATGTTAAATGGGAAAAAACGACAAAATGAGGCATAGCTGGTCAGAATGATGAATAGTGATTATTAAACTAAAGACTAAGTATTTTGCAACAATTCTTAACCTGTGTTAGTCAGGGTGAATGCCCCTTTGCCTCAATTAATGAAGACAGTGAAGATTTAGTGGGTAGTGTGCTTAGAGCCAAGAGCAACATTGCAGGAAGAGGACAGTACAGTCCTCCCTGAGAGGTCACCAATGAGGAAGAGCTAGCATCCCTAAGGTCTAAAAGATGGAGACAGATAAACTGGATTTTTTTTTAATTGTCAAAACCAAAACCAATTGTCAAAAAGCTTTTCTGATTTGAAATCAACAAGAGTCAAACAAAGTCAGCCACTAATTTTAAATAGAACTCTTGCTTCAACATTCAGAAACATGTCTCTCTCATTAATAGACTGGACCTCAGGTTTATTAAGGTCCAGAATTGGAAAGTTACTGTAAGTAATCAGGCATGTTCCTTTGTGAAACACTTCAGCCTTGCCTTCAAATCTTTTATCTTGCCTATATTTTTTACCCTTGTAATTTTGAGTTTCATAAATAATGGTAGCACTTCATTGTAGATAATGCTTTTTAAAAAGGTGCAATATTAGGCTTCCACACTAGGTTGCACAGATGCAGGAAATACAGATTTAAGTAGTCATAAGCTGACAGGTTCAATATGATGACAAATGGGAATTTGGGATCAAGTTTGTGGGAAAATTAATTTTGACTGGAATAAAAATATAATTGCTTGTCAATCAGGTGTCCATTCTGTTCTGTAAGTATATAATTTATTTAAAGGCACTTTATATTGTGAAAATAATCTTCTCACAGTGAGCAACAAGGTAAATATGGCGTAGTTTTTTTTTCAGTTGAACATAAAATACATTCTGCACAGGTCACCACCAGCTTTATATGGAAGGGCAGTCAGTATACTTTTCTATCCTAAACACATTTCATTGGAATGGACTAAATCTGAAAAGGGCATAGAAGGGTAACAAATGAGTTGCCTTCATATCTTTCAGACAATGAAACATAACAAATACCCCTTGATGTTATTCTGAGGCTTGCAGTGCTGTTGCTCTACTGCTTATGCAAAAGAAAAATCGACTGCGAAATTGAGTTACCTGGGGCATTTACCAAATACTAGGTTTCATATAGATATTAAAAAAGGAATAGCAATAAGAACCTAAAATGATTGCTAAAAAATGCAAGCAAAAAATATTCAGGACCTTCGATGGACCTACAGTATATCAGAAAAATATGGATTAAGAGTTTGCCAGTGAATTGTGAATGAAATGCGTTTCCTACAGTGCATCATTCTGCTTGTCTATTGTCTACTGTTATATTCCATTGTAAACGGATTTCAATTTTATGTAATACAATTGTTAAATATCATGGTATTTTTTTAATTTAGTTGGTGCTCAGGTTAGGATTAAAGTGATGAAGTTGTTTGTCATATTCAAAAATTGTTAAAAGGTTTTATAGTGCATGTAATTTCCTAATTTTGAGGTAAACCATGTTTAAGAAGATTTTCTCACATTTTTATCATCATTCTATGACCATCAGTTCTTATTAATGTTATATCTTGACTAAGTTTTATAATTTGGTGTTCATGTTCATAAGTAAAGCATCTGCCTTTGTGTGTTAAATCCATGTTGCCGTTCATATTACCATTCAGGGGGAGGTCTCAAAGGTTATATTAATTAGTACCCTGTCCTTTCCAAAAGGGACACCCTCACCCCCAGAATCAAAACAGTTGAGAGTGGTTAAGTAATCAGTTAAAAGACCTAAATAAAAAAACAGATGCCTCTGTTGTGTGGGACACAGCAATCCCATGTATTTAAAACCACTTACAGCTTCCTTAAAGAGGCACAATTTAGGGAGAGAAAGAATATAGGAGGGAACAAGCAACATGACAGGAAAGTAAATTAATGACTACAAACCATCTTCACTTCTGGATTCCTCAAAAGCTACCTTTGTATTGGACACTAAAGCCAAGGGAAGGGAAGCAGCAATCAGGAAAGATAAGAGTGTTGATGGTGCTGAGGAATGCTCTTTAACAGTGGTGTTGAGTGCTGTCCATGGTGCTGAGGCAATATTCTACCAGTGGTGGTGGAGTCTGAAGTATTTCTTTCTAACAGTATAAGTGGATGCTGTCCGTGGTGCTGAGGCATTGCTCTCTTCCATTAGTGGTAGTTGCCGTCTATAGTGCTGAGTCATTAGTGGTGGGAAGTTGGCAAAAAAATCTCTTTGCATTTACATTTTCTATGGAATCAACTCCACCTTTGTTACGGTACCTGTTCAAACATGATTAAATAAAATTTACAGCTCTTTATTCTAGACTGCATTTACAGAACAATCACCCATCTCTGTCTCTCCTTGAAAAATTAATTAACTTTATTTCATTGGATTGTATTCTGAGACGTGAATTACAATTGCCACATCTGGGAACAAATCCTGTTCGATTTCTTTTTATAGGTAAGAACTTGGTTAAAAACAAGCTAAAATGATTTCTCCCTGCATATTTAAAAAACATTTTGGAGTTAAGTAGTTCAAGTAGGTACTGTACCTGTGTCAGCATGCGTAGGCTGCAAAGGAACAGGTAAAGGTTTATTTCATGCTGAAAAGAGAAGACAGGAAACACGATGTTTCGGCTATGGTCATTCAAAATGATCAAACTTTTTTGCTCCGTGATGTTAAGAAAATATGTATCTTCTGAGCTTTCTGGAAGTGGGTTAATAGTAATCTATAGCTCTGTGTAGTCTTTAATGTCTCTGTTCTCAAAAAAGCTTCAAAGTTTTACAAATCGATGATTTGTAGAGAGGACGATTGGTAGAGTGCAGCTTCCCAACTCTAAATCTTTCTTTTGTGCATTTTCCTACAGTATATACTCTTTTGACAGCCTTACTGGATATGCAAATGTAATTGCTGTTGTAACAGTGGTCTGTGGGTCATCTGATTAAACCCTAGAGTGGGAACAAGTAAGGTAATTAACAACAACAAGGCATAGCAAACAGGCTAAACACAGTCCAGAATCATGATAGTCTCAAATAGTCAGGGTCCAAAGCCAGGTGACACAGAGTGAAAACACAAAGAGAAATTCACAAGGCAAGGTTGGGAAGGAACAGAAATTTTCATAGCATGAGTAAATCGGTTCAAAGCAAAAGGAGAATGTTTGTCAGTCAGTGAACTAGGAATCCGGGGATTGAGAGGCTCAGAGTTAAATGGATTGAAGAGGTATGGTCAGCTGCCAGGGTAGGACTAGCCTGCTGCACAGTGCTCCTGTGAGGACAGGCATGACAGAAAACACCTGAAAGGTTACTTCCCTTCTATGAACTAATGCTTGTATAAAAAATCAATACCAGCAGTTTGGTCTAGTTAATAATGTATGCACACACCTATATTCATGTGTGTACACTTTACTATTATGCAATATTATGTATTATGTGTATTTTTGGGCACAGTCTCACTAGATATAGAGTAGCAGCCACTATATAATGGGTTTTTGGTTGTAAGGGACGGACTGACAAACGCTAAACTAGCCACAAATCCACACAGCATGCAAATGTTATTCATTGTCTGACATACAGTTTTAGGTTGCAATCAGTAAAATAATGTGTTTAGCCCAGCTGATGAATTGTAGAAACATGTCATGGTTTCACACTTTTCTTTCATAGTATTATCTCACTGTCCTCAGTTTCTGTTACAAAAACAAATTCTAATCCTAATTAGATTGAAAGAAGTGTTCATCATAGGTCTAGTGTTGCTAAATAAGAAAAACTTTTCTTTTCCTTTGCTATACTGTACTGGTTAAGCACTGACTGCATTTAACCTGTTTTTATGAAGAATGTTAAAAATTTTAACCTTGTTTCTTATTTTATTTATTCCATGACCTTCTTCCCTTTAACTCTGTAGAATATAATGTACCCTCCATTTAGTAACAAAGTAAATCAAAGTCATATTAAAAATACAAATGTTTAACATAAAAATGTTTCTTACAGTTCAATCAGAACACAAAGGATGCTGTATTTTGTCTGATCAACAATCATTTAGCAATTAAGCTTACTGTCAAAGAGATCAACATTATTTAGTCAAATTCTGCTGTCATTCCAGTTTTCTTTCTGCAAAGCTCTCTATACATCTTAGTATATTCAAAGGCTATATGTTTCTCTATATTTCACCCTATACATCTTCGTATTTTGAAATGCACTATATTATGAGGCTGCCGAATATTTCATGGCAGATGTCAATGGAAAGAAGGCTAAGACAAATATTAAATAATAACAGAATACACAGTCAGAATACAGGATGTTGTTTAATAAAAATATATCATGTTCATTGGGCAGTAACTTCCTTGCTTTATATATAAAAGCATCAGTAAGCATAAAATGGTTTTAAAAAATGATGATCTACTTATGCAATACATCCAAACTACAGTATCTTCCATACAGAAAATACAATCTTTAGTAAGGAGTTTGTACTTTTAATATAATGCTTAAGATTTATATAAAATTGAAAATTGATTCAAGTAAGCAAGATCTGCCAAATGTCTACTTATTCGTTCTAACTCTTCTTGCCTTTGCCTTTATGGACTTTAATTACATTTCTTATGCATTGCCTTCTGTGACTGTTTTTAAAAAGTTGTGTTTTTATGTCATGTTCATTTTGCCTTCTGTTCACATTTTAAGGCCATCCATTCAGTCAGCTGGCATCATGAAGGCAAACAGTTCATGTGCAGTCATTCAGATGGCAGCCTGACCACGTGGAGCCTGAAAAACACCACCAAGCCCATCCAAATCACATTTCCACATGGTAAGCGAGTGGCCCTTCCGTATGAAAACGAATCCGCTTCTGTTCAGGTTGATATGCTCTTCTACAAAAAGTTCTGCAAATCTGTTGTACTTTTCCCTATCACGTAGTGAAGAAGGCAAAATTAAATCTCTTACTCCTGATGAGCCGAGTAAAATGTATTTGATCTGTTTTATTGAAATTATTTTTTTAAGAAAACGTGTGGTCTTTGAAGTGTTTTAATCAAAGTCCAGTCACAGAATCTGAACATGCTGTGTTATGAATAGGACTGAAAAGTGCTAAGATTAGATGCATGTAGAATTTTTCTGGACGCAAAAAAAATGGAATTCAACCAGTCATTAGAAGTGACTCGATTGTACACAGGCATCTGCTTCAACAGTGAGTGGCATCATCAGCTAAACTTGAATTGAGCAATTTAAAATAAATCTAGCTGAGTTCGCTCGACATATGGAATAAAATACAGATCAAAACACAGAGCTATGTCTGCCAGTCACAAAATTCAAATGAGCCCACACTCAAATCTCAGGCTAAAATAGCATTAATTCCATATTGTTGTAACATAAAATTAGATTCAGTGAAAGACATATCTCACAGAAATTTCCAAGTCCATTTATAGAACTAAATTACAGCCAAACCTAAACCTAACCCTACCATTAAAATTTGAAAAGTGAATAAAGCCCAAATTTACCATAAATTAGACTGAAAGCCTAACATTCTGGGGGATTCTAACAAAGCAGCAGTATTTGCAGTTTGTAGCCTGATCTCATCAGGTCCTAGTAGCAAGGCTGGGCCTGCACAGCATTGAAAGGGAGACCTCTAAGGAAACCAAAGTTGCTACTATAAGTAATATAAGTTGTGTTGGTAGACTAGTATGCTTTCCCATCCCATGAGGATTTCCAAACCCAGTGTCCAAGTATGACACAGCTTAGTGTCTCCAGTTGTACAGTCCTTCAGACGAGACATTAAAAACAAAATCCTGACTACTTTTTGAAAGAATTAGGATGTTAATCCTACATTGACAGTAACTAAATTACAGTCTGGGCTAGGAAAATCTCTTTCCTCATTGTTTCCTTAATTCGAGCGGTAAAGCTATTACACCTGATCTGATGTGTACAGGGTCTTCTGGTACTACTCGCTACATATAACCCATTTGATAAATAAAGTTGTGAACCCCACCTACAGTATACCCTATGTAAAGATCTTAGGGATCCTTTGGGATACAGAAGCACAATGAAATGTAAGTAATATTACATTTGTAAGTAATATTATGCATGTTTTAAACCTTATTATACTTGTAACCGCAGTTTCATCCACATGCTACACTAACTCAAACCCAAGCCCATGGTAATTTCTTCTGTAGGGAAATTAATGCTTACAGTTAATGAGACTAAAAGATATGGAACAAAGGTATATGATTAAGGTATAATTAAGTTCACATCGCTAAATCAGCCACAGCATCCTACAATGACCCCTACTGAGTCAGCTCAGCACGACTCTAGGGGAAGAGAAGCCAAACATAGCTCAGTGTCCCCATGTGCAGTATCTTGGTAACCCCCATTGATTAGCTTCTTTCAGGTCTAATAGAGAAGCAGCTGTGAGGTGACATTTTAACACAAAAACTACATCTCAAGAAAAAGAAGACAAAAGACTCAGTGACCTGTCAACATTTTCCACAGTTCTTCAACCTTTAATTTAAAGACTGAACACTTGGTATTTTTTTTTTTTTAGATTTCAGCCTTTAAATATATCGGTGTAATTATTTTCTCTGTTGAATAATTGGGGATTGTGGATAAATGTGCTACCCTTTATGGTTAATTAAATGGATTATAAATACCTAGTTGATACAATACAAGTAACTGAAATTCATGAAGTCACAAGGTAATATTGTCCAACAAACAATATCAATTAGACCTAACTTTTCTCTCCTTTCTTATTATTTTTGTCAAGTTTTTATATAGTATAACGTGGTGCTTGATGATAATTTAAATAACAGTTTTTTATGCTTTTCACATCTCTTTAGACATTACACTTTAGTTTATGAAACTTTACATGAGATTTAGAACAGTCTGATAAACCTGCAGACATCCCTCTCTCCACAGTACTGTGTAGGGAGAAGGCCTATTATTTAACTCAGAATTAAGTGATATTATGTATTTCCTACAATCTTTGTTGAGACCAAACAGCTTGTTCTCTGTCACAGGAATGTAGCCAAAGAGGCCTCTCCTGTGATCTAGTGGTCTTTGTATGTGAGCAAGTGAGGGAGATGAGCTTATCTTTTGAATAAGAATCTTTCCCAGGACAGTCCAGATCCATTGTCAATATTCCTTTAAGATGGCACCTGGATGTATAGCTGAAGGATATAGGCTTATCTGGAAATATTCTTAAAATTCACGGCCCGTGGTCATTCCTCCAACAAGATGACGAACCAATCAGGGACCTGCAGGGTATGGATACCCACTCCACCTTGTAGCTTCTTGACCAATTGACCAATCACCAACTGAGTTTTCTCCAATTAAAAACTGGTGCATCACCTCTAACAGCACCTGCTCTCTTCACCAAACTAACTTGGCTGACTGACAACAGAACCATGTGCTTGCCATAGTTTCTATCTAAACTTTTTCCTGAAGCACCGAGTAAGAGGGTGAACCTGAAAAGACAAAACTCTGTCAGAACAGAACTCGGTCTGGCCTGCAGCAGGACCTCGAGACCAGCTAGCTACCACAATGCATCTACTTGAGACGCAATTTGTGTTTGACAAATTGATCACTGGTCCCTGCTTCAAGTCTCCTAAATGAGGGGGATTGTAAAAGTGCTGATCTTTGGCTAGGGCTGGTGTTTCCTCTGCCAGATGAATTAACAATGAAGTATTAAGTATGCTATGCCTTTATGTTAATCAGTTCATTTAATTGGAATTTGAATTTGTCCCAATTACTGACACATTGACTTGATGTCTGCAGTATGGGTCTCAGTCCAATGTCTGAATTGGTGCATTTACTAGGAAGCTTGTGGTTGTCAGCAACACAGTTTGTGTGTTGTTCTTTAACTTACTTATTTGTACTGTATATGAATAGGGAATTTAAGTGAAAAATTGTACTAAGATATATTGACTGTATATAATAGCTTAGTTTTTCACAAGACCTCAACCAGGCCTCTACAGAGTTGCATTCTAAAGAGTAATTAAGAAGTCTGTATAAATACATCAGCGACAACTGTGGCATCTCAGGTGTTTAAAAGTAAAGTTAAACAACACTCTTTAACATTGTAATAACACACAAAAGATTGTATGGCATTGTCTTCCATAAACAAATAAAGGCTTTTTTGACGTACTTAACAGAAAGCTTGATTGTCCACACTGAAAATCAAATTTTCAAGTTACTTCTAATTTGTTCCACCATTTATTTACTAAGGAGAGTATCTGAAAAAGACTTGATTCTGGAATACACTTGTGAAAACAACTCTATCAGCTGTTTGTGAGCCTGGTAGGAAATGACAAAAGTGTTTTCTCCTACAATGATGTACAGTAATTCGTACGTATGTAAGAATGGCAGATGTCTAAAAATGAGTTTCAGAATGTTATGTTATTGTCATTTTTAAAACCTTCCTTTCCCAAAACAGCACAAACAATTCTTTGATCCCATGGACAAATAGACTGTTCTGCCTTGTTTAAAATACATTATTTACAGAATCACATCCAATATATTCAGAGGTCTTTTGAATGTAACGAACTTCGGTTTACGGTCACGGTGGATGTGGAACTCTTGGCTGTGTAAGCTAAAATTAAAAACCAGCTTTGATCTGAAAGTCCAACTGCCTTGAGTGTGAAGCAGTGTGCCATTTCTATGCTTTACCTAGTACAAAGACTGGGAACACACTTTGAAACTGAATGGAATTACTCAACACATTTACCCGGGAGGTGTGACCTTCAGCAGGTTTATAAATGATTTATCCCCTCAAACAGAAATTATCTTCTCCTGTAAATCCAGTCATGATAAATAGCAGTGGTTGTCCTGCTCGCTTGCCGTATAACTGATAAATCTAACAGACCCCGCTGAGCTGTGAAACCCCAGGGCAATTTTTTTCTTTTTCACTGATCTAACAAGTTCTCAGTTTGAAGCAAGTGGCCCCCTTTTATAATTTATTTTTTATTTTATGACACTAGACATCAGCAACAGTCAATTCCAGAAGCATAAACAATATAATTGCCTTCACAAATTACTGTATGTTATGCAAAACATTTCAGCAAAAAGTCATTATTTGTTTTCTTATGTTCATAATTTCTCTCGCCAAAGGGAAAAATCCACGAGATGGGAAAAAACCAGAGCCTTGCAAGCCTATCCTGAAAGTGGAGTACAAGACATCAAAAAGCAGGTGTTTGTTTCTTCTTTTTGCAGTGTAGACTTCAGAGCATGGTACATGATGCTTCTCATGCTTGTACTTTTATATAGTATTTCTGTTATTTGTATACAAGAGCCTTGTACTATACTGTTTAGGCATGCTTAAGCCTTCATTATAAGCATATACCTATAAATTTGAACAATTACCATATCATGTACTGTATATGAAAGTGTGATATATAGGTGTTTAATAATTACATACATGGTCCTTAAACAGGTGATCCTATAGTGGATTTTAATGTACACAGCAAAAGGTACTAAGACCACAGGTTCTTGAATACCATTTTTAGTGTCAGTCATATGCTGGCAGAATGAGGAAAGCATATTGATTTTTTTAAACATAACACGGTAGCTTTACTTAGCATAGAAACAGCTCTTGACAACATTATTTAATTTTAGGATGCTGTGCTACCTGAAACATTCTGGAAAATATTGGATTACTTTCAGCACCATAACATCTTCATCTTCTTTTTCAGTGAGCCATTTATAATCTTCTCTGGAGGTCTGTCGTATGATAAAGCATGTAGAAGACCCAGCCTGACAATCATGCACA
This sequence comes from Atractosteus spatula, assembly GCF_055471065.1. Lineage (NCBI taxonomy): Eukaryota > Metazoa > Chordata > Actinopteri > Semionotiformes > Lepisosteidae > Atractosteus > Atractosteus spatula. The sequence continues at coordinate 17,180,448 of NC_142709.1, read as the reverse complement.
GCAAATCGATAACAGTGCTGGAGATGGATCATCCTATTGTGGAATTCTTAACCCTTTGTGAGACTCCTTATCCTAATGGTAAGAAAGTATGATTCTTCAACTAATATGTTATACTATGTACTGTATACTGCTTCAGAAGCCATTAACATGCTTCACAGTCACCTATCCTTCATTAAGCCTTAATCAATTTTGCAAGTAAATATTTATTAACTGGAATAATCAGAACTCTTCTACAACTGGTGAAAAAAATAAGAAAGCAGGGTTTATAATAAATGAATGAGACTGTGTTGTCTGCCACATTTGGATAAAAGTTAGACTGTCATCTTGCACAAATCATATATATACTTCATGCATGTCTTTACACCAAAGGCTCAACTTAACCAAGGCTTATTGTTGAAACCTTATCACTCTTCAGAAAGTGCCTGGATTAAATAGTTACTAGCAGTAAAACTAGCCACATTTACCAAATTTCTAACTTTTCATATATTTAATATGTATGGAGCCATTGAGAAATAATCATGTCCAGAAAGGAGTGAATGATCTTTGCTGTCATTCTTAGATGAACTAATGGGTTTGAAAATATAAAATATTATTTTCTTCAACCAGTCAACCAGTCAGTGTAGGCCATTCACTTAAACTCTAGAATGTACAGTATATGGTTGCACTTTCCTAGATTGATTCCTGAGCAGCAATATCATTTTCAATAACATGGTGACCAGTACACGATATTCTAAATGAAACCTTACTAATGCATTACATATTTTAACATAACATCCCTTGATTTAAATTATACACTTTAAACTACAGTACATATCCTAGCATTTTGTTTGCTTCCTCACAGTGTCTTGAAAATGTAAGTGAAGTCTCAACATAAAAACCTAGGTTTTTTTCTTAAGTAGCCTCTTAATTTTCATTATAGCTTAAAGTTATATAGTTTTCAATGGTAATAGACATAGTCATTTGTGTTTTGGAAATTGTATTGTGTCCACAAAGAGACTAAATGTAAATCACAGCTCAGTTTTAATGCCATGTCTTAGATCTTCAACATATAAAAAATAAACTAGGTTTGGGATTATCCTGCCATGTTCAGGCCTTCATCTGGTAACATTAGTACATGCAGTTATCTTGCTAGATGTACTTTTTTTGCATTTGCATTTATATAATCAGTCTTGGTACAAATGCAAATGAGGACTATATGGAGAGTTCACTTGGTTGTGAATTACCCTGTGGGGAAGAAAAAAATATTTAATTAGAATTGAAAAATAGAGAGGGGTATCAAGGGCAGCACACAATCTCTTCAAGACAGCAATCATTACGATGTTTTATTAGGAAAGCAATAGGAGGGCAGAGTGACAAAAATGCAGGTGGCAGCTTAAGGTCAGTCTGCTTGAAGTTTAAATTCAGTGCATACCTGGCAATTTCAGAAAACCACAGCAATTGAAATGAAGCCCTTGCACTGCATTTTTATAAGAGGTTTACTGAATAAATAACTTGATAACTGAACACTTAAATTGATGCTGAAAAATAGAAAAATATAAAGATTTATAAACAATCAGCCTTAATAGCAATTGTTTTTTGTTTTTTTTTCGTATTGCACATAGGAATTAGTTCACTACAAATGACACATAACTGACCTGTAAAATTTCTGTTTTGCTTCTGTTTCTTGTTTCTTTTTGTATATCTTGGAAATCTGTCCTCCTCAAAATGTTTAGAGCAAAAGGTCATACTGACATGTAATGCCAGGGCATCCATTTTTAATAAAAGTATTATTTTCATTGAAGACTTCTTAGAATCATTGAACAAATAAATAAAACATATACTGTATATTCACATCAACAGTAACTGGAAAATGACAACAAAAATATTTTTTGTGCAACTTCCTGCTGAGTAAACCTGATTATATCTCTTGGATGGTCCCACCATTACACTCACCACACATCAGCTATCAGAGGGGAGGAGAACATACTGTAGTAATGAAGCCAGTTTATAGATGGGGATTATTAGGAGACTATGATTTGTAAAGGCCCGAGGGGGGGATTAGGCCAGGACACCAGGGTAACACCCCTACTTTTTTGGAGAAATACCAAATGTTTTATGTCTCATTCAAAGAGTGGTGCCTTTTTATAGTATCGTGTCCCCATTAGTATACTGGGGCATTAGGACCCACACAGACTGCAAGATGAGTGCTCCTTACTGGTCCCACTTACTGTACATTTCTTCCAACAGCATCCTGAGCTTTCCCAGGAGGTCTCTTATCCAGGTACTGACCAGGCTCACACCTGCTTAGCTTTAGTGGGTTGCTAGTCGTGAGTTGCAGGGTGTACTGTAACTGCTGGCTGAGAAGTAGTTTCTTATGAATCTATGTTGCAACATGATAACACATTTTCCTGTTAGGTATAGGTAGTATAAAAGGTATTAGATAATAAACATGATGTAATTTACATAATATTTCTTACGTTACTTACAGAGAGTATGCAGTCATTTTATATTTACTAGATCTTAGTAATATTTCAATACAATTATTCTAGCACTTTTCTGGGCAACACCAGAAAATATTTTAAAAAGGCGAACACAACCAAGCATGTAGAGTATACACAGAAGTATTCCTATACATCACAACAAATGCTCCTGGTCCCAGTACTCATTTATTGCATTTTAATGCCTCCTAGTATAATATGTTGGTAAAAGTGCCAGGAAAAATTATTCATCTGACTTGCACATTTGAAAAGGAATATTTTACTTTATACAACAATTGTAATGAACTAGCATTGATCATAATCCAGTGCGTCATTCACATACACAGTTTCCCCTGCTCATTAAACCTACATCGATCTGTACTACCGAAACATCTGCCTTTATCCCCATAGCTTCCACACCTGACTGTCTTCTTCACCTGATGAAATGGATTAAAAAAGTCTTCTCATGGATATATCAGTTCTGGATTTCAGAACAGAAAAAAATGCCACTTAGTTTATTTCTGAATTAAACAATTAGCCATGAGATAGGAGATAGGCATTTTCCCTTAAATGAGGTCTTTCCTCATTTAATGAAACATTCCAGGTATGATGGGCAATTCAGTTTTTTTTTTAAATGTTGTAATAGGCTGGTTTGATTTGTGTTATACAAATCCGTATTTTCCCTCCAGTTCAAATATTTAACTCTACAATAGCTTCAATTTTCATTGGAATAGCATTCCGTTTCTGTTTTACTCCTCTTTTCAGACTCATTATCTTCAGTTGTCCCAATAAAAATAAAAAATCCACTTGTCTCATTTCTAGGATATGCTGTTTTAACTTTTCACCATTATATTTGTGCTGAATCCGATAAGCATGTGTTATTAAAGTTATTTGGTTGACACTTTTATCCAAAACTGTTTACATCAATTTACTGTATGTAGAGTAGCAGGGCATTTTATTGGAGCAGTCTGAGTCAAGAAGGTTACTTGGTGGCAGCAGCAGTGCCCTGTCTAGGATCTGAACCTGCACCTTCTAGTTACATGTCAAGAATTCTAACCTCTCCTCCACACTTCTACCTGCTACATGTAAACATGTGATCTGCTGTGCTTATACTATTGTACATGTGCTTATACTATTTCTTGAGTCAAATATCTGAGATATTTGTTTCTCACAAGACACTAGAATCAAAGGAGGGGAAGTGGAGCTTGATTGTTCGGTCTTGCATGCCAAGACTAATCTTACACACATTTTCTTGCAGGAGAGAACAGAACTCATGGATTCTATAAAAGTTATGTGTACAGTATATTACATTAAAACTGGAGTGCTGAACAGATGTTTCTCTTATAGAGTTCCAGGAACCCTATGCTGTAGCTGTGCTGCTTGAAAAGGACTTCATTGTTGTGGACTTGACACAAAGCACGTAAGTATATTGAGAATGATTTTGAGCTTCTCACATTTGCTCATCGTAGAAAAATCCAACATTAAAATCTAAGAAGGAACGTTAATACAGGGAATACATTATAACAGTTTTGGAAATGAAACAATTAGATATAATATTCTAGTTTGTATGATGAGTCCTTCTTTAGAGATATTCTGTATGTATGCATAGTTAGATGTATGGTAAATGTTATGCAAATCATGCATCTGTCAGTTTATTTTCTGCTTTTGTGGCTAATTTAGATAAAGGTACAATTTTGAAACTGATGACTCTTCGTGGAGTATTTTTTAGCTTCACTGTGTCTTTCAAGGCTGTACATACTGTAACATGCAGTGTTCAGAAGAACATTAAATACCATGTTCTGCAAAACAGAGAAATCCTACCTGGACTGAATTAAACATCTATGTGTGATTATCTTGGGATTATTATTACCACAGGATACTGGGCTGAATAAACAGGTTTCCTTCTGCCAAAACACTCCATCACAATCTGTCTGACTAATCCCAGAGGGACAGAAACAGATTAAATCTAACAATCTTCTGCACTTCCATTTCAACATTTAATAACCAACAATCATCACATCGCAAAAGCTGATTTGGCAAGTAAATGGCAAAAACAGATTTCAAATCATGTCAGTCCCACAGATGTATTGGTACTATATTTCTTTTATTTTCCTTCCCTCACATTGGCTCTGAAAAAAATAACAAAAACATTTGATGTATTTTGAGTTCACTAGACTAGTATTAAATTGTCTGTTTCAAATAAACATTTTACAAAATATAAATGGCCTATATCGTGACTTTAATGTCTGAATTGTGTGGTGGTCTAACTTCAGTTGATTGAAAATCAGGATGAATTGGAACAAAGGCAAGAAATGATAGACAATAATACATGATATAACTAAGGAAATAATTTCCCTTGTAAGAAAAGAAAACAGAAGAAGCCATGTTCAACTTCATGGGTCCCAGATATTGATTTTCAATACATGATAGTGTCAATCTTTCCTGCATCCATTACACCAAAACTATCTCATAGCCTGTCTACAAAGGCATGCATATATTATATTACTGATGGCCTCTGTTATCTTTTCATCTGTTTTTCAACTCGATTTTAGCTACCTAAAATATATATTTTATATAATATATAAAATGTAATTATAAAGAAGAATTTTTAAGGGAGAACGAAAGCACAGATTTTTGGATTCTAATTTTCCATTATTTTTTAATGTATGTTTCCTCCTTGTTTGTTGAATGCATTGTTTGCTTTAAAAGAACTGCAATTGTGCTTTAGCACACCTGTCATTAGGGTTCAATATTCAGGAGGATTTCTTTTGTAACTGATTAAGTATTGTATATTTTGATATAGATAACCTTACATCAAACATCTCCAACCGGGTTTTATATGTTTACAACATTATATCACAGATTTCTAAAACTTTTGAACACTTCCCTTATCATCAGTGGAGCAGGAAATTTATTAAATTCAGAACGTTTGAAACATTTGAGAAAATATTAGTAATAGTAATAGACCAGAGTTCTCTTTATTGAACAGATTACACACTTAATTAATCTTCCAACAATTTACAGGTGTTCCAAATATTTAGAAACAGGTAACCTATAAAATAAATGGGATTGGTCCTCTTTTAACCAGGCTTGGACAGCCTTGCCTTACTGTCTCTTTGTTTTCTCCTTCTCTGGTAGCTTTCCTATATTTGAAAACCCATACCCAATGGATATTCATGAATCTCCAGTTACCTGTACTGCATACTTCGCAGATTGCCCTCCTGATCTGATCCCTGTTCTATATTCAATTGGTGCCAAACACAAAAAGCAAGGCTACAGCAATAAGGTAAGTGTGGAGAAGAACCGGTGAAGACTGTGAGTGCTGAGAACTGAAGAAGAAAACGATCCACAACTGCTCAGAAAGACAATTACACACATTATTTCCTTAAAAAAACATGGAAGGAAGGTTTGATTTCCACCGATTCTAAGGTTTATTTACATCAAGCAGAAAGAACTGAGATTCTTAGTACTCTTAACAGATAATAGAAAAAGTATGTAAAATCTTGTTTCAGTTGCAATTATGTGCAGATTTGTTCACCATGTTACCAAACAGCATAGTGTATCTGCTCTGGAATCAGTCAGGAATATTGGTCAGGTACATTCCTAGAGCCCAAAAGTGACAAGTTTATTGGAACTTAATCCTAATGATCACGAATGTTGAATACTCTGACAGAACGTGATACAAGTATTCAAAATACTCAGTCAAGAAAGTAGTTTCAATAGTAGTATTCAGTGGGTAAAGTGAACACATTGGAGTTCTTCAAAATCAATAGTGAAACAGACAAGAGAACAAAAGTGGAACCTAAAAGGAAGTGAATTTTCAACTGAAAACAAGATGAAGTAGTTTACATCTAGAGTAATGGACTTCTGAAAGAAGCCACCCATACAGTTTTTGGAGCTACTGTAGTGTCATAGACTGTGAAATGTGGGTGTGAGGCCATAGGTGTTGGGGACTTTGTTGACTTAAAATTTGCATAGAATGGTAAGTGTCTCTTAAGATTGGTGAGTTCATCTTTCTTCTTTTCTTGAGCTTCCCATTGATCAAAGGTCCTCCTTGCACAGGCACTTGTCAATTAACAGTTCAGAGGTCTAACTGGGTCTCACAGTGAGAGGTGGGCTTTAGAACAAGGTACCAATACACAGCATCATTACACCTGTCCATCTGCATACAGCTAATCAATGAGCCCTGAGCAGTTAGCTCTGCCCATATCCAAGACGTCGAAGGGACACTTTCACCCTCTACTCCCCATGTCCCCAAATTGCCATGTTGGACCCAGGAGAGGACTCAGGCGCCAGAGAGCATCAGAGGAAGGCCCCAGCGTTGTCTTTCCCCTTACTGACATTGGACTCAGAAATATTAGTGGGAGGGAGCATCTGGGACCATGTTGTTCAGGATAGCTGAGAATGGAGGGGATACCTAAGCCTACAAATAATTTTTTCTTTGTGGTGGAAGAGGCACAACAGGAGATGTTTTTAGAGAACAGCATAGCTGGACTACTCCCTCTGGGGACACTGAGCTTTGGTAACTTAGGGTCAATGGGTTTCATGCTGCCCTAGAATGTGTATCTCTTGGTGATATTTATTGTGTGATAGGACATAATAAATATTGGGTCCTATCACACAATAAGTATCTCCAAAAAGTATCTCACAATAAGAATCTTCAAAATCATTCCTTTGCAGCCTATGCATGCTGTAGCAGCTACCTACTTGAACTATAATAAATATTGTAATTGCTAGGTAATAAAATGGAAAAGTCCACAGAATTTATTGTCTTGTCTGGCCTGTCCATGGGCTGGCGGTCTGGAAGACAAAAAGATCCTCTTGCGGGGCTAAAGTGGTCCTAGAGCCCTTAAAAGTTACAAAAGCTAAAATTATCCTGCATTAAGGGGGCGCCTTCCCTGACACTATTACTATTGCTTCTTTTAGTAATGGCTAGCTATGATCCACAGATCAATTAGATCCTAGCTGAAAGGCCTTCTTTAATTTAGAAATTTATCTTATTGTTCTTTTGAATTAAATTTAATGCACAAAATTGCATAATGCATTTGATGCAGTAGTTTGAAAATTTTACGCTGTGTGTTTACATGTGTACAGTGTTCTTTAGTACTCTAGTATTTACACAACAAATGTATTGATAACTGAGTGTGTAAATGAAATATGTTCAAATCAGGCATTTTTGGACTAAGTTTAAAATTTATATTGAGTCTTGGAGAAGCAGAAGTCAGATCAACAGCCTATTTAGGAAAGCACATTTTACTACAGTATTGACATCTTTGAGAAGTGTTTATACATAGGGCAAAATCATTATAATTCACTGAATTACTGTACCAGTCAGGTTGTTTTTTTCCAGAAATTATTCCCCATGTACTTTTCTTTTTACTACTGCTTAACACAAACTGTACCCTTGTGGATTCAGAAGAAAAGTGGAAGGATTAACTAATACAAAAGAAGGCTTTAGTTGCCAACACCAGTCTTCTTATCTCCCCGCAGCTCTTGCTGTGAAATAATCATTTCAGAGTCTCTGGTTTTTGAGAGTTACACTTGTGTGTATTATTTGAACATCATTTATGAGGCTTTCAATTTAATTTATTTTTAAAGTCTACAGCTTCAGAAAAGAAGTTCTACAAAGACATCATAAGATGTCCTTATATGGAGGTAGTTCAGTTATATTTTGACCTCAATGGAAGCCCACATTTGTATGTTTTCTGGTAAACATGGAGCATACAGTATCCATTGTTAAAATGTTAACCATGTAGTAATTTTACCATACAGAGTATTGTCATACAGTACATTAAACTTCTACTCAATGTAGTTAGGAGTCTAGCTGCTAGGTCTAATACTTGAAAGGTCTTACTATCTTGACTGTAGCATTTAAGTGTTTCTATAGAAAAGGTGTAGCTTCCTAAATATCCTCCCCTTGCACAAAATACAAAACCTCATCACTGATGCCATTTATTTAAGCCCTTCATCTACAGCTAAAGACATTGGTTTGATCTATTATTTGAATGAGCTTAACATTATACAGTATTTTGGTGTTCCATTGCTTGGAAATAAATCAATGATTAAGCTGGCTTTGTCCTACAGTATATATTCTTTTCATGACACATAGGATATCTCTGCAGTTACTGCTTGGAAAGTAGATTGAAACACTGTACACAAATGTATAATGGAAGGAACTCAATTAATGTCAAGAATAATTGTGTTGATCAGTATCTACATTATCAAGAAAGTTCTGCGGCAAATCCTTTCAGTTTGAGAAGCAGTTGATAGGACTGAGTCTTTTGTCTATGAAACAAATACCAGAAAGAAAGACAGAACTGTGAGTTATTCTTCAGTTCAGACTTTCTAAAATTCTTATTCCATTAGCAGGAATGGCCTGTTAGTGGAGGGACTTGGAACCTGGGTACACAAACATACCCTGAAATCATCATCACGGGGTAAGTGTCTTATCAGCAGTGCCACTGTATCATTGATCCCGCCCATTATCAATTAAATCGTTCAGAAAACAGTTGCAGCAGAATTCTGTAATTCTGTAATGTGATGGTTTAGGATGCTTCTGGACAGAACAACCCAGTTTTATACTGGTTATATTTTTACCAGCCTTTTTCAAAGCAGCCGTTTATGTTGGGATATCTGCCACAGGCCCCTTGTACTTTCATATGGACCTACACAGCAATGTTTTCAATGTTTAAGTGGGGAACTCAGCTTTTCTGTTGGATCATTATGATCATTGCAACTATTAAGAGTGTTGAATCGCAACCTATTTTCCTATAGAGTAAAAAACGGCAATATTCTTGAAACTGAAGATCAGAGACTTAAGCATTTATTTTTCTTATTATTATGATTTGTTTCTTTGGAACGCATCTTAATGAATATTCACACTTTGACTGTTTTTACTTTACAATCTCTTCTATCAGGCTCCTTATTCAAAGGTGGGTGCTGGCTGTTAGAAACTCACCTGCACAAAATAAGGGGTTGTATTTGTAATTGGCATGACAATCTTTGTAAGATTGTTTCTGCTGGAGGTGAAAGAAATAATGAAAATGAGGCCGTTTTGTACACAAAATTGCTTGGTCTTTATAAGATATCTGAAGTTTTTGTGATAAATATCATGTTTATCTTTTCCCATCTCAGCTCAGACTCTTTTGCTTTTATATATTTATATGTTTTAAACTTGTTTGTTACTTTTTAGTAATTTTATCAATGAATGCATAAAAAGATTAATTTAATCACATTGATAGCAAGCAGTTCATTACTCATACCAGGCAAGGTCTTTGTTTATGCATAACCTAATATCACAACTATTTTTACAGATTCTTAGTCATCTGATTTTGGTGGTTTTGGTTCTATTGAAATACCGAACAGAGAGAATCTGGTGATTTTGTGAAACAACATAACTCAACTTTTTTGTTTTGCCAAGGATCAGTGCTGCTCAAATAAATGATAGACCAGTTTCATCACTATTTAAATTATTATAAACATTATGTATTATGTAGGAATTCAGAGGAATTCAGTGATACTCAAATTCAGCTATTCGTTGTGCTGATTGAAGAAATGCTTTTAAAGGATTTAAGGCAGTGGAACATTTCCCCTAAAGGTTGATAAAAACATGTTTGCTTACAGTAAAAAGACCTTGACTGCAACCTGTAGAAAACTCAAGAGGCACATCAATGTGAAAAAGATTCTTGTTATTCAGAAACTGACACACTCATTGAGTCCAGAAATCCCAAAGTTGAATTTGTCTACATTTACACATTAAGACTTTTGAGGTCTGGAGCTTTGCAATTTCTAGCTAAAAGGCACTTTCCTAAAAAAAAAAAATGTTCTTTGCTATTGCAATACCCATATAAAGAGATAATAAATAGATCAACACTAAATCCTTTGGAATCTTAGAATTATACATTTTTGTTTAGGTTGTTCATGAATTCTTGCACAATGTTCGTCAGTTTCATCTAGCACAAGCAAGCAATATCAGAAACTGCAACATCTTTCCTATTTGTAAGATTTCAAGATTCTTCTGAAAGACATACAATATTTTCAAATGAATACCTAGCGGAGCTTGCACGGCCTTGGAGCTTCAATTTGAGAGAATTCAAGTGACCTGTAATATCACAGAGCTACCTGTAACAAAAGAAGAGCCTGATCCATAAGGAATTCAGAGGCCTCGTCGTTCTTCTGTTACGAAATTCTATTATTTCTTTGTGAAGAGTACATAAGCACTTGGACATATGCCCACTTCTTAAACAAAGAACATTGTTGTGTCGCAGCAGGTCAGTGTACTCACTTGAAGAACTTGTAAACGTTTTTTAGAAAAGACAATGCTGTAAGAAGTGTGTGTAGGTCATGCTACAATATCCGTTTTTCTATGTTCCCAGACAATTCAGGATACAGGACAGTCCATTTAATTATGCTGAGTGGTGTCTTAAAATTAAAGAATTTGTCATTCTTGTGAAGCAAATGTGAAGAAAATCCCTCCTCTTTCATTTTTATTGAAGGGCATTCATCTGTGACAAACAAATATACCTTCTGCAGATATAAACCCTTTTAACTCTATGGTTACTTATATACTGTAAATGAGTTTTACAGTCAGCTTGCAGGCCAAACTAGAAGCGTCGTTTGGCCACATTAGACCTGTCTGTTGATTCACGGTTCACTTTCTAAATGAGAACTGCAATTATAACTGGCAGACACACATTAATATTTTGAAAATTTATTTTCTGAAAAAAAGAAAAAAAAACAGATCACTCCTAATTGGAAATTGTTAGATTTTTTTTCTGAATTAGCTTTGTGTACTGTAGCTAACTGGTATAGTTTCACCATCATAGAAACATTTCACAGTACATATTTAATTTATTGAACAATACCATTTATTTAAAAAGTTAATTTTCCTAGGGTTATTTAATTTGGTGCTTTATTTATTTATGTTTCCACTTGGTATTATTTAATTCTTTGAAAATTTGTGTATTTACCGTATGTAACCAAAAGTTTGTGAAAATTGGTATTTTAAATGGATTTTTTATCTTGTGGTCATATGTAATGAGAAATCCCACTTCAATTCCATAGAGAACAGCTGGTAACAGGGTGTGCACATGAATCCAGGTTGTGGGATTTTGTTTTATATTCATTCTTGAAAGGAAGTGAAGGTGAGGGAAAATGCATGACACATATAAAACAAACTGAGCTTGAAGTAGGACTGATTGGTTCTGGTCCTGTGGTGCTGAGAACAGTGTGACCCTCATACCAGAGTGGGCAAAATGAATCAACTGAACGCAGTTGAAAGATAATCACCATGGCAGCCTTTAAACAGGGATAGCATCCCCAAATCTCTTCTGGGCCAGTGCTTGTCTTCTTAAGAGCTGCTTAAAATTCCTTTTCAATGCTTCTGCTTCCAGATTTAAATGAAAAAAATATGTAAAACATCTTTGGAATGAACAAAATGAACTTGGGTTAGCATAGCTATTCAGATATTTATTTAAGATATAATTCAAGTACTGTAGAACTACCCAAAAATATATAATGTTTTAAATATAAATATATACAGTATAAAGCAACTTAATTATCAGGTAATTTTATGATTTGCCATAATACCTTGAAGCTTTTTGTCAAATTAAGTACCTTACCAAAGACATTATTTTTTTATATGAATCATTTAGTCATTTGCTTACATTTTTCCTCTGTAGGATTTTGTTGTAAATTCTACAGTAACTGTGAGGGTTGGGCTTAACCACTTAAATATGATGGTGTACTTTGGCAAGAAGACAATACATTCCTCTTTTAAAAGAATCAGTTACCTAAAATTATTTAACTACTTTAGCATTTAAGGCCCAATTTCATATTAAAGTTTAGCTTTTTCCCTCATGTACAGTACTGTACATTATTCCTTACAGTGTTCAGGACCCCAGAATATGTACTGTGTATGGTTTCTTTGATGACCGCAGTCCCCTAGTGAATGGTAGATGCTTCAATAAAATGGTGTTTGTCTTCTATTCAATATGAGCCTTAAGAAATTACAATTCTAATCCCCTTTTATGGTGAGACTTACTTGATATGAACGAATGTGCTTCACAGCCAGTTTCAAACTGAAGGTTGCTGACCCTTCCTCCTCTCCTCCAACCTTAAAGCTTATTTATTTGGCATTCATCTTAAAAATACTTGTCACTGACATTGTCTTTTTTTCTTTGTAAAGGCATGCAGACGGCTCAGTCAAGTTCTGGGATGCATCTGCCAGTAAGTTCTTTTGGTTCACTATTTTTTTCAAAATGTTTACACTTTCCACTATCTTCCCTTGCTATTTTGAAATAAAATCACATTTCATAATTGCACCGGAATGTGTCAGAATCATTTATACGGGGAAGTGAATCGCTAAATAATTATTGTGCTCTGTATCTTCAACCACAACCACAAGATTCTTAAAGCCAAAGACTTCATGCTGAAATTATTTTTGAAGGAATACATTTTGTAACCCAATGTAATACACATATCGCAAAATGTTTCGGTGGTCACCCAAATGCTAATTCATAAAGAAAGCATAGTAAAAGCATAGTAGAGTTTGTCATTTTGTAGGGAGGAACACTGGGAACTCACAAACAACTGTGAGTGAATCCCAGCAGATGAAGAATAGAGTGGCAGCTGTCACACTTACAGTAGGTGACAGGCCTCACACTGTGATTACACCATACAGTTCACTGAAATACAATATTGGTGTGGAGAGTTTTGTATACATATGTAAATAGCTCTCTGTGTACGAAAATGCCACATAACAGGAATCTGTACAATAAACAAGTAATAGGTTTATTCCATGCTGAAAAAAAGAAGAAAGAAAACACAACATTTTGGCCATGGGGCCTTCATCAGGTGTGTACACAATCAGGTATGTACACAATCTGTACAATAACCTCAATAAAGCTTTGATTCTTTGTGGACTTTGCATTTCTCCTCTGTTTGCCTGGACTTCTTCCCAAAGGCATGTGGCTAGTGGATTGGCAATGCCAAGTTGCCCCTTCCATGAGGAGGATTGAGAATTGCAATGGTTCTGCTACAATGTCAAAGCTGTGGTAGTTTGGGATTCTGTGAAGAAGAACAGCATATTTCAAAATCGTAGTATTTGCCAAAATGATGATTTTTTTTTACTTTAAAAATGAGTATGGAAAAAAATTAATAATGCCAATAATCTGTATATTGCATTATTTTCCGAGCAGATCCCCCTATCCTAGGTTGCATGTAATACACGAAATTGACATTAAGTATAAGTAGAAGGAACAACTGAGTAGATACACAAGGGTAAGAGAAAGGGCACCTATGTTTTATTAAAAAGTTGTTTTGTCCTGTCCTAGAGCCAAGAGCCTGGTAAAGAAACACATGTACTGCTTTCCCATTGCAGTCACCCTTCAGATGCTGTACAAGCTGAAGACCTCGAAGGTATTTGAGAAGCAGAAGACCACCGAGGGGAAGCAGGCCGCAGAGATTGTGGAGGAGGACCCCTCTGCTATTCAAATGATTAGCTGGTGCCCGGAGAGCAGGATCTTCTGTGTGGCTGGCATCTCTGCCCATGTTATCGTCTACAGGTTCAGCAAACATGAGACCACTACTGAAATAGTGGTGAGTTTAACTTGCTTTATTTTTTTTTCTGCTTAAAAGGAATTACAGCAGAATAATTATTCTAGCATAGGATCAAGTTCCATCTTTTGTTATTCTGCTGCAACAGGTAAGAAATGATCACCATTACATAGTTTATTATGTAGTAACTTAATCTTTTACATTGTTTAACATTACATGTTTTTCACAGCAGAGTCCAAATACCCTAAAACCCCCCATCCCCCCACTATGCATGGTTTAACTTTAAAGAAACTAGTCTGAAAGAAGCAGATTCAGTCACTTTAAACTTGTTGTTTTGTAAATGATACTGTAATAATTTCCATTACATGCATATTCATAGTGGCCCCCATCTTTATGTCTGTAGTCTTGTTTATGGGTATTACAGTACGTGCATTTATCAGGATATGCCTTACATGAGTATTTTGTAGTTGTTACATAAGATCCTTCTTATCTTCAGTCACTCGGCGAACAACAAGCAAAGCTCCATCTTATTGTTCATTTTCATGGAACTTTGGTAATTTTACATCTTAAGTTTCTTAATTGTACTTACAGGGCATTTGAAAAATAATGTGGCGAGCAAGGTGTTAAGCAGAAAAAAAAGGTGTTTCAATGTTTGCCATGTAACAATGTGAATGCTTCCTCTTTGGCAGTCACTGGAAGTGCGTCTGCAATATGAAGTGGAGGATTTAATTTCTCCAGAAGCAGAGACCAACACTAATTTCCCAGAACAGAGCTCCCAGTCTCCTTGTATTAAAACCCAGCCTCTTCCAGGAAGCCCCGGGACAGTTACTCCAGAGGGAATAAAGGATAACATTCCATGTTTGAAGTAAGAATCTCCTGTTGTGTATTTTTACTGAAAGTGTTTGCTCTCAGTTCTTTTTTATCCATCTGTTCATTTATCCATCCATTTTCTGACTGCTTTATCCAAAATAGGGTTATGGTGAAGCCAGAGCATACAGTATCCCAGCTAATGACAGGTTCAATGCAGGATCCACCCTGGACATTATACCAATCCATCTTTAGGCCACACAGACACAGACAAAGACACGCACACACTAACACCAGGGTTGAGTTTCCCATTTTAATCCATTTGTATCAATAAACAGCATACTGGATATAACTGAACATTCTTGTTTACTTTCAAACCACCACCCTTGTAATCGCATAAATAGAAATAAATTTACATGTGTTTCCAAGCATCCAAGTTCTCCAACCGCAATGGAAAAAATAACTATCTTCTATTAACATGGTGTTATACTTTGATATTTGTTTAACCTTTCCTGCAAAATAGTCTACTGATCTCCTTTTCCTTTACAGTTTTCTTGATTTATTCAAACAGGTACCGTACTCAGCCCTGGGTTAAGAGTACAAGTTAATGTTATTGTGGCTTGTAGGTGTTTATTACAGTAGGTAAAGTTGATACCACTTTAAGAGATCAGATAACCTCTAAGCCAAGATCAGCTGTGGACTAGCTGATGTTGCTTTGCATTTTTTTTTTAATTTGTAATTCAGATTTTACATAGTATTCATGGTAGAACACACCACAGAGTTTTGTCATCACAGATAGCCCTTCACCTATCATCTGTCAAGCACCATATTTTCAGAGGTCCTGATAAGGCTGTGTGATGAGTAGGTCACCTTGTTGTTATGCTGTATTTTGCTTATTTTGTACATGTTTATTTTTAAACTGACAGGGTGAAGACGCGACCAGTGAGGATGCCTCCTGGTTACCAAGCTGAGCTGGTGATACAACTCGTGTGGGTGGATGGAGAACCTCCTCAACAAATAACAAGTCTAGATATCAATTCAGCCTATGGGTTGTAAGTAATGCTCTCAAAGGCAGTGAATAAAAATGCATGCATGAGAATTTACTAAGTATATTTAGGACTTTGTTTTAAAATGATCTTGTTAACATGGATTTTCTTTAAATAATGAGTTCTAAAACTATTTTAAGAAAGGCAACCAATTAGAGGAGGTGATTTGGCCCATCTTGAAATTTGAAAATTAATTGATCCTAGCTAATTGATCCTAGGATCTCATGCAGCTTTTTCTTCAAAGAAGCATGGATTTGTTAACATTGTTCTTAGTCCTTGTTTTTAAATACAGTGAGTTCAAAAATTGTATTGAGGCTCTGTTTTTTATATTTACAATTACAGTATGATTGTAAAAGGGTCAATATCACAGAACACTTATACTGTATGTTATATTTTCCTATTACACACAAAATGTCATTGAAAAACACTTTTGATGTAAAACCTTTCTCTTAAATTGCTCAACGAAGTCCATTAAGAGTAACTGTCACATCTGAGATCTTATTTTAAATTCTGTTTTATACTTGTTAAATGGAGTTTAACTGTAGGTTTGGGAGAAGGGCACTCCCAAACCTCACTCATTCCCCATCACCGAAGAATGAGTATCAGGTTTCTGAAACACATCTGAATATTCTTCTCTTCACATGCCTCCCTCCACCCCATCAAAACCCTTACAGCAGCTTGTAGACAGACTCATCCCAGCAAGTGGGATTGTTTCTGACGGCTTCTTCCCGAGGTCAGGCTGTTAATCCCTGAGCCAAGTGGAATTAACCACTAACTCAGTCTGATTCAGTTACTTCTTTATTTAATCTTGAGGATATTTAAACTACTGAAATACTAATAGAACACCTGCAGTAGATTAAGGCTCTTTTGAAAATGTGAGCCGTCTCCTGAATAGCCATCGCCTTTCTTTGCCAGTTGTAGTATGGGATTTCCAGGGAGTGGGGCACACTTGGCCTGTCTTGAATTCAGCAGGGGAATTCTCAGCCAACCACAGCTGTGGCCGGTCAGACAACAGTAAAGTCTCTGATGTTATCAATTAGAACGGTGGCAGTACTCAGCCTGGCATGTCAGACCTGCTGTTTGTGTTACAGGCTTGCAGTAGAGAAGGTGGCAGATGGCTTCAATACACATTTTTCAATGTATGCTCCCCTCTTTTCTGGACTGGTTGGATGGATTGTATCAGAATGTAGAGCAAAGCTAAATAATAATCCCCGTATCCAAATTGGTGGCATAAAAATGGGCATTATAATATAAATTGGCGTAATAGATTTTGATAATTGAAATTCAAGTGGTAAGATACAAGCTTTTAGCAGGTCTTCTTCAGAAGCTGCCAAACTAAGCTTTTGAGAGCTCATTGGGTATTTGGGGGAATTCTTGTATATTTCTTAAATGTCTCCTTCTAAGTGCCAGCTGTTGCTTTAAAAAGGTGTTCAGGTGCTAGAATGTGACACGAGTTCCTGACAATCTAGACTTTTGCATACCGATCCAATAAAGTCCTATGAAGTTATTTGCTTTGTTTTCATTTTTCTGGGCTTTACTGTATGTTACCTGTGATTTACTGTATTGTTGTTGCATAACATTTTGCAATGGTGAAAGCTTTGGCATTTTAGCAATGACTGTGTGTTAAAGGCTCATGTTCTCTCTATGTGTCCTGGATGTGCGTGCTTTGGCTTTGTTGATGCAGGGTGGCTTTTGGAAATTGCAATGGCCTTGCAGTGGTTGATTTCATTCAGAAGACAGTTCTTCTCAGCATGGGGACCCTTGACCTTTATGGCTCCAGTGACCCATACCAGCGGCTGACCCGCTCCCCACGAAAGAGCAAGCAGTTCGCAGCAGGTACGAAGGAGATGTGCAGAAGCATGCTGGCTGCCTGCTCACCACAGTCTGAGGTGGCATCCCTGCATGTATTCTGTTTTTCCCTTGCTTGAGCACATTGCCCTTTTCAGCTAGTTTCCTTTTACTAATCTGCGACTCCTCCGTCTGCACGCATACGTTCAAGCTCCACATAAATTATTGCTCTTTTGCAAGGATAAGTGCATGATTTTAACACGAACTAAAGACACATAATTGATGCCAATGATGGCTGCACATTGCTATAAAAAGAATAAACTAAGGGTTTATAAAATACAACAGGATTAAGAGGTATTTTGAGGACATTTAAGTGCTCTCTCAGTAGCAAGAAAATACAGGTTGAAATCTCAATGATGTGTAAAATTGCTTATCTTTGTATGAAATAAGCCACAACAGTATAAATGGTTTGTTAGCAATTTTACAAAGAACTGAGGATGAACCAACATTGCTGCATTTTGCGGGAAGGACAAATTATTTATTATTATTAAAGTTTAACAAATCTTTGAAGTCTAGACATTGAGATTAAATAATAGATATGATCATTCAGGTTGCTATTTTTCTATTGTAGTGAAAACTAATGCATAAACCAGTCATTTAAAGTATATTTTCCTTTGTGTAATGGTATTATTAGTATCTTGTTATTCATTATTAGTTTTAATAATGTATTGTACCAAAACTCGTGGATAGAAGGCACAGATTTTTAAGCATTCATTAAGACTGCATTACTACAAAAGTTTATAATACACACTATGTACTATGTGTACTTAACAATATATTCTGATTGAAGTATTATTAAGTACATTTACAGTATAAAATAAACATTTTAATGTTATATTATTTGAAATGTTACTTTATGGATTACTTAATGTTAGTCTCCAAAGTTTATTTTGTTAAACCTTCAGATCAAACTCATACGAAAAATGGTAATTTGTTTGTGCTGTCACATTTTTTCACGATTCATGACTTTCAGACCCAAGCCTCAGGTAAAACTGTAGGTAACATTGCATAATGACTGAGAATTAGTGTTACGATGAATACCACTAGAATATTTTCTACATAACTTGTAAATTTATTTTAAATATTTTAATTCATAGAACTATTGTTTTTTACTTCTGTTATTTCCATAATCCACTCCCTGGATTAAAAGTTTTTTTTTCTTCTGAAATGTTTTAGTTTTGACTTCTAGTCCAGTGGTGAGAAGAACTTAAATCATACCTCATGAATATTTATTTAGGGGTTAAATTGACATTATCATGGATAAATACTGTAGCTGAAAAGAATGTTGAAATGCCATATGACATTTGTACAGTCCATTATTCTTGTGGTATTCTAAGGGAAAGGAATAATTTGTGTTACAGCAGTACATAACCAGAGAAGAAAAATAAACTTCAGCAGTTTTTTTACTTTACATTCTATTAATATATTATATTATTATATATAATTTTATGTCTGATTACACCTTGAACTTAAATTTAGCACATATGAAAATATAAAAGATACATTATTTAAATGATTTAGTCAATTGCAAATTGATTGCGTAGTGCATTATTACATGGTTGTGCTGTCTCTGGTTTTTCTGAACTCCTACTGTGATATTTTCTTTGTACCAGAGGCACTGTACAGTAAATTCTTTTATAAAGTTTTTCTTTTCTATTTGGTTGTGTCTAGACAGCAGCAAATGTGAAACATTGGAATATGCACTAAGTATCAAAAGCAAAACCAAAACGCATAGATTTCCCTGAGGCTAAAAAAGGGGGCAGGTTTGGGGTCACCTTCCTTTCACTTCTGGCTTGTTTTTCTCTCTTCCCTCTCCATTCTGATGGTGCTGATGTTCTGGCATGCCTGACAGACCACCCTTGCATGCGCGGCCTGTCTAACTTTTATTCAGATTCAAAGAAACGGATCCGTACATCTTACCAAAGTAAGTCTGCCTTCAAAACAGGGGTGTGGCGGGGGGGGGGTGGTGTAGCTGCTCGGTCTATTTGTCATTTTATTGATAGTTTGCTTCTTTCATAAGCATTTACCAACTAATTTTCAATTTGCGTATTTTGTCCATTTTCAGTAAAAATAAATTGACTTCAAACTATCATACTTGTCAACTTTAATCCCATAATAAACACAAATATTGCGTAAATGGTACATCCCATGCTCCTCACTTCTGTTTCTCAAGTTCATGCGGTGTCTGTTTTAATCCAGACAGAAGACTGCAGGAAAAACTTTTTTTATAGAAATGCTGACTTAGACATGGCAGTTTTTATAGGATTAGTGGATCAACTTGGATTGTCCACTGGCCCCAGATCAGTTACTTTTTATACAGGTTGAGCCTTAAATATTGCCCCTAAACTGAAATAAATGTTCATGTAAAAAGTAGAATTACATCATTGTTCTATTCTCTTGGCCAACCAAATGTTCTACTCATCAGATTGCTGAAGAATTTATCATAAATACAGATGCCAAGGAAAGAGGAAGTTGTGAATTGTAAGAGGGCAAAACCAGGTTTAAATATAACTGCAAAATAAGATCAAAATAATAAAACATATAGTACAAAACCAAATTATCATCCGTAACACTAGTTTGGATGGATACTAATAAATGCACTGCAGAGACAAAGTATACAGTATTAGAGGTTGTTTAGTGTAACTTCCCTAACTGAAGCCTGACCCTAAGAATAAGGCTCATCAAGTGCCCCCTTGCTTTTGCAAGGAGTGAACCAGGGAGCTGCTGCAGTGGTGTCAGTAGGGTGACAAGAAGAGTGCGGGACACAGGCACAATGGGAAGCTCTAAAGATAAGATAAAGATAAGACAGAACTTTAGGAAGACACCTAAAGATACACTGTGCAAAAAGATACAATTACTGTATCCAACCCATTTTTGCAGATCTTAATTTTTAATTACTTTTCTGAATGTTTGAATATTTGTCTATTTGTTGGCTGTGTGTTACAATGTATAAATAAAAGTAAACTAAATTCTGATTTAGTTTTTCTTGACTTTAGGCTATTTGGCCACATTAAAAGGGTGTGTAGACATTCTATAAGCACTAAATATAAAGGTAGAAGAGCAGAAGGAAAGCAAAATTATGATCTGACCTTTTTCCACAAATTTCTGTTTAATTTAGACATAATGTGAAAAACGGTCTTATCTCAAAGTATCTGATCTGGAACCACATGTGCCAGCTCGATTTCTGAAAGCTTGTTTCTGAAAGTGTGAATTTAAGGGCAGTCTGTGTGACCTTATGTCTCCACATTACCTACTGTACTGTACATGTTCCTTGTCCCTATCACCCATGCTCCTGGTCCTTCACTTCAGCAATATACAAGTTTTTCTGGTTGATGAGAGGTTCAGGTTTTATATAATTGCCCAATTTTTCTTCCAGAATTATTTTTGGAATGAAATATAAAACATGGAGCTATTAACATTGGGAATGCACTGCCATTTCTGAAAAGAAACAGATTATGAGTGACTAATTCTTACATAAATATTATGGTTAAAACACCTCCACTAAAGCACAGCAGTGTTAAAGAAGACTTCGGCAGTAATCATCTATATGCATAATACCTGACTCAACTGTGATTCCTGGAGCAGTCCCTCCCACACTCAATACAGCCTTACAAACAACAAAAGTAGCTGTATCTCAGCGGTGAAATGCCAACCATTAAGCCCCTGTTGGGCGTATTATTTTTGCTATGCTTATGTGAGATGGATTTAGATTGTCATGTCATGTCATTTGCCAAATCGCTTTATACCATACGGTGTCGCAGGAAGCCAGAAACTACCCTGCAAGCAATGAGCGCAAGGCAGGGTACACCCTGGACAGGGCACCAGTCCATCGCAGGGCAAGGATTTAGATTATTATCTAGACTCTAAATTCATGCAAAACAATGATGAAAATTAAAGTATGTCCAGATACTACAGTATCTGTTTAGATAGGTTTGTAATGCAATTTTTGTGGAATGTGTCAACAAAAGCCTGGCAGGCTATTGAAAAGGTCATATGGTCATCTAAAAAGAGAAAACACTAATTTCTCACAAGTTACTCACAGTCTTCAGCTCAATCTCGAATGCTTTAGGAAGATGCCATCCAGTCTGTCTCTTTACCCAAATTGTAGCATGTTCATCCCAACCAGGGTGACTGAGTAACAGCGGAACAATGAAGT
Organism: Atractosteus spatula; assembly: GCF_055471065.1. Taxonomy (NCBI): domain Eukaryota; kingdom Metazoa; phylum Chordata; class Actinopteri; order Semionotiformes; family Lepisosteidae; genus Atractosteus; species Atractosteus spatula. The sequence goes on along the minus strand of NC_142709.1, from coordinate 17,158,579 downwards.
TGGCTTACTCACAAGGGAAAGTCAAGCACAGAACATGGTACAGCACTGCGCCTAGAGAGAGACCCATTTAGAAAATTCAGATTCGCTGCTCTATAGAATGTGGAAAAATTGGATATGAAAACAAACGAGATGTGTAATGACAACTCTTTGGCTTTGTTGGCCATACGTCCTTTAAATAAGTTGTTTGCTGTTGAAATTGTCTGTTTGGAATAAATTAATGTATTTTTGTTAAGCCGCAAGATACACATAGCTGTATCAGCCTTCTTGAAGGTATTTTTTTCTTCTTGGCTTGCTGCATGTTTGCATCCCAAAAATGTGGACCACCTTGTGGGTAGGGGGGAGACTGTGATGAAATCATTGTTTCACATAGGCCACGTAAACTGGGGCAAAAGCAGAGGTGCTACACAGAGTATACAATTTCAGCAGTTTGGTTTAATTGGCACACCAAGAGCAAAAGATTTTAGTTTAAGAAAATCTTATTACCTGTCCATTCAGTCCTTCTGTGTATACTATCAAAAATCTGACTTTATGTCTCTGCGGGGGTTAGCTGTGAGACCCTGGATTCTCACTTGTGTGTGTGCCTGAGCCACACAGCAGAGAAAATCAACAACCAACCAAAAAACAACAGCCTCAGTTTACAGTAGGAAAAAAATGTGCTAGAATGAGAAGCCATTAACCTTGTGAGAGGAGGACTGGCAGAAATGACTGAGATGTATTGCTTTTGTATTATGCTGCAGGTCTAACAGAGCTGTCAGACAACCCTGTAGCCCCAGAGCTGGAGCGCTGCAAGTCCCCCACCTCAGGTAATGGAAATCTGGCCATGCAAGGCAGTCTGTACAGTTCTGAATCGTGTCATTTGTCACTGTGATATCACTGACCAGTACATTCTAATGCTAAACATTTCAAGAGGCATACTGCATTATTGGTCCAGAGAGGGTACGCTTTCATTGCTGCTTGATAAAGAAACCAGTTCTGGCGAGCTATGAACATGCAAAATATTCAGTCCTATAAACAAATACTTGCCAATCACAGATTTCAAGAGCAAAAGTACAGCGGATTGCAATGAAAATGAGTGTTGTATGTGTATAATTGGCCTTTGTGTAGCTAAACGTATAAAGAGAATTAATTACTGGTAATTATTTATTAATTACTTTTATTTTTTATTTTTTTTGCAGTTCTGTGAATTAGAATATAAAAATGGTTCCTTTGTTAAAGGCTTTATTTAGGGCAACTCGCCCTTGAAGTTTAAATGTGATGAAAATTTTAGTTATTTTCAATTTCAAAAATAGATTCCAGTCTATTGTTTTCAAAATAGCTTTTAAGCGGTGAAATTGTAACAGGAGGGTAGCTGCATCAGTGTGGGCTGCCAAGAAACGAGCAGAGGTTAGTATCATTCTGAAAAGCAGAAGAAAGACCATGTCTACATCAGTATACAGATTCTGCAAAATTCTAGAGTTGATACAGTAGTCCCAAAATTGTCAGCAAAACTCTCAAGTTGTTTAGTTTCTATCATTACAGAATTTCTGGTAGTATAATATAGTACTGTATACAGTATATATGTATATGTGAGTTTAATGTCTGAAAAATGTCAGGCAAACTAATGTTTTTTTTCAATTGTTGTTATAATGACAATAATTATATCTGTTGAAAAATTCTGTGAACACGTTTTTCAACTCCAAAGTTATAAGAACATAATTTCAAAGATATCAAACAAACATTAAAAAGATAGATGGGTCAAATAGCTTGCTCTCTTTTACAATCTTTATCACCAGTTTCTGTTCGTATGAAACTGCATTGGGTTTGTATAATTTTGGAAGCTTATCGCTTGGTCTTTCTGAAAATTAGATATGGGTCAGGTGATATATTTTTTTTCTCTAACAGCAGTATATGCATTTCTAGTGCCAGAAGTTTGATGGTTTGAAAAAGAGCAATACACCATTATCAGTCATGTTATGGAATCTGAAACAAAGGCTCCTTTCAAAATTTGGTTGAATGAAAACCCCAAATCTATTAACCTCCAGCAACAAAGTGGGCTAGATCAGATTACCTTCTCCCCTTTTCCTACGTTGTCTCAATAGTAGCAATGCAAGTAAGTTCTGTGTAAAATAAACTGCACTTCTAGATGATGACATAAATGACCCTTATTGGACTATTCTCTTGAATAGGGGAGCTCTGTCTACTTCTGGCTTTCCTGGGCACAGTGGTGCTTTTAGTTAAGTTGAGTCCTTTATGATTTTAAATGATCAAACACAGAACAAATGAGTAAAATGGCAGAAAATAACTTTCTTGTGCTTTTATAAATTGACCCTAAAAGCAAGAGCAGTTAAACAGCCATGCGAATGTATTTCAGAAAGGGAAAACACAAAGAGGCATTTACAGCTGTAAAGGTCAGCAAAGGGATTTCATAGTCAATGACACAGATACTGTACATACAACCACTAGAGAGTGAACATGATCGGGGTGAGAATTCTTGTCAATGCAAGTATAAAAGCTGCAGTGTTTAAATTACATATAAATTACATATAGCTTCCTTAATATAGGAACAAGTAATAGGTTTATTCCATGCTGAAAAGAGAAGAAAGAAAACACAACGTTTCGGCCATGGAGCTGAAACGTTGACCTGAAGAAGGATCCACGGCCGAAACGTTGTGTTTTCTTTCTTCTCTTTTCAGCATGGAACCAACCTATTACGTTGTGTTTTATTTTGTGTTTAATTTTGCAGCCTACGCATGCTGACGCAGCTACCCACCTGAAGTACTTCCTTGTATATGTGTAGATCTGGCATCATTTAAAATTCTGTAATGTTCAGGACCCCATCTGTCCACATCAAATTCTATTGTAGGATTAGAAAATGAATACAAATAAAGTAAATTGGTTGTTAATGATATACAGGTTTACAATATCCCAGGACAACCACAGTACAAAGGCAATATGAGCTAGACAGTGTACAGTCCATAGTTTCCTAATGCTCTGAAGTATTTAATTGTTTACTTATGGATGTGCATCTGTCGATTTCAGTAATTATTAAAAAAACATAAGGCTAGCTCTTTAATGACCAGCATCCTATCTAGGGTATATTCTGCCTTGTATTGAACTAAGTAATTATCTAAAAATGGATGGATGTATAGATTGTTAGTGAAGGAAATTTAAAATATGCAAAGAAATACAAAATCCCATCACAACTTTAATAGTTCTACAAGTCATTTATCAGATTATACAGTATGATTTTTAAAAGGCTTTGCCAACCATCCTTTTAAGAAGTGTTTTACAATTGTGATCGTTCGTATCTAGGACTGATATGTCTACCAGTACAAAGAGTGGAATTAAAAAAAGGCAGAAAATTAAAGCACTAATGTTGACTTAACTCCGCAACATAAAAAATTACATTTGTACAACTTATTTTGCAGCTTTTATCAGGTTTATAATGGATAAGCTCTGAATTTGAAGAGGAAGAGTCTCAGAGAAGAGTTAATCTGCTAATTAGCTAATTAGCCTAGTACAGACATGAGCAAGTGACATTGTCTGCTCTGAGCAGAATTTCTGAATATTGTTGTGTAAGGAGATGAGAAAGTTGAAAACTGTGATCACTTATCAGCGAGAGTAGATCCTTTAAAAGGGTACGCATACTGGTTTGAGCTACTGAATTTCTAGTTACTAAGATTTGAGATCAAAGCTTTTCTTAGTTTGTGAATTAGCACACATGTAAATTATGGTAAATGGACTGACAAAAAAACAAAAGAATACAGTTCATTATTCATTAATTTACCTAAAGTATCAAATTATTGTTTGATTTTCTAAATGTTTAGCTAAAATACTGTGCCTGGCTGTGTTAAACATACTGTATATTCACCTTGTGTTCTCAGAAATACCAATACTACAAAGAAAATTGCATTTTATAGCATCTCCTAACCAATTCATAGTGATAAACTTTGTAACAAATCTGCATGAAATGATTTATTGTTTTAAAGTTTTTTTTGTTCTTGCTTACTAGGCAATGGTTTTATATTTAAAAGCTGATTTCTTTTAAATGTATTTAATATCCAGTTCATATCAAGTGGAAAAAAACACTAAAGTTGGAAGGGGTCGCAAACAATTGATTAATCATTGATTAATTGTGTAGGAAAATGTTTATATTTTTTAATATCATAATGTTAAATTAATGTTCATTCTGTATCATTAACATTACTAACTTTAGCAGAAGAGCTACGTAGGAGAAAAGCTATTAAAAGTATAAACAGAGGAATATTCTCAGGCATTGGGAAGAGCAATGAGTAGACTTCTATAATATCCATGATATTGCTGATGCAGGCTGTAGAGCAACAGCAGAATTAAATCTGAAATAGACTGATAAATTCTGCTTTAATCTGGTCAAGTATGTGGACTAAGCCATGAAACATTTTGAAGTATTACCCTCATCTTCTGCGCTTAATAATATTTTTATAGAGTGTGCAAGACTTACTGCAAGCCTCCTCAAGGAACTGTTGACAACAGCTGTTCTTCATTAGTCCCAATCAACAATTTATAATCCTTGTCCCAAAAGAACAGCTAAATAGTGTTGTTGACAGCATCATTTATTTCAGTATCCTACTATTCTTATCTCCATTCAAAACATGTCTACTGTAAGTTTTTCCTTGTTAATTACACAGTATTCATTTTGTTTGCAAAAGTTTTAAAAACTTCCAGAGTTTTAACATTTTGTTGCTTTGAACCTGGCAGTTATGATAGTTTTAAAGTAGTAAATAATATTTGATGCATACCGAAACATATGCCATGTATTCAAAGAAAAAAAAAGTAAATAGATAAGTAAAGAAAAACAGAAACATATTAATTACATACGTATCAAACCCTCTGCTGTGGAAAATCTAAATTGATTTAGGTGCAGGAATTTTCAAATCAAGTCTGGGATAAAGTAACTGAAAAGCACAGATTGAGAAGAGCAAAAAATATTGAAGTCCTGAATATCCCTATAGCAAAGTTTGCTTAATATTTGAAAAATGGAAGATGCAACATATCACCTAGATCAGGCTGTTCCTCCAAACTGAGCTGCTGGGCAAGGAGGAAACTGGCAGGGGATACTTCTTTGAGGCCAACAACAACTTTGAAACAACTACAAGTTCAATGGCTGAGATGGTAGAAAAAATCCATGGGTCAGCAATATCCCTGTCATTTCAGATTCTCTATTGCAGAGTGGAAAACCAATCTCAAATCTCACATGTGTTTTGCAACAGCACATTCATAATTTGAACTTTTTGGCTCAAAAACCAAAAAGCACATCACCCAGTCAACATCATGCCTACTGTCAAGCATGGTCATACTAGGGGGATGCTTCTCCTCTGCAGGGACAATAAAGCTTATTTGGATTGAAGAGAAATTGGGTGGAGCAAAGAACAGGCATATCTCCTGAAGACTTAATACTGGGGTGCAAATTGTCCTTTCAGCAGTACAATAATCCACAGCTACACTGTAGTGGTTTAAGAATAAGAAAGTAAAAGTATTTGAGGGGTTCTGTCAAGGGTCTCACTTTAATCCTTTCAAGATGATAATCTGTACAAAAAGTTGTAAATGGCTATCCAAAAGCAATCCCAAGAAACTGGAGAGAGCTTAAGCAAATCTGCAAAAGCAAATGGACAAATATTGTACCTGGCTGGTGTGCACAGCTTGTAAAGACTTACTCTAAAAGAATATAAAAGATGTAATTGCTTCCAAATATTGAATTCACGTGTCCAAATACTCAAGATCAATTTTCAGATTTTCTCTTTAGTCTTTGTTGACATTTACTCTAACTTATTCTAACATTAGAAATACTCAGTTTAATTTTATTCAGATTTTGAATTCAATATTTTAAAAATTTTCCAAAACTGTATAAGTATTAACATATAATTTCACAAAATGGAACATTATATGAATGGTCTGAATTTGTTTGAAAGTCACTGTAGGCCGATATTACTCCACCTTCAAGTATTGTCTCATTCTCTTCATTGACCAATTTGAAGCAAATACAGGTGTATTATACTGTATTATTTTGTTACAAAATCAAAAGCAAATGATAAACTTTTTCTCATGGAAACATGCATAAGTGCCCTTAACATTGTTATTGGCCATTTATAACACTATATAACTTGTTTAAATTATATTTCAGAAAATACAAGCAAACCCAGCAAGTAACGTTTTCATTAAATGGAGATTTAAGAATTTGGCAAAACCTTACGTGTGGGCCTAAGTGTTGCTGCATTGGCAAAGATGTCAGCAGAGCAAAAAGGGAAAAGGAAAGTCTACATTCCTGTATTTATAGCCTAGAGACCAGGTGACTGGCTGGAGTTTGGGATTGTTTCTCCTTAACTGTCTTTAGTAGCTTCACTGTAAGAGACAGAAGTACGGAATTCCCCAGGATATGGGACTCAATAGATGGAAAGCTGCCAGTGTGGAACAGATTTCTGCTTGGTTGAGGTAACTTCAGCAAAATGCTCAAGAGCTGCCCCTGTGGTGCGTGTCACGCGCACTCTTGCAGTGTCCTCATAAAGAACTGTTTGCACAGTAGATGTGAAACATTAAAATACAAGGATGGCAAAATGGGGTACACAGATTTCATCTTTATCTTACCTGATCATCTAGAAGGAGGATGGTAGGAGTGAGTCAACACCAAGGTGACAATTTCAAAAGAAATAGTTATTGTCTGTATTTTTTCACAAAGTAAATACTTCAAACTACCTGCTGGGACTCGTAAGCAAGCTTCCTGATAAACTAATATGAAACTTTTCAGAATTGCTGGGCTGCTTCTTGTTAGCTAAAAACTGATATAAAATGAATGATGTGTGCAAATGATTTCAAGAATACAACTCTAAGAATAAGTAACATCTGGCACTTACAATAGCACTGGAGTGTACTTGACTAGCGACATCCTGACACTCAGTAGCAGCATGTTATTCCAGCTCATTGAAGTCGTAGTGGGCAGCCTGTGGGCCAAGGGTCACCTGCATCTCTCATAATTTCTAGGTATGGTCTTGCCGGGATAGTAAAATAAGAATATACAGTACTCATTTTTTTCTGAAACTAGGTGTAAAAGCACCTTTAATACATGGAAGATGCTTATCTATATAAAAAAATCCTCTAGGATTTTGCGTTTCAAATCCCCTGCTTTGCTGGGGGGTGGGTGGGTATCCCTTGAGCCACTTTTCAGATCCACACTTGTGGATCCTGATTAAGTCCAGGCTACTCACCACTGCATGAACGCATTTCAGTATGTAAGTGTATTAAAGACTGTAGTATTGATTACGTATTCTTACACAGGTTCTCATTAACATCTCACATTGAAATGCGGTCAGAGCTTACAGTGTTAAACTCTCTGGCTTAAGCTCTACATACTGTATCCTGCTTGCTATACATCCTTATGTGAAATTCACTGTACAGTATGTGGCAAATCTAAAGGTAAAAAATAAGACTAAAATTGTGAATTCAGTCCATTGTGGGATGTGCAACTAATGTGTGCCTGCTTTTTATTCTGTTCATCACCTCAGCATGACTGAATAACGAGAATATTAATATGCATGCAGTGAAGCATCTAACAATTTAAGTGACATTTTCTTTACAGAATGTAAGAGTGCTCTTGCATACAATCTATTAAAAGGCCATTATCAATTTCATATTCTTTTTGGGCCTCTGTGTTAAAAAGCACAATGTGTGTCTGTGTGTGTGTGTCTGGGAGGAGGTGCATCATTAAGACAAAATCTAAGAAAATGTTACCACAAAAAAACAGATGATTTTTGTGTAAATGTGACTTTCCCAAAATGGTAATGTCTTCAAATAAATCATATCTAGTTTTGGGTGAGAATGGTTCGAGTGAGAGTCCCCACAAATACAGGAAGACAGGCAAGTATGTATGTTAGGAAGGTGGTACTGTATGTACAGTGCGTAGCAATGAAAAACAAAAGTAAACATATATTCCCTGAAAGTCTTTCTAGAAAATGCACTACTGACACACTGTGTGGTCTTTTGTAATGATAAACAAAAAGACACATCAAATGTTGTGAAAAATTGTGAAAAACTCATATTTGTGGTTATTTTACCATAGCTTTTTGTTCCTAAACTAGATGGTTTTAGCTTTAAACTGACAGCTCAGCCCTCCAGTTTTATCTCTTCCTAGTCTGACAAAAGTATGAGTTTTTCTAATTCAAGATTTGCACAAGACTAGCACTGCACTGCTTATGAATACAGTCCCAGATGTGTGATAAAGGCATCGTTTATTGCTTTACTTCCCATAGACTGAATAATTCCACTTTAATACATGGTTCTTAGGATTGTGTTTCCTGATATTTGGTGCTAAAATTATTCAAACTACAAACACTATTTTTCTGTGCTCTACGCATTTTGACAGTAGGTATTGTTTTAGTTTTTCCTTAAAACCATCTTTAGCTTGTCAAGTTCAAAGTCTTTTTGAAAATGAGAGCAAAGTGTATATTAAATTTTCAATGTCACATTGAAAAGTCTCTTACAGCATGTTATTCTTGATTTTCCAATGCTCCTAAAGTGAATATTTCTCACATTAAAACAAAAAATCTGTATTTAAATAGGATGACACATTTATTTCATACCATAAGCACATTTTGCATGGCACTGGCCTACTAAGTCCATGTCATCTAACAGAATCTAACAGGATTTACCCCTATCCCCTCCAGACAGGTTAAAGTAAATAGAGCACTCCAATTTCACAATAACATTATTGCTCCTGTTTGATTTAATCATTTGGTTAACTTTTCATTTTCATGTGTATAAATCGTAAAGCTTGAGAAAAAGTAAATAGCATACCTCTCACCCGTTGAAGTCTCTTTGGTGAACTGAATTGCCTACTTAATAGAAATGTGCAATGATCTCCATATTTGTCTGTATCCACTAATATCCTGAATCATGTCGGATGCCTAGAGGGATGCTGAAGAGATTTAGGCTTGTGAAGTAAAACAGGATGGTCAGGCCTTCGGGTTTTCTGATTTTTTATCAAACTTGCTTCCCTCTTTTTGCATTGCACTGTTGTAGTAACATACTGTATCATTTCAACCTATGGAAATGTTGTATAGGTCCTATAAACTGTATTTGTAGGCTGAGAGGTATGCCCCATTCTTTTTGCTTATTTTTTTCCCTTTTTGTCAAGGAAAATGTATTCTTCTTTAATTTTTATTTCAGTTCCTTATCCAACCACACTTCACAATGATCCCCGCACCTTACCTGACACCCCAGCAAATCTGAAAGCCAGTCACTACAGCCCAGTGTTTTACTTGCTGGACAATGGTAAGGAGTTGTCAGAGGGCTGCCAGTGCTGTAATATCATTGCCCAAAAGAGATCTCAGCTACTAATCATCTTGCATGCAAAAGTCAGGCATTGCTTCAACACATCTCTGCACTGTGGTGTTAATAGTTTTGTTCCCACCATTTCAATGTTGCAGTTGGGGTGCTGTTCTTTGCTTGTCGGCTCCTGTTCTTTTCATAGGAAGTCTCACTCTATTTTAATGTGCAAAAAGACAGCTTATTTTTAACTGAGTGCTTTTTTGTTTCATATATAAATAAGAATTATGTGAACTGATGTTTTGGATCCATTGATTATTTTACCTCGTATAAAATATCTGTGGTTTGGTCTCTCAAAACCAGGCTCTTTAATTCACAGTATTCCATGTTTTTATCCTTACAGGTTTATTCTTCGACATATTCTAATTTAAAGTCACTTTTCAAAAACTAAAAAGACTCAAACAAGTACTATGGCTATATTGAAGAGGGATTTTAAATGTACAGTAGCAATTCATGTCAAAGAGCCTGATTTTGGAAGAGTAGGTCATATTTTTTGCAAGTAAATCATGTTAATATTTGCATCAGTTCTGTGAATTATTCTTAGATCTTAGATATTCATCTAAAAATAACCATTGATAAACAGTTATCCATGCATTAAGAGATCAGAGCTATGTATGATTTTGCAAAAAATATACAGTATTCAGAGACTTCTAATTTGTTTTATACTTCATAGCTTAGTGACAAAAACATGACTTAGTGACCAAACAGCTGTTTCTGTCTGAAGTGCTCCTGCTCCTGTTTCACCCCTCCTGCAGACATAGTGCAGACATACAGTTCATATAAATTTCTTCCCAAACAATATCCCTGAGATATGCTTGAGTTTTAAGGTTTGTTTGACATGTTACCAGTTAGTAAGTATTTTTTTCTAAATAACAATTTATAAAAGATAACCATCATACTTCTGTAAATAATTATTTGACTACACATTTTCTACGGTACTTTATCTAGTCAGACACTATAGAAGTTGGGCCTATATTGAATGAAATCACATTACCTTGAGTAGCTTAAAGGAATGTTAACCACTTCGCAGATGTAGCTTGGGAGTGTTTAGAGGGATAAATCCCTGACACCAAACTGACATTTTATCAGATAGATTGAAATATTGCAAAAGCGTTTTCTACAGATCTGTCTTTCAACATCAGGAATCTCTGACAATTTGTTTTAAAGTACATATACATACTGACATGATTTATCCTGCACTAATATTGTCAATTAGACAAATGAGACAGGGTACTACACTACACTACTACTATTTGTACACTACAAATATTTAAATGTCATTGTAAAATAATATTTTACTCTAAAGCTAGATCTTAGCATGTTTAATATAAAACAAATAACTGGTCCTAAATGTTAATTTTAAAGATTGATATCTATTCATATTTAATAAATATAATACTCCTTTGTTTCTTTGAATCATACCCTTTTAGGGATTTCAGTAGGATATTTCAGTCTTCAAAGAGTTTCTTCTGGACTTTGTAGTGTTTGGGATTAATGTCACTATGTGCCCAAATTTATAAAAAGCCACGCCACTTGCTAATGAAATAGAGACATATCTTTTTCCAGAAAAGTACTTGTTTTCCTTTTATAAGAATCTTCGGTTATTTTGGGCTTTGTCACTCCCGGGTTCTGTATTGTACCACAACACATGCTCTGACCACAGCATCAGCCGCAGAATGATATATTCAGTACAAGGATATACAGTACAAGTGGATATTTCTTAAGTTTTAATTCAAAATTGTTTTGTTTTGCCATTTCATTTACAGTTTTTACTTATTGCATTTGCAGTACTGCAGGGTCTCGACAGTTGCAAGAGTTCGGAATCATTGCAAATTGACATGTAATCAAGTCCACATCTATACAGTACCTTTGCATAATCTATTACAGTGTATACCGTAGTTTTTCTGGTTAAAAAAAAGGTATCCCTTAAATAACATTGATAAACTAAAAGAAACAACAGTCATCACAAATGTACCATATAGTAATCAGTTAAAATGAATAACATTAATCCCACTTTCTTTCTCTGCTTCCACAGTTAGCATGCCCCACTGTAATGAACGGGCAATAAAACTACAGGCGCTCTGACAAGGTTGTCTTAAGCCTGTCTTTCCCCACACAGCCAACACAGAGTCAGGAGTGTTCATTACAATATAACAACAAGACCACACTGAGATGCGCATGCAGAGTAGTGGGTACTTGGGCATGGGGCAGGGAGATTTGTCTCATGGTTCTAATTGGTGGCACTGTTAATTTTAAAAATGTGGGTAAGAACCTTTAGCTCAGTTTCATTCTGCTCTTCTCTTCTTTCATCCCAGACTCTGTCAGCCAGACCTAATCTCAAATAGCAAATTCACAAATGTTGTAGTAAATTTGAAGATGTTGAGACTATACTATACTTCATAATGAAAACCTTGCACACAGTCCATATTAAACAACCACGAGTGGAAGCTGTTCATACTGTTATGTTTAGAAGGTGAGTGGTCTGCCTGTGTGGATAACAAAAACCTAAAATCAGAAATATGATGTCATGTACTGGATTTCTTATTAGGTACTTCCTTTTGACAGACTAGCTATGGTGTTCTGAAATGCTGCAATACTACAACGTATTGCATTTTCTGCTTCAGCTGAATAGAGCCACAGCAGACCAATGCATATAAATTATGCTTGAGGACAGATTGAAACGTCTGTCTTCTTCAAATAAAAAGAAGCCTGTTTATTTTTAAATAGTGGTACTTTGGTGTGCAATCCACATTTTGTTTGCCACCAGCTGTTATTTTCTATGGTGTTGTCTATGTTATTTTCTAAGGTATTAAGGGATGGCACTGTGTATGTAAAAGGGTTCAGTGGTACTAAGCGAGTCACAGAAGTAATGTCACCTCCCTTGAAACCTGGACATCGTACAATTCTCTCTCAGCAGAGGGCTCAGTCTCTGCTCGTTAGAGAGTGGAGCGATGTGGCTCTAAGCCTGTGAATGACCAAATGGGTTTCCTGCAAGTCCATTTCACATACTGTAATTAACACACAATACCACAAAACTAGAAGAGAAATTCCTGATATTGGTACAATGATGCTGCAGGTTCATCAGTCAAAATATTTTTTTTAATTGAAAAGGTTTAAGAAACGAACTATGATTAATAGTCCACTATGATTTAACTTCAAGTGAACCTCCAGGTCCAAGCTGCCCGGTTGTACAGTAGTACTTTCGTCAATAGCCTGGATGTTTACATACTGTACCTCCTGCCTTACTTATGCTTTCCCCTTTGTTGTTTTCTTTGAAGTTAACATCTGCATGTACTGTAAGTATCCCTTACCGTATAGACTGAGGAAATAAAGTGCGAGTCGAGAGTTAAATCAGTGTGGGAACTGCAGATGAAAAAGAATTAGAGATGAATTCCATACTAGAAGGAAAAGGCACAATGTTTAGGCTCTATAGCTTCTTCAGATGTACTGTACTGCATGTGACGGTACTTGTGCTTGGAAGGTTCCACATATTTCCACAACTCCTTGGTTACCTAACATTTGTACAAACCAAGCCAGAGCTTGCCTGCACTAAGAAAGCTATATCACATTGTTCTAGGAAAATTGTTATAGGCAAGAAGTGTCATCAGATAGCACCATAAAGAACATTGCACAAGTTTTGACGAAGATTCAAGAAATCTGTTTTTTCACAGCAAAACTAAATCTATTGTATTTGTGAAACTTTATATACTCTATCAATTCAGAATTTAAAAGTTTTCTTAAGATTTTGTGCTGTTATTTGGATCGTTTTTAATATACTTAAAGTATATATATAAATATATATTTATATATTTAATATACCTGCAATTTGAAGTACATACATTCATTGCCACCTGCAACAATTTCTTCAGTTTTGATATAAAGTCTAAAAGTAAACTTCTGGTTGCATAATAATTTTACTCAGCTTTGCCTAATGATTGGAATTTTGGTTATAGATGTGCTTATTAATGCCATACAGCATAGTGAAAATCTGTTTTTCTATAAAATATGAACCACATAAAGCTCATGAAATTAACTAGAATGACAGTAAGTGTTATTCTTTCTAATCAAAGCCATGTAGAAATTCAAATTCAGGAGCAAAAAGTCACTTCCTTTGTTTTGGCACATAATCAGTTTTGTGCAAGTCTTAATGGAGAACCAATTACACTGCGACAGTGCTTTCAGATTCCACCAGTCCACGCTGTATGCATTTTTATGAACCAGGTCATAATGGAAAATCTGCAGAGTCATAGCTGACACTTATATCACGGTTTACAGCACATATTTAACAGAACTCACATCACAAGAATGTCCTATACTAATCATTGATTCTATACTGTAGGTCAATAATGATCCTAGCTCAATGTGGGAATCAGACTAGGCCAAATGTGGAAGCATGAGGTCTCTTTTGAGATGGGAAAATCTCATAGTAGTATATGTACATGTATAAGTAGTATATATACAGTATATCTTCAGCAACTGTGCAATCCTGGATAATATGCCAGCCCATTCTTCTGTTTTATGCTGATTCCAACCCCCACAATATCAATTTCACAATCTATAATCCCTCTGTGCATTGCTATAATTTTGTGACAAGTAAACATTTTAAATAGTTAATCTACCTTGTTAGAATTGCCTGGGACAGAATCGCATTTGTGTATGAAAGAAAATAATCTTGTTGTTCCATCAGAACCTGTGATGTGAATCATTCCTGAATGTGTCACAGCTCTTCTTGACCTTCATATTAGCCTTATGAAACAGTTCACTAACTGCCATTGTAGATAATTCAACCTCTGTCACATTTTAAAGGTCGTGATATGATTTGCAGGAGACTGTGAATATGATTTTGTAGGCATATGGCAGTTGTATGAGAGACTATGATTTTTTGCACCCAGTCCTATGTCTGTTGATTACCACTGCTGTGCTGTCGAATCTACACTTTAAAACACTTAGTAATGTGACATTGTGTTGTCCATTTTACAGGCCCCTAATTATTTATTAGTCAGAAACCAACATCTTACTGATCTCTGTCTTTAAAGTAAAGCTAAGATGTAGTATCTTTATCCTTAATTCCTTTTAATAGAGAGCTCTAACAAGTTGATATTGTTATGTTTTGGATTCCTCCACTCTGCTTACAAATTTCTAAATGGAAGTGGTGTGTCTCTTTTTCCAGGCGGAAGTGGGGTATTTAGTATAAATCAAAATAATTAAGGTGCAAGGGGTTTTGGTGTTCACCAATCCCCTTTTGAATATCTCATCTTTAGTTGGCATAAAAAATTCACAAAGAAAATTCTGTTTGAATGCATATTACACTGTTAACAAAAAGTAATGTACTGTAAGTACTTCTAAAGCCATACAGTACCTGCCAAACTACTTCTTAATAATTACTGGATGAATAAATATTCATCAGGCACCACGTTGAAATGATTCTTTTTAATGTATTATAGGGAATTCAGAAGAATACAGAGGAAGAAGAATGTTCATGCTACATGTAAAACAGAATACAATCAAGTGCTCACATTTAATTGGCTTCTTTTAAAAATTACTTAAACGACTTAGTAGAAAGGTGTAAAGGAAAATTAATTCTAATTAAGCACAAAAGTTCAAAGTTGCTACCTCGATTCACAAATTCACATCTACAGTAAAAGGGAGAGAGGAATTAATAAACCCTGGTAGGTTTATAGGTCACTCTGGAATCATGAATTCCTGAACACTAATATAATAATTTTATCCACTTAAGTAAACTTGATTTGTTTAACTAAGGAGAAATAATTAAATAAAATAGTACCAAATAAAATACAACAACAATAACAATAATAATATTATTATTATTAATAATAATCACTCTCTTGACATTTTCTGCAAAATTGTTTCAAAATATGCTTTTTGAGGGCTTCACTACGTATTTGTGTAAGCTCATTTTCAATATTGTGAGTGCAATGCAGAGCACTAGACCTGTCTAATCCAAGTCAATCTTTAATATTTTCTGTTTGGTTTTTGTGTCAGTATTTGAATAAATCAATCTACATGTCCATCTACCTATCTAATACAGCTGGTAACGACAGTATGTAAGTAAAGAAGAGGAAATTCCCCTTAAGGGGGAAAGTTTGATGTGTGTCACGAGAACTTAATGTACAGTACTTGTGGAATAAGTGAGGTCTTCTGCTCACACCTGTGGGTTGTGTATGGTGGTGAAAGTTGTCTTGCTGGGAATGCAGGTTGTCAAGTGGGTTCTAGCATGTTACCATGGTGATCTGTGCATCTGCTTGCAAAGTGTATGCACATTGTGCACGTTTTTATATTTTCTTTTGAATTTTCTTGTTTTGTTTCCTGCACCCCCTTATTTCTTTTTTTCCTTACTTTCTTTTTTAAACAAATTAACTGCTGCTTTCTTTCCTATTTTGTTTCAGTTAAGGGATCCAGAAAGTTAAGTCTGCCAACAGATCTTAAGACTGATCTTGGTACGGTAGGCGAAAGCCAACTGTTTTCAGTTTTTTGACTTTTTAAAATTATTTTTTATCCTGACACTTCTAACAGATTATATCAAATTCAGTGATTTTCTTTCTGATGTTTGAATGCACTTTCTCTGATCAGATCACACAGTTCTGTTGGCTACATGTAACATTCTGCTTTTTTTAATTTGAGCTTTTATAAGTACCTGTAGATTAAGTTTCACAAGAAACTAAAAATATGAACTTGAATTTGAGCTGTCCTATTCCATGCTCATAATCTCTGAAAACTAACATAGCCAAACAGTCTCACTCCATTGTATTTGGAACATCATACAAACCACATTAACCCTGAAGTTTTCACTGTGTTTGGGTCTTTTATGCCTCTTGATCTTCTCTCTTGGAAATGTTTTTTGTGCAATAGAATTCAGGCTTCGTTGTACTTGTTTACCAGGTTGTTATCTAAAGTAAAAAATGTTATGAAGTATAGTTTTAATCAATTGAAGTTTTTTATTGATAACTTGTTTCCTAAGGTTTATTTCATCTATTTAGTAGAGGGCAATGGGGCTGGATTATTTTTAACTGGCTGCATATTTATTGATTAAATACTGTAAGTGCTGGGACAGAAAATATCCTGAAGTTGTCAACCCATGGACATCCATACTGTGGTCAAAGGTGCAACATGTCAACTTACTAAATCTTTCCTATGACCTCATCCAAGCTATAAAACAAATAAAAGTTACAATGCAGAAACAGAGAGATACAGTAGGAGGAGACCAGTAGAGGCTAACCCTTCACTGTCTGTGATCTGAGCCCCTCTGAGGCAGCACTGAACTGGCTGAGCACTACTGTGCATGATGTCCTGTCAGCTTCTGAAGTTTAGAGGCTTTATTTTCTGGGTACTGTGCCTTTCTTCCACTTGAGGCTTAACCTCCACAGTTTCTGTTATGGACTGCAGTGTGAAAGTTAACATGCAGCTTTGCTTGGGAGGACATTTGTGCTTTTCTCTATGTAAGTGCCATGGTTCATTCAGGTAAAGAGTGCGTGGGTTTTTAAGTTGAATATCACGTGGGCGTTCAGTACTGCTAATGGGAGAGAAAAAATAGAAGTTGATTCTATTTATTTTTGCCTTTTAAGCTTTGTTTTCAAAAGAGATTAGTCTATGATGGAAGTGTAGAATTCTACAGTATATTCACTTTAAAGTAAGAAGGTCATTTCCTACAGTTGTAACAATTTGACTAATTGCTTTATTTTTCTGTGGAATAATATGTCAAACAAAAATTCTAAAATATAAATATATAGAGGCTGACTACAGGAAAACTAATTAAATGGCCAGTGGGCTTGGAAGTCAGAGAGGAAGAGGTTGAGCACCAGCCCCTGTGATGACCAGATGAAGGGTGCTGGTTTCTGAGACAGAGAAATTGATGAGATCAATGTAAAGTTAAATAGATAGAAGATTCTCATATGGCTTCAGGGAGTGTTGAGCTCCATGAAGAATTCAGCTTCCAAATAGAGATGGACAGCCATGGCTTGCTGTTTTTTTTTTCCTTCAAGCAGGTGTAAAGTCTCATGCCAAATATCAACATAGCTAAAATTGTCCTTATCTTAAACAACTCAAGTAAAGTTTTACATATAATAGCATAAATGTATAGTTTACTTGGATATGGAAATGTCCTTATCCAAGCAATATTTGGCTCATCAGCCCAGAGTTATCCTGATTTATGTGGTGGTAAGCAGACAAGACAGCATATTACTTCCCCCCAACCACAGATAGGAATCAGAAGAACATTTTTCTTCAGGCAAACTAAAGCCACCTATTATGTTACTATTATTGTATCGTTCTGGTTCTTTGGGAGGTAAGTATTATTTTTATCTGTTTTTTGAAATCTTTGTTTTTAATTTCATGTATTATTTTACTCTGTGTGTGCACCCACAATGCAGTACAACCTGTATTGCAAGTTAGGACATACTGCTATAAATGGGGGGTTATGAAAATCAGAAACCGAGTGAGCAAATGAGTCAAGAAGTAAAAGAAATGTTCATAACCCCCTATTTGTAAATGACCTCTGCCAGAATATACCCAAGCGGTTGATATAGTTATAGTTGGTATAGTTAGAGGCACTTGAATTAGTTGTTCTCTGTCAAAGCTTTGGTGATAAGATTAAGACTCCAAGCACACTTGGTTAAACAGATGTTTATTAGCAATGACAATACAAGCACTACACTACACAGAACATATGACACACAAGTTTCTATATTTAGAGTACTGTATGTACAGACAAGGCATTTCAGTGACCTGACATTCTAATCACCCAAAGAGAGCTGCCTTCTCAATAAAACACAATGCAATTGCAACCTGCAGTTAAATCTCTCTCTCTGCAAACCTGGATGCCACTAAACTAAGGTAACTAAGATAAACCAAGGTAAACTTTATGATGTTCTTTGATCACAGACTCTGGACCCCATAAATCTTTGCAAATATCCCTCTGCTTTGAAGCTGGAGATGTTTACATTTTTGTTACACACTTTATCTAAACTCTTAGAGACACTTCCTAGTCATCTATAATTCAAGTTTACTGTTATACAGTATGTGCCTGGGTACAATGAAATGCTTACTTGGTGTTTACCTCATATGACAAATGATATAACAGATGACATAGAAAATGACATAGCATTGACATAAAAAATGACATACAGATGACGTCACAATTCTTGGAACCAGGAACAAACTCTAAACATCAAACAAGACAGGAACACGGTAAGCTGTAACACTATCACTTAATTGTGTAAGGTTTCTTATTTACCTTTTTACAGTGTTCACATTTTTATGAAATGGTGGTCACCGTGTGCTGGAGCCTGCTCTATCACAAGTGGGTTATGACTATGGTATGATACTATGATTGTTTGTAATCCTCAATTGCAAATTTCCTTAACTGTTTAATACATGTGTTGTTGGGTTTTTTTTTCCCACAATGCAGAGTATTTCACAACTTAAATGTGAAAACATCAAAATGATGTTTCATTCTATTTCTAATCTCACTGTAGTTTACCGGTTTTCTGCCTTTGGGCACAGTATACCACAGTCTGGGTATCTTACATTTTGTGTGATGTGTAGGGTTTGACTTCTGAGCCTGGTAAAGCGCATTTGATCTGAACATACAGTATACTGTATGTCAAATGAACTGTGCTATTGAAAAAATATAAAATGTGACAAAGAAAACACCTTCCTACCTAGCCCTTCCCTTACGTCCACCAGTATGCCAAAAATGTCACACACCTCACCAATAGTTGTTCAAGCTATGTTTTCAGTTACCTTTTAGGGGGTATTCTGAATTAGAGGCATTCAGTCATAATAACACAGATTCAAAACTTGTTAGAATTAACTTTAAAGATTAAATATGAATAGAGTGTATAGTGATTATTAATTTTTCTCTGATGGTTCTGTGTCTCAGTGTTGAGAAATGATAAGAGCGGATTCATATTTAGTCCCAGTATTTACCTATGTACACTATTTGAATTCCCGGAATGCCCGGAAAGCATGTGCCTGTTCACTGGTCTCTAGGCCCTAGATACCACACCATTGCAGCTAATCCCAAAAAGGTTCAGTGGGCCTTAAGTCTAGTAGTGGGGTCTTCACAGAATAACTTCTTCTGAGAAAGCTGCTGCTACACAGGTGGTTTGAGGGCATGTCCTTCATCCTTCTTGAATGTTGTCATATTGAGATGAACCTGCAAGCAGTGCAGTAGGTGAAGTCCCAGGACTTGATGAATGTAGCACTGTGCAGTCATCTTGGCATCAATCACCACAAGTTAGATACCTAATGACTGGACACTATCAGACCACTGCACGTGAACCTCCTGAAAGATCCTGGCAAGGGGTCATGTCTTGTGGTCTCTTAGATCCTGGCTTATTAGATCCTGACAAACTATGTTTGGATGAAATATCTCGCCTGGCTGAGACAGCCCAGATGACAAGTAACAGTGCACTGACTCAGAAAAATCACCTACACACCAATGACAAAAAGGTGTTGTTCTCTTGATAAACAAGGTGTTGATTCCTTTCTGTGTTTTTCTTTCTCACTTTTCAGGCTTGAAATTTAACAGGTTAAAACCGGTTATCACTTGCGTCCAATCCACTCACTAATGGGGTGGTATAATATTTATATAATATTCACTCAAGTGCATCATGGTCAATTTTTGATTAACCTAAATGATGCCAAAAATACTTAACGAATATCCAAAACCCATCCATATGGCTTATTCTTCATTAAAACACAAATGCATGAATAGAGTGATAATTTTTTTTCTGCTCAGTATGTACTGTAAGCATGTCATAGTGGAAAAGTCTCTAGACCTGTCAGGTTGTGCAGTCAAGTCCCTCCCACAGAGGCTGTTGTTGTACGTTGAGTGAGGTATGTTTGCCAGTTGCCCCAGTCCACCCAGCTTTATAAATAGGAATTAGCACTGCTGTACTGTAAATAGACCCTGTGATTGATGTGGTGTCCCATCCGAGGTGAGTCATGTACTTTCTGATTACTTCATACCTAGACACCAGGATAACCTCCAGTCCAGTGACCCACTGAGACTGACTTGAATGGGATTACCTACCTCATACCTGTATAAGCATAACAGATAGCCAGAAGGGCCATAGAAAAACCCAATCTGGGTTGTGCACCTGAAAACCTGAATGATTTACTACCATGAAAACATGCATGGCAGTGAACCATCCAAGACTGTGTAGATTGAAGGTTGTTAAACACCCAGTGATTCCTACTTTCTACCACTACCAGTGCCTTGATATCACTTAAACTCCAAAAAGATATAAGAAACCTATTCACACCTAAAAGAAGTGCAGAAAATACAAGTGATTGTAGATTTTTGCAACAATTCTAATTTCACTTTAAAAAGTGGAAGGGTTCTGTATCTGTTCTGAACTAGAGTAGTGGAAAGGTAAAAAGAAGACATGCTGACATCCATTTAACTTGCAGCAACAGTTTGTGTGCAAACTTGTGAAATGCCTGCATTGGACGTTGTTGAAGTAGACAGACCTGTTGTTGGGACCTTTAGAAATAATGCAGAGAACGCTGCCAGTGTAACTGGAACTGAGCCCAACCAGACACATGCTTACTGTAAGTGACGTCGGTGGCCATCTGGATGGCTACAAAGAGAATTGAAAGCATGTGATGTGAGACTGTTGAAGCATCTCCTGGGTTACCAGCAGGCTCATTCCAGGAGATGTAAAGGATTTAGAAAGCATTTGACTGTCTTCTAGTTGTAGCAAAATTAACTCAGACTAGAAATATTTGACGGCATTGCTTGGAAACATCCAGTATGCAATGCACTGAACAGTGTGAAACATACGGTAAATTTTGATTCTTTAATTTTTGCTAATTTATCACTCCTTTTTACTCAGTAGTCATTAAAAGCACAAACTCTCCGTTTCGCTTTCAGTCATGAAAAATCAAGTTAGAATAATGCTAGATACTGCCTGATCTCATTTTACAGTTAATGCTTGGTTTTTCCTATTATTCTTGAGATAATTGGGATGAAGAAAAAATATATTTTAGTCTTTCATCATTTGGGTAGAAGGACACTGCAGACTTGATAGTTTTATTTTATTTTTGGCATTCTGCACAGGAACACATGCAGACAGTTGGCTGTTGAGAATGTATTATCAAGGCATGCTCCTCAGCCACAACAGGTTCAAAACATGTCTAAAAAGTTATCATAACTTTCATTACCAGATTTGTTTTTCTTTTGGTCAAGACAGAACTGTTAATACGAGTAAAAACAATTTTCAGAAATGCTTTGTAATAAAGTTTTCAGTCTTTCATAGCAGTGTAGAAAACTGATAGCAGTGAATAGAATATAAAATCATTTCATAGCTATGAAGTTTTATTTTTCCGAGTTATGCATGCAGTATAAAAAAGCATATACTGTAAATATTTGTTTAACAATGCCAGGGTATATTGTACAAAATATATCCCGTAAATGCAGCCACGGCAGATAGCTGTGTCCAACTAGGATCTCCTAAAGTTCAGAAACTCTTGATTTGATTTCTACTACTACACAAGTGAAACAGTGCCGCACCCAGAAAGATCCAGTAGCATTTGAAGTGCCGTCTGTGAAGTTCTGACTATAGACTACAGATGGAGATTTAGAAGGAGAAAGTGTCTTCTGGAAACAAAGAAAGAAATGTGAGCTGTGACCCATTTTGTAGAATTAAATACTGACTGGCTATTTCATAAATTCATACTGTATATGGTTGGGAATACAATTATTGAAATTAAACTGACATAATATGACAAAATATTGCTTCCACTGTGCTCCCTCAATTAAACCATGTTGTTTTTCTTATTTCTAGTTCATAACAATTTTTGCACTATCATTGGCTAATATTCTCTTTACTGAAGACCCCCTGATTTAATTACAGTAGTTCTTAATAGGTGGAAATTAATGTACAGTATGCTCTGCTTTTAAATTGTGCTTCTTTATGATGACATTGTTTTTCTTTTGTGACTGCATAATATATCTTGCGTCATATATATATTATGGCATATTGCTTTTGAAACACATACTGTAAATACAAACCCTGAGGAAGGACCAAAACAAAGCTCAACTCTGTTATAATACACTAAATAATAAAATAAAACCCTTTATTATTTGTATCATACTTTCTTTGTATGTGCTAAGAAAACTGAATAGTGAGGGAACATGGACTCTGTTCCAGGTATACAGGACACAAAACCATCCAATGTATCACTAATCCATTGCAGGGCACCAACTCACAAACACAAGGACACAGGACACCAGTTAACCTTTCAAGTATGTCTTTGGAAATTGAAGAAAACCAGAGAACATGGGATGGCATGCAAACTTAACACAGAAGGTGCTCTAGTCTGGAATTAAACCCGAAACTCAGAGCTAGGAGGTAGCAGCATCTATCAGCACACCAAAATATACAAAGGAAACATGCTTAATTGCATCCAAGTTATATTAAATGCAGACAATATTTTTTCCTATTTAATTGTAGTTGTCACATTGATTGATTTTTTCACTCCAATTTGTCCCCTTCCTGTAGAAAGGACTTATATGCATATACTGCAGTTTTCATGTTGGTAAAATATACAGTACTAACCTGGTCAAAGTTAGACTGTAAATAAAGTATAATTACTCTGATGTGTTTTTTTTTAATGTTACTTAATTACTATGCAACTCCCTCATCTAAACCAGATTTTTGTCAATACAGAACATTGTTACTCTTCTAAGAATTCTGTTTGTCATTAATAGAATTCTTTATATAACTTTTTTTATATTAATAATTTATAAACCAAGCTGGACCTTTTTGTTCATATTATTAATGTTCATCCGTTTTAAAATCTTTTGTCACCTATGAATTATACATTTCTGAATTACAACCTGGTGAAACCGATGCCAAAATTAAATTTTTTCCTTCTGAACATGCAACGTATAAATATGTGATTATTCCCTCTGTCAGATGGAGCCCTAATGACAGTGAGCCATCAGATTACTTCCATTAGCATGCAGTGCTTCTGTGTATTTCAGTCAATGGCAACCACTGTTGGGGAATATCCCATAGAAAAGCATAGCCTCATCACTCATCACACCACCATTTCTCAGCTCATTTTTCTGGAGATATCTAGTGATATACATTTTGTATGTTATCTAGGCCTGTAACACTACTCAATGCCATTGAAATGATCAGTTCTTATAATGAAATACATGTACTCTTCATGTGCCACTGCTGTCTGTGGCATAATGAACCAAAGACAATAGAAAAACTGATAAAAACTGATTTTTCAAGTAGAACTGTCACAATGGCATGATTTCCAATGACAAATGAAAAAAAAATTAAATGTAAAAATAAATTCTCCAAATTCTTGATGTCTGTATCAGTACCAGAGTTACTGAACTGCTTTTAAGTCAGCCTTGTTCTGGGATCATAAAAGAATGATTTCTTTTCACAGTTTTTCAATTGTAATTTGGCTGTAGCAACACTGGCAGTAGTACTCTACTGCTATTAATTTCACCACCTTGATTGGTACTTTGCATTAAAATAGTGGCTCAGGACGCACGTAGGACTGGGAAAGCAAGTGAGTTTTCATGGAAAGAGGAGCTTGTCAGCAAGAACTGACCTTAAATTTGATAAGGGTGCACAATCACCCCTCATTTTGGACCACGGGTTTCTTGCAAGGACCCACCCACCTGTGAAAGCAAAATGCCGACCTTGGACTAGATACCGTATGCAGTAGCCTGGGAGACTTTCGGAGTTGTGCCATAAGACGCCGACAAGAAACTCCGGGCTCTAAAAAGCATGATCGGACATTTTCAAAATTGGCCATCATTAACTTCGTGTCACAGGGCACGTGCCTAAGAAGAAGAAGAAGAAAATTCACTAGCTTTGCTTAGCCCTGCTGTAAGTGCATCCACTGTTGCCTGCTGTCTCTGTAAAGGAGCTGAGGCTTGTCCTCCCTTTGCTTCTTTTTGCCACTTTGCTAACGCTTTGCCATTATTGCAGATCATGTCAATGGACATTGCACTAGCCCCACCTCGCAGCCCTGTGCCACTGGGAAGCGCGTCTCCAGCGCCGAAGGCACTAAGCACAATCGGCGAGGGCCCGGCCGGCCGCCCTTCAGAAAGGCCCAGTCTGCCGCTTGCATGGAGATCTCCTTGCCCGTCTCCCACACAGAAGGTGTGTGCTTGTCTGCATCCGTTTCCTTTCTGCATGCCTGACCCCCATCCGAAAACAAGGAATATACCCCGAAAATATATTTCAGTAAAAGGAGCCAGAGTTAAAAAACGAGACGCATGTGTACTGTCTGTCTGTATTTACTGTATGTGGCCCCGTTTTTCAAAACTGGGCTCTTCAGGTTGAAAGAAGGAATGTGATTTCATGAAACACAAAGACAAGGTTTACAGATGAGATTTTAAGGGAGCAGTGTCCGAGATTTTTAGATTTGTTCCTTTCGCAGATGTGAAAATAAATACAAAATAATTACCTGACTCTAAAACTCAGGTCAGAGAATTAATCACAACCTGTCCAATCTGGAGGAAAAAAAAAGAACATTTCAAATATATAGACATTTATCAAAGGTTATTCAAAATGGCACCATGTTCCTAAAATATGTTTAAAAAGGCATGAAATATTTTCCCATATTTCATTGTTTTCAAATGCATTTCAAAATTAATTTCAATACATACAGTAATTACCATCTGTACAGAATCTAAGCGCATTTCTGCTGCATGTTTCTTTATATCTTTGTATTAGTAATGATGGCCTGTTTCTTGGCTTCTGCCTCCAAGCTCTTTATTGGTTTTGTTGAAAAGATACAGATTAACAACTGAATTGACATCTCCTGCGATGAGTCAGTCATTAATCATATTGTGGTGCAAATGAACAGCAGTCACTCGCTATGTGGAGTAATGAGCTCATTCACATTAGTCTTTGTAGAAATTCCTGATTTTTGCTCATGTTAGTCCAAAAGGAGTTTCTATAATGCCAGCGAGGGCAGATAAGCTGCCATTGGACAAACTTTCTGAAGTGCAGGCGAGTCCAAGAAAGGTTAGCAATTAATCTTTTAAATTCAGTATAACTAAATGACATAACAGACAAATTCTTACTTACTGTACCTACAATCATAGAAACTGTGTTTTTCTTAATTAAAACACGTTGATACTGTATCTCAGATACAGATAATATCCAATTTGAACAAATCAGACAGATACAGTATGTATTTAAACTCTCAATAGTATAGAAACACTACATAACACTCGAGAACATGTTCTCAAGGAGACTTTCTTCCCATAAGCAGCAGTATCACAGTGAGGCTTGCCAGCTCACAGGGTGCTGGACCTCTTGAGTAATTTGGGTTTTTACCAGATGTTGCCAGTACTTCACAATTTGTCATGCATCCTGCAAAACCAGATATTGATGCTACAGAAGATTGTTTTTATAATTAAGGTAATTATTAGTAATAGACTTAGTATTAATATTTACTGTATACTTTAGTTTTAATGTTTACTGTATATTAATATCAGTCCATCCGAGAATTTCAGAGTTTTGGCCACAATACCAAATTTGCTTCGCTTTACCTAACTCCAGAGAAATTCAAGCAACCTTTTCAAAGATATGTCTAAAAGAACTAAAACATTTTCCTGTTTCTCTTGAGAACTTTTGGGCATGTTCACTCTAACGGTTATCTTTAGTAAATGGAAAGCGGCTTTTGATCTGAGGGAAACTGTGGCGGAAGATAAGATTTGCCAAAACACGAACCACTTGCTTGCTTCTACTAGACTTAAAAGGATAATAAGGCCAACATTTATATTAAAAGGTGTTCAAATTCTATATCCTTTTTCACTTTAAGAAATGTGTTAAATTAGATGAATAAACTTCCAGAATCACACATAGTATCTCTATATGCTCTTCATTATTAGTTTTCAAAAACTACACTATGGGTTGCCATTACATGAAAAGTGCTTATTAATACAGTATGTGATACTGCAACACTGTCTCTCTATGATATTTCATCATCTTGGCCCCTTTTTTGTACAGCAGCCCTGTTTGTGAAAGGAGCCATGTGGGGAAATCTGTGCATGTTCCTCTGTCTCACGTTTTCCTTTCTGCAGGATGTCCAGCTGTCTTACTAAAAACTGTCGTCTCTACAGTCCAGATCATTTGTGTTTCTAATGTTTACTGTCTGTGTTTCCGACGCTAACAAAATATCTTATTATTTTATCAAACATGCAGATATTTCACTTTAACAGCTAACCCACAGCTAGTAGAATACTACCCTTAGAAATGAAGAGAAATGCCTTAAAACCAGGGCGTTATACAGTAGTATCATTGCAATTCCTCTAATTCCAGTAGACTGTTTTTTTTGTTATAGTATGTTCTTTAATATTTGTCTGGAAATCTTTCTAAGAATAAAACTGAATTATAAGTAGGTTTTTGTCATTTGAATCACATGTTACTTTGTGGCCCAGGAAAAGTAGGATACTTTATAATTTTGAAAGGTGGAGTCCAGAAATCTTTATTTCTGGGTAAATGTGATGCAGAGAACTTGCTCTTTGTCATGTACAGTGTGTTCTTAGTGGTTGACCACTAAAGAAAGGGCAATATATGTTAATATGAATATTGTCTGAAAACATTTTCAAGAATTTCTTCTCAGAAGCTGTCTTTTCCAGAATTGAGAAAGAAAAAGTCAGAGAATCACACATAGCGCATGCAGCAGATCATTGGGGAAAAGAAAAAATCTGTTTATTTATATAGATTCAGTAATTACAAAATAACTTGTGATCCCCATAAAGGCCTCAGGTCAGAAATACTAAGAAAAGACAGTTGCAGCACCAATACTCTGCAATTTTCAGCGGTATTGTGACAATTCACTGAAAAAGCATTGCGTGCGATGTATGAGATATGTGTTAATGAGAAGGGCTGCAATATATTATCTTAAATATGTGTTGCAGCACTTCATTCAGCAAAGAATTGAGTGATGTTTGTGACAGCTTTCCGAATAAGAAGCTGCAGGTAGTTTGTGGTTAGTCAAATGTGTAAAGCCAGCCTTTGTGCTGCCAAGCAGAAATTAATGTGTATTGGAGCAGTATTTTCATCGGGACACAACCCAACACCAGCAATGAAGGGGAAGGAAACTATATCAGTATTCTGAAAATGTATAATTCTGTTCCCTCAGCTGAATACGAATGTGTCAGTTCTTAAGATTAAGTGTCGCAAATTTAAGACTAAATGACTAGGATAATCTTGATTTTTAAATTTGAATCAGAAGCTACCTGCACAATCATACTGTGTTTCTTATTTCTACCCATAGAGATTTTAGTAGCATCAGTCAATATATAAAAATGGGAAAACGAAATTTAACTGAAATCCTGGAACAGATTGTTATAATATTTGAATCACTTTATACTGCAGCAGCAATGAGTAACTAAGTCTTCATGGGCTGCAGGGTGCTCTAGTTTCATTGCACCTCTGATTGGAATCACTTAATTGAGCTGATTATTTGGATAAGAAGTCATAACATGCTTTTGTCAGGTCTTAATCAGCCACTAATTGACAAGGCCCTGTGAAAGCTCCAAGAACGTGGCCCTCAAGGACTAGAGTTTTTACATAATTGTTTAAAGTGTGGAAAAGCAATTATCCAGGATGAGATTTCAAAGGATTAAATATATGTTTGGAACATTAACACACATTAATCAACTAAAAATGAGCAATTTGCTAATACGAATAGAAATGGCAGTTAATACCACATAGACAAGTTTTGCTAGTTCACTTATGTAAAAATCTTAAAAAAGCTTATCTAATTGATGGACATTTCAAATAATTAGTTTGGTGAATCAACTTCCTTTAAACCCACTTAATTTAAATTTGATAACACCAGAAGGACATTATTGGCTCAAGCCAAAAGAGAAAAACTCTACAGGTCTCTGAATGAACACACAATTTGTAGGCTCGTGACCGCTTTCACAATATCATCTGAAAAATAATATAATTCTTGGACAAACCTACTATTTTGATTTCATTACATTCTCTGATGATTACTCAAATGTAGATACAATAAATATATATTTATATATTGAAGCTACTTAGAAATTAGTAAGGTTATGTCAGATACCCCTCGATAATATGAACTAGACAGAATTCCCATAGCAGTACTGTATGTGAATGCTTTAGTGTGTTAACAATGTGTGTGTGTTTGCATTTCTCCACAAAAAGTAGCCAGAGAGCTAAATCTCTTTATCCCGCGTTACTTCTAGTCCCTAAAATTGCTTCCTACACAAATCCCTCCAAAGCTCCAAACCTGTCCAAAGATATTAAAACCTTATTCGTGTAAATTCAGGGTGACATAATCTCTTTAGGAAGATGAAGCAGCACTTCATCTTGCAAATGTCATATTAGGTTTTATATTAATTTAGAATGACTCATGTTAAAAATGTGAAGAAGGGCGCCAGGAACAAGCTAGTGGAAAGGAGCAGATGAATGAGAAGGAGGTCCTCTGCCTTTATAATTGCCTTTAAGGTGGTACCTTAAGGCTTAAGAAAAATTTAAATGCTTTGGACAGTTAACCTATATCCTTTGCCAGATTTATCATCAGGCAAAATTAGTAGAAATGCGTTGCTCATCTTACATATGACTTTTGCCGATTTAAAAACCTAATCTAGTCTGCTCTTGTAATCTGTCACACTGTGAGGACAACAGCACGACCACCTTTCAGCCTGACCTCAGTGAGGCTGGGCTTGGTCGGTACTGGAGTGAGAGACCTCCAAGGAAAAGTCGGTTGGTTGAACAGTAGGTGGCTCTCGATACACCAACAGCCATCTGTGGAGTTTGATCAGGAAACCAGAAAGAATAGTGCTGTTTGTGTCAGTCTGATCTCTGCTGGATTCACGAGCCTCAGTATGAAGTGAATCCTGCGGTGAATAGGCCAAAGTACTATTCTGGGTACAGAACGTGTCTAATGGATAACCTGAGGAAAAAGAATAAAAAAATAAAATACCTTGATTGCAAGGTAATAATTACTGTTTGCTAGAGCCTGAAATTGTGAAAATTGTCAGAAGCCACACCGGCATTCTTTAAAGAAAAAGATACATTGTTCAGATCATTTAAAAAATGTAACAGTTGTGAAGCTGAGGGAACAGCCAAACTAATTTCCAAATGCCAGGAAGTGTTACAGTTGAAAACTAACAGATGATATAAATTCTGTGTGACTTTAAGACCTGAAGGTCTGTTTTGTGTTTCTGCTTGATACAAGGTTATTAATTATATAAAGTGTCCCCTGTTAAAATTGGATTGGAATGACAGAGCTGTCTTTCTTGAGCATTATATAAAGTAGCATAGTTCTAACCAGCCTGCAATTATGAAACATGATAAGAAACCATCGCTTGTTTGACAAATGATGGCTTCAGCAGTTGCTCCTCCAATTCAGCCATTTCCACAGAAGCTGTGACAGGGCTCACTTTCACCTCAGTCAAGCTGTTTCTTTGCAGTAGAAAGTACTTTATGATTTGTACAGTATGTTTAAATCATCAATGGAAATCCTACTTTCATATAAGAAAATTATGGGCAGTATACAGTATATACACTAGCACTGTTTCAAATATTTACCTTGAGCATTGCAAATATTTTATGTTTGGAATGATTATTTCCTGATTAAATTGTGACATGCTAAGATCAATTTTTGTTTCCAGTGAAAAACAAGACCCATTATCTCATAACTGTGATTTTTTGGGTGCAGATAGTTCATGAAAAGGCTTGGGAGAAATGAACCTACAATCTACAAAAATGTGTGTCATTGCTGCATCTTAAATCTATTACCCATATGCAGATTGATCTCAGGTTTCTCTCTTTTTTAAAGTATCTGCTCTGCACAAACAGAAAAATGCATTTAAGCAAAAGGCTGTTTTCATCCAGCGCAGTTATTGGATGTTTCTCTGTCTCTGAAATGATGATCAGGTGGTTTTAAACTTCTGTTCCTGCTCCTAAAAGAACACTCCTTCACATCACCGAAAGGTCATGTTTGAAGGTTAATTTGATCCCCTTAGAGCTCTGTTTTGAGATAATAAATAGAGTGCACACACAATAATGATTTTAGCTAAGTTTAACTCATGGAATTTACATAGTAAAAAAACTGTACAGTAAATATAATGTGCAAAGTCACACCAGCTAAACTTTCATGGTTCTTTTCTTTTGAGATTATCAGAGATTTTTTTTTTGTTTTACAGGGCTATGAGAAAGTAACAGTATGAATCAAATATTCAGTATATACTGTATACAGTATTTTACTATATAGTATTGGAAATTATTATATAAATAGAGGATGTAGTTGGTATGTTTTACAAACTAAACATTATCGTAAAAAGCTCTATTGTGAAAAAAATGAAATGTTGCCTAATGTAAACTTGTATTGAATATGTTCAGGTGGGTAGCTGCGTCAGCATGCGTAGGCTGCAAAGGAACAAGTAATAGGTTTATTCCATGCTGAAAAAAAGAAGAAAGAGAACACAACGTTTCGGCCGTGGAGCCTTCTTCAGGTGTGAGAGAGACAGGGCAGTAGGCAAAGGTTCCCTTAACGACAGACTACTGTTCTTTTAAATTTTCTCCATTCATTGGAAGTTTCATTTCACACCTCTCTGCACCCATTCTGACTTAACACCTCTTGATTCGCCTCTCTTTCTGTCCCCTGCTCCCGCCTCTCACTCCTCCTCCCTCCCAACCTTTGTTCTCCCGCTACTTTACCTTTGCCTACTGCCCTGTCTCTCTCACACCTGAAGAAGGCTCCACGGCCGAAACGTTGTGTTCTCTTTCTTCTTTTTTTCAGCATGGAATAAACCTATTACTTGTTCCTTTGTATTGAATATGTATATGTGAGTGGTTACCTGTTAGCTCATCTAATAATGCAAAGGCAGCACAAGGTATAAGTACGTATAAGAAGTGATACAGTTCTACAGTTGAAACTTGTGATGAACATGATGTCCTCTGGGAAGGAAATCACATACATCAAGCCTAACGTTTCTCAGAGCAAATTCCTCATGTAATAGATGATGATCTAGTGCAGATCTTGCAAATGGCATCACCGAAAGTACAGGTTTCTTCAGGAACTTTAAGACACAAGCACCAAATGGTCTCAAAGGGCAGGTACTGTAGCAGCTTGAAAACGTCTGTTGCGAAGAAGCAAGAAAAGTGAAATTGTGTAATAATCACATCCTTTACAGACATGTCAAAGGCTGAGCTGTTTAGCAATAATGAACAGTTGAAAGGCAGACTGGAATGCACAATGACAGCCAGATGAAACAGCTAGTGTAAAACAGATGGAGGTTACAGACATTGTCCTGTTAGCTGTTACTTGTGCTGTAAAGGAAGACACCCTATGTAAAGGAGAATGTACAGTCTACTGTACATAGATTTAGTGTCCTTTTTATGTTCCTAAACTTGTCTGAATGTCACTAATGCAGTAGCGTCGGTCCTCGTCTTCCCTCTCCTGTGTGTGTTGCTGAAGCATTGCCCCTCCCTGACCCTGGCTCTTCTGTCTGAAGTCTTTGTCTGACCTGTGGCACTGTGCAGAACTTTCACTAACAGTAAAGCATTCTCACAAAAAAGGGAAACTTTTTGTATAATGATTCACTATTATTAAGCACAATATAACAATATGCCTGTAATTCCTCTGCCCAGAAAATATTTGTGACAGATCTAACCACATGAAAAACACATCCTACTGCATATATCATGGATATATTCCATCCATATCTTGGAAGATTATGCCTTTTAGTATGTCTACATGTCATCCACTAAAAACTGCTTTTCTTAGATTTAAAAAAGAATTGCTTTTTACACATATTCCTTCTAATGCAAGTGTAATAATGTCATTATAAACCCGAAGTAAATACTGTTTCACGTTCTCTGGTTGTAGGTTTTAAAATAGCTTTTATTTTGTATCAGATTTTCACATGTGTTTTTTATTTTAATTTCTGTTCCTGCAGTAAAACAAAAGGTGCTTCTGATTGTAAGAAAGAAGCGATCTTACAGTCTATGCTTTAGTAACCCAACAAACGTCTTAATAAATTCTACATTTTTTCCAAACATGTGCTCCATCATTAAAAAATACACCACAGAAAGCACCAATACATTTTAAGCTAAAAAATCTACTTAATCATGTCAAGTCTGAGGTTCATTTACAAACATTTTGATAGCCTTTCTTTAAGGACTGTAAAATCTCCATCTGAGCATTCCTTGATGTTGGCGTTGAGCATTGACATAAACAGGGAATATCCTGTCATTAGAAAAGTTTTAATGAACTGCTGGCTTCCTTTTCTCTTCAGCATTCAGTGTTTTATTATCACCAGGTCCTAAAAGGGTGAACAGTTGTAATTTACTAATGTAATTTTATCAACTGAAAGGGTCCCATTGTTTTAAGCAAAAGCCAAACTGCACTGAAGAAATGTCACTGTAGATATAGTGTTGCAAGGTCTGTCCATCCAAGGACTTTTTCTAGAGGTCTTGATGTCAGCAGGCAACCTCTAACACACAGTAAGTGCCTCAAGTACACATTCTGTTATTGTTGAGTTGTCATCACCTTTTGATTTGAGTTTACTTCACCAAATTGGCCTGTCTACAGTATGTTCTAGTACAAAGTAGTTTTACCCAGTGATCCCCTATAAGGATAAACCACACCGACTAATAGGAAGTACTCAGTTCAAGGAGTTATTTGAAACATCTTTGTAACAGTAATGACTGACTGTGGTCTTACCTATGGAGGCACACAGTCAACACTTCTGAAAGTGATTGGACCTTCAGATGCTGAAAGATTCTCAGCTCTAATCAATCAATAGGCAGAAAGAGAAGTCAGTGTTATACAACATTGATTCTGATTTAGTTCAAATAATTACCCTACTGCTTAACAGTACTTGTTCTTAGAAGCAAAGTGTTTTGAAATTTCATTATAAACTATAATGTAACAGCACTTGTTAATTAAAATAAGACTTTCAGCTCACTAATGTACATGGTATAAAATGTCTCTAAACGTTTGGAATTTTAGCTAACCACAGTGGCATTTTTAATGCTTTTCAAAAAGACTAACATGTTTCATTTACTTTCAGGTGGTTATAGCGCAATTGAACAGGATCTAAAGTTAATTAATTTTTCCTCTGCATATTTAGAAATCTGTAGTGCTTGAGAACACAGATAAATATAAATATATTCGCTATATAGTGTCTTGTTCCAGAAATGGACAAGACTGTCCCATTGGTTTACTCCTTTTAAAATGTTTTATTTTCTTTTAAAATTATTTTTTAATTCCAAGAACCAAGAACCAAATGATGCCTCATTGTAGGTCTGCATCAAATACTTTTACTTCTCTGCTTCTCCTATGTTTCATTGAGGCAAAGGTTAAGTTTTTAATAATGTAGGAAATGTTATCAATATTTTTATACTGTGCTTATCCATTTAAAATCTCTCTGGTTTAAGAATCAGAATTGCTTTTTAGAAGTGCTACTGAATTAGTTTCTTGACATGACTCAATGTAGAGGTGACACCAGTAAGAAGTCCACTGCATAGCAGACAAGTCCATTTCTCATTATGAGCTGCAGGTTTTTGTGGTAATGTAGTCCAAGAATAAGAAATGAAGGAACACCATATGTAATATCACATACCTTGCTATGCTATTTTTCTTAAACTAAGAGAATGATTCTAAAATACTGAGAACATGTTTGCTGTTTAATAAAGCCTGTCAGCAGTTAAAACCTCACATTACTCCAATTTGCCTTTTCCATCCGTGCTTGAAATCTTATTTCACTAAAAATGTCAGGAAAAATGTTCTACTGCTCTAGAAATAGTCGGCTTACTTAACTGTCTTTGGCACCATTCTATGTGCTAGGTTATTTCAGTCCCTTTCTTTGTTTTAAAATGATCTATTTGACTACCCTTTAAATTGCCACTTACACATATATATCATTCTAGGCATGTTGTTATTTTAATTTTCTTTGTACTTTGACTGTATTTCATGAAAATGTGGAACAAGTATTATGATAGAGTAAAAGAAATCCGAGCAAGGTTCAAGCAGTTGAAATAAGAAGTCCAGAATGACTCGCATTTAAAATGGTTTCTATGTCAATGGGTAGCTGAATAAGCACTCGGACTTTGATTTTCTTTGCTCACTTAACCTATTCATTAAAACTTTACCCTCAAAATAACCAAAACCACTTATACTAAAAATCAAACTAACGTCAAATTCAGTAGTTAAAATAACTTTGATCTCACTGCTTCCACCGAGACACTTGGAAATATTAGACTTGGCTCACCTGCTGTTTAGCAACTGCTTACTTTTTACATCTCAGCTGCCAACTTCTTTGAGTTGTTGAACTTGTCCCTTTTGCAATGCATGCTTGTTTTGGGGAGAGTAGGTTACGCTTCCAGACGGGCAATGCTTCAGCAATTGCACGGAGTGAGTATTTACTCGCATGACGAACACCACGCTGCAAGTTACTCGTGGAGTGAGAGAGGTAAGGGCTTCACTGTATGTTCACCATGCTTCTTTATTTGTGTTTCTGTGGTGTCCAGAAATCACAGATTCCATACCACTGTGTTTGTCTTTAGTAACACAATTGGGGAGCATGGGTTTCTGGAGTGAGCAGGCCTTCTGTCTGCAAGAATGAAATGCACAACCTTTCTTATGTAATCTCTGGGAATCGAATTAATAGACTGTGTTTTTTGTGCTGAATGGTGTACTGAATCCTAGAACGGAGTAATAACTGGATGAATGAGAGGAATTGGTGTCACCCAAGACCAGTTTCATACCTAAAGAGTCAGTATTGCAGAGTTGGAAGAGGACGCGAATGCAATGACAGGTTTTGTCATTCTAATTCATGAGATGTTCAAATGATTTCTCGGAGGCCGAATATCACCCAGTTCAGAATCACAAATAGAAGCAATATGCCACTCAGTATGCTCAGAGATATTCAAAAGAAGTGACTGAAATATTTCACAAGGGTAATGGCCATTTTCACACCTTCCATTTTAATCTACGGTACAGTATGTGCCCAGAACATTATTTAGGAGGAGTGATTTGGTATCATGCATTTCTAATGTCAGGCTGTAGTTTGCATCCAACTGTTAAATGTCTGCTTGTGCTTTGTTTGTAAAACAGCACATTGAGTCCTGCTTATAAGTGTTTCTTTTTAACTGAAAATTTAATAAGTATTGTTAATTCACTTTGGTTGTGGTGATTGACTCTGAATCTTAAGTTGCTGCTTGAAAGTATCTTTTACTTTATTTGCATTAATAGAAATGTTAAAATTTACATTTTTAAGTCATTAACTTTCTTTTCTATTTTTATTTTTTTTAAGTATTTATATTTTAACTATTTTAAAAATGTGTTTTTATTCACCTACTGTTGTTTTTATATTGCTTGTTCTAGTCGATATGACTGTGGTATTGAGGTGTGGAAAAATTCTGAGATATTCATCTTCAGTTTTTTTCTAAAAAAAAGTCTGTTGTTTTGCTGTAGAAAGCCGGGAAAATTCTTTCAGCCGGTCCCGCAGTTCCAGTGTGTCCAGCATCGACAGAGAGACGAAGGAGGCCATCACCGCGCTGTACTTCAGCGAGTCGTACAGTAGGAAGAATGATGGCACCCTCTCGCCCTGCCTTTGGGTCGGCACGAGCTTAGGGGTGGTGCTGGTCATCTCTTTGAGCTTGCCTGCCGGCGAAGACCAGCGGCAAACAGAGCCTGTCATGGTGTCACCGAGTGGTAAGTGTTCCTTATGTACTTTTCTCCTGATGTTGGTGAGCCGCAGGAAAATGTGCAACACTGTCAATGTCAGTTGTGAATTATTATTATTATTAAGTATAAATCATGAAAAAATGTTTTTTATCCACCCAAAACAGCATCGACCTGCAATAATATTAGAATTTTAGATTAATATCAATAAGAAAAGACAAATTGAAAGGGAGCTACTGTGTCTAAATTAATATCCCTATTAAACATAAGCTAAGGTTTGCTCTTAGTCCAGGCACACCTGTCTTTTATGCAAAGTATACCGTTTGGCAGGTCCCGACTCAGTTAATGTTCTTCCCAATATTTCTCATCGCTGCCCCGAACAGGCACAGTTCTGATGCTGAAAGGCTCCGTGCTGACCTTCTCTAGCCTGGACTGCTCTGGCAATCTGATCCATCCCCCGTACGAGGTGTGGAGGGACCCCCACAGTGCTGATGAGCACGACAAACCTCGCAAGCGGAAGCTCGTCAACTTCTCCCCCTCGTCTTCTCAGGACTCAGGAGATTACCAGTATGCAGTAATCTGTTCCGAAAAACAGGCCAAAGTCTTTTCACTGCCTTCCCAAACCTGCCTTTACGCGCACAGCATCACCGAGGCTTCGTTTGTGCTCAGGGCTGACGTCGTTACGCTCTGTAATAGCGTCTGCCTGGCTTGCTTCTGTGCCAATGGACATATCATGACTCTCAGGTACGTGTCTTGTTTCCCCTTTCCAGCTGTGTGCCTTTTAAAATAGGGGCAGGGTTGCCAAGTTTGCAAAATGTTTTTCATACTGACTTCCATGCCTTAAAACGACGACTTTCATGGAAACTACTGTATGTGGTTGGAGTGTTGATAGGAGCAGCATTATAAATAAAACTGAGTGGAGTAATGAGGTTCAAGCTTGATTGAAAACTGTTAGAACAGAACACTTTCAGATGGTGCTAAAGAAACATTGTAACTGCAAATGTTTACAGTAGATCAACCAATGATTATAAATGGGATTGTAGGACCATTTATGAATAAGGACATAAGGATAAGAAGCATTTTGAGTACATTTTTGTAGACATATGGTAGAACTAATTCCACTGTCTTGCAATGCCTCAGGTTCTTACAGACAGGCGTCACGTTCAGAGCTCTGCTAATTGAAGGCACCCCAGTTCACACTCAATTTCAGATCCAAACTGCTCCAAAAAGTGTTTATGTTATACACACAACAAGTGTAACAGTATAAGAAATATTTCTTTCTTACCTCCGTCAAAGTTAACATTTTTTTAATTCGTGGATTTAAGGACGGTGATAAAATCAAACTTTTTTTCTGACTGTCCATAGATTTATAGATTGTTGGCAATCCTGACCAAGGAAAAATCAGCCGCAGCAATTTCATTCCTAAAAGGCTGCAGTGACTTTTTAATTTGGCCAAATAAAACGCGCTTCACTGCAGTCTTTGAAAGGTTTCAGAGTTACTTTACCGAGAAGCAAGTACATTTTTCAAATCAACAGCAATAGTTAATATAATTAGGTCAAACCAAAAAGCAGAAGACCCTGTGTCCCCAGGATAATTATCTGATGCTCCCTTTTTAGGCCTTAAAACCCTTCATTTTGGTACATTTATAAAGAGTAACTTTAGTGCAAAAAAAGTCCAGTTAGTTGAAGAAACATCATGGGTGTCACCTGCTGCTTATACTGCACTGTGCTGAATCCTGCTTTGTTGGCCATAGCTTATTCCTCTGGTCAAGACTGAATAAATGAGTCCATACAGTACCTACAGTATCATAACATAACAGGGCACAATTCTGTTGAAGACACTAAATCCTTGTTTACTTTTGCAACAATAATATTTGATAAACTACTCCAAGAAAGCTCTTACAGGTAACTATTGCCATAACTCAGTTTTAAGTCACATATTTGTGCTCCGGAGTTTAAATTTGAATGTTTATATTAATTTCCAACTTTAAAATAAGTTGGAAAATTATGAGGTCTTGCCTTTCTTGTCTGTATCCATGTTGAAAATCATCAGCTTTTAGGTTTTTCATTCTACAGGAGGCATCTGTGTTCTCCAGGCTTACACCTAAGGGTTTCATTACCATTGAATGGGTGTTCCACCCTAATCAAACTCCCCACCTGACAATTTGTTGCTCCAACACTGCACAGAAAAACCTAGATTGTAAATAAGCCTGTACTGAGTGCACATGGGCAGCTGGGGTGTCTGCTAACAGACTTATGGGATTGCACATTGCAGCTTGCCAAGCCTCAGGCCTATGCTGGATGTCAACTACCTGCCTCTGACAGATATGAGGATTGCACGAACTTTCTGCTTCACCAACGGTGGGCAGGCTCTTTACCTGAGCTCCCCTACAGAGATCCAGCGCATCACCTACAGCCAGGAGATGTGTGACAACCTACAGGTCAGTGCACGCTTTCAGCACCACGACTTCCAGCACCATGCTACTGCTCCAAATGTCCGACACCACACTGCAACACCAAAGTCGGCAACAGCATCTATGAACTTTGTAAGACTGAATGAATGGAAAAGATCAAACACATTCCTTCAGTTTTTATCAGATAGGTTAATTAAGAGCGATTTCACATTTACATTGATGACCTGGAGAATGCTTTATACAGCTGGAAATGTTCTATAACAACGTTGAGTTAAATGCCATGATCAAGAGTACAACCAGCAGGCTTCTAGTTGGTATCAGAGGCCATATCACTCTAGTCCTAATATATCAGATGTTTCATTTAAGAATGGATGCTCTTCTGTAATTTTAATCTCATGAAACTTGGTTTGGGATTATTTATAAACATGAATTGTCACATTCGCTCCGATATAAATATATAATATGTTGTTGCTGTAACTGTCCTTCAGTTTGTTCTATCAAGAAGGTCATCCTGGAACAAATGGTGCCATACTGACACCTGCTGGTAAAATCATTTCAGTTTCCCGTATAGCACTGAGCTGAAGTAGAATTTGGCGCAGTTGCTTTGATTGAAAGTTTAGTCTACCTTTTGGAGAGGATGGATAACCCTGGCCAGACAAAATCAGTATACATTTGCCACAAATCAACCAAACATACCAGACCAAAAATACATTATCTCACATCTCAGCTAATCATTTTTAATATTTATATTAATTATTATTGATTATATTAATGTTTACAATATATAAGCATATACCGCAATTGTAATTTGAACACAATTTTGTCAAGCTGAATTATTCCATCTTTAACTATTTTCCAAAACTCAGAAAGCAATTCAAATAGTATCAAATAACCTGTAAAGTTAATGTACTGTATACAAATACAGTACAGCTTACTCGTTTGTTATTGTTAGTTGTGCTATGGCTTTGCTATTAC
Organism: Atractosteus spatula; assembly: GCF_055471065.1. Taxonomy (NCBI): domain Eukaryota; kingdom Metazoa; phylum Chordata; class Actinopteri; order Semionotiformes; family Lepisosteidae; genus Atractosteus; species Atractosteus spatula. Next base: position 17,119,172 of record NC_142709.1, on the reverse strand, counting down.
AGGTGCATTTCCTCAAAAAGAAAACAGATATACTGAGAACATTGAAATTAAATGGAGATTGTCAGTCTTTTATGCCTGGAGGCCACCTCTTATAGAAAGTCCTCTCAATAAGAACCTGGCAGTGTTGACACTTAAGTTTTCTTAATCTTGTGTATAGTTCTGGGTTTCAGATAAGCTGTCAGCAGTTGAATTGGCAAAACAGTGCACCACATTGTTCATTTGTGAAGTGAAGGGTTACTTCTCCCCAAGATGGACAGCTGTGTGTTTCTTCTCCACATTTGCTGACTGTGTAAAGATCACAGCTCCACATGCTGGACTTATCACATCCAATGCCAGAGTGAGCTTGAGGTCTGAAGACTTTCAAATTCACCATCTGACAGCTTAAATTAAATTTACACCTTCACAAGAAGAAAGGCATTATTTAAATAGCTGTATGGCAGTGTTTAGATTTTGGCCTATACTCTGTTGGGTTTATACTCTGTCTTAATGATACCATAAGCAGCAAAGCCCATGGTCAGTAGGTTCTAAGAAAATAAGACACCTTCTTAATTTTCTCACTGCCTGTGCTTAACAGCCTCCAATACTAAGATGACATCTTTTGCAGGTAAATGACTCCTGTATGCTGGCTGTTTACACTCTGTGATCTATAAGGGTTAAAAACTGATGAAGACTCATCCTCAACCTCAATCTAAAACAAAGACACTATCCTCTTCCCATAAACTCTCACATCCAGCAAATCAGGGATTATTTCAGCATCTCCAGACTCAATCCAATATTTAGCTTATGTTTCTAACTCCTAGGAATCTTAAATGTAAAACACACCAAATATTACAGAAAAATAACAAAACAAAGATAGCATTCCATACTGTCCATCACACCATCTGGCATGTGTGAGGCAAGAGTATACAATACAGGTACGTATACAATAAAGGTGTATACACAGTCAAGCAATGCTCTTCACAAGTTAAGGGGGTACCTACAGTACATCCAGCACCAACTCACAACCTGCCTGTTCTATCTGACATCCCACCCCACCACCTGAGATGCCCAGCTGCAACCAAGAAGGCAGCAAACCAAGCTACTAACAACCCAGTTCTTGTCCATGACATTTTTTTATCATTGATGCTTATAAATTGTTTAAAAGTGTAGAGGTGTTAACCCCAGTGCTCTGGCCACATTACACCCTGAGCTTTCACAATGTAACCCACCTAAAAGTCTACCTTAACAACAGGTGAGTTCTGACTTTTCCATCTGATTCACTATGTAGTGAGGCAACTGATTCTGTGCAGGCTGTGCCTCACTCAGGTAGGAGTTGCCTTCAGTAATGAATACCTTCCTATATGCAAGGCACTTTAGGATTGAGAGTGCATTACGAATGCAATAATTAGTAACAGAAAAAAAAAGAGGACTGATCAATTGTGTGAAATTGCTGATTTTACAGATGACCTAACTAAACAGTGTGAAAAGATTGATTTTGTTATTGGGGCTTTCTGTACAATAAACCTATGTAATGATCTGTTTTCTTAAATCTTGATGTTGTGAGGTGTTCTGGCAAAAAGGGTGACAAACAGTAAATGTTAAGGAGGCCAGAGGAAAGAGATTGTGATTCTGCATCTTTTCACTGCTACAGGAGATGTTGGGGGAGCTATTCACTCCAGTGGAAACTCCAGAAGCCCAGAACAGGGGATTCCTGAAAGGTTTCTTTGGAGGAAGTGGACAGACATTCGACAGGGAAGAGCTGTGTAAGCTGAGCTGCTCATGCTTTTTTTCTTTTGCTCATGTTAGGTTTGTGTAAATAATTGCTTCCTGGTTCCCCTCATGATCTCTTTTCAAGACCACAAAGTCTCTGTTCTTCTAGCCTGTCAGTGTGTGACAGATTGTCCAGACGTTTCGGTAAAAATATTTGATTTCACAAATCAGAATAACAGAAGCATTGGTGAATGTTAAAACCTGCACATGATCAGCATGTTTGCTTGTGCCCGGGCAGTCGGAGAGGCAGCTGCAGGAAAAGCCTCCCGGAGCCTGGCCCAGCACATCCCGGGCCCGGGTGGCATGGAAGGAATGAAGGCAGCCGCTGGGGGCGTGGTGGGAGACCTGGCCAGGGCTCGAATCGCACTGGACGAGAGAGGACAGCGCCTGGGAGAGCTGGAGGACCGCACGGCAGCCATGATGGCCAGCGCTGAATCATTCTCCAAGCACGCGCACGAGGTACTGCCGGGGCTACTGATTCTGGTCATTTAACCCACTGCTTCTCTGCATGCCAACAGGAACATAGTAACATACAACCACAAAAACGTATCAGTGTATCGTTGAAAAAGCAGTCAATTTAAGGCTGGCGTAGCACAGAATTCTTACTTGAAGTTATTTTATAGAAGATGGATTATACTGAATTATCTGATAAATCTGTAAAAATCTTGAGTCACATAGGCAATGCAACTGTCTGCATTTAGACATATTAACCCAGAGCATGGCTATTTTCTTTGTTGTTTTTAATTTCTTATTTGTAAAACCCTATGTGTTTGGATGGTGGTACTAAGAAAAGAAGAGGGGTGAAGAATGGAACAGTTAAGTAAAGGCTTTTCTGAAGAAGAAGGTTTTTAGTCTGGATTTGAAGGAGTTTAGAGAAGGTGACCCTCTGATATCCTTGGGCAGAGAGTTCCAGAGCTTGGGGGCATAACAGGAGAAGGCTCTGTCACCCGTACAATGTAGACGGGCTTGGGGGACAGTAAGGAGAGCAGAATTAGAAGAGCGAAGATTGCTAGATTGGGAGTAATCTACTGCATATGCTACACAGTGGCTTTTGTCGCATTTGGAAAGGGTCTGAATTGCAAGCTGTGATTTTCAGGTAACTGTGCTGTTTTTGTCCACAGCTGATGCTGAAATGTAAGGACAAGAAGTGGTATCAGTTTTAACCTGACCAGGGAGCCTTTGCACCTTCACTGAAGCAGACCTGCTGGGGAAATGATCCTTTGCCCCATCCGAGACAAGACTGGCTGTGTGTTTGTGCCTCCCCAGCAATTAATTCTTCAGGGTTACATTTGTAGGAAAATGCCAACGGTGGTCTAGCAGATAGATGACAGGTCTTTGATGTTTTGGACATCATATAACCACACCTGGGGCTGGTCCAAGACAGCTTCCCCTGTTTTATCTTTCCATCGATTTATTATCCATTAATGTTATAGAATACAGCTCTAATTTTTGCTCTACAGGACAGGGGAATCTGATTGAAATAGTATGTGTGTATGTATATACAGTACATGTACATATACGTACATACATGTGATGTATACACATTGCTACTGTATGTGGCTACTATAAGTTAAGAAATAAACCGGTTTGCATGAAAAATAAAATAATAAAAACCCATAAAACTGCCATAATAAAAACGCATGTTACTCAGTTTTACTTTATAGAGTAAGCCAATTAATTAAAAAGAACTTTCTATTTTTTGAAATGGTTAAAAAAACGATAAAACTTAAACCTGCATTTCTTGAAAAGTCAACATTATGTGGGTTCTATTTGTTGATATTTTGGTCCTTTCTTTATTTGCATTTGCGATTTTGTCCAACATGCAGTGCAGCTGTAAAAACGAATAATTTTTGCAAAATAAAACAGCAGTAATTATAGTGTTTTATTTTTACCATTTTTGTTATCTCTAGCCAGTTCAACAACACCCAATGTGCAGGAACAAACAGGAAATCCACAAGCCTAAGTACAATTAGAAAACTTACAGTTAATGTTTTATGTGTGTCATAAATCTGTGGTTTCTGACCATCAACTTGCTTTAAAGCTTCACCATTTGATCACTTTTATTTTTATTTGGGGGGGAGGGGATATTTTCCATTAAAATTACTTTGGAAATTCTTTGAGACCCAGCTTCTACAAACAATAATGAAAAAAAAATAAACTTCGATCCTGCCATTATCTGTCTGTCCACAAAACTGAGGTGGTGAGGGTCAGCGGGACAAAGTGTCAGTGGGTTCAGTGGTTCAATCGGTCAGTTTTCCCGTAGTTCAGTTAAATGCTGTCAGATACTTATTTCTTCTTTCACCCTTTGCCATAACTGAGAAGGTGGAAACAATAAGGAAATACAGTAGGAACAGCACATTATTTATGTTGTTAAAACATACGTTTAGTACCTTTAGGAATCTATAGGTGGTAGCTTTAATTGCAGTGTCACCTTACAGTTCTCATTTTCTTCAGTTTTTAAATGCTTCTGCTGCCTTTTTCGTACACACTGAGTGAGTTGACATGGTCTGTGCCACTGCGCACAGCAAACCTTTTCTGCCAAAGCCTTGGACATGAAAGAACCTCTAAAGGCAAGCATTTGTTAAATGTCTCTTGTGAGTCGTGTGCTCACTCTTTAAGTCACAGAGGTGGTATCTATCTTTCTTGAGATGTTTACTTTCATAATTGATTCACTCCTTCCATTATAAACTTAGAAATGTATTAACTTGTTTTGCCAGATGTTTTGTGAATTGTTCATCATCATGTGAACCCCCAGTACCACTTAAAGACCATACATAAGCAATTTTAATGTGTGGTTCTCTTAATGATTTCTGATGTTATGAGTGGAGGTGATCAGTAGAAATCCACCATTTTAGCTGTATACAGTACGTGTAAATGGCAGATACAATGCTACTTGATTTTATAGTTCACATCATTGTACAAAACTGATGTTACTCCTCAGTCCTAGAATTTATTTTACATTATTATGTTTAACATAAATTTGCTTTTGGGTTCTTCTGTGATGATGGCAGCCTTTTTTCTGTAGTTTCTAGCGATAACCTTCAAGCTGTATATGGTTGTATATAGAATATTCTATAAATGTAATGTATATGTTGTATAAGTCTGTTAGTGCATAACGTCAGCGCTTTTTCTCCAGATGGGGTGTAATGTGGATAAAGATCACATTAGAACTATTTAATGTTTAAAAACATCAAAAGCCTTGATGGTTTAGAATATGTGGATGAACTAGAGAGCGTTTCTTTTTTCAAGGTCTACCTATTACTTTGGATACTTTATTAAGAATAAGGCCAAAAACAGCTATCAAAAATCAAATCTCTTATCTAAGATGTAACATTTGCCAATGGTTCAATCAATGATTTTTGAGTTACAGAAAATACATTTATGGAATGAAATAGTCATACCTGTCTTGTTTGGCAGTATATCTGGCTGCTGTTAAGATGCTTTCTGTGTCCAAACAGTGTGAGTGATATACTGTACAGCATCTGCAAGAACAGTCATTTCTTTAATTTCATTCTCAAACCGAAATTCTGGGCCAGTGTTTACATTTTTGTAAGAATAAGTGACTATTTTCTAATGTGATATCACACAATATTTGTAAAATGTATAGATTTTATTTTTGATAGTTTGCAAGCCATGCCTTTGTAGTCCTTTAATAAAGAAAACGACTCTCTGCAGTGTTCTAAATGAGATTTGTGTCAAACATATCAGTGCAACTAGCTTTAATGACTGAAAAAGAAATAATGTTAACAGGGTGTTCTGTTGTTATGTCTTCAGTTTTTATAAAATATTTTACTGGAAAAAAAATCTAAGATATAACTGTCGTACCTGTTTCTTGATGGTACATGATATTCTGGATCTATGTCATTGAAACTGTGGATGACATTACTGTAGTTTTTCTGTTGTTTTACCATTACCTATACTTTCAAATGGCAGCAAGGTTTGTCTTGTTTAAATTGGATCCTACCACCTTCTGTTCTGATTGATATTCTAGTAGTGTATTAGAGGTTAAACCAAAACTATGTGCTAGAAACAAAGGCGAATTCAAAATAAACATTGGAAATGATTGATGTACATACATGATTTGTCTTGGCAGTGCTTCCTTTATAACAGCATCTTTCCCGCTACTTAAAACCACTGCACTCATTCCCACCCCTGACTGTAAAGAGCTACTGTACCATCCTTGAGTTGTCTCCAGTCAGTGGTCTAAGATCTGGTCATTAAAACAACCTTAATAATTGTCTAAGTTACCAACTGCAAACCCCATCCTTGCAGCCAAAGGAGCAACTTTAGCCAGTAGATGGTGATGCTGATTTTCCATTGTACGTTTGAAAAAGCTAATCAATCAAAATGGATTGTGAATTAACACTCCACAAAAGCCAGAGAAAAGCAGATCATTTTACTGCCCCATTAGTTAAAGGCTACTCCAGATAAATCAAGCTCAGGCCCTGGAGGCCTCAATACTTCTTACAGGGCTTTTTGAACTTGGTGATTTCAAAAGATTTGATTGAAACTACAGTAGATAGTTGTTCCGTCCTGGGTGAATGTGTTGAGTTTTTACAATTAATCCAATAACTGGAACTATTGGACGAAGTTACAAGTGGAACAAGAGTTCAGGGCTTTGCAATCCTTCAGGAGTGTGACTGACATGTCTGCTGCAACTTTTCTTATAAGACTTGCATACTGTAACTCTAAATTCAGCAATAGTTCTATGAAGTATTATGGTAAAGTGGCATCTCATGACCTGCACATACAGTATATTGTATCAGGGCTATGGCCAGTAGTTGCCAGTAGGCCAAATGGTTTGCCTTAAACTAAAATAAGCTGTATATTTACCTGTTTCAGAAGTTTTGTCCTGTTCATCACAGCAAAAGGTTGGAAAAAGAAAGATTTATTTGTAAATGGGAGATTTTTTTTCTTTTGCATATTGAAACTCCATCTACTGTATCCTATGCACCTTCAATATAGACCAAAACCACACTCAGAAGCAGAAATACACACCAGGATGCAATATTCTGATGGCTTCATGCCTGCTTTCGCAGCGCCCTCTTGTGGCCTGGAAACCACACACACCAAACCCAAAGGAAACCTTAAACGTGCATGGAAGTACTAGCACATATTAATTGCAATACAGCCAAATATAAGTACATTAAAAAAAACAAAATGTTCTAAAGATTTGTCATTCTAAAATATACTAAGAGTAAATACAAACTCTACAACTATGATTTAACAGCCCAGCTGCAAACATAGTAGAAGCAAAGGTTGTTCACAACCAGAAAAAGTGGTTTACTCATGTTTTTGACATTCATGGCCATTTTTAAATACAGCATTAGAAATCTGGAAGTGCCTGAAAGATTTTTGAAGATGCGGTTTTATTTCCCCAGCAGGAGGAAAGTTGTTCCAGGCAGCAAACAATCGATTAGAAAGATGCCAAAATCTACATCTTTTGTGTTTAGTGTTATACTGTACTATTAACAAGAATTGTGCATTTTTTTTGCCCAAAGGGTTGTGGGGGTCTGGAACATTCTGTCATGCCAAGTTGTTGACATTAGTACCTTGGCTTCTTCTCGAGACACAGCTGGGAGAGATCCTTGAATTTAATATAGCAGATACTGACTTCAACAAGCTAAATTCACCAAAAACCTATATCCTCTCATTTGTAACCACTCTTATGTCCCTTATCTAATCCTACTGTACATTTTATAAACACAAAAGTGAGCCATTTAATACACAGCTTAAGGTTTCTGTGCTGAGCAACAGGTAATTTTCCAGTCTCTTTAAATTTTTCATGTTCTATACAGTATGTGCCTCCCCCTTCTCACTACCTGAACTTCACATGTGAAAGATAAGAATATTACTCAGGGGAAAAAAGGAACACTTTTTTAATAAGAGAAATGTTTTCACCTTGAAATTTCCTTTTTTTTATTTGTGTAGTCATAAATACATACATATTTAATCCATACAAGTGAGCCAGTTCCAGACGGATGGATGGAATTACCCAAAAATAAAACGTATATTACATTAAACTTATCATTCATATCAATCTTGTGATCACAAATTCAAACAGTTCCGATTTGTCTTACTTTTGTTACAATTTTGTTACAATCCTGGACATGGCTTCGCAACTACCCTTTGTAACCTAAGAAGTATAAATCAGCCTGAAAGCAAATCAGAAGCTGAGAACCCTGAAAATACTGCGGATCATTATAAACCTCTGACATTTCTCAAAGCCAGCTTTCTGCGCCTGTCTGCCAACCCAGGCTGTAAATAGTGTCATTTCCCACTCAGCTTCAGCACGCTCTGCACCATGGCTCCAATGCCATCAAAGATGTGGTGCAACTGGGTGTCGCACATGAACGCTGGGGAGGTGACGATCTTGTTCTTCTTATCCACATGAGCTTCGTATTTAGGCTGTTAAGGTGAAAACCCTGATCCTTGCACTCACAGAGCAAAACTGTTTCTATGACCATTTAGCTTTAAATCTGGGGATACTATCTGGGATTTCTTGGGGGTAATATAAAAAGCCTCCAATTAGGATAAGCAAATAATTTCAATATATTAAATACAAATAACTAAGAATGTTTCATGTTGAAAACAACAGCTTGCCAGCATTCAGTCTAAGACTGGTGAGAAATGTATTCTTACATGTAAAGGTTCACTATAAACTGTTTTAGTTTTACAATGGTACTGTTAAGTCCTCTTTAGGTATTTCTGGGTAGTACAATGTATCTTTCATTTCTTGAGCACTATTTAGATACATAAAGATGCTGCAAAGCTGAAACCACACATTTTTTTTAAGTTGGCATTTCTGTTAAAGACTATAATTTAAACTATAATTTTCAAAACTTTGCAGTGAACCAGCTGATGCAGTTGATCTAGATTTTTTCCAACCCTGGAAATAAGTTATTTGTGTAGATATTTATCCAATTGTTTTTGCAAAAAGCATAAGGTGCAGAAGTCAAAGAAAAATGCACAACCCCTATCGGTAATGGCCACCTGTGTAGCTGTAAGAGACGGCTGCACACATGCTTCAGCTATGTCATCACCTTGAATATTTTAATCAAGAGGATCCAAAAAAGCTTTAGTTGTGACTCATACAACCCAAATAAATACTGTATAACCTGCAATTAGAAAAAAGAAAACAGAAGCAGTAATTACTAAATACCATACTTACCTTCTACAAACAAGTGGAACTTCAGGAACTTTAATCAACATGGAGTTATACCATAATTTGACTCAAACGAATTATGATGATTCTTGAATATGTGCTTCAGAAGAGAAAATACACAGTATTACTACAGTTTCACACCAAAAATCAACAACAAGTGGATAGCTTCTCAAAAAGCTTCTTCAGTTCTGAAAGAAAGATAGTTGCAGCATTAAAGGATATGTGTACTTCCTTCACACAGTGATTTCCTCCAAAAGCCCTGATGGCCTGCACTGTGCCAGCGTACGGCCATTTCCCACCCTCCTCCTCTTCATGCCCCACAGTCACCTCCACCCCAGGAAGCACCTTGGCTGCCAAGACAGGGGAGATACAGCACAGTCTGGAGGGAGAGGGACACAACACAAAAAACTCACAACCCTCAGCCTGCAGCAACAGGAAAACCAAATGTCAAACTAACACTCCACAGCTTGGAGCAACAGGGACACGACATGTCAAACTCAAACTCCTCAGCCTCCTACTCTCACAGGTGCACAAGGTTATGTCTTCAAAACTGGGACAGTTGCTCTAATTATATCTTCAACGTATTATTTAACAATACGTTTTGGCTATGGAGCCTTCTTCGGGTGTAAGGAAGAAGGCTGAAAGAAGGCTCCACAGCCGAAACATTGTGTTTTCTTTCATCTCTCTTCAGCGTGGAATAAACCTATTACTTGTTCCTTTGCCGCCTACACATGCTGATGCAGCTACCCACCTGAATGTATTCAACAATACTTTGGAAAATAAATCAGAAAAACCTTTCAACAATTTGGTGGTATACTTTATCTTGCTTCTGCCAGTGCAGAAATTGAATATCTTGCTCCTTTCCGTTGACAACTCTGGGAAAAGCTGCTTGCAGAACCATCATCATATTTCTGGTTTTACTACCCAAATGAGATGGTTTATAGAATGAAAATATTATCAAATACCAGCTGTGTCTAACTGCCAACCCTAGCACCCCACAGTCTGCGAGTGCCTCACTCAACCCAAATCAACCTCTGCTCTTGATCAACTTCCATCTGCTTCTTCCTTACTCTGTCAGCCTTGACACATACAGTATAGAAACTTGCTGCTCCCAGCTAACCCACATTCACACAGTGAGGCCAACCCATCTGACATGACTTCAGTTCCTACTACTTACCCACAGTGACATATAAAGTAAATACTGCGTTAGAAAAACAGCAGGGCAACTTGCCCACACATTCAGCATCATGCTGCAAGAATGATTCTTCCACTGTACATCCATGAAGCAGATGACAGAAACACTTACCAAACCTGCTGTCTCCCACATTGAACCAACTTCATTGCAGAATGCATATATCCCAATCCCTGCTGTGACATTAACTGTATAAAAGCTATGAGACAGCTATAAAACAATCAACCTACATTTCAGCTGGACTCTTGAAATTACAGGCTTACAAGAAAAGACACTAACCCAATGGGCTTTCCAGCTCTGTGGAAGTCTTTCAGGACTCGCTCCACGTCTTTGTTGACTTTGCAGTCCTTCCCATCGACTGCAAAAGTTGACCTGCAGTTCAAATGAGCAAGACAAGTGCTCTTACCAAGGACTGTGTATTTAAAACTCTCAAGAGTATCATACTCGATATATGTGTATCGCATATATACTGTACATACAGTACATAGGCAGGAGACAAAACAAATGAAGATTCCAAAACTTAAATGTTTTCCACCCTAAAAGTAAAAACAGTCTCAATGAACCAACACTGGAACACCTGCTCAATGAGTCGAGGGTTTTTTAGAAATGTCATAGCTAATACCACGCAGACATGGAACGTGAAACATGCCTTTCAAAGGTATAAACATTGGAAATCAAATGCAACTCATACAAATTCAGCTACAGGATTAATTCAAAAGATGTGCTTAAGATCAAAGGATTGCAGGCATGCAACATTAAGACAATCCCAAAACGAATGTGTACCTACAGGTTTTTAGCGGCGCCAAAACCTCCTGGGAAGATGACCGCATCGTGATTTTGAGCAGACAGTTTAGCGAGGTCCACAACATTCCCTCGGGCAATACGAGCCGACTCGGAGAGCACATGTCTGCCGTGAGAAAATACACAGGTGTAAACAGGAGAGCACAGAAGCCATAACATCGTGAATTAGAGTGAGCTTGTATTCTGTCTCCGACATGGTACATTACATACAGGTAAGTCACAACCTGACTTCGGTTTATAAGCTACTAACTTAAAGCAGCACCTGCCCACAGCTCCTTTATCTCTTATTCAACCTTCTGCTCTGATCTTAAGCGACAAACACAGCGGACATATCTGAAACAAAATGAGAAGATGGAAAACTACCAGCAACATTCTTAAAAAAAACTTCCGTTTGTCCCTACCTCTACCCCTCTCACTGCTCTGATGTGAACTCATTTTACCCCACTGCTTTCTCTTCCATTCTCACTATATAATGTCATACTGTATATCTTAAGTCAAGTTTTCCTGCTTTTCAAAATAGGGCCCATATTGCAGTCTCAGCTAGAATAATGAAACATTAAAGATTATTTCATGAGCCTTAAGATGGAGAAATCACTAGAGAATTTCAGAGTTCATAAAATCTACAATGGATCCCATCCACTCTTGAAATCAAAGCTGTGATTCTGAGTGTTATGCTGGCAAAGAGGCATATGGCTTTGTGGCCAGAGCTTCATAAGAATATAAGAAAGGTTACAAATGAGAGAAAACCATTAAGTGCATCTGCCTGTATGTAGTTTGTATGTCATACAGCCACTTCTTGGAGGGACCCAGCATGTCGGCTTCAACCACATGGCTGGATAGCCATTTCCAGACTTCCACATGCAAGTTGCTATTACACATACTTGTCACGATTCCCCTCACCTGGTCTCTTTCTCTGCAGGCTGGCCCTTGATGTGGTCAATGACATGCATCTGCACCACGTCTGGTGCATACATCTGCACGTCTGCACCACTCCTACTCAGGTGAACCAGAATCCTGAAGAGAGAAGTTTGTGTCAAATGGAAAATGGACCATGTTCAGTCTAAAGAACCATTCTGTTAGAAGACAGCAAAATCAAAGCATACATAAAAATAAAATGTCTGCTTCCAATTTGTACTTTAATGGGGATTTCAATAAGCTATTATTCAAACATGCCTTTTAGTGTAACCAAGGAAACTGTGTGCATATAATCTTATCACTGTTGTTGGCATGACATTCTATATTGTCAATACCCTCAGAACTCGAGTCACTGCCATTTCCTCTGAAAGTAATAATAATCTCCCAATTTTCTGCTCTTCTATAGCATGAGGCATTTCCCAGGATTGCTCTCACATTCAATTACTTGTTGACAGCAACTTTCCCACATCTCAGGAGGAAGGTGTGGCAAATCACTAATCTAAAGACGCTTTAGGATCTTCAAATTTAGATGTTAACTGTATTTCTGAAATCAGCACGCAGACATTCAGTAAGGTTCAAACAGGCCTCATATACTGTATACAAGCATAAGAAAAACATCTTTCAGTTCTGGCCTTTTAGCTGATTTTTTGTTCTTGACCTTACAACTGTTAATAAATATACACGTAAGCATTTTCTTCTATCCTCATCAAAAATATCATGACAATCCAATTTTTTCTCTGCTGTGCTTCAAAATGGGTCTTCCACCAGAAAAAGACGCATGTTTCTGATTTATTCTGCCAATAAGCTGCTACTGTGTTTTATACAGCAAATCCACATTATTTCTATTAGGCTCAATCTGGTGCAGCAGTTTTGCACAGCTAAAATATAGCAACAGAACAACACTTCCACAACATTTCTCTGAATCCTGTAGACCGGTAGCCTATGAGCCGGTCACAGACCGGTTCTGTTTGGTTCATTCTCAACCTCGTATTTCTGCAGACATGTCCACTTTAAGAACTCTAATAAAATATGTCCCAATAAAAAAACTACACTATTTTCACCCCTATCAATCACACATGATAAACCCAGAACTCAATAGTGGCATTTTCCCTGCCAGAATACTCTTGCTTGAGTCCAGTGCAAACATAGTGTACCATCAGGACTGGGTGAGTCATCTGTGACTGAAAAGGATCTTATTGAAAAAACTCACAGCTATAAATACAGTACTGACTCGGGTGTGTGAATGCTTATGCACTCAACAAATTTTAGTTGTTTTTTATCTTTTGCAGTTTTTGTTGAAATTTAACTTCTTTCATCCATCTTCTAACTGCTTCTCTCCATTCAGGCTTGTGGGGGAACCGGAGCCTCTCCCGACGAGAGAACAGGCGCAAGTCAGAATACACCCTAGATGGGTCGCCAGTCCGTCACAGGGCAGAAACACAAGACACAAACACACACACCAGAGCCAATTATCCCAGAAGCCAATTAACCTACCAGTATATCATTGGACTGGGGAAGGAAACTGAAGCACACGCAGGAAACCCACACAGACACGGGGAGAACACACAAACTCCACACTGATAGCACCTCAGGTCCAGAACTGTACCCAGGGCCTTAGAGCATTGAGACAGCAACACTAAATGTGCCACCCCTTAACATTCATGTTTTGATTACAAAAAGATTCCTTTTAAAAATGTATATACATCCTTCGTAATTCAACAAAATGGGAAATCAGCTGGAAGGAGATGAAATGTTCAGTCGAGTGGCAAGGTATCTTTTTTTTAGAATAAATAGAGCAATAATTTATATACAGTAGGTTTCTATTTCGGCGCCTAACAATGTCAAAACATTTGAAATAATGAAAATCTTATACTGTATTTTTACTTTGTGCATATAACAAAACTTACGCAGAGGCTTCGTGTATTTCTGTCCCATCATACACCCCACACCCAGATAGGACCTGGAGGAAAGAGACATCTTTGTAGCACCTCCATATGGAAGAAGCACAGAATTGGCATTTTTCTTGCTGGATTTATTCAATGACTGTATCTGTATCTCAGTAACTATGCCATCTCTGTTTATCCTCTACCATTTCAGACATTTAGACTCTTAAATTCTGACCATAATTTCTGGCACAAAGAAACATTCAGTCAGTTCAGTGATCAACCGCGGTAAAGTTAGCTCCAAGTTCGATATGCATTTTGGAACGTCAATAGCATTTTCACGAAACCTCCTAGAGTTCTGAAAACACCTGCATTGTGCATAAAGTGATCTGTGAATGTTTTTACAGGCTTCACTTTCTCTTTTTAATGCTATTTTCCCCCCACACAGGAATATTCTGATGCCAACACCTTTGCAAAGGAAACACATAAAGCTTTCAAACCAAACACATTTTATAAAACCACAATTTGTGCAAACTTTTCACAACCTTTACTTAAACTTAGCAGTCAGCTAGTAGCCTTTTAATAAACCTTTGTATTCTGACTGATGCGCAATTACGCACCAACCGGAACACTGCGAGACCGCTGTGTATATAAGTTGACAATGCGAGAAATACTGCTCTATAGGTGTCCATGCGAGCAACATGCATATGACCAAAGGAAGCAGGACAGCACAGAGACAAACTCAAAGTAGCCTCCAATTATCCAGCCTGTAAGGTCTGGGATTCAAGTTTGTTTTTTATTTCTGAAACCTTTTCTTTATGTTCTGTTTTCTTTAATGGTAAGGGTCAACTGCAACTGCATATGCAATAGTACTGGCAGCAGGAAACAGCATCCATGATGTTCAAACCAAATGTTTTACACAAAAGACTGACCATTCATGGCCATGCTTTGATTTGTGAAGCTTTTGTTTCTCATGATTTCTTTTTTAATTTAGCACCATTAGATATACTGGGATGGGGGTGCTCTTCATGAGTCTATAGCTTCGGCAAAACCACACTTGGCAGGCCTTCCGACCTTTCACAGCCTTGCTTGGATTTGTGAAACTTTTCTTTTTTTAGTATTTTTTTTTAATATGGCACCATTTGTAAGTACAAGATGATCATTTGATTGCATGAACAACGTATTACATGACAGCAACTAGTAGCTATGGATAACTCAACTGGAAGTGTGTTTAGTGTCCGTGACAATATCCAATATTGCAGAATTTGAATTTGAATCTAAGGTGAACACAATTGTTACAACCATGAACACAGTCACGCTTATCCTTAAAACAACAGTGTACTGTGCCATCAATTCCACTGCTTAAAACTGAAAGTCAGCTCATAGTAATGAAGGTGTTGTATGATAATTGCACTACAGCGTGATGATGACATAAGGTACTCGATAATGCAATATTTACTATCTCGTAATAACGAGGTCATGTACTATCTTGTAATAACTAGATAAATTCCGAGTAGTTACGAGATAACTACTGTTATGTTACTGATGTATTTTTTTTCCTAGATAGCAGCAATGCGCTTCCATAAACAATAACGTCTAATTACAAACATCTAGATATTTAAATAATCCATAAAATATCTGAACTGATGGTTTTGACTGAAATAATAATTCGTCCTGTTCTGAAAATCAAGATTCTCTAATAACAAGCGCATTGCGTCTGCAGCTGCAGAAATCCCCTATCTAACCAAAGTGTGAAACTCGCACTCAATTTTATTTATTTTCTATCAACGTCTGCAACTTGGCTCTGTTTTAAAAAGCCAAATTGTTATGGTACTCTCATTAGGAAGAAAGGGGACTGTAGCTATAGTTTTATCAATTTAATCCCGGCGACTACTGGCCACCTGATGGTAACAATTTCAAAGGACTAATACTATTTTTATTTAACTGTTCAATGGAGCCATGCACGAACGTTTTCGAAAAGTTGAATCTTCTTTTTAAGGATTTTATTACAGTGATAAAATAGAAATGACTAGAAAACGTTTTGGGGGAAAACTGAAAATAACGTGAACAAACAGCACAAGACAATCTTGCCAACAACTCAAGTTCTATACTTACAACCGCTACTTTAGGGCTCCTATAATTGGTAGTGGAGTGAAATAGCCCCACGCATACTGACTGGGGTTTCAGATAGGAGAGGAAAGACTTGCAGACAGTGGACCTCGCAGCAAGCATTGTCCTTTTGTTTATAAATCATGTAATTTGTAATCTGCTAAATTCAACCCGCAGCAGACTCCCAAGATCACAAGTGCGTCACTCCATACGCACGCACACACACTACAACTCGCACAGCCCATGCGACCGGGCATTATTTGATTTAAAAAACATTTTATATGATTATAGTGTTTTTTTTGCATATCTCTATTATCTCTGGAAAGATTAAAATACAAAAATTGAGATAAAAAATAAAATTGCTTCTGTAACCTGGAAGATGAAGTGAGTTTGACCTGCGAACTGCCTACCGTAAAACAACGATAATTAGAACTGCAAAACATTAGGGATTATTCAAATGTTGTTTTTCTCGAGTAACCAATATAAAAGAATGACTGTAAAATATAATCCACTGTTGTAATACAATCCAGATTTACAATCGTTTCATAACCTATGTGAGAAAAAGAAAGAATGTGACTAATAATCCAGACGTCCACTGGGCAATATGGTAAATTTATCCATGTTGAGTGTATGAGTGTTCTGGCGTATTATGACTGCCGTCACATCATCCAGGTGGGGCTGCACATTGGTGGTGGTGGAGGGGAGTCCCCATTACCTGTAAAGCGCTGTGGAGTGGAGTGTATGTGGAGTGTCCAGAAAAGCGCTATATAAGTGTAAGGAGTTACTGTATTATCAGTAACTAGTCTCGAAAACAACTATTTCTGCAGTTGCGCTTCTATTCGAGCACATACGGTAAAGATGGGAGCTGCAAATTGAAAAGTAGAGGTTATTTTCCTACTGAAAAGTAGAAACAAAAAAAAAAGAAACAACGTTTCTGTTTTAGACCCTTCTCACACCTGAAGAGAGCAGAAAGGTTTTACGGTAGGCGGTGTCAAGATCGATTTTAGTTCTACAGCACCACCTTGTGATCGAGGATACTTTATTTTAAATTTAACCTCTTCCCGGTTTGCGCTTTGAACAATCTATTCCCACTGCATGATTCCAGGTACTGGTTATGATACAATCAGCTGCAGATCTAGACACAAAAATGGTAAAACTGGGCAAGAACTGTGACATCATTTCGATCACTTTAACACCGACTGGGACAACTGTGTAGCACAATGTGGGTTGTTGTTCTTCAACCCTAGTCGTGGGGGAACCCAGTTCAGTTACTCTTCTAGGTCAACTTCTTTAAAGATTGGGATCTCCTGTGTGTAACTGATTAAGTAACAATTAATAATAATAATTAGTAATAATCTCTAAATTGCTTAGTTGAACACATTATCTGCTTAATTGGTCAAACAGAAATTCTTCATAGTCTTTAGAAATTGAGTAGTGACATACTGTACAAAAGCTGCTGGATTGTGACTCTCTAGGGCCAGTGTTGGAGAACTCTGCTCTAGACATGGTTTAAATATTTTACCTAACACTTTCCGGATGCAGGCTTTCAACTTGCATTAAGATTCTTTTTAAATGTATTGTATATTTCAATATTATTCACTACAATATGGCATACTTTAAAATATTTCTGCACTTATTTAGGTCTAGATTCTAAAATTAAGTGCATTGATTGTGACTGTAACATACTATATTATCCATGTATGAGCACTAAATAAAAATGTATATTAAATATCCACCATAGCTTGAGATACACAATTTGGATGATGGCAGGAGTATTCTAGGGCTAGACCATGTTCATTTCAGAATTTAAAAGTTTACAGTAAAAGTGAGCAGGAATCTGGCACATACAAAAGGAATAGAGTTCATAAGTATTAGCCTCCCATTGCAAATTAGCTTCAAATAACATAATTGGGGTGTTCTATATTTTCAACCACCTTGCAGTCTCGTCTTAATGTCACAATTTGACTCTTTTACGTGCCACTGCAATAAAATACATTTCTTGCTGCTAACATCCAGAACTTTCCAGAAATTCAGAGAAACTTTTAATCACAGAACACTTATCTGTTTTTCTGCTCCTAGGAGACAAAACGAGATTGAAAGAGGAAGGTCCCCTTATATTCCAAAACATCTATAAAGAACATTATTAATGCTAAGAATGCCAAGCTCTTCTTTCCTAAGAAGTAATGAGTTAGAGGAATACAAGAGAAAAAACATCAAGTAATATTTCACATCATCATTTAATATTTCAACATTTCAAGATCTTGAAGTCATTTTAAGAGTTACAAAAGGTTCACATTTTTAATTCTCTGAAATACATTAGACTATTATGTAGTTTAGATGTTGCTACACTTAATAATTAAAAGCAATAGGAAATATTAAATGACAGCAGAACATTTTGCCTTGTAATGGTACATAGCAGATTGGAGTGGTTATGCTTCAGGCTTCAAAAAATGACTACATATTTGGAGAGGTGTTGCTGAGCTTTTCTGAGGCGCTCCATGCGGTTCTGAAGAGCAAGCCTAGAATCAGTGATGTCTTTATTCTCATAAAGCAGCCTGGCCATTTTGGTTTCTCCACTGTTCCCAATCAGCTCCAGCATGGATGTCTGCAGCCTGTTGATGTACTGCTCCATCATGTGGAATTGGATGATCAGTGGAATCTGGTTGGCCAGACGATCAGAGGCAATCTAGAAATGCAAGAAAGCAAGGATTTTCAACTTTGGATTCTTTACGGGTGTGATATTATGTCTTATCAAAGTAGTATTCTGTTCTAATACTGTACATACGCTGTGTGCTTATGATTTAATTTTATATTGCATTTGTAATTTATTTTCTATGTGCAGTGGTTTGAGATTTATACGCTTAAAAACTACTGAAGTATTTTTAATAGTAGATAAATTGATGACACACATTCTAATACGAAACTAACCACAGTTACTTCAGCAATGGTACAGTACATTCCAATATCCCATGCTAGCAGAATCATAAGACATCCAGTTGCTTGTTTTATACAATTTTTGTTCAGCCAAAAGTAAGCTGATAATTTCTCACTTGTCCTGGACCAGGAACAGTAAGAACAGAATGCATATTACTTTAACTTTAACATTAATTTAAATTTAATAGAGGTCTCTGTTGCTAATTTAAAAAAAAAAGGTACACTTTAAAAATGCAATTTGTATTAACTGCTTCCCATTGCATCCCTTACTCTCTTACATTCTCTACCTTAAAGTAAGCGTTGACGTGATGAGCCATCTCCTGAAGGTCAGCATTTGTTGAAACGAAGACGAGTTTACGTTTGGTTGTGTTTAGTTCATAGCTGTAGAGACAGTCTTGGGAATAGACCATTTTCTCCATTTCAAACTGGTGCCGCACCGTTTCAATAGATATCTTTTCCTCATGTTCCCGTAGGTCTTCAACATAGACCTTCAAGTGTGAATAAACAACCATTAGCCATCACATGTATTTTAAAGTGCTTTTCCATATCTCTCATTAACCTATTATTTATGGATCATCTGATCACACCAAGATATTTCCAATAAATAGAAATATTTTAAGATATAAAATAAATTTAAAAAAGTTGAGTGAGAAAAACAAATTCTTCAAAATAGTGGTTTCAGAATCAACCCTTCAGTTTTGCTCTTTAATTTTTTATTTTTTTTTAGATGTGTGTTATCTTCAAAACAAAAGATCCCTGTGTAAAGATGAGATAAACCCTAGATTTGCAGCCAAAGCACTGTAAAATAAATCTGGTCCGCTCAACACCACGCTCATACCTCTTATCAGGTATCTTTTAACATGTGTGTGATTGGGTGCTGTGACTGCTCAAAAGATTATTTAAAAAGGCCATTTGAGGCAAGGCATTAAAAAAACATTTAATTCCTGCTTATGATGGTCACCTTGTAGAACAATGGAATTCAGTTTGTGTCTCTACAGTGATAATTCCCCTCCACCCAGCCCTACTACACTATTATACAAAAGTCTGAATGCAATATTGACTATAGGACTGATAGGTACCCTGGCTTCTTTCAGGACGTAGCTGACTGATATAATTAAAAACCAAAGGAGCTAGATGAATGTTCAGTAGAAACCAAGGAGCAAGATGGAGTAAAGAGCCTCTCATTTGTGAGCATTCGATGTTCTTAGTTAACTACACAGTCTGGCATTTAAGGTTATTGAAGTGCACCATGTTAATTCTAACACTAGAATTTGCATAATAGCACAGAAAGCTAAAAGAAAACAGATTCATCATAGAGAATAAATAAAATTACTCCAGTGGATTAAGTTTCTGCTAGATTAGGGCAGAGAGCACTTTAAATCAGTAAATGTTATATTCATATTTAGGATCACCAAGAGATACTGTACATACTGTAAATACCATCAGACAGAATGTGAGGATACAATACCTTTGTAGCTCTCAACAGATTTGGAAAAGCCTGAAAGTGATTGGTGGCAAAGGTGGTAATAGCAGAATGGATGATTTCTGTGATAAAAAAAAAACAATGCACAACATCTAACTGGATTTCAGGAAACAAAATTTAGGCTTTGTTGTAAAGTAAGATGAGTATTTAGAAAAGCTAGTGACTGACACCATTATAAGGTGCTGAAATTAATGACTACAAAGCTACTTCTCTCATTACAGTCAACTCTTAACTTTTTTGAGTAGCCTGTAAAACCAAATTTGCGTATAGTCAAATTTTACCCTATACCCCTTATAAAAAACCCTACTAACCTCTTATGGTAATTCAAGATATTAAAAATAAGTATACACAAGGTAAAAAAAAGAAAATAAGATGACAGTATATGCATTTTTTCAATATTTATTTTCCAAAGCCATCCGCGTAAGTGGAGAGTTAACTGTAAATGGTTTTGGTTTCCATGTAAAGATAACAGCTGTGGTTTATATATTTCTAAAGTGGATGACTGCTGATGTACTGTAATAGAGGGGTTGGAAAGAGTATGTGGTTCACTCTTTTGATATTTGGAGGTCATTAGTTCTGTCTGTGCAGGCCTTATGTTTGATAAAGGCAAAAACCAATGTTCTCACCTGTAACATTTTTCAAGACAAGGAGAGCAGGCTCCTTCGTGTCTTCAATGTGCTGCTTCACAATGACCTCAAATGTCTTGTAGTTCACAAACCCAGGAAGCTCCCTGCCCCTGTATGTCCTGGAATATTCCTCCACCTCATCCCGCAGGTGCTCTTCCACTAGAAACGGGAAATACAGGAGAACGAAGAGGAAATAAGACAACCTGCCTGCGGAAAACCTCGCACTTAAAATGAAGTGAAATAAAGGTCAGGTGGTTTTTCAGCCCACATTTGTTGGCCTTTTTGTCCAGGTGCTGTTTCCACTTCACAAATTCTTTTCGGATTTTGGTGAAAAGCCGGCCTTCTTCAGGCTCCACACTTTCCTCGGCCCGGGTGACTTCCGACAGAGCATCGTTGAATCTCCGAATTTTCTAGAAATCAAAATGACAATAGAGGCAATAATTGACAAGACCACTGACCGGCAAACCTTTGCTAAGGCTAAGAGTTTGGCTTGGTACTCAGTCCACAGTTCGCAGCACGAATAAAGGACCTGCAATTACCCATTTGTGGACAATGTTCCACAGATTGTTTCCTCAGCTCCAGAATAAGAGTCCTGGAGATCAGGACAGCAGTCTTCTATTAAGAAAGAAAATCTAGAAGTGCAATGAAAATGCAACGGTAAGGACTACTTCAGTATATCGATGATGTGAATAGATAATTCTCACATCCTGCCTCATCCCCTCACCCCTGGGCTCTTGAAGTGGGAGGATATAGAATGGGGGGGCAAAATCTGAAATGAGATTCATCAGTAATAGCGCCTGGAACCTCCTCCTTCAAAACCCAAGAGTAAGAAGGCCAAGAAGCAGCCTCTGACCTTGCAGGCCACGGTTGGCGACACTACTCCTTCATTTAATAGCTCACCTGGGCAGCTGCCATAGCTCTCCGATACACAGTTCTACTAAATTAGGGATTCATTTTCTCCTTTGTCCTTTCCTTTCTGAATAATACTATACCTCAGGCTGTTGGAAGGTATTCTTGAATGTGTTTTGAATTAATTTAGCTCCACAAGATGGAACAAAATGTGACTTCTTTAGGTATTCTGATGGGCAGTTCAGTTCAGTTTATTTCAGATATGCACAAGTGTCATGAAATGCTTGGTTTCATGTTTGTACAGATACAAAGACATTAAGGAATCACCGAAAACATAAACACACAACAGCAGCAGCAGCAACAGCAACAAGTTAAATAACATACAACTTAAAAAACAAGTCAGACAAACAGTGTGAGGAGAGAAAAAACAGCAGTGTGAGTCAGTGGTAAGGGCAGAGTTCAATAATCTGACAGCCTGTGGGGAAAAAACCGTCTCTGAACCTGGAAGTTTGTGCCTTTATGCTCAGTTTTTAAGTTCTACTTTAATTGCTTGGAGTATTTCTGTATAAAGGACAGCATGACTTGCTAGTAGCTTTGGCTCCTGGATTCATCACTGGAGGGCTGTGGAAGTCCCTGCTCTGGTCAACTCTGTTGTAACCTTGCAATTAATTTTATCTCAATTACTCCAATCCCAGCTGTGTATAAAGGTACCAGCGCTACTGGGGTTAACAATGCAATGCACTAGCATCCCATTCTAGCTGAAGTCATGCTCTTTCTCTATCTGTGGAAAATGGGTTAAACTCTGTCCTCTCTCATCCTAGCGTTAATCCCGCATCAGCAGGGTCCGCTTGTCGGCTCGCCCGTCTCCATTTGGTGGTTTGAACCAAATCTTTGAGCTGACATTGCCATTAAATGCGACCGAGAATACTCCAACCGGCGCGTCGCTCCGCCTGCCATCGGAGGGGGGAGAACAAAGTAGCCAATTCATTGAGGGGGATTATTAGGAGGCATGGGAAATTTGGCCAGGACGCTGGAGTTACACCCTTACTCTTTTCAAGAAACACCCTGGGATTTTTAATGAACACAGAGAGTCAGGACCTTGGTTTTACGTCTCATCCGAAAGACGGCGCTTGTTAACAGTATAGTGTCCTCGTCACTATACTGGGGCATTAGGACCCACGTGGACCACAGGGTGAGCGCCCCCTGCTGGCCCCACTAACACCTCTTCCAGCAGCAACCTTAGTTTTTCCCAGGAGGTCTCCCATCCAGGTAATTGTAAGTTGCAGGGTGACATGGCTGCTGGCTGGGTTAAACTCTGTCCTGATAAGCTTTAACGTTTGAGCATAGAAATATCCTGATGGTGGTGCGGTTCTGTTTAATTTTATTGTACCGTTCCTGCATGGCCACACATATGAAATTCATTTTAATGGGCTTGTAGGTGTATTTACATCTTGTAACTGGAAACCTACAGAAGCTGATGGCCTTTTGAGTTTGGCCTAGCAGTTATGGGCAGATATGTGTAGCCTTCCTTCAAGAGAACCATCTCAGATATGATATTCACAAATATCAAAATAAACACTATAGAGTTACTGCTCATTCTTGCACAATCAGAGGACAGGAAACATCAAGAAAAAAATAACCATTGGTTTCGAGTAATCATAGTAAATACCCTAAATATCTTTGAATGGAAGTTTCTAGGATATGCAGTTTCCAGAATGTAACTTATACCTCAAGTATCCCAAAAATGCATTGAATATAGGACACTAATCTAATGTTAGATTAGTCTTAACTCAGCTGAATGCTAGAGACTTTCTCATGTACAGTACATCCTTGTTCCTTCTCTCGAACATGTAGGTTCTATTCAGTAATGGTAGAATGATGCGCTCTTGAATCATGTGCAGATCAACGTCTGCAAGGGCCTCTACTTACTGTACATCTCTAAACCTCTAAAGTCTAAAACCATTGCAGTTCCGCCACACAACTACTAAACAGATGGGGCTCTTACATTCTCTTATAACTTTGAGGAAGCTGGAAGGTAGAAGCTCAATTTCAAAGAGCAAAAGTCTCTAGTGTTGTAGTTGAGCTACAGCAAATGGGATTGGAGTCAAATTAGGTCTTTGACATTCAATTTTATAAACTTTCTTTCCTTAAAAATCCTAACTAGATTGAAACTTACAGTACTTATACCACCTACATGTAATCATCATAACAAGAAGAAGAAAACCAGAAGGCTTTTCTGAAAGGTCAATCTGATTCTGATAATATGTGACACCTTTTATAAGTTACAACACAGACTATGCCTCTGACCCAACATTTTTTTTGCAGTTCTTATGTAGATGGAGAAAAGCAAATGCAAATGCAGAAAAGGCATTTGATAATTGAGAATGAGGTTTTGGCCATTAATACTGTATGATTCATGTTGGTGTAACGGGGCTAAGCAGTACTGAGCATTTTATAGGAGTGACATCACCCTCTCGAAGCTTAGTGTAGATTTCTGCTGCGTCATAAGACTGGGTCTGGTGCAGTGGGGTGTGCTTTCTAGAGAGGGGTGCTGTGTGACTTTGAGCCCATGGGTCACCATGATCAAATCCCAGAAGTGGGTGACAGAGCTGCATCCATAGTGTATAATAAAGCCTTCACAAAATGTCATACACCAAATGCCTTTTTAGATGTGTTTTTTGCTTTTCTCCTGTTTTCTGACAATCTCACAATTTTGTTTTTGAGTCCATTTTACTACTACAGTACATCCCCTAAACATTGATGATGTTACAGGCTGAGGTAGGTGACAATGGAGGTGTCTCTAAGAATCTAGACACCATGGGCAACACCTAGTGTCAAAATTTAAACTTCCCAGAGCATCAAACCAAGGGATGATTACTTAGTTGTGCTGTGTATTAGACACACTGATCAAAGAATCTTCTGGTTTACCTCAGTTAAGTTCTGGATAAATGATTAAAAGAGTATCAAAAGAGTGGGATAAAAGACAGAGGACAGAGCAAGAGACCAAGAGAGACAGAGAGGAAACAGGAGAACACAGAACATAAAGCATGTGCCAGGCAGGAGCTCCTTAAAAAAAACTGTGAACCTTATGTATGTGAAGTATGTGAACCTTACTATGAGAGCTTGTTATTCTGTAGTTTTTAGGGAACTTGGATTTCTTGAGTGAAGAATCCTTCAGTTGAAAACTGCCTCTGCTGCTTAGTGATTGCATTTCAGAATAGAGAGATAAATTCCTATTTATTTTGTGGCATCCAGGTTTGCAGAGAGAGAGTTTGTCTATTTAGTTTAGAATTCAGCTGATCTCTTATTCTGGTCTTGGTAGGCATCAAGAGTTGAATACTTGGTAATAGTCTGGGGTTTTTCTGGGTGGTTAGGACAGGACGTTAGGCCTCTGGGACACCTTGTCTGTAAACATCTACTGTACATAGGGAAACTTGTATTGTGTTGTATGTTTATGTTGTGTGTAGTGTGTGGCCCTGTCATTGTTAATAAATATTTGTTTAACCAAGTGTTATTGCTCTTTTCACCGAAGCTGTGCCAGAGAACAAAGAATGCATGTGCTTCTACCTATACTAACCGCTCTGGTAAATTTTTGGCAAAAATCCTTACAAGATGGCGGTTATGATCATTTATTTTACTTATTCTGATCATCTTGGTCATTGCCTGATATTCTCCATTTTTGTGATTCCTCATTTGTGACTACATTTGATCTGGAACATAATAATGTATAATAAGTTCTCAAAAGCCTAAAAGGGGGGGAAATAATTTAAATTACACAAATATCAAACAATCAAAACTGGAACGTAAAAACTATTACAAATGAGAAGAGGCCATTTGGCCAATGTAGCTTTTTCTAGGTGCTGATTAATCAAATGTAATCAAATCAGATGTTTTTTGAAAGAAGCAGTAGTATCTGCGTCTTGGCTGAGTGTTCCATACGAAGTGCCTCCTGTTATCAGAATATCTGCTGCACTAAGTGCAAGTAAAGTAGGGAATTGTGTAGTTTCTTCAGGTTCATGAAACCAAAGAACAGCTGCAGCCCTTACCTCAATCAAGAAAGTCAACAACTGTTTCTCATCCTGTGGGGCTCCCTCTCCAACCTTCTTAAGATCGTTGGTTGTCTTCAGAAGTTTCTGTTCAATCTGATATTGCAGGTTAGGGAGAGATTTCTAGAAAATAAAGACTTGCTTCAGATATGACTCGAGCAGGAATGGATGTTGAATCAAGTACCTTCCTTAAGCTCAAGAAATGGTGGTAAAGGGTATAGATTTGGAAGTGATGTGACAAGCCCCAATTTACTAGACAGCTCTAAGGGAATAATGACGCAGGATATGTTTTTACTCATGAGGTTCTCAGCACAAACACACCCTTACTATTAAAACAACCTCATCAAGTAACACCATGAGCCCTTTGTAGACCATTCATTTTCCAACCACTTCATACAGCACAGGGTTGCTGTTTAGCTGCAGCCTATACCCGCAAGCAACAGGCACAGGTCAGAATATACCCCTGAATGGATGCTAGTCTTCATAAAATGTTTTCAAAAGTAAGGGCAGATTTGGCAAACCCCAGCTAATTCCTTAGTAGTGTCAAACAAAATGGTTGATGTGCACCTGGTTTTGAATGCCTCCTCACTGCTATGTAAAAATCTATTTCAGGCTTAAATTCAAAGATTTAGTCAAAAAGATTAAATTCAAAGATTTAGTCACAGAAATATTTGCTCCTACAACTAATAAAATCACTGCACAAGCAAACATAATCCAGAAATATATATATCTGTAATGAACCAGACTGAGAAGCTCAACTCAGAGATGCTATTGTATACTGCTTCATGTTATTATTGAAAAATAATTTAAAATACATGTTACATACAATAATATGATAGCCCTTAGCTTTATTATCATCTGTAATCTGTCCATGTTTATGATGTCAAGACAGTTAAGCTCTGTTTCACTGTACTGTACAGTATTTGACTGAGATGTAGAAGGTGAAGAAAGTGTTGTGGCAAATTAACATAATCAGAAATGGGTTTTATTTCTACACTTGACTACACTTACCACAACCTGAAACAGACATTTGAAAGGTGTGGTCCATTGTAACCGACCAATCAGAACTTACGCTAATGTGCTCCACAAGCTCCTTAGTCAGCCTTTCAGCCAGAAAATGAATCGTAGCTTTCTTGGAATCCAAAAGTGACCTGTGAACCACAAAACAGAAGTAAACTGTCATGATGTTGTAGGTTTAAACGATTATGAAAATAAAAAAGCTGCAGAATTCTGTAGTTTTTTCTTCTACATCTTGTTATATAAATCAGGTGTGACTCTGTTTTTGTATCTGCTTTTGTGAAAATGGTACTTTATTTAACAAGTAAGCAATTCTGTATAATTAACTGACACGATGAATCAAAACATCCAATGGAGGAAATTATTTTCTCCACAAACTAAAAAGCAGTTTGAAATACACGTAGGATGCTGTTATTCTTCTTATGGACTGCTGATTCTCTCTGTTCTGGAACAGAACTCTAATAATATCCAGTATTTTATCCTATTTTAGTCATGTTTCAAGATTTTCAACTACAGTTTTTTATTTCCCATGCACAAGAAGTAAAAAGTACAGTTAAAACTATTCTAATACATGTTCATACTACTGTATCATGTATGGTTTTACTGTGTTTTGTAATTGTATTTTGGTTTTCCACACATGGGCAGCTTGCTTGCCTGAAATGAGGGTGATCCTCAAAGAAAGCCTTTTCTTTCTCAATTGCATCCGCCAGTGTCTGTTTTTCATTGATATCTTTCTGACCACGGCACTTCACAATCATGTAACCCTTCTTCAGAGGAATGACTATATTATGGACAATATTGATAATATTTTCTTCGGTGCCCTCATCAACCAAATCTGGCTTGGTAAGGATCCCTTCAGCAAACAACAACAAAACAGACAAAAACAATTATTTCTGAAAGATTCAATCAAGATTTTCTGTGGTCCTCAAAAATCTACTTACTGTATAACTATACCATTCTGCCATCAGTAAAAAATAGTAAAAAAATCTAAACCTAAACTGGCAGTAAATGGTCACAAGGCAGGTTCAGTGGTTCTAGTACAGGTCCTAGTACCCGTGGTACTTCACTAATGATATTACACCAGTTTTGCAATTGTACAGTCACTTCAAAAATCTGAAGAAATAACGAGGTCTAATTTCCATTACAGGTAATTGCAGCATGGAATCAGTAAATTCATTCTAATCCTACCAGCTATGAGACCTGTTACGTGACCTAGTGATTGATCAAGCTCAGCATATGCTCTGGAACCAGGAGAGAGCAGAGATTGTACAGTGCCTCTGAAACAGTGTTCTTCTACCTAGTCCTGGTGAGCCATAATCTTGCGGATTTTATAGTGAGCTTTAAATCATTGATCTAGTTAAGTCTTACAGAGCTCAGCTGTAACAAACACCAAAAAACAGGATTGCAGACTCCTGTTTTAAAGCCCAGATAATTCTTTGTGCATTATTCTGGATTTAATGGGGGGAAACCAATATAGGTAGATTTAAAAAATCCCAAATAATATTCCCAAATGAGAAAGTGAGATAAGAGAGATGTTATTGTCTAGAATGTGTACAGGATCCAATTAAAAAGAAGAAGTAAAATAAATTACAAATAATATGACAAAAAAGCAAACAAAATGTTAGGATATATAGTTAAAAGAGTAAAATATACATGAAGGGGTGGTATGTCAAACACTCTTCTATAACACTCTAGAAAGAACTCATTTAGAAAACTGTATACAATCTTGTCTCCCTAGTACAGGCTTTATAGAAAGCGTTTTTCTGCTCTGGAATTATTCCAGAGAAGAGGACCCAGATATATTCTGGGACTTAAACGAATGTCTTTCACTAACAGCGTGAAAGCCCTAAACATTTTATTCCTGAACAGAGAGGAATATGAGGGGAACTGATAATTGATACAATACTGTATATCAGGATGTATTCAATATCTTCCAAGGAGCTGACAAAGTCAACTCAGCTGATTTCTTCAGAATGAATAGTGAAACATGAACAGGGGAGACTTCTTTACACAAAGAAGTCTTACTACTTTAGCTGCACATGTTTTACAGTCAACACAGATGAATGTGCTCATTGTTCTTACCCAGTGTCCTCTCCCCTAATGGGTCCACTTCCTTTGCCATCTTCAAAGCCTCTGTGGTCGCAATATCAGCAGTACAAGGCACCACCACCAGATTAATGGTCTCTTGTTTTTGTATGAACCTGCGGATCATTCCCTTAATCTGGGGATATAGTAAATGGCTGGTAAAATTGTACAGTAAATATGATCTAGAACTATGCACCCTGTGACTCCTAACCCATAACTTCAGAACTTTCAGTTGAATCAGTTGTTTACAAATCATGAGTGCTATTACCAGAATCTACAGAATAAACCTATTGTACCTTTTAGGTAGGTTAAAACCTGTCTGGGTTTTATCTTAAATTTAGTGATTGTTTAAACAAAATATTAATAAACTTATAGCGCCTTTAAAGGAGGCTTCTCAAAGAGCTACGACAACAACAATGAAAAAAATACAACATATGCACAATGAGAATGCACAATGGGAGGAGACAGTGGATGGGGATACTGAATAGAGTAGGAGCAGAGGGGTAAAGAACAGAACCAGCTACTGTAGGTCAAGGCCCTTCTAAAGGAGAAGGTTTTGAGTCTAGATTTGGAGGAGTTTAGAAAAGATGACTCTGTTATTCTTGGGGAGAGAGTTCCAGAGCTTTGGGGCATAAAAGAAGAAGGCCATACAGTGTAGACGGGCTTGAGGGACAGAAAGGAGACCAGAATTAGAAAAGCGAAGGTTGCAAGGTGGGGAGTAGGACGGTAGTAGCTCAGACAGGTACTGAGATGCCAAGCCATGCAAAGCCTTGTAGGTAAGCATGAAGGTTTTAAAGTTGACACAAAACTTGACAGGAAGTCAGTGCAAGGACTCCTGGGTAGGAGTAATGCGATCATCTGCACTAGACCTGGTCAGGATTCTGGCTGCCAAATTTTGGACATACTGGAGTTTGTTCAATGTGGATTTAGAAACCCCAGCGAGTAGAGCATTACAGTCAATTTGGGAGAAGACAAATGTGTTGAACAGCTTTTCAGCCACAGTTAGCGATAAACATAGGACGTAGTCTAGTGAGATTTTTGAGGTGAAAGAAAGATGTTTTGACAATATTTTGCACATGTGGGTCAAACGTTAAGCGTACATCAAATATCACCCCCAAGAAAAAAAAAGCCTTTTGAATTCTTTAGTCATTACCCGGTCTCCTATGTCTCTGGGTTGGTCCTTGATAGCTACTCGGGCAATCCCAGGAAGGTCAATTAGTGTCAGATCAGGAACATCACTCGACTGAATCTCCAGATTGATCATTTCATCACTGATCCCAACCCCGTTGCCAGCGATGACGTTTTGGGCTGAAAGAAAGTAAAAGCATGTTGTTGATCATACAAGTTCCAGAGAGGCTCATTACAGTATGTGAGGATTTTCCCTACAGCACTGGGGCTCATAGGTCAGATCAAGCCTTTGCCAGAGGGCTTATTCCCAGGGTGGCTTGTACTAACCAAATGCCACTGGGGTTTATTTTATAACGGAGATCCCTCAGGAGCAGGACAGTTCATGGATACTTTCTATTTACAATGCTATAGAACTGCCCATGATTATTATTACTGTATCACTTTTTCAAAAGGGGCGTGAATAATGAACAGCCTAACCTGTGGAAACTTCTTTCTCCACCTCTGATGGGCTTTTCAGTTCAACATCTGATTCTTTATATGTGAGTCTTCCCTTCCATGGCTGGCCTACTTTCACTTTCTTGAGTTTCAGCACCAGGGGGCACCGCGTTACAATCCCTGTAAACCGAAACTATGATTAGAGCCCTGTAAGTAACAAATCCAAGAAACCAGGGGTAGGAATGGCAGAGTTTTAGTTCAGTCCTAGTCATTAAGGGTGATATTATTTAAGACCTCACCACTCCCCCTGGGCAGGGCTACTCCTGACAGAGCCTCCAGCACAGAGCTCTTCCCCGAGCTCTGGTCTCCGATGACAGCGATGGCTGGTAGGCCCAGGTCTTTCTCCACTCCGAGAGACCGCAGGGAGTCGATCAGGTCAATACAGGGCCGCACCTTCTCCTCATATTGCTTACTCAGGGCAATGCTGCTATGCTGAATGGAACACAACATCCCTTCAGATGTGGACTCCCTTGAAAACAAGTGGTCTGGGCAAGACTTTGGAATGTACTTAAAGCTCTATCATGAAATGTTTTTGCTGCCTTTACATTGCAACTTCAAGATGTACAGTATTATGTTTCAAAATCAACAGTCTCTAAGTCTTAGTTGGAACAATATAATTCCACAAACAATGGAAATAAAAGCAAGATTAAAAAAATGTAATCATGTAATCAGGATGAGATGTCTCATAATGTCCCTTTATTGGTCTTGATAGGTCTTCTGAAAATAAGTAGATGTGTTTATTAGCATAGTAGTGGAAATTAACAAACTACAAATTGGAGTTCTGTTGTAAAACATGCACAAAATAAAAAGTAAATCCTGGCACAAAGCCTCGTACAACACTAGGAACAAACTTGACTCCCTTTTCAGGAAATCCTGGGAGAAATCTGACTTGTCAGGTAAAGGTTTATTCTGTGCTGAAAAGAAAAGAGATAATGTTTTGGCTCTAAAGCCTTTTTCAGCATGGAATGCTTTTTCTTTTCTTTTCAGCATGGAATAAACCTTTCCTTTTGCAGCCTACGCATGCTGACAGTGACACAGCTACCTACTTGAAATAAGTACAGAATGTTAATTTTGAAGGCACAGAGGCATTCTGATGACAGAGATCCTTAGCTTCAACAGTTGGTTTACCAACTTGTAAAGCACTTTGAGAAGCCACCTTTAAAGGCGCTATATAAAATAAAGTTTATTATTATTATTATTATTATTATTATTATTATTATTATTATCAAATAAGATTTTTTTTAAATCAGGCCTCTTGTGTCTTATGCAGTGGCAAATCTTATTGTTACACTTGGAATTAAGTGTTCAAAATATTTTATTAATCTTTTTGTGGCCCTTAATGGACAGCCCTAACCCTGACACAAAATAATTCCTCCGAGTCTACATCTTTATAAATGCACCTCTCTTACAAGCAACATGTAATGACTTTAACACACCTTAGGACATAATAAATTGGATCCATTTTGACTTCCAAACATGTTTGATAAAGTTTAGTCTAAAGTTACTGTCTATGTCAGTAAGTAAATATTTACTTGTCCTCAAGTGTAGGGATACTGAAGTAGTTATGAGACCAACCTAAATTGCAAATTTGTCAATAAAAAGGTGTTAAAGTCAATGTATGTTAGACTTCATGTTACAAGTATCTTTGTCATTTCTGAGTGAGTTATCACCCATTTGTCTAACCATTGTTTTTTATTGACCTTATATTTTTACTCATATTGGTTTTGTTACATTCCACATCCCTCCTCTAGAAGGCTACATGTGTAAAATAGGCTTTCCCTTGGCTTGGTGTGTATATTTCAGTACCTTGTTCTCAGGCAGTGCTCCTGGATGTGATGCTCCAAATGGGAAAGAAGAGGCAGAGATGCCCAATGTGTAGGCACTTGTCCCACTGGAGCAAATTGTAATCGGCACTGATTTTATCTCAGTACCATTTATGCCCACACCGATTGTAGACCTCATAGGGCTGCTCTTCGACTTCTTTTGACTTGACATGGGTACAAGTTTTTACCTGTAAGAGGGAAGTTATTCTTAATCAATATTATGCAGATATTTTGATTTTCCAAATCTTCAATTACTAGTTACAAAACACAATCAAACCTCCATTTGTTTATGAAAGATTTCTCCAAAATTCTACAGTCTTTTCCAGAAGTATTGGAACAGAAAATTCAGAACTGTTATTTTGCATTACAGTTGAGTAATTTGCATTTGTAATCATGAGATAAATATGAACCGATAAATATATTTTTTGATACTGTCATATAGCATAGTGAATACAAGTGACCTTAAGTACTGGAACATATTCCTTTAATGTAAAATTTAACAAGTGTCAATGTCAGTATTTAGTTGTAAATCCTTTTGAGGCAATGACTGCATGAAATGTGCCACCCAATGAATTCATTAAACTCCGTGTAATCATTTTAAATTCTTTCCTAAACCTTTTCTGCAGCTCCTTTGAGAATGAGGTGTTTTTTGGTCTGATGTTAACAAATGTCATAGTAGTCAATATTTTAAAAAATAATAAATATGCGTACCCTGTGTGACCTCCTTTTGAAATAATAAATCCACCAGTCTGTCTTCAGTTCTAATGGAAAGTGACATTAATTGTTCCTTAGCTCTCCCAACCAGCACAGACGTATACATAGTTAAAACATGTTTTACTGGCAAAGTCCAAAAAAAGAAATATACACTATCCTTACACTTTTTTTCTCTCCCACTCAAAGCACTTTACAGGGCACCCCCTAATGGTCCCACTAACACCTCTTCCACCAGGAACCTTAGCTTTCCCAGCAGGTCTCCCATCCAGGTACTTGCCAAACTCACACCTGCTTACAGTAGCTTTAGTGGGTTGCCAGTTGTGAGTTGCAGTGTGATTTTTTCCTAAAAACTAAATGAAAAAATAGCAGCCTGGATACAATTCTCCTACTCCAATATAAATTTACTGCTGTTTTGATATTATTTTACAACTTTCAAATTATAAGAAGCTGGGCTCTTTGCTTGGTTAAGTAATCACTGAAGACAGAAGAGAGCAAAATCCATTTTGCCTGCAAACCCTGTAGTAACCACTAGATGGCGCATGGCTACAACGTTCTGTTGATGTTCATCTCTTCCTCATCCTTTGTCTTGTACACTACATGGAGTCTGGAACTCCATTCCATCGCAGGGCAGACAGAAATACAGACACACACACACCAGTGCCCATTTTCTCAGAAGACACTTAACCTACTGTAGCAGTATGTTTTTGGACTTTTAAATAAAGGAGGAAACCTGGAAGAAACTCATTTTAACACGGTTTGAAACAACTCCACAAATCCAGAACTGAACCCGGGAATATTTACAGTAAATACATACAGTATGTCCCAATAATACCACGTGTTTCATATGGACACCTGTATTTCTCTTAAAAAAAACTATAATTATAAAGCACGAATACATGCATACATTTGTGAAATTTTGAATAACTGAGAATAGAGTGTTGATTATTCGGATTAAAATCTGATACCGCAAGAAACAAAGTAAACTCCATACTCAAAGGCGTTTAGCCAATAAACATTGCCCTAAAACTGTTATTTACAAATAAGCAAAGCAAAGTTAGAAATAGATAACTTGTTTAATTTCATACAGTTTACAGTATATATGTTAAAGTCATTGGTCATTTTGGTCATTTGTCTATGCGGAAATTTAACATTCTATCAATCTGTGAGAAGATCCCGGAGCGCAGCTGCTGAATCAAGTCAGTACGAAGAAAACCGGAGACGTAATTCAAGGTCATAACATTGCTACTGTATTTTTCTATTAGTTGTGTGTTAAACAGCGGTTCAACGCTGTATTCAATGAGTGGGTACCGGTGCAGTGACTCACCTGCTTTTATTATTTCCGTTCTTACAGCGGTGGAAGTGCAGACAACACAAAGAGCGCGGTTAACACCTGTTAACACGAAACAGCAGATTTACCAACTGTAAACGCCAGATGAACTTAAAGCCCGAGTTCTTAGAAGTTGATAAATAAAAGATGAACAGATATCTTTTAAATAAAAATATTTTAGTTGCAAAAGCTTTAATCTACATCAGACTCAATGGTGTCAAATTATGAGTAAATCTCATCAAAATCAGCACTATTTCATTACCATTTTATTTGACCCTGTGAGTACAGAGGGTGTATAATAAGCGACTTACCCGACTGAAGACTCTCTCGTCTTTAGCTCATAAGAGCTTTTTGTTAGCGCTTGTCATTTAGACATGCAGGAGGCAGGACAGTCTGGGAAATGAAACTGAAACGAACACTTGCAGTTTCCGTTTACTTACAGGTGTAACATCAGAAGACTGGCGATTTTCAGGCAGTGGTCGACAGCACATTAGTCTTATAACACGGATACAGTACAGTATATATTTGAAGATACTCGTTTTTTCTAATTATGTATCAAAAGATAATTTTAAATTGGGACCCCGTTACATTGGACCTTTCCGCATCCTTTCCCAGATCACTCCTGTCACCTATCGTCTTGCCCTACCCCTGACTCTCAGGGTGCATCCCTCCACGTTTCTCTCTTGAAGCCCTACCACAGATCTCCCCTCTCCCGACCCCGACCTCCTCCACCTATTACTTCCTCCTTGGAGTTACCATCTGCCGATAGGATATGATCACTATATTGACCATATACAATTTCTTGCATTAGGAATTCATATTTTGCATACACCAATCCCCCCAGAGCCCCAAGTGATTCTGGTTTTGGTAAGCTAAGGGACAATGAGCTTCACGTTACCAGGGGGACTGTGGGTGGTCAAGTCTCCCCTAAACAATGTATCTTGTCCGATTATGATGTCAGTCCATTTAATAATGTTGTTGAACTCTCTTCAGCCCAAATACAGAGGAGCCCAGACCCCGAATGTTACACATACTGACAGAGAGTGATCTCATCATGTGTGTTTGGATTTTAACAACTATTATTATTGTTGTTTGCTAGAACCAAAACAAATCTATGTTAGACATTTTCATCTTCAGCCAAAAAATACAAACCTGTGTGTTGTAAAAACCTGTTGGTTCAGCTCGTGGGCTTGGTGCAGATCAAGCTCACGAGGTGCCGTATGTCCCCCAGCTCCGAGCCCATTGGGCCTGCTGGTGTGATCAGAGCTGCAGCGTAGCTATGCTGGTGGGGGTCAGTTCAGCTTTTCTGTTGGAGTGAACAGGGGGGTTACATGAAGGTGCTTTCTGTGGTCCGGCTGTCCTGCTGGTCTGGATGAGGGGTACGTAGTGTGGTGCAGGTTCTTGTCCCATCCTGCTCTTGGTCCAGGTTGGAGGGTTGCACCAATTCTGAGTCTTGTTAGCTGGTATGGATGGGTTTGGGGGTGTTGATACCAGAGTGGTCCAGGAGGGGGGTGCAGGTGTCTCGGGGGCATTCTCGTTTTTCTATGAGTTTAGGTTGATTCTGTTGGTTCTGAGTGTCTTGGTTACATCCGTTTGTGTGTATAGATGAAAAAGCTATTGAAGAGCACCCCCCCACCCATCTCGGTGGAAGTTGCCATGTTAAAAAAATCCTAAAAAGAGAATTAAAGTTTCACATAACAAAGCATGACTGTGAAAGGTCAGGAGGCCTGCCTAGTGTGCACAACACTTGATTACAGTCAAAAAATCATTTAAAAAATGAGGAAAAGTTTCACAACCCAAAGCAAGGTTGTATGAGGTGAGGGGGGTTGTCTGGTGTGTAAGGCACAACATCCTGGGAGCTGTTTTTAATAAACTGCTAAGTAAAGAATATTTGAATACTGCTGTCAGCAGTATTGTGAATATAGTTGACCCTTACCTGAATGAAAACAGGACGTAAAGAAAGGGTTTCAGAAATCAAACAAAGCTTTATTCCCGTGCTTACAGTCTGGGTAATTGGAGACTGCGCTGTTCTGCTTCCTTTGGTGATATACGGGTTTTTCGCACGAAGCCGTATTGAGCAGTATTTCTCGCGTTGTGAACGTGTGTACACAGCGGTCCCCCGGGTTCCTGTGTTAGTGCGTAATTGCGCATCGTTGAAAAACCAGAGGTTTAAAAAAAGATAATTAGCTCACTTATAGTTTGATGTAGAGGCTGTGGAAATTTTCACAAGTCGTGGTCTTTAAAATGCATTTGGTTTGAAGGCGTTCTGTGTTTTCATTGCGAAGAGATGGACAAAAGAATATTCGTGCGTGGTCAAAAAATGTAATAAAACCGACAAAGTGAAGGCTGAGAAAACATTCACAATGTACTTTATACACAAAGCAAGTGTTCTCGCTACTCTAAGAGGTTTCGTGAAAACGCTACAGGCGTGCCAAAATCGTTTTCGAACTTCAAGCTAACTTTATCCCGGTGTGTTCCAGATGGTGCGTAATTGCGCATCAATCAAAACCCTGAGTGTCAGGAAAAAATAATTAGCTCACTGATACGTTTATGTAGAGGTCGTGAAACTTTTCACAAGTCGTGGTCTTTAAAATGCATTTGGTTTGAAAGCTTTCTGTGTTTCCCTTGCGAAGATATGGACATAAGAATAGTCGTTCGTGGTAAAAAAAATGGCGTAAAAACGCCAAGGTGAAGGCTGTGAAAACATTCACAATGTATTTTATACATAAAGCAAGTGTTCTCGTAACTCAAGGAGGTTTCGTGAAAACGCTACAGGCGTGCCAAAATCGTGTTCGAACTTCAAGCTAACTTTACCGCGGTGGCTTAGTCCTTGTGTGTTACACACTGTATGTCATAAGTCGTAATGTACTGTATGTGGACATGAGAAAAAAAATAATGCGTCCCCGAGATAGCTATTGCGCATTTCGGCTGTGGATAAAGATTTCCAGAGCATACTGAATTAGATACGGCAACCGTCTGAGCTTCTGCGTGACGTTGCTGGGACACGCACTCACACTGTACGGTCCAGGTCCATTCCTATCCCGGGTCGATTTGAATATGTATTCAATTTCGCCACAATGTGCCAGTCCTCTCTGGTAAGAAAAATGAAACGGGTCTGGAGAGGAAAGAGAGATGAAAAAACTTATTATTACAGGTATCAACTGTTGTTTATCCGTCAGAAACTGGCATCCTCAATAAAAGTACTGTACGTCGCCATAACACACGTTCCAATAATATGTAAGGATGAGTTTAAGTTTAAACATTTTAAAAGCAGTAAAATGTGTGTTTAATGATTGAGTTTATTTTTAGGCTTGAACCGTCTTGAAAAACGAAACTATTTTAAGCAGAGCATCAACCAGGAGTATTAAATATTCATTTCCTTGAGTTAAGCACTGTAACAATTATATTTTTGTGAGTCTAATAAGCAAATAAAATATGTACACTGTAATATAAAATATAGTTGAGTAAATAATTGTGAAATAGTTGTGTAACCATGTAGAATGTGCATTTAAGAGTTGCTGGTGACTTCCAAGAAATAATTCATTTCATACATGCCCAACACAGTATTACAGAACAAAATAAACATACTTTGTGCAATGTATTTTTATTTTTCACATGAAACGGTTTAAAATCCTGCAGCACTGATTTTATCTTGGTGATTTTAATTCTGTTTGGGATACCTAGATCAGGCGTTCCACAGGACTCAGGACTGAACCCTCTGCTATTCAGTATTTACTGTTAAGTTAACCATTTCTATACAGATGGCACTCAATTTCCCTCCACATTAACCTGTCACTGAGGTTGCTCTGTAAGTACTCATTCAATTCAATGACACAATTTGTTTTTGCATTTTAATTCAAATGATACAGAGGTCATTTTCTTGGGTTTCTCTAATCAGTTGCCTAAAGCCAATGCAGTAACTTTGTCGATTGACGGGACTTGTGGTCACCAATGTGCTGACATTGTCTGTGGTCTGATTCAAAATGAACAATTTGGTGGTGATGTTTGAGGCTCGATTGACTTTGAACCTCCTGTGCTCAACTATGTTTGTAGATATATATAGTTTGTAGGTCATGCAGTTATTCAAGCAATAATTATTGTAATGTCTTACTTCCAGGAATCTATAAAACTACAATTATAAAGCTATAATGCAGAATTAGACAACTAGAATCCTGTCTAGGTTGCAAGCAAGTGATCAAATCACTCTTGTCTCTTGGAGTCCTTGCAGTGGCTTTCAACTCATTTGAATTTACTGTACATTAAATTCTTTTGCTACATGACCCAGCTTCCCAGTATCTACCCCATAGTTTAAGGTCCACAAGACCTTGTGGTTTACAAGATGGGACATTTTTGTAGGAGGACTAAAAACTTTTGAAAGGTGCTGTATGTGTGGTGGTCCTTGTTCCTCAGAGGTGGTGGCAAATACCCTGCTTGCTTGAAGATTTCATTATGTTTTGTGAAGTTTCACTAATTAACAGCTTCCCTAGTTTATCACAGTGAAACATGTCTGTGTCAACTACACAGTAGAAAAAGCAGTTCTTGAGAGACAGAGGTTATTGTACATGACCCTATGGCACTCTACTTGCATCTTTGAGAGGGATTTGTGTTTTTCTGTGGCTTACCTTGTACATGTGTACAGAAATATGATACAGGCACTGACCATATCTCCTCACAAGGTCAGAAATGTCATGCTTTATCTAAAAAAAGCAGACTAGTAACAAATATAGAAGAACTATGGATGGAATTTTCCTTATTCTTCTGTGTGTGATGGATGCAGTTGGCCTTTCGTCTCATAGTTTTGGAGTTTCAGGAAAAAAAATATTAATGATGGATTAATAAAACTACTTTTTTTATTAAGAACAAATTACTTTTTTATATAATCAATTTCTGTCTAGAAAGAAAATTAATATGGTCTCCAGGAAAAGACATCAATTGCCATTTGCTTGTGTATTCATTTTTGAGAGGCAGGCATTCACATACAGAAAAAAAAAATGTTCCCCTTAAACATTAATCAAGTACACCAACATCCTGAGGTTTTTTTTTAAAATAAAAACATTGAGCAGTGAATATTTGTATGTTCACATACATACAAAACAGCCTAAACAAAATAATTCTAAAGGGAACAACTAAGCCCTAAAGAAATGATACAGTACAGAATTATTATTAAGTATCTTTATACACACATCTAGCTAGGACTGCCACCCGGCTGATTTCTAAATGGAATTATCAATTTTCTGTAAGGCTAGAAACTTTTTGACTGCAGAATTACTGATGCCTGATAGTAGTGTCAGATTTTAGAAGCTACGAGGCTGGGCCTTGTCAGTACTGACAGGCTACTGATGGGGTTAACCATGTTTCTGCTGTAAGACGTGTTGGTGGACCGTTAGAAGCCTCTCTACCTGGATCAAAATTGGCTTACCAGTTCTCCACTGTGTTGAGAATTGCACAGAGCACACGGAGCATTAGGAGATGTCGTCCTTCAGAGGAGACATTAATCCAAGATCTGAGATACTTAGCCAGTAAAGATCCCTTGGCAGTATTTGTAAGAGCAGGGTGTTAAGCCAGTAAAGATCCCTTGGCAGTATTTGTAAGAGCAGCGTGTTAACCCCCTACTGTCCTGCCTAAATTGTCCTGTTCTGGGTGTGCACAGTCTGGCCTCCCTTAAAATTCCTCCAGTTTCTCACTTCTGTATCTAATCTACAATTCACTCAGACGTGAGACCCTCCCTCTATTGAAAGCATTTTAGGATCTTCTGTGATGAAAAGCACTACACAAATTCAATTTATTATCATTATTTCCCTATTCTCCAGTATATATGATTATAATTACTTGGATAATGAAACTATAAAATGGTTTATCATAAATTTGTCAATTAAGTACAAAAAATAAGGGATATACAGTACAATAACTTTAGCCTGGACATGTGTGATGTTTTGTTGTATTCTTGACGGGTGTGTGGCAGCAATGTTTCTCGGGCAGACCAGGCTGGCAGTCCTAACCCCGGTGCTGCATGTGCCCCTGCATGGAAGGACGAAGTGTTAAAAGTTGACAAGGTAGCTCCGCGCCTTGGTAAGGCGTTTGAGGCGGTTCTGCAGGACGCTTCTCTTGTTGCCAATGTCCAGGTCTTCCTTCAGGAGCTGGTTTACACTATCCTTATCCTGCAGCATCTGCAGCATCTCTCTCTGGAGCTGCAACGCCGATTCCTGCAGAATCAGGTACCGGATGACAAGGGGGATCTGGTCCGCGAGGCGCTGGGAGGCGATCTGGCGGATCCGGAGACAAGCAGAGAATGTGCACTGTGAGCAGGCAGATGCACAGGAGCCCAAAAATCATAGTGGTTCAATCGTTGGCAAAAGTCACACTGCATTTCAAACTTCACATATCCTTGTCTTTTTCAATAATGCAAGCTGAAGCTCATTTATGCTTGAGGATTAAATGTTTGCAGAACACATTGGATCGTAATTTCCTTTCTCTTTACATTTGTCAAATAAACATGATTTATCAGTACCGAATCTAACAGAGTAATACTGTACATACAAGGCAAGAGCTGATTTAACAGCAAATAACTGAAGACGTGGATACACCAACTTTGTGCTGATTGCTTACGTTGTAATAGGATCTGAGGTGATACATCATTTCTTGTAAAGTGACCTGGCTGTTGGTAGTGTAAGCCAGCTGGTTTACTACTTTTTTCCCCCCAGCCTCGTTTTCTTTCACTTCGTTCAGGCCGTTGCTGTAGATACTGTCTTGAGTGTACACCAGGAGCTCCATCTCAAATTGCGTCCTCAACATAGACTCAGCAATGACCCCTTTGTTCTGTTTTATGGCTTCGATTTTGGTCTAGACATGCAAAAGACACAGGCATGAAACAGCAGCCACGGCACATGGTTTTACAACTCACATCTGCAGCAACAACTTCCTTAAGACTGTACATCACATTTAAACAACAACAACAACAATAGGAAATCACATTGTTTACGTCAGTTTTTCAGAAATACCATATACAAGACATACAGAATTATTTGGTTCTGTGTGGAAATTTACTTGTATTATTATTCAAAAGAATGAAGTCAAAACAAAAAGTACTTTCCATCCTGTATTAACCAACAGAAGTGTTAAAAGTATAGTTTTATATTAAAGATAAATAAAGTAACACTAAAAGTAACTCTTTTTGCGGAACTATAATCCAGACATTAGGATTTTTACAATGTCATGGTTACAAATGTCTTTGGATTCTGTCCTGTGGATGCACAGTACATATACTGTATACAGTAGAGGCAGATTCAAGGGCATGAAGAATGAGAAAAGCCCCTTTGGTCTATCCTGCTCTGACCCAGCCGACTCCAAAGAATCAGCTTTGAAAAACACAGATGGATCTTTTCTCCCCAGCAAGCAGAAATGTCTGGTGCAATGCACTGTTCAATTTTTGAATTGTTCATTCCAATGTGGCATTAGGTTCATTTTAAAAAATGTACCTTGGCAGCCTTCAGTAAGTTTGGGAAGCCAGTCAGATCATTCTGAGCCACCTGTATGAATGACTTTTTCACAATATCTGGAAAAGAAATGCTATTCATAATTGTTGCAAGAGAACTGGGTATTGCCCAAAAAGATTTTATCATGAAATATGTGCATGCCGAATTGCCTACAACTAAACAGTAAGCAAGATTCCCCACTACTACTATAGACATTTTAGAAAAATTACCTTTTCTACATACACTGCATAAAATATTATATTAAAACTACTTTAATATTTGAAATACTTTTCTTTATTCATAA
Source organism: Atractosteus spatula (assembly GCF_055471065.1). NCBI lineage: Eukaryota > Metazoa > Chordata > Actinopteri > Semionotiformes > Lepisosteidae > Atractosteus > Atractosteus spatula. The sequence continues at coordinate 17,077,055 of NC_142709.1, read as the reverse complement.
AAATGACAGATTCATATGCTTTTGGCTACTACAATGCCTACATTCATTCAGTTACTTGTGACATAATATTCACATTTTTAATGCATACAGTGGTGATTATTAGCTCAAAACTGATATGAGGGAAATTTGAGGGATGTGTCACTTAACATGCATTTCTGCTTTATTAATAACATTTGTCATGAAACTTTGGAAAGCAGCTTCAGCAACATTCCCGCCACCCTCAAAAAGCCACTCAACAACAGAACAGAGCTCTTCCAGGACTCTTAAAGTTTACACTTCAAATTCAGCTTGGTTAAGAATGTCTTTTTGCATGTCCTTCCAGGTTTATTTCACAAAGTTAAATAGTAAGACCTATGTTATGTAATGATTTGGCATAGGTATTCTTTATTTTTGCATGTATTCCTTTATTTTATCAAGTGAATCAATTAAGACCAAATGCTTATTTACTATGATGACCCAAAGGCCCATTTTTACAGCTATCTTCTGTTGGAGTGATCTGAGTGAAGGATTCTTGCTCAGTTGTGCAACATCGCCCCCACCTAAAGATCTGGGTTCATGGCCCTTCATTCAGAGCTGTAACCAAAAGTCCATACGGTTGCCTAAACCTTAATAATATTGTCTTTATCGTATATACCACTTTATAATTTTTAATAATATTGAAATACATATTTTGTTCAGTGCTTTGCAAAACATCAAGCTCCATATTTTGAGGTGAAAGCCCTGATTTACAGTATGGTTGAAAAATGGGAAATGGAAAATAGTTGCCCAGTTTCACAAAACCCTTGAAAGCTTTCTGCATTTCACAGTTCCCCTTCCCACTTCCAGCTTACAATGATACTGAAGGCATGTACTGTATGTAAGAAATTCATGGAGTCTACATAGCTGAATGTTTTATCACTTGCATTCGAAAACAAGCAACTAAAGTGAGACATACAGAAAATTAGTGGCAAGAGTGTCTGCACACATCTATAGCCATAAAACATTGCACCTTGCACCATTAAAGAGGGGAAACTGTCCTGGCAGGCTGTTAACATGCAGGTGAGGTCTTTAACCAATGCTGTCACAAGCTCTTCACACCACACTCCTCTGCCCATGCCCTGTCCTTTGCACTGACCCACTCACCTGTAACATCTTTTAGCTTCTTAATGGCTGGCTCTTCCAGTTGCTTGATCTGGTCCTTCACCATCATTTCAAAGGTCTTGTAGTTGATGAAGCCAGGAAGTTCTCTCCCTCGATAGTTGGTTTCATATTGATTCACCTCCCTGTCAACTCTTTGTCTGACTGTAGCACCACATGGGGATACAAGAATATAAGGTCTTTTCTTAAAATGCATTAACAAACAAAACTGAGAGACATGAAGGGTTGAGCTAAGCAAGATTTCTAATAGATTAAAGGGTCTCCCACAGCTTCTGATTCTTGTGTTTTAGTGTAAACCTTTGTGCTATCCTTGGGATCATTTCTAGTTTGTACACTCCTTTCAATTCATTGCAATTGAGCCTCCAACTACACAAAATACTTCCTGTAATAAACACTGGCACACAAACGTTGAAACATTTTTTCCTTGGTTTCTACTTCTTTTATACTGAAAGCCTAAGTTCAAGACTCTAGGTGTAAAGGAGTCACACCCAGTTCTTCAGGTTTTAGGTCCTATCTGTACAGTAATTTATTATTACTGTACATATCCCCACTGGTCATGGGAACTTCCAAGCTTACAAAAGAGGAAATCTTAAAACTGAACTTCAGGGAAGAGATTTGATTTTTGCAGTATTTTTCTGATGTTGCTGTTAACATATAACTATTTCAGTGACAAAGAGAGAAAGACACACTATAATAATGAGAAAGGAAACTCACTGTATTAGGAACATGGAATGGACAATGGAACACAGCATCATGCTGGATGTGAGCAATAAATATCCACACACTTGTAACCAATAATGAAAATAGGGTGATTAAAGAATGAACAACACTGGCATTAAAGGGAATCTGTGAAAAAGGACAGTAGTATGTGCTCTCTGCTGTGGCAATTAATAAAAAGATACTTCTATCCAATTCTAATTGTGCCCCATATATAAAGTTTGCTTAGTAGGTTTACATTGTTTTCATGGTATTGGCGTTTTTCAAATAACATTTTGTATTACATCAGTATTCATTCAGAGTCCAGTTTTATTGGAGACTAAAAGTTAAGATGTTTATCACGCAGTTACAGTAGCTGTATCCAAGGTAAAACCTGCTGCATCACATACACCTGTGTCTGAAGTATGAACCAGGAAACAAAGACGTTGAAAATAATGTGTAGCTTAAAACCTGTTTGTCAAAGGACAAAGAAAATTATTGTTCCACACAGCAACTAAAGGTGTGTCAGACTCACATGTGATCCCAGATTCATCAAGCTGTTCCTTCCATTTACCAAACTCCATTCGCAGCTTTGCAAACAGATTCATTTTGCGTCCATTCTTCAGTTCTTCACCGGTAGTCAGATTAATGATATCGTAAGTAAAAGCAGTGACTTTCTGTCAGAGAGGTAACCACAAGAAAAGGGGAGATAACAACATTTAAGAATGATACATTTTCTGTTCCTTGTTTGTGACTAGACCTAAAAAAATCTTTCACGGCCTGAGATAAATAACAAGTTTAAGAAAAACTCTACTAAGGTTCCCAGCTTTTATTCCTATTAAAGCAATTTGACTGGACAAGCCCTTTGCAGTGACAAAGCTAATTATTTAAAACGGACTCCCTTTTCAGATGAAACACAGGTTATCTATACCTGTTCTGGAGAGCCAGAGCCATGCTGAGTTAATGGCATCTTTGAGCAGCGAACACGTCAAGACCCAGATCTGAATTAAATGTAAACTTTAATTCTATAGACCAACACATATCCTTCCAATGAATTGAGAACTGCTATCAAGCACTAGTTTGTTTGTTAGTTTACCTTTGCTAAGGAGCTCAACCCTACTTTTTACAAGCAATTACACTAGGGATAGATCAAATGCCAGAGTCTTGAAAGGTCTGGAAAGGTTGCCAGAGGCTGGACTGGGGTTGTGAAGCCAAGTTTTCCCAGGTATCACAGAGGAGCAAATCAGGAAAGGGAGCAGAATGTGAATCAGAAAACTGGAACTTGAGGAGAGGGACAAGTAAGAGACCAGAAGATGCCCAAAGAGACCAGAAGAGGACTAAAATGGGGTATATGTAGGTATGATGAATTGGGAAAAGGTGGGGCAAAGTAATAACAATACTACTCAAAGCCAGGTACAGAAGACAAAACCAAGCAGAAAGATGGAAATCATAATTAAAATTACAGTGAGTACATGATTATGTCTCATATCGATAAAACTTACATCAATCAAGAAACCCATTTTCTCCATGGGGTCTGCTGGTGGTCCCTTTCCATATCTCTCAAGCTCTGCACTGGTTTCTGCAAGCTTGGCTTCAATTTGTTCCTCTAATGCCGGCAGCGATTTCTTGAAAAAGAATATTAATGACACAATGGAATTTCCTGTAGCTCTGAGAATCTGATATAAGACTTTACTCACCCGAAGTCTACCCCCCATAACCAAATTATTTTTTTTTCATTTTCCTCTTCCCTCGGGGTCTCCATTCAGATCAGTTTTCAAATGACATTGAGAGGTCTAGAGGTTTATAACTAAGCTCTGGTTAGTGAGTCATGCAACTAAACCACTCTTATAAAGGCCCAAAGTCCCACTCTGGCCCCCAGCCCTAAAGATGCCAATAGCAACAGTTGAGACTGTCCTTATTAAAGTTTCTGGTGACACACTTGCACATTTCTATTAGTATTTATGCACAGATGACTTGTGTTTTCCTATGGAAGTACTGTATTTCCATTGAGGTAGAGAAATAACACCATGATTCACTGTAGCAAACATTTGTCTGAGCTGTATTGCATAAACCACATAAATGTTTGCAAATGCAAACATTGTGCAGTAAAGTGAGCTTGTATCATGACAAAACCTGTGGGAAGTGTAGTAAAATATCATTATAACCTGACACAACCAATGAGCAGGCAATGTACTGTACAGTAAAGCATGGTGCTGTCCTGAGAAAAAAATAGTGAAGGACATAAGAAAAGCATGGATAACTACTGTACATGTAGAGACAAACTAAGAGAAAGTGACAGATCTCCATTTGAGAAACTCTCCCTGTTGTACATAAGTGTTATGTACACCTTTCTTGTTGAATGTCCTTGAACACAGTCAAAATAAAACCCTTACATTGATGTGCTCCACCAGCTCCAGAGTTAGCTTCTCAGCCAAACAAGGAATTGTAGCATATCCTTCTTCCAAAAGTGTGCTGAGGAGATGACAACACAAAAAAACACAAAAAATCATTCAGTAACCTTTCTGCAGTCTGACCGCAGGACACAGTATTCTAATGGAAGCATTACCATACCAGGATGGATACACATATTATATTACACCACTCAATATAGTCATGAACTCTCAAGTAGCTCTGCACCCTGTTAACTTATAATTTTTCACTTCCTGAAAAAGAGGAAGTGTAAAACAACATGCTACAGAGATGCCATACTCTTGGTCTCCTGGGAGTGTTCAATATGTGGAAGGTTTGCCAATTACAAGACAAAGAACCAGTCTTTTCAGTCAATCACTGGCAATGGGAGTAAATGGACTCCTGACAAAAGGCACACTCAGAGACATACTCGCCACATGACAAAAGTCTGGCAATGTTTCCATCTGTCAAATGTCATCTCTCATTTGTACATGTAAGCAGATGAGTTTCTGTTTCTGCATTATGACAATGTTTACTTCACAAACCCACTGCAGCATATGCTGGATTAAATTCTATATGTGCAGAATCAACAATAAAAGCAATCTGCAGTATAAAAACACACTAGTAACTTAGATCATCATACAACAGCAACCCCAGTGATCAGCCAGGACACTGCTCCCTTGCTGTCTCAATAAGAAAATAAAGACAGAGAGCTTGATAAGAAAAACAATTGTTGTTGACAAGCATGATAATAACCTGAAATGTGGGTGGTCCTCAAAGAAGGTCTTCTCCTTTTCAGATGCTTCATCCAGAGACACCTTGTCATTGATCTCCTTCTGCCCTCGGCATTTGACAATCATGTAGCCTTTACTGAGAGTGATGATCTGGTTGCGGACGATCTCCACAATGGTCTCTTCTGTCCCTTTGTCCACCAGGTCAGGCTTTGTCAGAATACCTGCGGGTTTTTAATATGGACCTTTTAAAACAGCAGGGGGCAGAAAGTTTCACAAAGGAGGTTTAATTCTAGATTTTCTCTCGTTATCCAAATTGAATTAACTGACTTCAGGATTACTCCGGTTTCATAAAGGCAAGCTCTAGTTTAAGCTATCTGATTAAAGCAATTCACATTTAAACAATTTGACTAACTGCACATTCACACCACACTTCAGAAGGCAAGAAGGGTCAAGCATTGAATTCTTCAGACTTCAGCATAACCACGGAGAAAGAACATGCATCTTAATCCAGTGACTAACAGTTATGGCTCCTCATGGAAAACTATCAGGATAAAATCCTAGTGAGGAGATAAAGTTGTACAATATATTGTTTTTATGTAGCAGTAATTTATGGATTTACAGTATCTTGACAACACTGAGAGGACCTGTCAGCAAAGTAAGACAAAATGCAAGAATATTATTCACAGTGGTGCTGTATAATATAGTATAGTGCAATCCACTGAATGAAAATGACTCATAATTTTAGCCAACAAAAGAAGCGTGAGCAGAATAAGACTGGAGGAGGAGGAAGCATCATCATCAATACAATAAAGTATTCCTTTACTGTGTTGTTGTCTTTTTCCCCAACATTTTTTTGGAGTGAATCATGTATAGATGAGGCTCCCCCCCAGATTGCAGACAGTCTTAAGCCAGATAAAAGTGTGACCTAATTACAATGTATAGTGCAAAAAAAGTAACCTAAATGAAATCAGAAACAAAAATATAACCTAAAATAACTGGTCACTGTTTCACTAAAATGAAGATCAGCTATGATGTTCTTTCTCAGCTCTGGGAATACCCTCAGACAGAGCCATGTTGTTAATGTGACACATGTGTTACAGATCATGATAACACAGGAAACATTGTCATTGCACAACACACTCTTGCTTTACTTAAACACTCCCAGTCAACAAAACAGTAAAAAACTGCACCAGTTACAAGGAATCTCAACCATAAGAACACGTTTTGAGTTTGTTTAATGCTGAGCTATGATGAGCCGTATAAACAATTGCTTGTTAATATAAAGTGTACCCTGTCTGCTGAAGTGCTATCTTTCAAATAAAAATTATCAGCAAACTGTAAAGGGTATTGGTGATCTCTAAACTTTCATTCTTTCCACAAAACTCTAATGTCAAGTGGATCCCTGAAGTGATGGTGTTTTTGCAAGGGGATTGGTTGGTCTTTAAGTCAAGCTCTTAAACACTAAGTCAAGCTAAGTTTGATACAATACAATTTGACATGGATACAATTCAGTCCTGCATTGTGAAACTGAAAATCCAGACGTTTGTCAACACATTTACTAAAGTTATCTGGTTAACTGAGTAGTCTTGCTTTGTGAAACAGCCCCCACATCCTGAAATCTAAAGACAACCTCAAACATATCATAGAAAACAAAAGTATGGAGACAACTTGGTAATCTTAATGACATCTAAGGAACAGGTCGCCGTCAACTCGTCAATACATAAAGGCTTGGAATAATTTAGTTTTAGGTTTGACCAGTGAAGGAGTTTAAGGTAGAGGCAAAGGTGATTTGATCAATTATGTATTTCATACAGTAAGTCACTGGATATAAAAATATTGACAATCTGGAAAAATGCAAAGTGAGCAGATTATAAAATGCAAGCCGTACATTCCTTTCAGTCTGCCACTAATCTCTTCTCATTACGTTTCTATACAGTTAATGAAAGGGCACTGGCAAATAGGTACATAAATAGTACTGTACATGTCATTCCACTGTGTACCTGGAACTATTGAAATATTTCCCAGTGCAGGTTTTTTTTTTTACATTTTCCCTTCTACTTGTTATATTTTATAGCAATTTGGTCTAGAATGAAATATATAAGAAAAACTAAAAGAAGCAAGCCAGTCCAGACACACCTCTCAGGCAGTTGACCTATATGAAGGCAATGGTTTATTATGAATGCAGGGTGAGAATATCCCTAATATCTTAGATAGAAGCTATATTAATATTGAAAGACATCAATATGTATCACAAACACATGGAATACAGTATGTATCACATACCAAGAGTCCTCTCTCCCTCAGGGTCCACCTCCTGGGCCATCTGCAAGGCCTCTGTTGTTGCAATGTCAACATTGCAGGGCACCACCACCAAGTTGATAGTCTCCTGCCGCTGTATGAACTTCCTTATCAGCCTCTTGATCTGCAGTGAGGCAGAGGTGTCTTTAACATTGCGCAATCTGAACTTATAATATGGGTCTCAAGACCTGCCCAGCTGCCTTACTGTAACGAACAGTTCTTTCTGGGCCCTATGCAGACGACACAATCCGGATTAGTGAGGAAACACTGGGGAAAAAGCCATGCAGGAGTGGATATGGAGACAGGGGGGTTTGTCCAAGGGGTGCAGGTGTCCAGGGGTAGTGATTACGGGGCGAACAATCCATGTAAAGTCCAAACGGGGAATCCAAGACAAAAGCGAGAGTCCTTAACCAGGCAATCCATCCGGGGATTAAAACACGGGAACCGGGTCGGAACCGGCGGAGGGGAATCAGGAACTGAAGGTTAAAAACATAATGCAGCAGGACCCGGGCTCTCAAGATGCGGGAATCAATGAGGAGCGTCGGATAGTGTCTGAGTCTGCCTTTTAAGGTAGAACAGAAATGGAGAACAGGTGCAGGTAATGGGGCAGAACAAGGAAGGGCTGGAGCGCCCTTAAGAGGGGGAGTAGCGATCTTGACACCTTACCACATGTTATAATGTGACAGAGTGGAAAATGGGGGCTTTGAAGCATGAGACAAGGGCTGCACCGTTCTGACTCCATGACAAAATCACTGACAAAGTCTGTTAATGCTCCTAAAAGACAGGAATCGCACACCTTTTACTCACCATAAAAAGTCAACAAGACACAGATCACGATTGCTTTGAAGAATAAAATGTATATTTCTAAATCATATGGATATGTTTGATATTTTTTTTTTATTTTCCACATTAAACCTTCTTCATCACGTCTACATTATTTTCACTTACTGTACTTGATACTGTAGTAATAAAACCTAAGCTGTTTAAAATGTCAACTACTGGCATGGACAAAACTTTACCTGTTCACCAATATCTTCTGGCTGTCCTTTCACGGCCACTCGAGCAATCCCAGGCAGATCGATCAGGGTCAGGTCTGGGACATCACTTGAGGCGATCTCCAGGCTGATTAACTCATCCGAGATGCCAACTCCAACACCTGCCATCTCATTCTGAGCTGGATGAACACAAACGCAACAGAACACAGGTCTGAGCTGAGCACAAAGGATATGCTACATATTTAGCTTCTTTTGGAATCAAATAAAATTCTAGCTTATCACAACATTTTCAAAATATTTTAAGGAAAATTGGAACTCTAAATGTTGTGAATTCTCCTTACAGTATATGATTTAAGATTAGGACACCAATTAATTTTATACAATTGAGTGTAATTGCATTATGCATTTCATTTTTCATTTTTGAAGGGTCGCTACACAAATGTGACCATTATTTAATCATGAATCCAGTGAGCTTAACTGCAAAGGAAAAATAAAAATGTGGAATAGAATCCAACACAATAAAACAATTAACCTATCAGCTACTAGCAGGGGGTTCTTGGCACAAATCTTAACTCTTCCAGTGTCAGACATTTCTGTGAATGAGACATTGAACTGAGGTCCCATTCTAAATGTCCTTGCTGTTGTCAATACATGGATCATTGCCTGGTTGGACAATGTAATCTCAATAAAGGTATTGTATCTGCCAGACAACTTATATTATTATTTATGTTGTTATTGTTAAGGTGTTAAGGAGTGGAAATGAAGAAAGATTTTGTCATCTCATGTCCACAGGCCCGCTGTGTGAAGAATGGTTGGTTCACCGCTTATAAGATTCACTGATTTTAAAAAGGACTGCTAAGACAATAAGTGAGGAGATGCCTTTTTTATTTGAACATAGAAGTAGGTAATGTAAGTGAATGTAAACAGGAGGCGTCATATTTGATCAAAATAGAAAAGAGGTCTGAGGTGGCTCAAACCCACCTTCTCTGATTTTCTGCTCCACATCGGAGGGAAGTAAAATCTCCTCCTCATGACCTTGGTAGCTTATTTTCGCTGTCCAGTCATCTTCTTCTTTTATCTTCTTCAGCTTCAATTCCAAGGGGCACCTTGTAACGATGCCTATAAAAAATGTCAGATATGTATGTCTACTGAAACAGATGTTCTGGCCCTTTGCAGACAGTGACTCAATCTCAATAGACAGATGATACTAGCTGTCTAGTTCTGAAGCAATCAGGAGTATGTTCAATTCAGAGGCCATGCAACTTAACAGCTCTGTAAGCATGACGTTCAAATCCATCCTGGGTGAAAAATATTCAATTAAAAGAATAGCGCACACAGCTAAGATGAACAATTATCTGAATTCATAAGTATATTTTTGGATGTAATTTCTTGGAAGGAAACTTGAATAATACTGACAAAGGATCAGTAGCACTTTAAACTGAAGAAAAGGTGTTAGGTAGAAAGACAAACATAACTGCCTTATCTCTGTTGTGTTTTTTTCTGGCTGGCCTTAATCAAGCCTATTTGCTTTTTTATCCTATTAAAACTGTATTTCTCAAATGATTCTGTAATTCAAAAAACTTATCATGCAATATATAGTGATAAACAATTAAGATACCATGACAATCTTTGAATATAGATCACACAATATAATGTCTTTTGGCCTAGACCAAATTAAAATTAAAAGGAATGATTAGTCAGCACTGTTTCTGAAATTCATAGAATTCAACACAATGCAACACAGTCTTGTAAAAATGATGCTTTAATGAGCACTACTCTTATTTTTCCAGATGCCATGACTGACAATTGTGGAGAGAAACCAGGCACCAGCTACCATTCCTCATCTGTTAAATTGTGTTAGGATGATTGGTAGTGTAAGAGACTGTCTAATTCCCAGTGTTGAACAACACTGAGCTGGTAAAGGAAAAAAAGACAGTGTGAGGTACAGCACAGTTTATGCTGAGTTCCAATGAGGATTTGTTCCTACAGTATAAAGGGTAGTCCAATTTCCTGGTGTTATGTGAACTACATCTTGTGACCAGATTCCTTTGTATTCCTTTCACTGTTAGTGTGGACAAGCAAAACAGAAATGTCTCATTTTCCAATACAACTTTTTGTATTTGAAATGCTCAGCTCAGTACAGCTAGGGTTACTGATTCATTTCCTCATGCACACAATGTTGGACTGGCTTTCAGCAGAACATTTTTGGAATGAGTTGGGTCGTCATGTTCAACACAAGCAGACTGTTGCAGCGCTGTTTCAGTGTCAGTAGAGAGTCAGATGCCTTTGACAGTGAATGCCATGTAGGCTTCAGACATACACCATGTGCATGTGCAATAATACTCTATCAACAAATGGAATTGTATACTGTGACTCAACTTCAGAAAAGCCCAATGAAAGCCAGGTAAAATAAAACAGGTGAAATGTAAAGAAAAACTACCAAGATTATGTTACAAGGCTGAAACTACCAGTCTCCCTCCCTGAGGGAGTTAACCAATGCACTTCGCCACAGTCCTCCAAAGAGCTGCATGTCCCATCCCTGGACAGGGTGCAGTCTCAGAAGCAGATACTGTTCTGTGGCTGCAGGGCAAGCACTTACCACTCCCCCTGGGCAGGGCTACTCCTGACAGAGCCTCCAGCACAGAGCTCTTCCCCGAGCTCTGGTCTCCGATGACAGCGATGGCTGGTAGGCCCAGGTCTTTCTCCACTCCGAGAGACCGCAGGGAGTCGATCAGGTCAATACAGGGCCGCACCTTCTCCTCATATTGGCTGTAAAGTGTTTTGTTCATTGCTGCCCTATGGACAAATTTGATCCATGGCACCAATGTTATTACTGCGTTTAAATTTTAAATACATAAGATAATAGTACATCAATTTTAAATACATAGAATGGTTACAAATAAGAGGTATCAATTCGGCCCATGTAACTCATTAGTAGTTACAACGAAACCTGGCATTACCTGCTTTGTTACACTGCTTAGATTACGTCAAAGACAGATGCATAACAACTTTATATACAGTATATGATATAACTTTAGTTAACATTTAGCGATTAGCTAATTGATCCAAGGATCTCATCCAACAATTTCTTGAGAGAAGCCAAAGTACCAGCTTCAACAATGCTTCCTCTCAGGATCCAGTTCCAGCCAGTACTTCTCTTTCCAATATGTCTGTTTTACCGGTTATTTAAGCCTGATCTGCTCCTGTCCTCACCCCCTTTACTGTCCAGGTATAACTCAGGCATCCTACCTACAGTAATTTTGGCTCCAGTAAAATTTTCTGTGTCACTTCTTCCAATTTGCTCAGTGAAAGAGCAAGAATCTGCCCTCCCTCCGACTCTTGGAGGAGGAATAAGCTCCCGCTGCCCACCATCACTCTGTCGAACGTGCGCTCACTGAGGAGTAACCTAGACAAACTGCATGCCAGCGTACGGTTCCTGCACAAGTTTCGGGATGCCTGCATTCTAGCTTTTACAGAGACTTGGCTGGACGAGATCGTGAAGTGTGACTTTGAAAACTCATATTCAGCCATTTTAATTACAAATCCAATGGTGATTCCTTTATAATACAGTATGCATATTTTCTTGTTCTCCTTTATTACTTATGGCTGGGTGTGGGTTATGAGGATTCCCCTCTGGTTTTATGAGGATTAACTAGCAGTTAAGAGTTAGAGGATGCACACAAAGTTGTGTTTAAGTAATGAACTCGTGGAAGGTAATTGGGTACAGAAACAGGGGCAGGTTAAAAAAGAATGGTTTGGAGCAAAGTGAGAGACCAAGTGGACAGAGCAGAGACAGGACAGATAGAAATAATATGCTAAGGGAAGAAAGAATGGAATGCACAGAGTTACGATTGAAACAAAACAGGCTTGAGAAAATCAACGAAACAGAGCACTGATTAGAGAACAGTTGAAGATTATAGACAGTACTGAGTTTTGAAGAAAGAGAAAGGTTTACCTCACCAAGGAGATAGATGACCTGAGAGAAGCTGCTTGTTATACTTGGAAGCACAATTTCTCCTATTTGAGCTATGTATGTTACTTACAGGGGGGTACTTACTGTAGTGGCACATGGTCAATTTGCTGATTTGAAGCATGAGTTTGCAAAGTGAGGTGTTGATTCTTGTGAGTTTGTATTCTGTTAGTGGATTAGTGCCTGGGTTAGTGCAACACAGTTTGTAGAGGATTGTGCAGTTTTGGGAAGGTGCTCTGGTGCTATGAGCCTTAGATAAAAGAACCTGAATTGTAAGGAAAAATGTGCACAGGTATGTAACTACTTTTTGGGTTCTAGTGACCGGCAAACAACACTAGGTGGCGTAGTCAAGCTCAGGATGGGATTGCTCACAAGTTGCTGTTCTGTGGGCCATGCAGTTGTCCTCTTAGGTATAAGATTGTTCCAATTCCACCATGTTCAGAATCGATATCTCTTTAATCATTTGCCGAACCCCTTCTCTACCCACCTCCACAATAAAATTGTTTAAATTGGCTAAATTGGTTTTGGGTAAACAGCTTATTTCTTTATAGCAGGGCCGGCCCTTGGCTTAGGCAAACTAGGCGGCTGCCTAGGGCCCTCAATGGGCGAGGCAACTTGTGTTTCTAATGGGCACGTTCACAAATTTAAAAGACAAATTCCAACCAGTGAATCTTTCTGTTGCTACTGTGCTAATCTAAAGTTAAATGTTTGTTAGTTATAAATCATAATATTATTGGCTGTGAATGCAAGTGTAGGAGTTAATTTCACTGTAGATGTTGAAAAGTATCAGTGCGGATTCAGCTGCTGCCACACCGAGTGTTGATCGCTCAGTTTCGGAAAGTAGTAAATGGTGTGACGATCATTACATCTAATGTGTAATGAAACATTACAAGTGACCTTTTACTTGCATTACAAGTACATGTTGTAGTGGTTTTAAATTAAAATAATGTAGTTGCAACTGGCAAACGCACATTGTCCTCCCAAAGGACGTACCAAGAAAAGTTAAGTGTAGAAAAGAAGATGTCGAAACCGTCATTGTAATAATGCTTTTGTATTTCATTTAATTTTGAGTCAATCAGATCCATTTAACATACGAACGGAAACATTTTATAGCTAGACACGTAGACTGCTTGAGGTGTTTTACTATCACGTTTCACGTTATCACTTTCACTGTTAAAATACTTATCTTTGTCAAATGTGTACTTTTTGATTTTGTTGATAAGTTATTATGTGTTCTTCAAATGTGATTAATAAATGTTTTCTAGTTATATATTTATTTTATTTAATTGTTCTAAATAGTAAAATAAGGCTGGTATGGGAGCTGATAATAGTAGCATATGCACAAATTGTTATCTGGAGGGAGCGCTAATAAGTTTGGGTCTCCTTTATAGTTATACATTTTATCTGATGCTTAATTCCAACTATAGACTCAGTAGCCATTCTGACTGTTAAGGTGTGGCCACACAGAATATTTTTAAAGGACGTTTATTTTTCCCATGTCTTTATCTGACGCTACGGTTTCTCTCGACGAAAGGCTGAGTGCTTCCTTGCTCAACCGGCTCTGGACAGCGGTAGTGCTACAAATAAAAACCGTAACTAGATGAAAGCAATGGCTCTTCACGATTTATTTAAAGAACAGACTCACATCTGACGAAACATGCAATCTTCAATATATCATTAAAGGTGTAAGGATAAGAGGTGAGAGAAATACATTATCCTTAACACCAATCCCTTTCAACATTTGATGCACCTCATGCAGTACCCACATGGAATGTGTTTTTACTGTTAACAATGCAGTGGTTTTAAAATGTTACAATGTCACAGCGTCTCTAGTTAAACTGCAGTAAAATAACAAAGTAATTGAATAATTATCATGGTATAGCTTCACCAACAAATGTCAGCGCAATGTACTGTACCCGTCTCTCTGCGGCCCGTATCTTCTGTTGATCTGTGAGTGAGAGCGATGATGTTCAGTCCTCCACTGAGGTGCGCTGTGCTGTGAGTTTGCCAATCTGGTCTGTTTGGAATGTGTTTTGTAGCAAATGAAAGCAGTGTCTAACAACGTAGAAATTCGAAAACGAAACTACTGTAAATGGATGACAGTAGGTTTCGTTTCTCCTCAGAACATCATTAACATTTTATGTCCTAGCTAATGCAGGGGGGTGGAATACTTCTTTAAATATAATTTAGAACTTATTCACCTGTATTAGAAAATCTACACTTGTGAAATGACGTGTTTAAACTGTACATGTAATTGTAATAGTTTCGGGTTCGGCGAGGACGGACTCAGTGATTCAGACACCCTTTGAGTAAAGAAAACAGCACTTCTATTGAATTTCGGTACAGCAGCAGAGAAAAAGAGAGACTGAAAGCGAGAGAGAACGAGCAAATGCCGGAGATGGATAAAACCACGCAACGCACTGGGGTCTATTCGGGTAGCTACACAGTGATAGGGTGGCAATTGGATACAAGTATAACAGGGCTGCGAAGCCAGGGAACTACTGTATTTACAAGAATACAGGCGATCTCATCACACTGGACGCCCGTTTCGCAGTGGGTCAGCAGCACTAATCAGCGGCTTTCCTCGTCTCGGCCCTGACCACTATTATTCCCACACTGCCCCTCGCCATCTACCCCAGCCGGGCGCTCTTCGGCCGCAGCGCCAGGCGAATGCACTACATAATCATTAAAACTTCCATAGTTTAAATATCGAAATTTAGTCTACTTATTTTTAATATTCTAACATTAATCCTATATCATTTCATAGACTAATTACTCTCACTTTTACATTTATTTTACTGTCGTAGTACTTGTCTTATTTTGGCCTTTTGCAAAATATTCATTTCTGGCTCGTCCTTCGGTTGCATCTGTAATTCTGTATACAGCACTCTTTCTACAACTGATTTTTGGGTCTTCTATGCAGTCTGAAAAGCATTTTCATCTTTCTGATTTTACTGGTATTAATTTGTTCTTAATATGATTTAGAGTACGTCTTCCTAGATACTGTATGGACTCCTGTATGACTCCTGTTTTAAGGATGAATTTCTTTCAAGCCTTTGACATTTTGTTGTTGAAGCATAACCACATTTGCTTTACTGACTTATTGTTTTTATAGTCCGCTTACTAAAACTATAAACCTTAAGTTTAGCTCTGGCATCAACCACTAGATACTGTATGTAAAGTACACTTTAAAGGTTACTCTCTTATGGTCACAATTTCTCAGCTGTTCTGTCACACCTGTCCCCTCAATTAGAATATAAAACTGTAGCAAAGGTCACAAACGAGAGGAGGCCAATTGGTCTATCTGGCCTGTTTGGTCTTTAATTGCTTATTGATTCATGGGTCTCATCCAGCTCTTCAATGTGTAAAAATAATAAACTGACACTCACTATCTGTCTTTTTAATATCAATCTAACATTGCTAAACACACACCTACTGTAGGGCCAATTGTCCCAGAAGCTAATTAATCTAGCAGTATGTCGATGGACTGCGGAGGAATCTGGAGCACACACAGGAATCCCATACTAACATGGGAAGAACATACAAACTCCAAATTGAACTGAAGCTGAAACTGAGTCCTGGGCTCCAGCACTAACCACTGCACCTCTGAGTTACCAACTAAACAAGTATTTGGGGGTGAATTTTGGTGACTGTATCGTACACATTTAAAATGTTAGTTACTTTTAAAAACACAATTTTTCATTCTTTTAGCTCATAAGGATGACAAACATGTAATACTTTTAGAGGTACATACAATCATATGTACCAATGTACAGAGATTTATAGGAACATATTCACAATTTTTCATTCACATGGAAAGATTTTTCATATGTATTTATGTACTACTTTATGTGTGTAACAAATATCTGACATCAGTAGGTCTCAACTATGTATTTAATTTTTTTTTCAGCCTTTAAAGTTTGGCATGACTAAAATGCAACTTTAAAAAGTATTCTTTTTTTCTCAATGACATTGTGTAATTGTCATGTTGGGGGCCACCGCTAGAACATGTAACTGCAGTGTATTGTAATACGATGGTGCTTTTTAAGCAAATAGTTGCATATGTTCTACTCCCTGAAAGGCATGCCATTTATTTATAAATGCATTGTCAGATTCCTTATTACTGTCACCTAATAATTTACTCAACATCCCCCTCTATTGGTGATGTCCAGTATAATATCTTGCTTCTTATTGATGTCTAGGAGGCAGAATCCAAAGAAACACTACAAGCTGGGAGGTTATATTACGAAAGCTGATTAGCGCTACGAAGAAACAAAAAGTGCGTTTAAACTAGATAGTATTCCGTTTAAACGAGTAATATGTTGGGTTAAAACTACTTTTGCATTTAAACGAGTTAACATTGCGTTAAAACGCAATAACTAATTACTGAACAATACTAATATCGTGCAATATATACTCATGGAAAAAAGAAACGCAACACCTCCTCCTCCACACTCTGGTCCAACCATCTGCATAGAACAGGCTGAAGAGTGACTCATCCGTGAAGAGGACCTGATGCCACTGCTGACGGGTTCATCGCAGCCTCTGTCCGGCCCAAGCCAGTCGGGTGTGACGTCTAGGAGGTGCGAGCAGAGGGCCTCTGACAGGTCGCCTTGCTCTAAGGTCAGCAGCATGGAGCCTCACTGTCCAGTCACTGACATGGGCATTGTGTCTGTTTCAGCAGCAGTACAGGTGGCAGATTTGAAACGATCTGTCAGATGGACCAGTTGGATGTGTCGGTCTTGCTCTGGTGTGGTCACTTGAGGGCGACCAGATCTGGGACGTACATCTGTCCTGCCAGTTGCTGAAACCTTCTCTGCAGTCGGGACACAGTGGAGCAGCTTACTCCATAGTGTCTGGCAACACTGATACATGACATGCCTGCCTGCAGCATGCCAATGGTCCTGTCCCTTGCTTCTAGTGACATTCGAGGCATTATGGAATGCAGAGAAAACTAAGTGTGGTCTTTTTCTTGCAGTGACCTAAGCTTTGAATTAAGCCCCTTTCAAAATTGACCTGATCAGGCATTGTTACACCTGGACCTCGTTGGGTAAAAGTGCACCTAAGGAGCTTTCGTGTGATTGGCAAGTTGCAATGCCTCACTGTACAAGTTGTATTGCTGGTCAGAGGGCTTAAAACAAATTGACAACTTTTTGTGAAAGTACATAAACTATTACTATAATATTCTCATTCCAGAAAATGCGTTTGCGTTTATTTTTTCCATCAGTATATATGCAATAATATAGTCCCATGCAAAGCAACATTGACTTTTATACCAGAAGAATATCATCACACACCTTTTTGTGCAAAAGAATTAATCTCCACTGTCTTTTGTATACACGACGTAGTAGAATATTCTTTCAGTGAGCATTCCCGGGTTAAACGTGTATCGTTTTCGCTGTTGCTGTGAAAAGTGGAAATGACATGGCTTTCTAAACGTGTGTTATTATTGATGTGAAACTGCAAAAATGTAGTGTACATCGGTTTTTACTTACTTATTAAACGTCGAACGGAATAAATTTACGATGACTTGACAGTAAGACGCACAGTATACCTACTATTGGCTTACTGTTACTGTTATTGTTAGTCACAGCAAAGAGCAAGCCCGCAATACACAAACTGTATAACGGGTTTTGTGCCGTCCTGGAATTGTTTTTCTTTTTGTTCGGCATTCCTCAATCTGTGCAAACCGATCTAGAAATACTGTTTCTGCTTCCTTCAAATGACACTTTTCCTGCATTTTGCTGTGTGATTCCAAATTTAAATGTATTTGATGTAAGCATAGTCTAAGGCTTTGGAAGGTTAATGGTTAAAGCTTCAAAGATTGACCAACATGTTCACGAATTATCGCTTTTAAACGCATTCACGCATCTCGTTTAACGCAATACTATCTTGTCTAAACGCAAAGGGTTTCTCGTTCAAATGCACCTGTTTCGTTTAAACGCAAAAAACAAAAATTTCCGTGGCGATAAGTGTTGATATTGTAGCGCCCTTGTCTGGTGACGAGGAGGAGGCGCAGCCGGGTAGTGCATGCGCCGCAAGGGGGACTGGGAGTTATAGCCAGGGAATGGGGAGTGACAGCGCAGACTCTGTTAACGTAAATAGTCCTAATTGCATTTGTGTAAACAGCTGTTTAGTGTTTACCTGTTATTGTCTGTTATTATCCCCTAATGTGTAACCTGAATCTGTGTACAGTACGTGTCCCCCCTATTGTATGCGCGACCTAAGGTTTCGAGTTTATCTCTGTTGCCCATACTATAGCTAGATGACGGAGGCTAAATAAAAGATGCTTGTGTACCGGACAAGGGCGTTGTCTGGTTTCTTTTTCTGCGCATACCCGAATTAGCCACAACATTATATAAAGAGTAAAGACCAAATAACAGACAAAAAATGACCAAATTAACAAAGACCTAGTAATGAACTGCTTATCCTTAGCATTTTTTTTTAAATGAAACAATGAAATTTGCAGTGTAATTCTGCTTACTGAAATACGACAAGGTCTTCAGAAATATTTTTTAGACATTCTGTTTCACAGGCGTATAAGAAAGAGAACACATGACAAAACCATGTGTCATCCACCACCATGGGGAAAGGCAAAGAACTGACGAATCAAAACAGACGAAGTTGATCTTCACAAATCTGGTAAGGGATAGCAAAAATATCTCAAAAGTTAAATATACCATTTAGTACTATTAGGGAAAAAAATCAAGAAGTTCAAAAGCACTTAAACAGGTTAACTTACCAGGAATAGGACAGAAGTGTATTGTAACGCTTACGGCCGACAGGTACTGTGTAAGAGCCGGCTTACCAGAGCAGGTGACGTCACCGCCCTTCCCTGTGATAGCAGGACTACAGCTACTGGGCTGTAGAGAGATCTCTCTTTAGCTCACCGGGCTGGGTCCCTGCTGAGTGACGCGGGAGTCCCGGGTTCGAGCCCCTGACGGTGGGGGGCCGACCTAATGCGGCAAGGGCGCCTGCCTGAGCCCCCATTGCGTTAGAGTATTTTGTCCCCAGGCACAGTGAGGAAGATGATGGGGGAGGCAAAAACGAATCAAAGGGTCATCGTTGAAGAACTGCGGTGTCTGCTTAGCATCTTGGTGTCACCAAGCATCCAAATCAACAATTAGATTGTGTATCCATGCCAACAGGCTATTTGGAAGGGTTGCCAGGAGAAATCCCTTACTGACAAGAAACAAATTGAAGCTGCCATAGTTAAGCAGGTCCTATGGTCAGATGAGACCACTCACACAATCAGTACACTTGGTGTCAGAATGAGATGCAGACAAAGAAAATAGCCTCATACATAGTGTGACATATGGTGATGGATCATTGATATTGTGGGGCTGTTTTGCTGCCACTGGCCTTAGAGCACTTGTTAAGATCAGTGGCATCATGATCTCCACTAAGTATCAGGATGTTCTGGCCAAAAACCTGGTTGCCTCTGCCAGAAACATTCAACTTTGGTTGCAGGTGTACCTTCCCTAAACACACCTCAAAATCAACAAAGAAATGGTTGACTGTAAACAAAATCGACATTTTATAATGGCCAGTCTCAGTTTTCAGACAAACTGATTGAGCCCTTGTGGTCTGAATTGAAGAGGCCTGTCCATAAGCGTAGACATAAGGACATGAAGGATCTGGAGATTTTCTCTTTAGAAGAATTATCCAATGTGTCCTCCGAATCTCCGAAGCTGATGAAAGGCAGGTTAGAGCCGGTGTCAGGGTGCCATCTAACTAAAAGAAAGCAGGTTGTTTAGAGCCATAAGATAGCAAGTCTTATGAATAATGTCTTTTTGTGTTAACACCCCTGTGGTGTACTAACATCTGAAGACAAAGCCACTGGGCAGGGACAGACAGGGCTGTTAGTACTGCCTTGGGATCTGTCCAGAAATGTAAAGGTGGATTTAAAAGTTATAAAACATGAAGGACTGGGGCTTTCCAGGACCACGGCTGGAGACCACCTGACCTAACCCTTTTTAAAAGGTACTGTAAAACATAAGAACATAAGTTACGAATGATTAAAGGCCATGCAGCACTGTATTTGGTTACTAGTTAACTGATTAATCTGAGGATTTGATCAAACTGTTTCTCTAAAGTAGGGGGTGTCCAATCCTTGTCTTGGTGAGCCCATGAGCCTGCAGATTTTCAAGGTTTTCTGAAAGCAGCAGCACCCAAAGAACTGTGAGAAGCTACTACATTTGCCCAGTTAAACCACTAAAGTGCTGGTTTATTGCATCATGAGCTGAGCTGGAATGAAAGCTCAGAAACACATAGGCCCTCTAGGACCAGGACTGGACACTCCAAATCTGCACTGACAGGCTGAAGGAAAAGGTCATTAGGGGCCCTGATTCATATAAAGTATTTTGCAATGCACTGACAAAGTGAACTTCTTCAGAATCAACAGTGAAACAAGATGGCAAGATTGCAGTGTTAATCTAACCAGGATCAATAATCACTCTGGTTTAACAAGAATAAAGCATGTTAACTTTTTATATTTTACAGTATATCAAATGAAAACAGAAAAAAAGATCATTTAGTTCAATATTGTTATTCATAAAGTTCTTAAAATGGCAACTACAGTAATTCAGAAGAGGAGGCTCTGACTGTTGATTATACAAAGTAATCAACACATTCAGTTGAGAGAGATTAAAGGGGAAGGGAAGTCCACCGTTTGGGGCACTGGGTTTTTAAAAAAAATCACATGATTTCTTTTCATCATTTTGGACTCTTTCAGTTTCTGCATTGACATCACTTGTTATTCTCATCTGTTTCCTGTTGGTTGGTGTTCTGCACCTTTATCTACAGAGCTCGGAGTACTCAGTCTTTATAGCAATTCTGACTCTACTGTTGCTCAAACTCAAACTCCGGCCTGTTGCTTCCTCAAGCTTCCTGAAATTGAAAGCAACTACTGAGAGCCTGCACAAAGATCAGGTAAGCAAGTGAGATAGCCTCTGCAGGGTGTATAATTTATGAGTCAAAATTCTGATCACAAACACTTACTTTAGAAGGACAACAAAGATTAAACTAAACATATCTGGTATTCTGCCATAATGTATGTATAACAATATATGTATAACATTTTCCTATTTTCCTTCTAAAAGGCACAGAAGTTGTAATGTTCCTAAAAAAATTAGGAAGATGGTGAGAAAATTTGAAGGCATGCATTTAAAATGATCTTTAGGAGATCTAAATTACTCTCAAGTAAGAAATGACTTGTGTTTTCTTAGGAGCACTTTGAAGAGTTAGCTTCCTTGATGCTCTGCATTATGAAATGGATAAAGGCATTGGGTAGGAGCTCCACACTAGTGATCATTTGAACAAAAGCCAACATAATACTGTACATTAAACTATTGTATACCAGTTCACATCCAGTTCACTTGACTTAAAGTGAGTTTTGTACAGTACATTACAGAGTCTGTTCTTCTGTTGTGTTGTAATTAAGCCAGAGGAAAATGTAAAGAGATGTAGATTGAGAAGATATAAAAACAGATGGATTGGGACTGAATATAATGATATAGATAATTCCCTTCCTCATCACATGCTTGTAGTTGTGTGTGATAGTCATGCCTCTGCCTGGATTCAGCACCAGGAAAGCTCAACAGCTCACATCTCAACTAATTATAAAAATATTTATTAGCCTATGTTATGATATATTAGTTATGACACAAAGAGGCACATTCTCCTAATAGAATGTAATAACACTTGTTATTACTTGTGTAATTAATTTCTTCAATTGTGGGGAGAAAGTTTGTTAAAGCACAGTCAAATTTGTATAAATCTTAATCCTTGGAGCCCTACATGTGTGATATGTGGGGGGGATCTCAACTCTCAGGAGAACATAAGAAAGTTACAAGCAAACCTGTTCTGTTTGCCTTATTTATTACCTCCTCACGCCCTGGTTGAAAATGATGTGTCCACAAAAACACCTTAGACTTTTTATACCAGGCTTCAGGTTTCCTGTTTTTTCCTGTTTTATTTCAGTACAACATGAATGAAATGATTTTGATTGATTTTATCTGGAAAGCATTTGCCTTATTTGGGGAGCTTTATCAATCACTTTGATGTTCTGCTGCAGGTTCTGTTGTGTTTTCTGAGTGGGTATAGAAAGTAACTACCTCATTTCATAATTTGTTCCTCTGTCAATTATTCTTCAAATGTTCAGGAAGTGACACAGAAGAAGAGACATACACATATGTGTGATAAGGAACTTATCTAATAGGCAGTAATATTTTTGCGCATTTTCTTACATGGTGATTAACACATTTTCATCATCATCATCACTAGTAAGGTGTATGTATGAACCTGATTTTTCCAGTAATGTCGAAATGGATACCAAAGTCAATTTCTTGGATTCAAGCATCCCTCACTGAAGAAAATACAGACGATGGCTTAACAGAAGCACAAAGGTAAGTTTCAGAAACTCTGCATCCCAGCCACCTTCAAAAGCAAAGCAACTACTGAAACATTTACTTGCCCTTCATTGAAAATGTTCTCACCTAAGAGCAGGTCAACTACCAGACCGATAGAGGAATTAGGTATATTAAGAATTTATTTTTACTATATGATGCCCCCTGCTTCATTCTACAGCTCTGTAAGTTTCTTAAAATTTCCTCCAGTCGATGTCCACATATTTTATATCCATGTACAGTATTTACACTTTACAACCAGTAAATGTACAGTATCTGTGTAATAGGAGGTAATCAATCTGCATTAGTATACTGACTCACCTGTGTGTCTTCTGTGGTAATAACTGCAACCATAATGCATAATGCAACAATATGCAACCATAATGCATATTGTGTAGGTTTATGCAATCATTTTATTTATGAAAGACAAATATTGCAAAAAACATTACCAAATCTGTCATTTTGAAGAGCGTACTGTACATAATTCTTAGTATAATCACCATTTATCTTGTATGTTACCTATGTCTGTGGTGTCTTGCCATACTTCGGGAAAAAGGACTGTAAGAAAGTTTAAAAACAATGTTCAACTTTGTTACTACTGTATCTACATACACCTTTAGAAAAATAAAAGTAAGCTGGTTTTGCACTTATCTTTGGTTCATGTCTAATTCTAGGGGTTGAACAAACAAGATTTCCACAAGTGAACACAACAAAGTACTTATTTTGGAAAATAAGAAGTTTAACAACCTTATCCAAAATATAATCCCAAAACCATTTGAAGGAAGATTTTACAAAATGTTGGCATAGGCAAATATAGTGAAAGATAACAGGCACGAACACATTTATTATGTTATTAGAATGGAAAACAAATTAATGTGTCTTAATTTAATGATAAAAGAAATCAGATTCAAACATTTACAGCAAAAAAAGAAACAGAAATATGAAGCAAATTCAACATTCCAGGATAACCGCTATGATATATACCATTAACAACTTCGACAATCTGTTTTCCACCTTTTAAAGATCATTGCTGAGTTTTGTGACCGATTGTATTTGTCTAGTGATAATTCGAAAGCAGGAGAAAATGCATTTCATAACATATTAGATAAGAGAGTGCGGCCCTACATTGATCTCATCGACTCTTTGAGAATCTATGGAATTGAGAAGGATGTGGATCTGCCGGCCATCGCTGTCATCGGAGACCAGAGCTCAGGGAAGAGCTCTGTGCTGGAGGCTCTGTCAGGAGTGGCCCTGCCCAAAGGGAGTGGTGAGTCGGGCCATGATTATGTTCTTCACACTCTGCAGCTACTTTGTATAGGGAGAATAAAAACTAAAACTAACATTTTGAGACTTATGCTACTGGGTGTAATTATCATTACACTGGCATAACAAACAGGACTGATGCTACATCTAAGTGCTTTATTTTGAATAAGGTCAATTCAGTTCTATCCTCTTGGATCAATGTAAAAAAAAAGTGTTGAACCTCTTTATTTTGAAGAACTAAATTATCAGGACAATTGCCTTACAGCTGTCTCTTGTTGGTCAGGTGTTTTTGTTGGGTAATTAGGCTCACAAAAGACCTGTGAACACCTACAGTGTTTGATAGCCATGGTCCAAAGTAAAAAATGAACACCTCAAAACAGTTTGCTAAAGAAAGTCAGGCAAATTCAAAGGTGAAAGATAAGGGAAAACTTAGAACCTTAGCAAAGAAACTAGGTGTTTGAAAGTCAAGAATTTGGAATGTACAAAAGAAGAAAGAATCCACATTTATTATTACCAATTGGTCAAGACCAGGTTGGTAAACAAATACATATGCAGTTGATTGCTGATAAAAATTATCAGAGCACTATGGAGAACTTTCACTAAAATGACCAACAACATATAGAGGGTCAAAATAAGTACACTGCACATTCAATTTGTAACTGTACAAAATGTACAGTTTGTAATTCAGATAACAGAAATACAAAAGCTTCATCACAAGATACACACCTCTCATCAGCATGAAGAACAGAAAAAAAAAATTAAGTTTTTTTTTTCGGATTTTGCACATAAGTACAAAGATGGACCAGGATAGTTTTGGAGCAAAATTTTATAAAAAGATGAGACCAAGACAAACCTTCAGCAAAGTTAAGGAAAGAAAAGAACTGCAAGTCCATCAAAGAACATCAATATATCTTAGCAAGATGGTGGAGGTACTGTCATGATCTGGGATGTAACTAATGATAGCAATAGAAGAATAAATTGTAAGGTTCCCAGATAAACTCTGTTTATGTAAAAGTTTCCATATGTATTCAATGAAACTTCACCAGCACACAGCGACCCAAAACCATCTGACTCTTTGGGAGCATTAGTACCAAATGTGTAAGGCAATGCCACAATCACTAAGGGGCTGAAGTTTGGCACCGGTTCTGAAGTGTCAGAACTATGGCTTCGACCATGAGTGTAAGCTGTGATTCTTCTGTTGTTTCTGTAGGCATTGTAACCAGATGTCCATTGGAACTGAAGCTCAGGAAGATAGAAAAGAAATCTGATTGGAGAGGAAAAATAAAGTACAAAGACACTTCTTACGAGATTGATAATCCCTCAGAGGTGGCAAAATATATTGAAAAAGGTAGGCAGGATTTTTTTCAGAATTGCTCAAAACATACCATAATGTTTTCAGTTTTATAACATGTCTGCCTTATTTACTGAATAAACCATGTCAAGTGTAACACTGTTTCAACAGTCATTGATAGCTATTATAACAAGAACTGAACACCTTTCTGAAAGCAGGTGCATACTTTACGATCATAATACAATTTATTCACCTCTGAGAAACCTTGTAAACAACCATGTTTTTGAATCAATACGTGTGGATATGACAATTAATCAAACATATGTAATGCATAATCATTCGGAACACAAGTAACAATATAGAAAACAAGTATGAAATTAATTAAGAAAATATTTCCCGTTTAAATGACTGTACTTCTTAAACTTCCTTTCTTTCTCCTGCAATTAGTGTTGTGGGACTTTGCTGTTCACTGCTATAAAAAACAGTTATGTTTAGTAAACCTCAGTGAGCCCATGTTGATATCTGAAGGCATTAACACCACTAACATCCCCAGTGTCAATTAGTTGTCATACTGAACTGTTATAGTGTTCGCAGGTGTGTACTGCCATAATCCATAATTCTGTTGGTACTGTGCATATTCAGACTGCTCCATGGGGCAATGTTCTCATGATACAGTTGTTTGGGTAAGAAATTAACTTCACTTGTCCTCTACATTGGTAAACTAAGCTTCTTTTTTGGTACAAATCTGTACTATGTCACATACTATTTTATAAAAAAGGTGATACGATGTATAAAGATATCAGATAAATAAATACCTTCTTCTGTTTGCAGCCCAAGATGATCTGGCTGGAAGAGATTCAGATATATGTGATGAATTAATCTCCTTAGAAATTTTTTCCCCCGATGTCTCTGACTTGACTCTCATCGACCTGCCTGGAATAGCTCGAGTACCTGTGCGTGGTCAGCCAAATGACATTGGAGAGCAGGTAAGTCCCAGCTGAGACATGAAATAGATGTCAATAGAAAATGTAATTTTCCTTCAACACTGTTTCATATCAAATAGCCAAATTATTTTTGATGTTATATTACAAAAAAATTAAAAGAATTTATATTTGATCTATTTATCAATTAATGTTTAAGTCAACATTTTTCTTAATTTGTATTTCAGTGACTCAGATATTACCAGATTAATTTTTATAGATGCAAACATAAAATATGTGCCTGTGTGTCTCATGGAGAGCAAGCTGGGGTATGCGGAAAGACAAATTCCTAATGCAAGAAATTGTACAGTATATGGCCAATAAAGTGATCTTACGCTCAATGATCTTATCTGTGTTGCAAATCATTTTCAGTTTGTCAAGATAAAATGTCCAAATCTTGAGATCTTGTTTGAATGTTTCCACAGGCTGAAAGCAGGGAGAGGTACAGTATGTGTATCCAGTAGGCAATACCTAAGGCAATAATTTAATAGTCTGCCTTGCAAAGACTGGAGAGTCAACATACTTTCTTTGATCATTTACAATGATTTTCCTCCACACAAACAGTGAAATACAGCCTATAATGTTAATGCAGTCTTCTTAGAACTGCACATGGCAAGCAAAACCCTATAAGAATAGGGGACTTCAATTACCCTCATAGAATCTGGGATCAATTAGCTGAAACTGATACTGGTAAAAATGGGAATAATTACTTTCTTATTCAAATTATAAAAGCACTGAGAGAAGGAACCTGCATCGCTCTGATCTTTTCAAACGGAGTGGAAAGAAAAGACATAAGAGCAGGATGTGATTTATCAGACTTCTGTTGGGGGTGATGGTGGTGGTGGGAGTTCTTTAACCAGGTAGCATGGAGTGGACGGCACACATACTAGAACACACGGTTATAGGATGCCTGTGCCTTATTCACTAACTTGTATACATAAATCTGGGAAATTTGAAACCAGAATTGAAACCAGACCAACCCTGGTATAAAAACTTCCCCACCCTGACTCGATCCATTTTCTGCTTGTTAATCATTGGACTCCCCTGTAAAATTTCTTTTAAATGATGAAAGAGCAGAGCTGTACTTCTCTCTCCTAACATTAACTGTAAAGGAGCATGAACCCTGCTTTACCCTTTTTAATCCTACAGGACAGCCAACTCACTTCTCCCTTTTAATCTTTGGGAATAATTAATCCTTTCACTGGTCTAACTCTAGTCTACCCCATAACTAGCGACTAGACATTCATACCTGGGTGCTGCACTTGTTTATAGATAGAATGATTGCACACAACCTCAACAGATCTTACACTCTCTGCCTAGTGAGGACAATGCACCTTCTCAATTTGATTTGCCCTTCAGCCACACACACCAGCGCAAAGCATCACCGATGGCCGAGAGTGACAGTTGCTCCACCAAGGATGTTAAGAAACAACAAAATCTTGCTGCATGAAATATTTTTATAGTACACAAATTATACAGCAAAGAAGATCATGTCTGTAATCGCAATAAAGATTCACATTCAACATGCCATATTCTGCCATGAAAAAGTCCTTATTTACCAGAAACTTTAACTCAATAAGATATACAATATACAGTAAATCTATGGAAAGATCTGTTTTATTATAAATTGCTCTTTAATTTAAGACCAAACAAGTGATTTCTACTGTGCATTTGATCAAATACCCCTTGTTTCTTGAGGTTTAATGCAGTTGGTTATGTTTCTTTTCAGTATAACAATGTGATTTCTTCCTTTAATGTCAATAGAATGGTAAAACATGCTGTTTGTGGTACATAGGATATACTGTATATATAGTATATGGATGCATTTAAGGTATGGTAGCACAGTTTCTTGAAACTGAAGATTAACAAAAGTCCGTCCTTGCATTCCTTGTAAGTAGTGGTCCCAGATTTATGGCCTTGACTTGAGAATCACCAGACTTACTTTTTCATGGCCAAATGGTTTTATGGACATGTTTGTGCAGCTCATATTGTATGTCTCCTTGAGAGAGAGGTTCACAGTTCTTCTAGTCTTTATGGCACAGCAAGCAATACAAATGTCCCATTATTCAGGCATGTTGCAAGTGGGCAATGCATGCAGACGTACTTATTAACAAGCAATGAGTACACACGCTACCCTAATATTGAATAGTATGACATTCAAATCAATGAAACTGTTAAACTGTTTTACCATGTACTGTAATTCTCATGTCTGTGCATGTCATCTAAATCATTGAAATTCTTTGATATAATTTCCATATTCTTTAAAATAATATTTTACTGTGCAATAACAATTTCAATTTGAATAAGCTTCTTCACAGTATGTACACATTTTACAGTACAATCATCTGATTTATGGTAATGCAGTATTTCTAAGCTCCACCTTGACAGTGACAGACATACACTTGACATAAATGAAGCGAGTTAATTCCTACAGGTGAAACTTTTTGGGATGTTCAATGCTATATCGGTACAATAAACTATTACTGTTTCTTACTACTATTACTCATCATCATTAATTCTAATTGTAGTATTAGTATACTAGTAGACTTGAGCTCAGTGTTACCTTACACCAATACTACTCAATCAACAAACTTGCTTAAAAATTAAAAATTGTCATAAAACAGACTACAGTTTTCAATATGCATTAGTATACTGTATCTTTACTGTATCCATACTGTATCCTTTATTTTCAGATAAAAAAGTTGATAAAGAAATTTGTATCCAAGAATGAAACTATTAACCTGGTTGTGGTGCCCTGTAATGTGGACATAGCAACTACAGAAGCACTGAAGATTGCTCAGGAGGCAGATCCAAATGGAGAAAGAACTCAGGGTAAAACAATATTCTTCTTTAAAAAAATATATATTTAAATGGTACTTAATGTGGTTAAAGACTGGAAACATACCACATGATTCAAATTAAGCGATTCACAAAATCATCCAGTAATTACTTTTAGTAGGTAGCTGCGTCAGCATGCGTAGGCTGCAAAAGAACAAGTAAAGATTTATTCCATGCTGAAAAGGAAAAAGAAACAATGTTTTGGCTGTGGAGCCTTCTTTGGAAAGTTGTTTCTTTTCTTCTCTTTTCAGCATGGAATAAACCCTTACTTGTCCCTTTGCAGTAATTACTTTATCCCAGCTCAAAGTATTGATGCGACAACTGCCACATTCTGACAGAAAGATACAAAAATACTTAACAGATGAGAACTTGCACAGTCATAGGATTATAAAGTTGACAATATTATTTGGCTTCAGTCAAGTCATAAAGAAAGAAAAACATTTATAAAAATAATCTAATTTGATATTTTACAATCTTCTCTTGATTTGTAAAATGTTAAAATAGCCTTTTCAGACTTATATATTGATAATCAGGTATACAGAACTATATTTTTGTAAACAATCTCATGAGGCCTTTCTAATTTTCTGAAACAGATGATTTCAGTTTTTGAAGCATGATAAAATATTTAATGTTTAATGTTGTGTATTATTAAACAGGTAAGAATAAACAGGAAAGGTATAACACACAGATAATAGTTACAATCTTTTAGAATAGAAGAAATCTATGCAGTTCTGGGAAAGCTTTTGGGTACTTTTAGGTATAGCTCTGCATGTTGCACCAAAGTTCTACTCTTTTTAAATTTTGTTTTGGCATTTTTTGATGTCATTTTTAGCAATTTTGACAAAGCCTGACTTGCTTGACAAAGGGACAGAAAAAAATATCATGGATATCGTCCAAAACAGAGTCATCCCACTCAGCAAAGGCTACATGATTGTGAAATGTCGCGGTCAACAGCAAATCATTGACAAGATCTCACTAGAAGAAGCCACCAGGGAGGAGAGGGATTTCTTTGAAAACCACAAACATTTCCGGTAAGGCCGCTGGGCACTTACCTTCTCACTCTCCTTCGCAGCGCACGAGATTCATAGTCAAGACCTCTCAGCACTTCTCACACCATCCCCTTTTCCTCTGTAGGAGCCTCTTGGATGAAGGGAGAGCTACGGTTAAGTGTCTGGCTGATAAATTAAGCCTGGAGTTGGTGGATCACATTAAAGTAAGTTCGATTTCCAACAATCAGTCAGTGCAGTATTTATCACGGCTTTGGATTTTGTGCACATCCTTGTTTTTAACATTAGCATATGCAAAGCCCTATGAAATTCATAAATGATTACAGGTTTGGGGATTCTAATACTAACAAGTAATGCAACTTTGAGAAGTAATCAAAGTTGATCAAGAACAATCAGTCCACAACCCAGTTATTAGAAAATTAGACATATTGCTCTGTGATGAGGGGCATTTAGATGGAAACTTAATGAGTAGGAGAAATCATTCTTCACTTATCCTTATACTGTATGTGTATTCTGGGAGTGACCTATCTGAACACCTGGAAAAAGAAGAGAGAACAATCTTAAGAAGGCATACTCAGTGTAAAAGCTTTATTTATATATATTTACTTGGCACAAGTTAGAGAGTACAAATGCACAGTCTCAAAAGAAAACGGCATAAATATGCAAAAGCATAAATATAATTGTAAAACAATATAACTGTATGGCCTGTTTCACTTTTTCTCCTCCTGAGCCACATCTCTTACATAGAGGTGAGGCCCTTTATACTGTAGGTGATGTGTTTCAAACCAGAATCTCTCTTTACACACATAACAGATTACTATGACATTTGAACAGACTTTTTAAGTTATTTAAAGATGGGGATGTTTTTAGCCAATGTTTTATGTTGTTTTATGCCAATCTTGGAAAAGATTATATTACTTTATGTATAATAGTGAGTGACAGTCACTAAGACAATGTAACAAGTCACTCATGACTATTTAGAGATGTCAAGACAAATTTATTTAAAAAACTAATAGAAAATTGTGAATTACAGTTATTAAAACTGTAAGAGTTTTGAGTAAATTAAATTATCATATTTCTAGACAATGAATGCTAGCCCATTCAGTAGCCCAGTAGAATAATTATTTCTGAAATGTTCAGTTCAATTACTACTGTTTAGTAAAAGTAGTATGATAACATGAATTGCAATTGTTTTTTTTTAAGAAAACACTGCCATACATATCAGACCAAATTAAAGACAAAATCAGACTTACACTTGAAGAGCTAAAGAACTATGACACCGGACCCCCAGCGGACAAATGTGCAAAAAGACGCTATCTGATCAAAGTGAGTGTATCCAGTTTTCATCATTATTTGCTCAAACCCCGAACTTTGGGACCTGTGCCCCTACAGCTGTTCAAGGGCAAAGGTCTAATGGACCATTAGCATCACTGAAATAATTATGTGGAGATGGAGGTGAGATGCAAAAAGTGTAGTTATTACTGTCCACAAAATTATAACCATCTATTTAATTAAACATTTTCAACCAAGAAAAAGCATACTGTATGATCAGTCATTCTCTAGACCTCCATCTCCATTGTCTCATGAGTCTAGTACAGTATCTCATGATAAGCGACAAGAGTGTATGTTGACAAGTGACAAGTATGGAGTGTTTAGTTCAAATTTGGCTCAACCTGCTTGGCTGAGGGTTGACATCCTGGCCAGAGGACGAGGAGGCTAGGGACCCCCTTACAGAGTGAGGAGTTACCAAGGGGCAGCTGCAGAGGGGGAGATGGGATGCAAGAAGACGTATGCGAGGGAGCGAAGGGGATCATGTACAGTATTCATTGTGTTTCAGGAGTGGAAATTACATCAGGAATGATTGCAATTTCTGACAGCCAAGTTCAATTGAACTTGGTTGTCGTCATCCCTGCCGAAGCTTCATTACAAATTCCATTATTAAGATAATTTAGCTCCATCCTGTTTTCAGCCTTTGGTTTCAGAAATGCCACTGCTGAGTGTGGTAGAACACATCTCAATCTTGTCTTAAACCCGTTTTTATAACTAGTTGCTCATTGTTTAATCAAATGTAATAGCAGTATACAGACATACCCACCCTCCCAATGACCACATCTTGCCTCCATGATCCAGTTGCTTGAATTCAGTCGTCAAACTCGATGTCCAGCTTCAACATGAACATATTCTTCAAGTTATTTCACCTAAAATACTGTAGTTTATTCAACCTGAGGAAACGAAAATGCACAGAGATCAAGAAACTCATTTACTGAACATGTTAAAGACAAGACAACCACAGTTCCACTGCTTGAATGCTCTGGCAACAACACATTTAAAACTGACATTCTTGCAACAAGGGCTGAGGACAGAACACACTAATAAAGGTTCTCTGAGCATTGGGAATCTATAGCACTTAAAAATAGAAGATCCCAGTTTCCCCAAGGGCCAGACATGGGAAATCAACATCCTCACCCAATTCCACCCTTTTCTCCGTCTACAGGTATTAACAGAATTCATAAAAAAGATTGAAAATTTATCTCGGGGTATTAACTGCGAGAAACCAAATCTGTTTACTTTTCTGAGGCAAGAATTTAAAAAATGGAAAGAGAATCTGGATGCAAGAAAAGACTCACGTGAGTAAATTTAAAAACAAATCTCTCCATTACTTGCATTATTTTTTAAGTGTGGAAGAAGTCACAGTACATTAACACCAAAGAAGGCACATTAAGGTGTATCCCCTACAGTGCTCTGAAATTAAAGTTGTACAGGAAGTTTAAGTAGTTTGTAGTTTGGACAAGTTTAAGAGTCTAAATGTACAACTATTATGACCATGAATTAGTGTTTAGCAGTGACCACTGCATATGCATTAAAACTGCTACAGTATATACTAGATACTTCCACACATTGCACCACACAATGGCTATTTCTTTAATGTTATCTCCACCTTTCAATTATTTCTGAAAGGTCAGGAATAATCCCAGGTCAGGTTTCTATAATATGGTACAAACCTATCATGAAAAAAAACATTTAAATCACATCACCATAACCATTTTTCTACTCTATTCATTCTTCCAAAAAGGTGGATACAATATAGATGATAACAGAGAAGATACAGTTAATCTAATTAAAATAAAAAAATCACAACCCCCAAATTGTAAAGATTTTGCCAAGAATATGCCTGAGCAGTTGCTACTGTATAGTCAGGGGCACAAGTTCTTTGATCTCTGGAACAGCTTTGGCAAAAAGAGTAATAATTCAGGAACACAGTGTTAGATAAATTTTAAATTTACGCCACACACAGACAATGTACACTACATATAGACTTTCAAATAAGGCCTCTGGGACACCTTATGTCCTAAAAGACGCTTAACCAACAACTACCCAATGGAACAAGTAATAGGTTTATTCCATGCTGAAAAGAAGAGAAAACATTTCAGCTGTGAAGCCTTCTTCAGGTATACAATGCCTACAAAAGCAAAAGTAAGAAAACACTACCTTCAACACCAAACAGAATGGTGACACAATGGCACAGAGATATACAATAAATTCTGAAGAGCATATTTATCCAATTAGAAATCTACAAATCAGTTTCAAGTGAAGCATGTTTATTCTACAATCAATCTATCAAAGAGTAAAGATCACGAAAACTATTGCAATAGGGGATATCATGGATGAGTTATGTCAAAGAGAAACCATGCTAGAACTTGTCTATCTTGTAGTGTCACAGGGGTTATGGACACTACCTTGGGCATGGTCAGGCTCCCATTCGCCACATTCACACACCTTCTTAGCCTTAGGGTTCCTTTCCTTATTCTTTACACACACTCTCATCAGGGTAACAGGATACATGACTCCACATTCCAGTACTTCTGGGCCCTTTTGCCTTCCGAGTCTCAAACTCACCAAGTTTCATCATGTTGTTCTCACCGCTAGGAACCTCCTGCTTCTACTCCATTAGGTCACCGTCTCATACACAACCAGTGCCTCAGACTCCCAAGTCCACCTCCAGCCCTGACGTCAGCAGGTTGGGTCACACAAACACACACTACCTACTGTACATCACCGAGTCTTTCACACTACACACCGTGCCAAGACCCAGCACACACTCACAACCTCTCTTGCATCTCACTCTTACCCTCCTAGGTTGTGAATTCACAGCTGCCTGCACACCTCACCCCTGCACTACACCATGCAGATGCCTGCACACCTCACTCTGTGCCCAGCCACCACTGCACTATCTCCCCGAGGGCTGTAGCTAGATAGACCCCTCTCATTTCCCCAATACCCATGTATTGCCAGGGGGAGGGCTCCTCTACCACCCAACCCACTCTGGTCCACACACACTAACTCACTAATCAGCTCGCAAGTCACTCATACAGCGGATACCAACAGCCCTGCTCTCACGCCCTAACAGTATGCTGTCCCTTTAAATCTTCCAGTGATCTCATAAAGCTCAGTTTCTTCCATCAGTCTTCTCCTAGACTGATATTTTTATTCTATTCCTCACAGGCTACCCCTCCCACAATCCCCTCCGGGATTGTTGTTGTTCTTCTCCACCCCCTCACGGGGTTTACTGCAGCGGCTAATCAAGTCTTTGTTCACTCAAACATGGCAGGACGCTCTTCCAACATCACCCTGTCGAGTTACTAGCATGCTTCAGCCCATCACCCGTCACCCGTCACCCGTCACCCAACTGACGCCCTGCTCTTGCCCTCCTCCAGGGAATATTCAGTCTAGTTTTAAAGTACTCCTACACCTGCTGTTCATTCCCCTTTTTCACGTCAGGTGTGGTTTCCATGGCAACGCATCTCCCTTAATCTGGGGCTTTGCCCCCCACACCAGACACTCCCTGCATCGCACCTCAAGAGGAACATGTAAAGCAATTATGATGAAGATAATTAAGCTAAATTGCTTGGCTTTAGTACATTATTTCTGAACATGTGTTTTAAAATTTAAAAGACTAGATATTTATAATCTGTGACTTGTTTCAGCTGGCGCAGAATATTGTGGCGAACACGGGTTTCGTGCAGGAATAACCAAAACAATGTTTTTAGGGAGCATTCTTTTCTGAGCTCAAATATGTAACTTCATTTGGAGCTTGATGTGGAATTGAAGCTGGCAGCTCTCAAATTTGTGACATTCACTATTCAACCTGTAAAATATTACAATCACAATTATAGATAAAAAAGTAAGGAAAGAGTAAATTGAATATTCCATGTCAACTGTGGGCAAGTATGCTGGTGTCAATGCATTTTACCAGTTGGGGGAAGTGTTTTGACCATGTAGGTCATGTAGATACTGTATATGCACACATACTGTGCTGTATGTAAAGCACATACTCTTCTTTCTTTTGTGTAACTGCAGTCAGAAAATCTCTGGACGAAGCTTATGATTCTGATTTCCGTGGCCGGGAGCTGCCAGGCTTCATTGACTACAGTGTGTTTGAGAAGCTTATATGTAACCAGATTAAAGAACTGGAGAGTCCAGCAGAGGAGAAGATGAAAAATATCAAAGGTAACTTACAATACAGACATATGAGAAAAACACCACACTCAAGCAAGAGATTAAAAAATATATATATATATAATGGAAGATAGTGTCAATAGATGCTGTATGTTTATTTTTTCATATTTTAAACTCTTGTATTACAATCATAACAGCTTTTGATACTTGTGATCCTGCAAGTTTCCAAGTTCCCATTTTGATTAATCTCGCACTCAGAAATTGTTTTGCCATTTGTGGACTGTCTTAGTGACCTAAGAAAAAACTCTAGACCTTTGTAAAGAGATCCATCCATAAATTTTCTAATCACCTTATCCAATTCAGTGTCACAAGGGAGCCAGAGTCTATCCCATCAAACAATGGTTGCAAGGCAGGATTGTGGATGAAATGCCAGTCTATTGCAGGGAACATACTGTATTTTCACAAACAGACAGACACACTTACACCAGGACCACTTTTTTTTGAGAAGTTAATTAACCTAAACAGTATGTCTTCGGACTGTGAGAGGAAACTGAAGCACCCTAAGGAAACCCATACAAACACAGGGAGAACATACAAACTCTACACAGATAGCTCCCCAGAAACTGGGTGCAGGGCCCAAGCACTACAAGATAGTAATACTAACCACTGCTAAACAGAGTTGCTCTCTTTTTAAAACGTGTTTTAAATTAAATATATTTGTGTTGTTGTTTTCCAGACATGGTAAAAGAGAGATTTAAAGATGTGGCCTCTGATTGTTTGCAACAATATCCTACTCTAATACTGCTGGCCAGGGTAAGTTTCATGTTATAAATCTGCCTCACGTGTTGTAGGATGAAAGCAAGTATATGCCCAAAGATTTCAATCCAAAAGCTTTCTTAATAGGATGTTTCTAAACAAGAAAGCCAGAAACAAAGGTTTAAAAAACTGTCAAGGAGACTCTAGGTGGGCTGCTGTCTCCAGTAGATCCTCCAGGAGCCATAAGAAGGTGCAGTAACCTGTGCAAATATGTGCTCTGTATTTAATTACTCCTCACATGTATGCACAGCTGAAGCAACAAGCCTGTTAGAATGTACTTTTAACTGTGGTAGTGCTATACAATGAAATATGTCTAAAACCCTACATTCAAATAACTGTCTAGCAATCCATCCATTGCCTAAAGAAAAGAAACCAGCAAAGTAGGACTCTCTAAGTGATGGTTTATTGAAGGCATAAACTACTGTAAAATACAGATGAGCTTTTCACTGTTGTCTGTGTGTAATAATCCAGATTCAAGGTCACTCCATTTTAAAAGACTGTTCCTGCCCCCATGAAGTTCCACATTGCCTGATATTTTTCATCCTAATTAAAAAAAATACTGGATCATAGAAAAAAAGCATTTGCACAGGGAGCACACATAGGATAAAGGCTGCATGAAAGATGATGTCAGGATGGTTCATGGCTCATGGTAAATGACAAACCAGAAAAGTTAAGCTCACTGTGTATAGCATATGATGTACACTCAGGATGAAATCTTCCTTAGTATAAGGGAAAATAATGCAGTTGAAGAAGACAGATTGAAGAAGATCGAGTCAAAGACTAATTGAATTAGACAGAGTTTACAGCAAGAAATGTAGGAATGTAGCACAAGTAGGAACCATACCAGGGCAGAAACTTCCCTGTGAGCAGCATAGGAAAAAGTAAAGGTTAAATCCATGCTGAAGAGGTCTCCACAGTTCAAACAGCTTTATCTGCTTTTTCTCTTACTTTCAGGGTATATTTAACCTCCACTTGTTCCTTTTCAAGTAGGTATTATGTCTGAATATACAGGGCCTCCTGTGTCTTTTCCAAAGACATATTACCAAAAGGAAGTGCTTAGTATTTGCTTCTGAGGTCAGTTTTTTTTCACCTGTGTTTTTGTTAATCTTCAGGATAAAATTGATAACATACAAACAGCTCAGGAGAACATAGTGAAGAAGAGGCTGGAGGAGCAGTTTA
This sequence comes from Atractosteus spatula, assembly GCF_055471065.1. NCBI lineage: Eukaryota > Metazoa > Chordata > Actinopteri > Semionotiformes > Lepisosteidae > Atractosteus > Atractosteus spatula. The sequence continues at coordinate 17,039,579 of NC_142709.1, read as the reverse complement.
AAATGGAGCGCATGATGTACACCCAGGATGAAATCTTCCACAATATAAGTAGAAGTTATATGAAACAAGCAGGGACCTCGAAAGAGACAGAAGAAGAATCCGAAGAACCCAAATTTTGCCACAGGTCTTATTTCGATATGTTTTGTAACATACGTTCATATTACGAGGTGGGTGACATTTTGTGTGCTTCACTTTCTCTGTTAACCTTCTGTTATTTATTGCTTACTGTTTACTTTTCATAAATTAACCTGAAGCCTCACAATCTGTTTTAAGGAAGGAAGAAAAAAATAGAGGAATCAGAAGAAATCCCATATAAATAAATAAATTCCATAAGGATCTGCAACGTTCTGGGATTTGTGTGCTGGAAATGATTATCAGTTTTATATAGTCAGAACTTTAAAAACATTTTTTTAAGTTGCGGTACATACCTAGGCACTCCATCCGGACTTTTCTTGTCTCTTCAGATTTTCGTCCAGCGCCTGGCTGATCAGGTTCCAATGCTGATCCGATACTTCCTCCTTCAAGAGTCTGCTGAACTGCTGAAGACAGAGATGTTTGACCTCATGAACGACAATAACATTGACCAGCTCCTTCGAGAGGGGACAGAGGTCAGCATCAAAAGAGAAGAGCTCCAAAACCGCCTTGAGCGCCTGCGCAAGGCACAACAGCATCTCAGCAAGTTCTACTGAATACTTCAATGTCAAGTGTCAAGCCAGGGATTTAAAAAGTCAGTTAATTCAGTTTCTCTTTGTCTCAATGTTATGACATACAGGACGCTTTCTGAATTCGGGTCAAATCATAGCAAAGTCTATGAAGTCCTGAACGTAAGTTTCTTAGGTGCTCATAAGGTGTGTTTTCCAGTATTAACATTACTAGTATTAGTATTCGTTTTCAGTTCCCCCTTGTGGATCCTCTAACATCTCTGCTTGAAACTGCATCTCATTCAATGCCATGAGCAAGATTCAGTCCTATTCAGAAAACGCCCCCTAGTTTAATATTACATTTTGTTCAGGGAAAAAGAGAAACATGCTCTTCATGGTATAAAACAAGTAAAAAGATGTATTTTTAAAATTGTAGCAAATTCTAAAAGACCATCCTGGAATATTTATATGCCACTAAGTGCATAATATCTTGTTACTATTGACTCTTAAACATGTGGTACCCTGTACTTAATAGACAAAGAAACAAAAACTCTCATCCAGGTTTTGCAGCTAACCAGAGTAAAGGCTTATGCTAGACAAGTGCTTTATTCCTTGTATGTAAGTCATACAATTTGATATTAGGATGCGTTTGTGTTCTTTTCTCATCAATACGTGGGTCTGTATGCCTGCATCTCTAAATAATTGGGGATTTGTAATTCCTTTTTGCGCTACAAAGGCTAGAAGAACTATGAGCCTCTCTCTCAAGGAGAAATAACAGTTGCAAAAATGTGGCCATAAAACCATTTGGCAAGAGAAGAGATTCCCCAACACCAAACACAAGGCCAAAAATGTATGGCTACTACTTAGCAAGAAATGCAAGGAAGGACTGTTGTTAACTTCAGTATCAAGAAACTGTGCAACCATACCTTAAAATTGTCCAGATATGTATCCTATGTACCACAAACACCATGTTTTACCATTTTACTGATATTAAATGAAGAAATCACATGGTTATACTCAAAAGAAACATAACCAACTGCATTAAACCGCAAGAAACAAGAGATATCTGAGAAAATGCCCATAGATATTACTTGTTTGGTCTTAAAGATCAAGAACCACAATCTGGAAGTTACTGTAGATCCTTGAGGAGGAAAGTCAGGCATGGGAAAACAGGAAGTAACACCAGAGAGACCCAGGGAAACCAGCACACCAAGGAGAAGAAGTAGCTCCACTGGACCAGGGAAGCAAATTTCCGATACACTGTTCTGCTCTCCCTGGCCAGCAACTCATCCACATCCAGGTGGATGCTGCACATTGGTGGTGGTGGAGGGGAGTCCCCATTACCTGTAAAGCGCTTTGAGTGGAGTGTCCAGAAAGCGCTATATAAGTGTAAGCAATTATTATTATTATATAAGGGTTGGTGTGGTGATTATCACTAGACCACAAAACCTGTTTTATACCTGCTCTTGGTCTTTCTGTAACCTTGGACACGTGGTATGGGTCTTGCAATCGAAAGTGCTTACAACAGGGTCTAAGGTTCAGTCATATGCTATTCTCCTAGAATACATACGTGATTGCCTGGCGGATCAGGTAACCCTCCAAAACCATCTGATCCACATTCACATTTCTCTGCGTGTTAAATTAGATTAGATTACCACTAGATTTTGTTATATTCTTACCACAGAAATATCCACAAGGATGGTGAGATGTGATTTGGAAAGTAAATACAGTATACTGTTATATTGTGAAAACAAACATTAATGAAAAGAACGAAGTGTGTCAGAAACAACCGATTATTAATTTTACTTTATTAGTCACATTAGTACTAGCCTTGATCCTTGAACACCACGGAAAATAAGATTTGCTTTGTTTCTCGCTGAACATACAGTACCATCACAAATACCATTCCTGCTTTACAGATTGAAAATGCTTTGAAAAGAGAAGCTAATATCAATGCATCATGCTTTATGGTACTGTACATGGTCTAAGCAGTAAGAAATATAAGCAAGGATCACACAGAGCAAGTACCATATCTCACCAAAAAGAAGTTAAATAAGAAAACATCAGATTGTACTGTGTATACCACTCACTTAAAATGAACTTCAAACTCGCAGTCTGCTGAATATTGGGCTAAAATTCTTGTGCATTCCTACCATGATGTATCATACATTTTTCACTGAAAAGGAGTATTCCAGATCTCCTCTGTGATCCTGAAGAATCAAGAGCATCAGGGAGGTCAATTCTGGTCAGGAATCCTCAGCCTGCAGTGCAACAGTTAAGCTAATGTTTTTGCTGGTGCCTGTGAGTTCACTGTGTGAATGAGATAGGATGCACTTGTCTTCCTCATCCCAGCCACAGATGCTGTGGGACTGATAAAGTGAAGTGGATGTCCCAACAGTACACACTGCAGTGTGTCATTGTCACTTCTCTCATGTAGATACAGGTCTTTCAGAGGTGAGCTGAATGGTTTTTTTTTACAAAACATTAACATCAGAAAGGTTGTGGACACTTAATTAATCTCTTATGAGGGCTTAACTGAAACATTCTGTCAAGTTTTTAGTGGAATTAAAGTGGTAGTTACGTGATAAAATACCTGAAAACAATAATGAACACTTAGAAATAGGAGATGATGAGATTCTGCACAATAGATAATGCTTGTTCTAATGCTGATATTTAAGCTACAGTATTTGTCTTTGGTAACTGCTGTGTAAGATATTGAATCAATCTTTAATGCAAGTAATTACAGCAGATCTACTGTATATAAAATGAACCTGGTAAAAACCATGGTTAAAGGTTTACTGGCAGTTTCTAGGAGGTTCTATTAATGAAAAAATGAAGAAATATTTGAGGTAAATTAATGTGTATATCCTGTACACTGTGAAGCTCAGGAGGTGTGTAATGTTACAAAACAGAGAAGAACAGATCTTTCTTAAAACAAATGTGCATTGAACTGAAAGGGGCACTTTGTCAAAAGGTCCTTTCTGCAGAATAACTGGTAGGTTTAAAATTAAAAACGTCACTTGACATCTACAGTAGATCACAGCAATCTGGGAGATGTCTTTTAATTTTGTGCTCCTGTTGTGTACATGTGTGCTGGTTACTCATGGGACCCTCTTAAAAGAACATAGCTGTAGAGACCAGAACACCCTCACCAGTGGGCTCCGGCTTTTCCAGCACTCTCCACATCAGGGGACAGGACAGTCAAAACTGGTCCTGTGTTTGCATTTGGCTTCTAACCTAATTACTAGCTGTTGCATTTATTTTAACTTTCAGGAAACCAAAATGAACAACCCACTTTCATCTGTCATCATTTAGAAGCATTGACATCATTGCTATGACATCTACTTGAAGAAATCAGCAGTCCATTACTATAGATTTCTTCTCTAGAGCAATGGTTCACAAATGTAGTGGAGCAGATCAATGTGGGATGAGGAAAGGAAAGACCACAGTACAACTAAAGCCTTGTACGCTGCAGAGGTAGTGTGACCGTCGCGGTTCCGTGCAGGCTTGTGCCCTCGCCGTTCCGCCCCGCCGGTTCGTCCCGCAATACCCGGGCGCGAACCCAGGTCTTCGGCGTAACGCAACAAGGGCGGCTGAGGTCCCTGCTACGCGCAAGGAGGGCGATGACTTCACCGTGCCCAGACTAGCTCCGCTACAGTAGCTAATCAGATTACAGTAGGTAATCTGTTCTCGTAACCCTGTGTGAGGATGTGGAGTTTTCTCCTCGCCATAATCCAATGTTTTGAATGAAGTGCAAACCTAAGGAAACATACAGTACTGTACTGTGATCTCCCCCTATTCACCACTAGAGGGCCCCTAACACCACCAAGACAGCCCTCTGATCTATTCTCGTGTCCTAACTACCGCGTGAGAATGTACAGTATATCAGCACCACCTGGGTTCCTAATTAGAAGCCCTATATTACATTCTAACGCGATTCCCCTGGGTTCGCCCTAGACTTACGGCACTGGCTGCAAAGCTATTAAAAACCCTTATATCGCTAAAGACCCTTTAGAGAAAGTTCTATTATTGTTTAGAACCTTGCTGCTCGTCCTAGCTCATGGGATTTGATTTAATTTAAGTGACTACGTACCAGCTCTCTACCTCATCTCGAGATGTTGACCCTCCTGCCCGTGAAAAGGCAGAGTGGTAAACCAACACTGTTACAATACACAACAGATACACAAATCCAGGGGTTTAACTTTGTTGTTGTTGTTTATTTCAAGTGAGGGTTGTGCAGTACAGCAGAGTAGGTGTCCTATGGTTAACCCCCATAACCCCAGCCAGTCAGTAGTTTTGAACCTTCAGCCCCACTTTGGTAAAGCTCTGTGAAATGGGGATGGAGAGAGCCCAAGGCAAGAGAATGGCAAGGACAGGGATCAGCTGGGAAAGTCTTCGGCAGAGAAGAGAGGTAGCAGTGTGGTCATGACGTCTGGTGAACCTAGGGGCTGAGGAAGTGTGGCAAAGCCTCTGGGGTATCTCGTCTGCCAACAGGCCGTAGGGTCGGTCATGCTCTCTGCTAGCCCGTGTGTTTCCTGGGGTACTGCTCCTCCACTGGCCTCCTGGTGCTGCACTCTAGTCTTCACATTTCAGCAGATCTACAGATATTTTGTGGGGTGGTGGCTTTATTCTTCCGACAGCCAGCAGCTGGGGGCTTTCGTACTCAAAATACTCCGGCCCCACGAAGACCCTCACTTTGTCAGCCCCACACATGGCCCCGTCAATGTGCTTGTATGGTAGAGTCCATTCCTTAACCACAGTGCGAGGTGTTGCAGTCAGGTCCACATCTAGCATCTTGCTCCCTGCAAGCAAAGGTTAGAGGTAGAAACAGTGCAATGAGTTTCAGAAGGTGAACCATCCTGAAACCTGCTATCCTATCTTACCTCACTGTGAAAAAAAACAATTTATTATCTGTGTTCACTATGTCTCTCTAGAGACTGATATTCAGTTTACAATTATGTTTCCACTGCACTTTCAAAAGTTTGGTGCTTGTGTGTTTTTCCTTTGTTTTGGGGTGGGATGTTTGGGGTGTTGCAGAAGCTAGTATCTTGCATTTTCTGTTGCTGAACAGTGTTTATGAGTAATGTGCAGTTCAGAAATCAAAAGCCCCTGAGCCTGTCAAACAGTTAAACACTGTCTCCCTCTAGTGTACAGAGCCTTTTACATGCAGTTAGTGAGATTTGTTGGATCAAGACCTACTGTACAAAGGAATATCTGCAGGAGAGCAAGCAGAGAAGTGAAAAATTACGTTACCAATTTAATTAAGGGGGATCTTTTAAAAGTAACCTGAAGGTCCAGGCCCAGTTAGTTTTATTCACCACTCTTGATCAATAATTTCTTAAACTTTCAAACACTTGTAAATGATGGATCAATCAAGAGTTTTGACCTAAATGTATTTAATTTAAAGGTCATTTTGTTCTGCAAAATATTTCATTTGATCAGAAATGACTTTAGATGATTAAAACTGTTATTGGCTTGTCCTGATACCTTTTCAAATCAATGTTTCCTAACCTATGCTGAATGTAATAGAAAACAAAGATGTTTTTTTGTTATTTTTTATTTCTGTGGAGCATTTTCTTTAAGTGTGAGAGCTAACATTGTCATGATACAATAAGAAAGCCTTCTATTTTCTTATCAAAACAATTGCATGTGATCTCCTTCCTCAGTTGTGTCAGTGCTTTCAGAGAACAACTAATGTACTGAAAGTGATCTGAAATGTTCAGGGTCCAAAATGCAATGGGAGACCATTAATTCACAGTACAACGCATTCATGTTGATGGTTGTTGGTATTTTCACTAAATATTAAACCTTGGGTTTGGGGCAGTTTGGGGAAGCAGTTTTGAGCTCACCTTGAATGATGTGCACCACATGTTCCTTTGCACAGACGAAAGCAGCATCCACTTCTCCCTCCACCCCCAATTCTTCCTTCAACGTTTTGGGGTACCCCTCTACAAGAGTATAATGCTGGCCGGTCTTGTAAATGTAAACTTTCCCATCCTGCAAAACAGAGTTCAGAAACCAAGGTCTGTATCTTCAGAATGTTACAGCACCTGTGGAGAAATTCATAACGCCAGCTTCCCACATAGAACAACCTGACTAACATGGATGACTACGACTTCCCACCCTGAGTCATCACTTCTGTACTGTAAAACATAAATATCAATCATAAGATGATCCACAATAAAAACTTGGAAACTAAAATAAATGTTAGACAAAATACAGTCTGAAACTGTGCATTTCACTCATTAACCATCATGTAAAAATAATGTATGTTCAGCATCATGTAAATGTAATTTCCTTTCTGGTAAATAGTAGAATTATTATTATTTTACTCATTTGTTTTTAATTTTTTAAGACATACAATTCCAATTAGGTCTCTAGTTTCCATCTGAAATTATCACTATGTGCCGCGGTGCTAGTCGTACTGTATGTACAGTTTAAACACTGTAGACTATCCTAAATGCAAACAAAGTCACCTAGAATATGCTCACCTCCAAACTCCAGCTTGTTTACCATGAAACGTTTAAAAGCATAGCCTCAAAACGCCCCCTTAAAACTTTCCAGGAACACCTGCAGCTCCCGAGTTATCTGTATCATTTCTACCACCTCATAGTAACTTCCGTACTCAATCCTAACACGAACCCTTGCCCTGAACTTTAAAAACAAGGTTTTAGACTGCTCCTGGAGAACTATTTTTAAGTTAATAATGAATATGTTGAAATCTATGCACAAACACTTCAGTGTAGGGGCTGATGTGGACTGAAACCTCTCTTGCCTCCCTTTACCTTAATAATGTAGAGTTTGTGATCCCAGGAAAACACAGCATCCACGTCGCTGTGCACCTCCTTCCAGGCGCTGTCAATGGGCCAGGCGTGCCAGCCGTCACGGGCGGTGTCAAGGCGCAGGAAATAAGCTCCTAGAAGGGGCAATACAGGCAGGTTAGGAAGAGAAGATCCAGGAAATCAGAGCCAGTTCTGCAAAAGTATTAACAGATTCCAAGTACACCTGCCTCTCTCACCCCCTCGGCGGGTAAACTGTCTCAAGCATCAGTCACTCAGTGAGAAAAGAAAGTGTTTACCGTGGTTTTCTGTTTATCGAGGTGTGACCTTAAACACGCTACTCGAGGTCTTTGTAATGTTTTCTATTCAATACCATGTTAGCCGAGGCCTAGCCAAAAGACCGCTCACATTTTTATAAAACAAAACAAACTTCAAAACAGCAATTTGAGTCTAAAATATGCAATATTCTTTTTTTTTAATTTAAGGCATTCTAGCATGATGCCATTCAGTGAGAGATGACTTCTATCTATCTACAGATCTATCTATCTATCAAGGTACAGAGCACTCTGCCTATTGAACACATGAAACATGTCACCTCCTGCTTAAATCAAGTCCTTTTTGGTCCCTATCCCTGGGACACAAACCTTTACATGAAAATCTGTTGCTCTCTAAAATGACTGTGGTGCTTGGCCAAGAATGACCTCCCCTTTACCACTTTCATGCTGCTGAAGAGACAGGTCTCCTGATGTGTACACACTCTACTGTACATGCTCATACTGCTACGAGGGATCCTGCTTTACAAATCACCCTTTCATTCCACATGGAGACCCCACACAGCTCACTGCAGGTCTCACAGGGTATCTCCATGAAGCTTGTGCAATTCGCTGAAACAAAGGGAATGGAGTGGAGAACAGTGCTCAACAGTACGTGAAGGTCTTTCCTGAGCTTCTCAAAAACCACACCAGGAGAAAGTACAAGCACATGAGCACAGAAGGACTAGGCCTGAATCTCCCACCTCGGAAGGCGTAGGATCTTCCCTCGTCATCAGAAGTGAATTCGTCGAAGGGCAGTTTGCTGCAACGTTCAATGTGGTCCCTCTTAGTGTCATTCTTTCCATGCCCTGCAGTCCAGACAATAGAGCACCATGAAGCCTGACATGCAAACATTCATCAGCATGTGGTACTGAGGAAGGTTTAGGTTTCTGAAGGGCACTGCCAAACTTAAATGCAAAATCACATATTAGGAAATAACTTAATTCAACATTAATTGAAGTTTAAACTGCTGAAGACAGCCTGTGGCTGACCCTGGACAGGAGATATTGCTTAGTGTATTAAAAGCACTGGAATATTAGTCATATCCTTAATGCCTTATATAATGTATACTGTACGTCTTATAAAGCTTAATTCTGAAGCAATCCAATGGGCACTACTCTAACTAGATAAAGCATCCAGGTTTTGTCAAATATCCGTCTTTCCCTTTTTGTGCTTACCGAAGCCAGGGCATTGCATGAAGTAATTCCGGGCATCCTTGGGATAATCTCCTTTTACCTCTCCAGTCACAGGGTTGAATTTCGTGAAGCTGTGGCCGTGGAAGCAGTAGTAGCGCTCCAGCCAGCGGAAGGCTGCTGTGCAGTTGCCCAAGTGGGGCCAGTTTTTCTCCTTGACAGTGTGGGTCTTCAGGTCATGGTGATACACATGTGATCCTGGAAGGTGGAGAAGAGACAATAACAACCGATGACTGACATTCCAGCTTTCCAGCTCAGAGTCCTGTACAGTGGAGCTTCTGTAAAGAGAATATTGAGAATATAACAATCTTTCAAGATGTTACGTTATATAGTCTTTACAGTGTAGAGTCTTAGCCAGTTAATGCACATAGACACTTTAATTCCATAATGGCTAAGATAAATCTTGAAGGCTTCAGGGTCTCCTGGTACCTCATCCACAATACTTTGGATGTGGGAGAGAATTAAGATTTGCTTCACCAGTTGAGTTAAGAGGTAAATTTAGGGAGACCAGAATGTTTAAGCCTGAAGGACAATTTACCCAGGACAGCAGGATAAAAACACCCCTCCCTTTTCAAAAAGATCGTTTAATAACCCTGTGTGAATGCCTTGCTGTGTGAATGGTTAGGGTGAGAATTAAGGTCTCCATGCCATTTATAAATAAGAATTTGTCAAGCAACTTACCTGGTTAAATAAAGGTTTCAGGTTTTAAAGACTTTCACTCAAAGAGATACCTTAGTGCCTACCTCTGGGGACCTCATTAGAGAGTTTACTAGGGCATGGCACTGCATTTATTTTACCTCACCATGGCTTTCCAGCTTGAGTAATGTTTTGCTTTGCTATGATTTCACTGTAAGATACTACACTGCTTTACATTACTTTAGTGCGTGCGCAAAGTAAAATCTAACGAGAGGCTTATGGCAGTGCCTTAGCTAAAAATCTTAGTGTAATTTTAGAAATATATTGTTAATACCGCCTGACGTTTTACAGCTCCAGGTTTGAATTGTTGCTAATGGCCTGTCCTGACTTGCAGGGCATAATAATTTAACCTCTTATGAAAACCCAGGCATCAGTACTTTGCTTTATTTGTAATTACTAAGCTACATTCACTTGCCACCTCTGAGACCCTGATCCCATCTTTTTGTAATCTGTATACAACACTGAAATCTGGATGCTAAATGTTTTAAGATTCTTTTCCCAACCCCTTTGTCCTTGCTTGCCACCCACATTGATATGTCTTTGATATGACAGGCTTGCTGCCACTTTTATCTTTTTTATCATTTTTTCAGGCCACCTTTGGCCTTTGTCTGTATCCCAAAGCTGTAAATACAAAACATTGATTTGGAGCATCCTGCTTGTACCTTTGAAGAAGAGCACAGAGTTTGTTTGGCATTCCCCCTTGGGGCACTCCACAGCTGCATCCAGGTCATTGGGAATTCCAGGGAATTCATCATGAATATCTTTTGGGAAGCCAGCTTCCAGAGTGTGGTTATAGTAACTGTAGACCTTGTCATTCTACAGGAGAAGTGAGGAAAAACAACAATTTCAGTGATGGCAAAATATTACAATAAAACTTTGAAAGAATTAATTGAAAGGCATAATCATAAAACAGTAGTTCCACCATACTCAATTCCCAAGCTTCTCTGTAAAACACCTCATGTTACAGAATTTTAATTTTAACTTGTAGGACATCTTTGAAAAGCATACTCACAGATCTTATGTGATTCTTTAATCCATATTATATAATTTCATTGTTTTGTACATAATAATTTCGGGACAAATAGGAAAAACATTAGGCAACATTTAAAAAATGTTTCTTTCCTTAATATTCAAGCAAAACATGTTCAGACACTTTTGAGTGGTAAGAGGTTCACTTGTCCCTGTAAAGTCTGTATTAAAATAGAGACTTATCCCATTTTTTACACAGCGAGAAACTGACACTGCCGTCTGTCAGAGTATAAATCTAGATATGCAAGAAAGAGATAAGTCTATGTTTTGGCTTCTTGTTTCTATTCTGTGTGAGTAAAAGCTCCATACCAGAAAGAAGAAAATGTGGTCATGGTCTTCAGGGTCCTCTTCATCATGCATCCTGAAAGCAGCATCGATATGGTCAAGGTGATGATGGTCATCTAACTCATGGAAGGACTCATTGAGGAACTGGGCTTTGCCAGTGAATCCCTTCCACATGTGGTCACCTGAGGGAGCAAAAACCCAAAGGGTCAGTATTAACTGGTAGTGCGTACTTACTCACACCACAGACCTTAGAGCACTGATAACATGCTCTGATCCTTGTAGAATCACATCCATGTGATTTGTGGGGAAATTAAACTCTCAACGCTTCACAGCCGGGACACTTAGAACTTAAACAGCATGACAAAGCTGTGGCTGTCCTGGACTTGACAATTGTTTAGGGCAGGGAGACTGGGTCGCTGAAACTTAGTCAATACATGGCACTCACCTACTAAGACTAGGGGAACATATTATTGTGCCTTCTTCTTTGTCCTTCAGATGAGTCATGGAACAAAATTAAAATTCTGTTATAACTAAAAATTGTTAAAGTACTGTACAGTTGTCCCTCTTATCTCTGTAAATTAGTGTGCATAACAGGAGCAAAGTGACTACATGCCCTGTCTTCCCCCAGTGGCAACCGAATGATTGAATCACCTTTGAAGAAGAAAGTGTTTCCTTTCTCGTCCGGGGTGATGGCATCAAACTCTATCCCTGCACAGCGATCTGGATGCTTGTCGTTCTTGTGGTGGTCACTGTGGGGCCCGTGGTGGTCATCATGGGGCGGCCCATGGTGGTCATCATGGGGAGGACCATGGTGGCCATCATGGTGGGCACCCTGGTGAACTCCTGGCTTTCCTGGATGGTGATCCTCATTGTGATCTGAGGAAATTGAATTTGTTTATTAATATTAATTTATTTAGGCAACACCTTAATCTCAATTCAAAATAAACCACAAACTGTACAAAATTAGCAGTACCAAAATATGTCATATCAAAGTTATGATCAAAAGGCAATTTAGGCAGAATCTAAATTCAACCATGACAGTTACTTATCTTAGACATGTCAGAGCCTTTTCAAGAAAGGTATTTAAAAAAAAACAAAAGTGCCCACCAGTCAGCACAATGAGGACATAGCCAGCATGTTATTCATAATGCACATCACAGTTTAATCCAAGTTCAGATTATTAGACAAGCAACCTTCTTTTTACAACCTCTTTGTAAACATTTACTGTAATGATTTGCAAAAAAAGAAACAATGCACCAGTGTATTATGAAAAAAAAAACAGTTTTGAATTTGTAATGAATGAAGGAAGATGTCAGTGCTGTTCTGTTGTGTGAACTAGAGGCTTAAACACCATCAGGATGTACTAACCTGAAAAGACACCATCTGCTCCCCCATAGAATGGCCTGTGCAGAAAGAAAATAATCGTATTATGTAGTGAGTTTGATACTATGCACCCTGAGTTTTTTTTTTGTGATACAGCAACAGAGATACTGAAAACAGTTCTCATTACAAAAATTACTCAAGGGGGTTCTGCAGCAGGGCTTTCCTATTCATAACCTAAATTCAACCATGACAGAAGAGGACCCCCAAGAGAGAGTCTTCCAACTGGATCAATCATGACATTATTCACTGTTAGCTACCTGTAGGCCCTTGCCTCCCCTTCGCACAATATTCACTCTGAGTACCTTTTACCTTTATTGCTAAAACTGATACATGGTTTGCATAATTGCACATTTGTGATCCATACTCGTTTCTCTTTTTAGAAATGTATTCTCAGAAATATTGAATCTGCCTAAACATTTGAGACAAATGAGAAGTCTAATATACTGAAGAGAACGTTGTTCGCTTCAATAAAAAATTCCTACTTACTTCTCTGCTCTTTCTATACAAGTCTATACTACAGTACATGCGCTACATGATCTTATTTGTTAAAAATACTTGTTGATTTATTTAAAAATACAAAATAAAATGCTGCAATTTAAAGTCAACATTTCATGCACACATTTTCCACTGAGCAGTACAAAGTCCCAAGAAAACTAGAATGTTTTGTGGCACTCAGACTTGCAGTTTAGCCGATTTTGCTTTCTAATTAAATCTTGGTCTCTGGAGTGACCAGAACAGAGGGAGTTAGTGTAGATTCACAGTGCCCATGTGCCACATAGATATGGGACAAAATGAGGTTCTGCAAGGGAATCTTCACTTTGTATCCTAGTAAATCTGCAGAGGGGCTGTAGTAAAGTAATACTTACGGTGGCGCAGCCAGGGAGGAGGCCAGGGCCAAGCACAGACACAGTGCCTGCAACAGGAGTCTCATGATGTGCAGGGCTCTGGGAGCTGCTGGAGGTAGAGAGCAGATCTCAGGAGAAGGTGCAGTGACTGCGCAAAAGTGAGTTTTTATAGTGAGCGCTGGGTGGAGGGGGGGGTGTCTGTGAGAGTTTGTACAGAGGGTGATTTCACAAACCTGGCATAGCACTAAAACAAACACCCTCCCTTCTTTTAGTTTACACAAAAAGGGGCTTCATCATGAACTCTGGAGGGGTAAAACAATGTTCAAGGTAATGGACTACCAATGGCATGGACACAAGCTCAACACAATCTGATTTAGATTTGTTCATCAGGGAGCCTTTGTCTCTCCTTTTTTTGAGATAAGCAGGTCATCGTCTCAGCAGGCACCATTTTCACAATGGCTGAAGAGCCTGCAACGCTCCACCGAAACCTGGGTCCTTAATGTCTTTGTAAGATGAGACTTTCTGGAAGGGTTCTGTTTGCTGGTACCGGTAATGAGAAGGTTGTGAGTTCAAATCCAGGAAGGTGCATCATCTTGATTGCTTCAGAGACATGCCAGGCCTTGTAAACAGGTTTCAAAAGTATGTCACTTTGGGAAAAAATAACTATTTAATAATAGTTCAGGTGGGTAGCTGCGTCAGCATGCGTAGGCTGCAAAGGAACAAGCAATAGGTTTATTCCATGCTGAAAAAAAGAAGAAAGAAAACACAACCTTTCGGCCGTGGAGCCTTCTTCAGGTGTGCTGTCTCAGAGTGTTACTCTGGGTGGTATCAGAGTCAAAAGAAAAGGTATTAAATTTCAGGCGAAATCCTTTAGGGATAATATTATGTCGACGACATCTGTAAAGGAATAGAAGGTGGTTAGAAAGCCTGGTCTTGGAACAGATAGCTGTGAAGAGACTGAATGCTGGTTTAGTGAGAGAAGCAGGCAAGTGGCCCAGGGAGGAAGAAAAGGTTTGACGAAGAGATCTAGAAAAAGATTTGGAGGAAGACATAGTGGGTCGCAGCAGGTGTAGGCTGTAGTAGTTCAGGTGGGGAGCTGCGTCAGCATGCGTAGGCTGCAAAGGAACAAGTAATAGGTTTATTCCATGCTGAAAAAAAGAAGAAAGAAAACACAACGTTTCGGCCGTGGAGCCGAAATGTTAATAACAGTCTTATTTATGTGAGTAAAGCAAATTGAAAAGGTGGCATGGTGGGGTAGTAGCTAGGATTGCTGCCTTGCAGTGCTGGATCCCTGGGTTCAATTCCTAGGGCGCTATCTGTGTGGAGTTTCCTCTGGGTCCTCCGGTTTCCTTCCACAGTCCAAAGACATTTGTAGGTTAAGTGGCTTCTGGGCCCTGATGTAAGAGTATGTTTATCTGCAATGGACTGGCATCTCATCCAGGGTGTATCCTGCCTTGTACCCTTTCCTTGCTGGGTCAGGCTCCTGCTCCCCCACAACCCTGTATTAGATAAAGAACTTAGAATATGGATGATGGATAAAGCAGATTGAAAGGGAGAGAAGTGTTCCACTCAAGAAAAAGGTGAGGTCCATTTGGCAGTTATGATAGCAAGATGTATTGTCTGTGTTTAGGCGCCGGTTAGGAAGCTATCGTGTTTCCTATGAAATCCTGAGTTAGTAGCCGTGCTACCAGATGGATAAGGCCAAGAATTATAAGGCTTCTTTTTTTTAAATAGTTTCTTCTGAAGGGTCAAGGGGGCACACCAAATTGCCACACCATGTACCCAAATACCAAAAACTTTACAAATCAGACGACAACGTAAAGAGTGTCATTGACGTCAGCTTCACTTTTAAAAAGTCAGTGTTAATGCAAAAGTATATGAAAACAAAAATAACAAGTGTATCACTTCATGAACACTAACATGGAATAAGTGTACTGCAAGCAAGCCTGCTTGTCCTACAGTAGAAGCCACTTTTCCACTGCATATTGCAGCCCTCAGAGCCCTGAGTGCTGAAGGCGGGTCCCTAGGACCCAGAGGTTATGGGTTCCAATACAGTTTATGCCCTTTTTTACAGGCACTGGATGCCTGTCAAAGTGAAATACAAACAGAAAGTGCAATTCAGGCCACAGGAAGCTACTGAAACAAAGGAGAAATAGAAACTTCCACATGTTGTGAGAAAATTATTGAGTGGTCCCACTTCTTCACTGATACCTACTAATGGTATAACCTTTGCAGCAGAAAGGGGCAGCTGTGGTCACCCTTGGCCATAGGGCAAGTGGCTGGTAGAGTTATTCTCCAACATCTGGGCAGGGTAGTGTGCTTGCACATTATATATGTAATAATAATAATAATAATAATAATAATAATAATAATAATAATAATAATAATGTAAAATATAAATATAAAATCTTTTTTCAGATTTAGAAGTGCTAAATGAGTTGGCCAGTCAATTCCCATTTGTTTCACTGGTTGTGAAAGATAGGTCTAAATATTAATCAAGTGACCACATACCTCTGTGTGTTAACATTCACCTCCATTGGCCAGATTTCATAAAATTTTGCAACAGCTGCAAATGTGTTTTTTCATAGGTATTGTTAACCTTCCGTGCACATTTCCACCAAAGTTTACACTGCACAGTTGAGACATACGAATGCACTCAAGTGCATTGTGTCCAGGAATAAAGTTCAAAAACAAAAGTTGAAACAGGGAGCTGAAATAATTGGTCATGACTATACAGGTAAGCTTTTACAGATTCTCGTTTTTAAAGAAAGCTGACATCATACTTTTTTTTAACTGATCTTACTGTGAATTCAGATTTTGTTTATATGTTTTGATGCTTTTGTTGCTTTAAATGATCATATATTGAGGATAATTATATATTTTTCACCTTTTTAACACTTCTATTTTTTGCTTTATTTTGGATGGATTTTCGTTAAGTTGCTGTCAGAAAGGCAGGCGTTTTAATAATAATAATAATAATAATAATAATAAGTGCAGAGCAGTGGTTAGCACTGCTGCTTCCCAGCACTGCGGCCTTTGGCTCAATTCTGGACCTGTTCTGCCTGTGCTAAGGTTTGATACTGATACTGTAGGTATCACAGACTTGCAACAACTGCCTATCTACTACTCTGTACCTCATTGTCAGTCCTTAGTAGTCCTGCACTATTTTAATATAGATTTTATTTTAAAAAAAAACAAGGATTCTGTGCTTGTCTTCAGGGCTGGATTTTGGTGTTTGTAGGCCCTAGGCACTTTCACTCCGAAATATACAAAAAGAGGGGTAAACGCCAATTAAATCACGTCGATTGACAAGATGCACTTTAAACTATTCTAATGCTAAACCACATGATAGATGGAGCGAGTCAAGTGACCATCACTTCGATACTTCTAATTTCTAGAACAGCCGCTAGGTAGTGGATGTTTTTGATTTGGAGTGCTTAAGAGTCGATCGCGAGCATGTGGTTTCAGCTCGTTTTTCATTAGTCACTAGTGTTTCCCTCCTTCACAGGCCCTAAGCATTTCGTAGGCCCTAGGCACTGTGCCTTCAGTGCCTACTGGGAAATCCTGCACTGCCTGTCTTTGTACACAGATAATGTAAACTTTCCTGTAAATAAGTCCCTAAATAATTGTGTTTAGCACCATCTGCTGGAAAGACTTTGAATTCCCGTGCAGCTGGATCACAACTGCATTCTTTTAAGTCTTCAGCAAAAATATTGCACAGCTTCATTACAGGTACTGTACATTTCAGGCTCAAGTGTGAAGGAAGCTCCAAGTGTGTAAAGAAGAGCTCCAAGCTAAAGAAGACCGTCATTATCCCAGGCACCCAACATCCTTGTTACGCGCAGGGACGTCTTCGTTACAATATTTGTAATTTGCACCTTCAAATGTGAGTGAAAAATTCCCTGTAGCGGCTCTTTCTGCATCTGCTGTGGATTATCCTAATAGAAGCCCAGTCAAAAGAAAAAAGACCAATCATAATCGAATACTTAATGTTTCTGTAGCACAGAAAAGAAGAGCGGGATAAACGATCTCAAACCAAAGACGCGTCGAATCAAGTCATTGTAGTAATGACTACATAACATACGTGATAATGCAATAATTTGTATTTCATTTGGTTTTCTGTCATATCCACATAACTAGCAAACGGTAGTCATGTCACATTTTCAAGCTAGAGACGTACTGTACATTTACATGAGGTGTTTTTACTAGAAGTTAACAGATTCACGTTTCCTGCAATTGTACACATGCCGTGTGGCTCTCCTGCTCAAGATTGGTGCTGCCCGGCCAAACAGAAGGGGGAAAGCAAATATACAGTACAAAAAAGATTGTTCATAAATTAAACATAATCGACATTAAACAGCATTGTTTTCCTTGCAGTTCCTCTTGTATTTCATTAAACGGGGGTTTTGTGAACTCAACCTGTAACCCTTCGGATTACCCTCCCAGTGACAGCGGCAGGAACAGAGAGGAGCTTTTCAGAGCTCAAGTTGATCAAAACTTCGGAAATACAGGCAAGCTGATTTATAGAACGTTCTTTCTTCTATAAAACTCACCTCCCTTGTTATTGAGAGCACTTGTTTTGATTTTGATTTCCTTAACTTTGGAAGTACAGTAACCTGTTCATCATTATTTGCTGTTATTAATGTTTCTTTTCGTTACTTTCAATGTTAAAATATATCTTTGTAAAATTTGTGCCTAGTATTCTTGTTTATACGTTATGTGCTCCTCAAAGCTGGTTAGTAAAGTTTTCTGGTTACATCATTCATTTATTTTATTGTTATAAATGGTAAAATAAGGTTGTGTTGGGAGCTGACAGTAGTATGCACAAATCTTGATCTGGAGGGGCCACTTTTCAAGGTCTTGCCTAGGGCCCCCAAAAAGCTAGGGCCAGCCCTGACTGGAATCATCAAAAGCATTAAACGGTTTACTCTTCACATAACATAAACATATGTTTATGTTTGCCTTAACATAACTTTATTAATATAGTTTATCATGTTTGCTTGTAATGTTAAAGAGTAAAAGGCAATACAGTGTGGACCAGCACACTGATGATTGAACTAGAATAAACTAACTAAACAAAACTCGCTGCATCTCTTTGTGCGGGTCAGGACTTGTTTGTGTGAAATAATTTACAGGACCTCTGAAAACTATATTTAACTTCAACTTTAATGAACTTCATCTCTCCATATCGTTATTTTCTTAAGCATTAAAATCCAGTGAAAAACTTTCACATCCAGGAGAGGGTGAATATGGTTTATGACAGGTACTGTATGCGGACGTTTCATGTAATATTACTGTAAATACACTGAGCGCTTTTAATTTAGAATGATTGTCTTTTTACTGCCAGTTACCACTATACCTGTGTTGTGTAAAAATGCCAAGTACTGTAACTGGAATTCTGAGAATGGCAATGATAAATTATTAATTGTTATGCATTTTTTAAACCTCAAGCGAAAATGATTTCCTTGCATGTATAGTACAGTATGTGCACCTCTATTGTTGATCTCAATTAAAAACCACAAAATTTCACCCCCGGACAGATGTGAAGCTGACAATTCCTTTTCAATTGAAAGCTTTCTGTAGATTGCACACAACAGAGCCCATTTTCAGCTGGAAAGAGCCGGTTTATAGGAAATAATAAAAGAAAAACAGTCAAAAACACTGGACTTCACAGGACCCTACAGAAGACCCTGTTACTAGTTACTGATGAATTATAAAAACTGATCCGTTGAAAGTTACTAACACTGTAGATCAGCAAAGAACTTCACAGGAAGGAACATGCTGAGCTGCAGGGGATCTGGCAGAAGACCAGTTTCAGGAGGTAAATCTCTGCCAGCCCTCAGTTCCTGTGTGTCCCAAATGAGACCCCAGCACATAGACCTTCCATGCAACATTTTCTGTAAACAGTGTGTCAAAAAAGGCTGATAAATGCACATTTTCAGTGCTCAGCAGTGTCTCATGAGAAGACTTTAACCTTGTGAAGATTTTTTTTTCACAATGCCAGAATGTTTTTTCTTTTTTCCATTGTGCTTCTGTACTCTGTGAAAACAGACACTCTGAAAACAGAAAAAAAACACACCAGGAAACATAAGGCACCAGATTTATTTTTATTTTTTTTCACAAGAATCCAGTCACAGAAGATAAGTAAAATGTATAAAGTAAAAGTGGTGACTGTGTATTAAACATACACAATAGGCAATGTCCCAGTTTTTGCCCCCATCATATATTCTTTGCCTGCAATTTGTTCTTAACTTTAAACATTCATCTTGGCTACATACTGTACAAGAACACTGCAACTGTTGGCATCAATCAATTAAACATTTTCTGAATCCTGGGTTTGAGGAATTCCAGCAAAATGTGTTTACTCAATCCAAGTAAATCAAAATCAGTGCACAATTGCTACAGTAACTTCAGTTGTAATATCCTTTTTTATCTCTGGATCCTTTATTAATAAGTGGTTGTACAGAACATACAATGTATCTTTGAAAAGTCTTTACTCACAATTTAAGGAAAAAGTCAATGTCTAGAAAATCATAAAACCATGCGTGAGGTACACTAATGTTCTGCCAGGACAATATTCCTTTTGTTCCTATATTTCTTTATTTGTTTCATTATCAAGCTCAAATCTTTTCTTTATTGGTAATCCTAGTGAATCATATGAGAAATAAAAATAGTAATATTAAGCTACTATTAATATAATTATTTAGTATTAGAGATCAGCACTAGTGTTTTGTTGCAATTTATTATATATTACAAACTGAGCAATCAATAAAATAATATTTTAACATTTAAAAATATTCTTATAATAATATTTATGTGAACACCAGAATTAGTTAGAAGGACTATGGAAAATCTGTAGCATTTGATCTGTGTAGCAAGCAGCAATCTACACTGTCTGATATATTTTTTTAATTGAACAGTAGCTCACATCTGGGAGGCAGACAGACAAAATGTCTCCTTAAAAGACTCCTTATTCTCCGGTATGGTGTAAACTCATTTAAACCTGTTTTTCGTATTTCTTATATCCAAACTTTCCCCAAAAATGTTGACTAACACCTGCAAAGGAAAAACTACAATAACAGGTCCTTTTACTTTATAACATAAAACTCCTTTATTCTTTATCGAGTATTTTTAGCAGATACTGCCGTGGTAAGATTTGACACTTAAGGGGCTTTTTTTCAATTATCTTCTAGAAATTTTGATCAATTATTCAAAATGTAACAAAGCCAATGGCATTACAGATTTCAAAACATTTATTCTATCTCAACTAATCAACACTGCAACTTTCAGATTAAATCATACGTTAAAAACTCTGGTCTCACCAAGTTGACACCAAAAAAATGTGGAAAGTAGCATGCATACATGAAACTTAACAGAAAAATAAAAGGATGGTCAAAGTAGGAGTGAGCATCCTGCCTTGCACTGAAGCAGATATGTCAATGACTCTACAGTTCTTTTTTTTATACAATGTGTCATTCACTCCAGAAAACAGAATTATATGTTTCAGCTCATAACAAAGACTTTGAAACCAATCCCTGCAAAGAAAAAATATCTAGTTGTTTGACTATGATTGGAATATAACACTGAGGGTAAACTGTTTAATTTACCATTTGACTTTTTTTCATTTATTTTATCACTTTAATAAATTATACTTTAACCTCATTGGAAAAAAAATGAGGATAAAACAGAACCAAAATGAGCTAAGTAAATTTTATGTGTATTTATTTAAGCACTGAATTGGAACATGAGTTCCATTTTGCTAGTGTTACTCATTAAATTCATAATTTCATTTGTTTCTTTAAAAGGGATATAACATTTAGTTGTAAGCATTTGGATTGACTGCAGTAAAAAAGGCTGTCCTGATTTCCATGAAGCCCTTTGGAAGAGGCAGCTGGGTTCACTTTGGCAAAGAAAGATTTGGACTCTGAGCCCTGAACTTAAACATGTAGGACAAGGCACACATTTTTGATAAGAGGACTTGTTGCTACTACAGTATTGCACCATGCTTGTACCTGATAAAAATCCAAAATGAACAAAACCCCATTCTTGGAAAAAAGTAGCTGCTGCTTATACACATTTTTTTAAAAGATGTACAGCTTCTACTTCAGCCCCAGAAAATGTAGAAAAAACATTTTCTTTACTTGAAAATGTCCAATACAAGTGAAAACAATTTCTTCAGTTTTTCAATAAATGCTTCTTTGTACTGAATAGGTGAGGAGAAGGTAACAGTCAGCTGTTTTGAACTTGAGTACATCCACAGGCATGTCTGACAATGACACATCTTCCCCTGTGGTGCACTTCAAAGCCGTTTTTCCGCTGGATTTCAGTGGTGAAGGTACTGAATGTTATTCACAGTTGGCTGGACGTTTTCAAGTGTGCTGTGAGACTTCAGGTATGGATAAAACACAACTCAGCATGGACACCTTATGTAAGGGGATTCACTGAGAATCTGGGACTAATCACTTTCCTGAACACAGGCGCTGGTTTGTCAAGACTGAAAACTTACAACAGCACATTCCAGCACATCCCAGCCTCAGTCACATGTCCTACTGAAATTGGAGCAAAACCACATGGGCTCCAGGGAATCTGGGAACTGGAAAGCCATTCATCCTCCACATCAACAGATGCCTCACATGATACCACAGGCTTGGTCCTCACACAAGAACAACCGGCACTGAAGAAGTCATAGCTTATGCCAGTCATGTCCTCACTGTCACAGATAGCAACTGGTCCACCTTTGACCAAGAGTGGTGGGCAATAGTATGGTAGGTCAGACTTTTCTCATATTATTTAATGGGTAGTGCTTTTGTTATTATTACTGACTACCGTCCCTTACTGTGCTCGAAGAAATTGCCTATTGAGCATGACCTGACAGGACAGAGGACACGCTGGGCTTTAGAGCTTGATGTGTATGATTGGGTCATCAAACACAGAAATGGTAAGAGGAATGGAATTGCTGATGCTCTGTCAAACGTTAACCTGACAGTTGCACCGTCGTTAGTATTGACTGTAATGAGCAAACTATAACTAACTACAATGAATCCTCCAAAGTAAAGTACACCAAACCACTACATACAGTAACCGACCGTAAATGTCATCTCAGTTCTTGACTTGTCACAGGCACTGTCATTTGACTTGCTCCAGTGTCAAAAGGATGATGTTACACTATGCACGGTGCAAAAGTGGTTAGTACAAGCAAGGAGACCACCAGTTTGGGCAGTGAAAAAAAGTTCTAATGCTCTTACAGTGTTCTGGCAACAGTTTTACAAATTGCGTTTAGAGAATAACCTGATTTACTGCTGTTAACGTAACCAACCTACGTGCTACAGCTCCTACAAGGAAACCAGACAGTTAACCACCTTGGTTACAGAAAGACACTTCTTCAAGCTCGAGAGCAGTTTTACTGGCCTTTTATGGCTAGGGACATTGGAAACTATTGTCACCACAGTGTAGCATGTCAATCCAGAGCTATGTCAGTAACCAGTATTCTTGCTCCTCTTCAGAAGCCAGTTGACATCTACCATTCCATGAAGTGGCTGCAGATATACAGTAACTGAACTCCCTAAATCACCAGTGGGTACAGGTATGTTCTTGTTATCCAGGACTCTTTTACTAAATATGTGAACCTGTATCCCAAGAAAAACCAGTGTGCCGTCACAGTTGCTCACTTTATTTTTGAGCAATACATAAGTGAGCATGGAGTTCCAGAATACAGTATACATGAATCAAGGATGGCTGTTTGAGGCAGATTTAGTAAAAGAACTGTGCTCTAAGTTAGGAGTAACAAAAACCAGAACATCCTCCTATCATCCAGCAGGTAATGGGTTAATCAATAGATTTAACCAGTTCCCAAAGGACCAGCTGGCCAAATGTCTATATCAACAACATCAGGCTTGGGGTACATTGCTGCGCTCCATTCAGCTTGCCTACAATACAAGCGTACTCGCCAGCACCAGGTATAAGCCATTCTATCTGGCGTATGGTCGTGAGACTTGGTTGCTAGTTCATTTACTGTTTTCTCCTCCAACTGGACTATCATCTACATCTCCAGAAACACCAGCCAAATGTGCTGCATCCATTTGTTGTAAACTTCAGCTCATTTATAAGTCAAGCCAGAAACACCCAAAAGCTGCACATTTAATACAAAAGACCCAGTATGACAAAAGAAAGTAAAGCACCTACCACTTGGGGGAGTTAATTGGGTTGAACGATCCAGCTCATTCTCAGTGTAAAGTGGTGCCACGTTGGAAAGGGCTGTATTGTATCGTACATTTAATACTGTACATCCTGCTGATGTAGATGGGGTTCTGTATGTCATTAGATAGAAAGATCCCCCTGATGGACCTAGCCAAGTAGTTTTAAAACCATTTAAACAACTGTTAAAAATCCTGACACCTACTTACAGTACCCACAAACAAGAATGTCTCCCTCCAACTAAACCTGCCCCAATTCAACTGACCGACAGGGTACCACCCCAGAGTGAAAACCGTGATGTTCAGGTACTGTACCTGTTGCTACCCCTGAGTTGCCTTCAATCATCTTTTCTAGAGTGAAGCAGTGCCACTTTGCTACCAGACATATGAATAATGGACAATCCTTTGTACAATCTGATCAACAGTCTGAGCTTCCAAGGAAATTAGACCAAAGTGCAACCCAGGTAGCATCTCAAAAGGACAATATCTTCTGCTCCCCTGAGAACTCAAGACTGCCTGGTCGCAGGCTGGTTGAATTGCCTGTCCATTTCAGGGATTAGATGATTATATTAAATGAATTTGAAATGAAAACAAAGAATTTCAGTGGTTTCCTGTTAACTGAATAGCAAAAACATGTTCTTTTTCAGCAAGAAAACGTAGCCTGGATAAGGTTGTCCAGAGCCATGTTTGGTTTGTTTATTCTCTATTTGAAAATGTTATCTGTTCTCTTTACAGTGAAAGTAGCTTAATGATACATACTTTTGGTTTATTGAGAGTGGCTGAAATAATAAAAGTAACTGACAGTCAATGTTGTTGATAAGGTGAACACAAGAATATTCTGAAAAGCATCAAGCCATGAAAATGGCTAAAAACTGATATGGTGATATCTGTGCTCATCTGAATGATGTCTTGGGTCTTCGTAAAGTTAAATTCAAAGTTAAAAGTCATCACCTTGTTTACTTTTCTGCTAACTGCATGCTAAAGACATGGTGCTGCGAATGTGGAACAGCTGTTAGGAAATGCATGAGGCCAGGACTTCATCATCATCTGGCTATCCTGCCTTGTTTTTTCCTTCATTACTCCTTCCTGTTCTCCTTCTAAAATGAAAATCTTGAAATCATTTCCTTTTGTGTAATGAGGCCATTGTTGAGTACAGACACTGTAAATATTTGGACAGGACTTTTGTAGTGTAAACTGTGGATTTGAATAATTTAATCACACTGATTTGGATGCTGAGAGTTATTAAAATACTGGAACAATGGGTGTTGTACAGTATCTTTTATATACTGTACCTACTGTAAATAAAAATTAATAGATTATTGGCATTCAGATTATTCACATCTTTAAACCCTTATTTAAAACAAAAAGAAGAAAAAATAAGCAAAAATGAAATGTTTAAAAATGTTGCCTTTTATTTTTCCTAATGGAAGTTGGCAGGTTTCTCATGCTTTCTCATGCAGGACTTTAATATACTGAAAAAGTTTATTCCCGAACATAGTCGGCTCCAAAATAAAATCCATGCCTGTACGCCTGGCGGAGCTCCGTGCCGAGGCCTCGTTTCCTGTTGGGATTGTGGACATAAGTGAAAACTTTGAGTCTTATAGGACAATTCTTGAATAGCACAGTGTAAATATACGTACGTGACGTCTTAATAAATTTGAATGAAGAGGGGAGAGAGTGTGGAGTGGCACCGCCTTCCTTGCAGCAAGAGACTATTCGTTTCTTTCCCTTGACTGGATTTCTTCTGGTTTAACCCCCTACGGGCCGGGTTCCCTGTAAGAAGCCTCGGAATTTCCTAACAAACATCTGCGGGGAAAGTAGTCTCACACCTTGTACAGAACTATTCTGTTTCACCGGCACCATCTTTAGACATTCAGGTAGTAATGATTCCGATTTTTTTTTTGCCATTATGAAAATAATGTCAAACAGAAGTGTAATCGATTCAAGTGATTGGAGAAATGGGAGCTCTGGCATGTCGGCATTTTAACGATGCATTGAGCATTATTGAACACACAAGTTAGCACAGCACCTGTAGCCAGTCTGACTAAAAAAAAATAAGTTGGAATCGCATATGTATATGTCAGCGCTACATAATATCAGTCATGTTTTTCTAATGAGCATGGAGCTGATTTTTTATTTGCATTCAAGGCGAAATATATGTTCGATGCATGCCTGCCGGTGAATACGAAAGTTTTCAACGACGAGTGAAACGATTTAAAAAATGCATAAAATTTTAGGAAGCACGAGTGCGGGGACACTGCTTGCACTGCGTTATGTATTTATAGATCTTTTCTGTAAATGTATTACTGTATGGCGAAATGTCATGTACCGAAGGTACCGAATATCGCAGTTACTGTACCATTGATCAATTTATCATCAATTCCAACTCTTTTTTTTCTCTTTGATTACTATAAGCCTAAGGTAATATAGTAATTACGGCGATTTAAGTTTAATCTGAAGCTGCTGATAGGCAGCTTCGATTTAGGTTGAAGAAAAGGGGAAACGATTTTACTTATTTATTGGGGGAGAATACTTTCATACAGGGCTGTTCCTTCTCTCTCAAAATAACCAAAAAAGTGGCCATTCCAGTTTCAAGAAAATCGGGTGGTTGCATGAGAATCAAACTTGTGATTTTAAAAATCCATTGCGATATATTTGAAGGAAGCACCGTAAGGTCTTAAAGGAGCTTAGACTCATAACTTGACATGAAGCAAATAAAAATATTTTGGCTGCCTCCCATTTTTAAAGCCGGAACCGGAGGCGTACTGAAATGTGAAGAAATTGTGCTTCTGAATGTGAACTTTAACCCTGCGCGTTCTGGTTATTCACGTTATCTGGCTCACTCCATCCATATGATCTGTTAGGTCTCACCAGTGCATGTCCTGACATGCTTTGCTGCAGGAGAAGGACAGGGCTGGAACCGAGAGAGGAAGAAGGAGGACCTCGCACAGAGAGAACAGGAGAAGGAATTCCGTCTTGGCAGATCCCAAAGACTTATAGGGAAGAAAATCTGGGAGAGGAGCGCAGTGCGAGGAGTGTACAGTGAGCTGTACACAACAAGGGGAAAGATAAATGTTAGTGGTAATCAAGTGCTTGCCAGGACTTCCTGGATGAGGTTAAAAGAAGAAACACAGAGTCAGGCGGGACTTTTCCAAAAGCTTTTCTCAAGAGGAGATCAGGAAGATTTTGCCCCAAGAGCACAATTAGGTGTGGCAACTCAAATTCCTTAGTTGTTTGTGATTGCCAGGGGACAGAAGACTCACAGGGATGGGTGTATTCTCTGATTTTTTTTAGTACAGTTTTTATGAGGAATGTCCAGAGAGGTTACATTGCTTGGACAACAAAAAGTGATGCCACAGTGAAAAGCTTGTGAGAATTGTTTCTGGCTCTTCACTTTTAGCAGCCTGTTTTAAAGACGCCTATCCCAGACCCTCTCCTTCCCCAGAAATGGGTACGCCTGTGTGCACCCCTTGCTTCCTTCAGGGATGAGTACCAGTCTTCTGCAGGGTCGGTCCTTCTATTGCCGGGAATGGGCCCTGAACAAGATCCAGCACTGGCTAGAGAGCCGGGCTGTGGGTCGGACTCAGGGGGTCGTGATCACTGGGGGCCCGGGCAGTGGGAAGACTGCCCTGTGCACCGAGCTGCTCTGGCCAACTTCCGAGGCCTGGGCCCGCGCTAACCTGGCATCCCGGTGCCTGGCTGCCCACTTTTGCCAGTGGGAAGACAAAAGGACGGTGTCAGTGTCCGGCTTTATCCTGGGATTGGTGGAGCAGCTCCAGAAGAGCCCCCAGCTCTTGGGCTACAGTGAAAGAGTGGCAGACCCCGCAGTCCAGACAGCTTTGGAGCCACTGCAATGTGAGAGGGACCCCGACGAGGCTTTCAAAAGGTACTATATGCTCAATGAGAAAGTCTTGAAATGATTTAGAATGAATGTTACCATGTTGTGCTAAAGACACAATTTCCCAGTCGGTTGTTGTATATTTAGGAACAGATATACATCACCACATATGTGTTGTGCAAACTTGCCTCTACCGGTAACCCATCCAGTAACAGTTTTACTGTTATTAAGGACCAGTGTGTGTTAGAAATACCCCAACATCAGATGTAGTTTTATTTAACTTTTGATAACGCTAATCAGATATGTGTTCTAAATAGTATTGTTATTTAGTTTTGTTTTCCTTCAGATGAAGTTATTTGCATATATTTTACTAAATGTGTAAGGAAGCATGTATTTTTGCAAAAATGCCCAGGAGGTTAGATTAACTGGTAGAATTCTCTGTCCATCATTCGTCTCACAAAATGTGACTTAAGAAAACCTCTTGATGCACTCTCACATGATAACATGTTCATCATTCAGACTGTAAAACTGCTTGTCAGATTGATGTTTATTTGGCATTTTCTAAGGCTTAACGTGCAGTGACAATGTTTCACGGCTCTTGAAGATCAGAGATTGGTTATTCCCAATGAATGGGCAGAAAAGATTTAAAAATAAATTGAAATGGGCACTTTTGTTTGGATTGGTTTGGAAATACAAATCCAAACTAAGCCATTGTTACTTTAAATGTGTGATAGATTTGTAAGTATTTCTAGTTGTGTAGTGGTTTCTTCAACCTTTACTCTTATCTAACCCTTGCTGACTGAGCTCTAAAATACTTTCTTCATGAAACTGCAGCATCTTAAACATAAAATAATTATTACTTTATATTGTGCTTTCAAAAGCAATAATCAAAATTTGATTGTCAATCGAAGATAGCTAAGCTTCTGAACTCCATAAAATGTGTTTGACTTAACATAAAACTGTAGTGAACTTTCAAATGTTAAGCGTCTCAATATAGAAATGAACTCTTCCTGAACAGCCCTCTCATACTGTATAGGATCAGGAGTAGCTGGTAAGAGAGAACAATTAGCCTAAGTCAGTGGTTTCCGGTACAGCTCCTAAGGGACCTAACTGAGTCCTTAATTACAAGGTACTTGATAGGTATTTGCTATTTGACGTGCACTTTAATAAATGTAATCAGCTTTTATAGTGTATCTTTCAAGTCACAACACAATAAAACAATCAAAAGAGCTATACACAAATTTAACAGAATTAAAAGATTATGTACAAAAGTGAGTATTAAGACAGAATTTGAAAGTGGTGACTTGCAAGATCTGATACAGTAAATACAATCTCCCCGAGCTCAGATCCTCGTATTGAGATCTGATAGAAGAGTCCAAATAATGAGCGGGTGTGTACGGAGTTAGGGGCTTTGAGTGCTGATATAGTCATGACTAAAGATAGGGAGCAGAATTTTGGATTATTTCCTTACACTTACTGTATATAGTGCTTTCAGCTATCAGTGGGGAGGAGAATTGAGTGACAAACCCAATTGATAGATAAGGATTATAAGGTTAGCTTCAGTAGGTTGCCATTTGTGAGTTGGAGTGTGAAATGGCTGCTGAAATCTGATATTGAAATTCACAGGAAGGCCTTGCAAGGACGCTAAAATAGGAGGGATGTGCCCAAGCATTTTACTGTGGTTAAAAGATGCAATTTAAGAACATACAGTATTTGGATATACCAGCAAGCACTGCAATACAGTAATCAAACCTGAAAAAGATGGACTGGACTACTACTTTTCTGTACTGTTCTACTAGAACACTACTAGCTTTTCTGGATTGGATTTGGAGAGATGTGTTTGAATACGCACAATATTAATTAAAACATGAAACCAAACAGGTTTAAGCAGTGGTGGAATGGATAAAAAAATTGGAAAATATTTTGTAACTCAAAAAAACGTTTTCAGGCGTAACTTATTTGCATATAAGTAAGCTTGTAACGTAAGAGAAACTAGCACTCTAGAATCCAAAAGCTGGATAATAATTAATAATAATTGAGCACGCTGGAGTCTAAATCCATTTTTTTTAACAGAGGGGTAATAACTACAAATTTAAGGGCCCTTTTGAATTTCCTTCAGGGCAACAGAGCTTCCCTCATTCAGGTGTGTTCACAATTGGACCTTTGGAGAAGGAAACAATTAACTCATTTTGGGAGACTGACGCCATGCCATGCCTACCTGCATCTGGAAATTGTAAATCAATCACATTTGAACAATTTTTAAGACTGAAACAACGTGGCATGGGCATAGTCATCCAAGCCGAGGAGAGACTGCTTAAAGTTCTGTGCGATGAGCACAGTCAATATCTATTAGTACAAAAGACTGAGCTCAGATGGCATGAAAATTAGCGGACCCAGGATCCCCCAGGAACTGGGCTGAGAACAGTGGCCTATGTTATATGCATCGCTAGAGCCTCGCAAGACCTATTGTGCAATATGAAAGTTTAATCGAGTTTCAAATATGGCAATAAATTGCAGGCAATCCAGTTTTGTTGAAATGAGTTAGAAAAATGCTTCATTTTTTCTGTATTTTTCAGCAAATGTTTCAAACATTTTGTGTTTGAGTTTTATGGAGATCTCCAGCTGAGATGAAATCAGAATTGTCATAGCTAGGATGGACATTATGCGACCCTGAGGATGGTATAGACCACATTCCTGCATTAAATTTACATCTTGAATTCTAAGCCTTTAGCCACTGTTTCTTAGTTTCTCTTGAGTAGAGGCTTTTGTTGGTTCTTAAAAGAGTCACGCAGACCTGATGTTTTTCTGAGCAAGACATATCCCTGTTGTGTCTTGCGACATGGCCTCAGGCTGTCAGTAAACCCCGAGAACACCGACTGATAAGACTGGACACAACACAGGCTGATTGATGGATAAGAATGGACAGAAAAAAAATCCTACCCTACACATTTTTTTTCAGAATCAATACCTAGTTCAATACTTTTTTTTCCTGGAAGATACATTTCAGCTAAAAATGATCTCTTTTGGGTTTAAAATCAGATGCTTATTGTCTGGGGAAGTCTGGAGAACATAGCCTAGACTCATTGCAGTGTACTGTCGTTGTTCACTATATGATACTCAGCACACAAAGGGTTCAAATTCATATTCATTATATGCATCCCCTCAATCTGAGATGAATCCACACCAATTTAAACGGCAAATTAATCGTGGTCCTGAATTGCAATGAGTCTAATTAAAATACACAGAGCAGAACGAAACTGTGCTGAAACGCTCTCCCTTAAGCAATAGGCTATGATAGATATATATATGATATATGACAGTTTAAATCGTGTTTAAAATGGTCGATATTCTGAAATCCTGCACTCCTTGTCAGAGGTTTTCCAGCATCTCTTGGCTGTGTGATATGATCACATTGGCAGTACAGTTCCCGTAGGAGGAGTGAGAGGCGTACCAAGACCTGTAAGGCAGGGTACAACAGCCAAGAATGCTGTGATCTGATAAGATTATTAGTAAGGAATGGTTAAACCTGGCCTCTTGTAACATGTTTAATATACAGTACAGTCAAGTTCAGGATTTTCACAAGTAGGGGTCTTGAGCTTTAGAATTCATGAGGTACTGGAGAACATCACAGTAGATGTGGAGCAAATAAACATTTATTCATCTTCCGTTTCCCCACATACTCTTTTGAGAAAAAACTCTCTTTTCAAAACTTGACAAATCAGTTTAGCAAAAGACAGGAGAAAGATGGCATAGGAATGGCAAAAATAATATATAATGTATGTACATCTTATATGAAATCAAGACAGATTTCTGTTAGAGCAGGTGAATACAGTGTACAGGGAACTATTTCTGTTTCTAATTCTTCTGCCAAAGCAAACACAGCTTAAGAAATGTTGAAGCAAACCTTCTCCTCAGATGTTTGTATCATGATCAGAAGGTAATTAAACAAGGCACCGAAGGGTTTCAAGTTATGTTTATACATTACTCCTTTGTTGGACTTTTTTTCTTTTAAAATAGATTTTATCATTTTTCCCTAGAATAAAAACACATATCTTTCACACCTGTGTTGGAACAGCTACACTGGCTCACAGTAGGTTATAGGATTGAAATGATATTTATTAATTATAGGAATATAATGTCTTGTGTCCACATCTGAAGTAGGGGTTATATTTGCATAAATGAAAAGCAGCACTGTAAGCAGATAATGAGATTTTGGTAAATTAGCTCCTGTTTATTCTACGAAATTAAAGGCCTTTGTGAGGCTGAAGGAAAATTGGGACATACAATTTTGAAAGAACAAAGAAACTATGCATTTTACAGGGCCTGATTACCTAGACTAATTTAAGAATAGTGTTGTATGTTCTGCTGTTTCTACAATTATTTCATTTTGTGTTCATGGGATGGTTTATGTTCATATTACTATATGTTGCATTACAACTTTGTGCCTTTCATGCAGTGTACTTTCTTGTTTTTTATGCAGCACTCAGGTGCACTTAGTTAAAATGCTGCTTGCACAACAGACAAAGATATTTATATATAAATTTTCAGTTTTCTGTTTGCTGCCAAGCCATAAACAAAGTCTGGGTGCTGTACTTCTTTGAGGCAGAATTGCTGTTTTGTTTCTAAACAGATGTACTTTCCTGTGCATGAAAGTTGCCAAACTCGATTTAAGGATCATTGAGAATAAAACGTAGTCCTTTGCAAAGAAAAATATTTAAAATACTGTAAAGAGAAAATACTGCGATAGCCTGGTGTCCCATCCAGAGTGTTTTCCGCCTTGTGTCCATTGCTTGCTGGGATAGTCTTAGGCTTCCCTGTGAGCCTTTATTTTTATAAAGTGGTTAGAAAATGCATGGATGGATGGGAAGATATAATAAAGAGATTCCATTTTTAGAAGTATGTGCCTTAGGTTTTTATTCAAAAATTGCCACCACAGAGGCATTTATTACAAAGGATGACAGTGGGTTCTTCAGTCTTGGAGCATTATACCAGCCTGTCCTTTTTCTATTGTGTTTTACTCTTGGAGCTCAGAGTATGCCCATGTTTACTCACCTTATTAACTTTACTGTACATGTAGGCTGATATGGAGTATTCTTCTCAGTTAAATAGTCTGGTGCCTGACTAATATCGTATAAAGCACTTCATATAATTTAATATAATTTCAATCCTATAACCTACCGTAAGCCAGTGTAGCAGTTCCAACACAGGTGTGAAACATTTTCATTTCAAAACATTTCGCAGTAACAGCAGCATTCAATACAAGCTGTAAATGAGACAGAGCAACATTTGTACCACTGGAAAACAAGAGACCCGAGTTTGAAATGGTTACAAAGTATTAACGCTTTTTTCAGATCTTAAGAAAGTTATCAGTAAATTGTTTAATAAGCGGGTAAGAGCTTAGAACAAAATCAATTTTCTCCCTCCACCCAAGTTTCTCAGGTTGGACTTTAAACTTAAAGTCAAATTATCCAAATTTGTTTCTGTCAATACTTGTTTCAAGATCCTACTATTAAGACCAAACTGCCTTTGCAAATAACTGCGGCATGATTTTAAGACGTCTTAACTTTTAATGTCGGAAACATATTGTAACGCTTACGGCCGACAGGTACTGTGTAAGAGCCGGCGTACCAGAGCAGGTGACGTCACCGCCCTTCCCTGTGATAGCAGGACTACAGCTACTGGGCTGTAGGGAGATCTCTCTTTAGCTCACGGGGCTAGGTCGCTGCAGAGAGACGCGGAAGTCCCGGGTTCGAGCCCCGGACAGTGTGGGGCCGACCTGATGCGGCAAGGGCGCCCGCCTGAGCCCCCGTTGCGTTACAATATCAAATAAAGCTGAAGTAGTCTTGATGTCCCTTGTTTTCTGTTGTGTCATCAGCATAACACTGCATGTTGATTCCATGTTTCAGAATAATCTATTCTACCTAATGAAAACATGTATGAAGAAAATAACAGAGGACAATGAACAGATCCCTGAGGCATAATACATATAATATGAGCCCGTTTTAATGCAGGTCTTTCACAATATGACAAAATACTTTTTGTTGGTTAGGTATTATTTAAACCAATTCAGAACAGTTCTCTATAGGCCCACCTATTCTTTTAGACCATTCAAAAAACATGTATGTTCTACAGTATCAGATGTAGCACAGGATTAAAATAGAAAAAAATTGAAACTGTACACATACATAGGTTATTTGTCACTTTTACCAGAGCAGCCTCTGTGCAGAGTGGATCTGCATGCCTGCATATTTTTAAACATTTTTTCATAAACTCTTGTTTTTCTATTAGATGCCTTCTCAGTTGAGATTTGGTGGTTGTCAACTATGCTTACTGCAGCAATCTTTCACTGGCATGTGGAGAGCTGGCCCTGTGAATCCTTTCTTCCAGAACCTCTTCTTGAGCCATTTGACACTGTAAGCACTGGTTTCTTGCAGGACAGCAGGAGCATTATGTCTCTCAGAGTTAACATACAGTACCAGGCTCTTGACTGTCCAGTCAAGTCACAGAGGTCAATGCAAACCCACCTAATCCAGAAATGCAAAACCTAAGATAAAACTCAGAGATACAGTAGGTGATTTACCCTTAGTCATGTCCTCCTTTTGCTCAGTCAGGGTTATGCACCACCCAGAACGGTGGATGCCATAGGAAACAAACTAGGTAGATCAGACATTAGAGAAACTTTGTTCAGTTTACCCTGTCGTATCAAATATAGGAATTATGGGAATTTAGACTAAAAAAGGCAAAATGTTAATATTATCTGCCCTCAGTCTAACATTAATACCCTCTACCTAAGTGTTTAGTGAACTAAATTAACATACATTTTTACCGTGCCCTGTTTTTCCGAATAAAAAGTTGAGATACATTCATGCTCTTCCTGCAATGCAGAGGACATCACGACAAGTGCACCAGCATGACATCTGATGAAATACAGATACATGATTTCCACTAGTGTTCTCAGGAAGCACCTAATGAAAAGAAGCATATGGAAAGTTAAAAGTGTGGTCTCTGAAATCTTTAACAGTTATTAAATGGCTAGCAGAGATTCCATGCTGACATGTCATTCTCATTCTGTACAAGGAATATACAGTAGCTGTCTTGTGTTCACACCTGAAGTAGAGGTTATATCTAAAGAGTCCTGTCACTCCATTTACAGTGCCAAGCAAACATCTTCACCCCCTACCAATAACGTCACATTTTAATAATATTTTAAAAATACAAATAATTTACACACAATGTTTCAAGTGCCCATGGTAAAAATCATAACCAGGACCCAAAAGCTGAGAGCAGTGGTGTTAACTGACAAGTGCATTTACATGGTTTAGTTCACCAACTCAGGAGTAAAATAAGCTCTTACACAGAGCAACTAATCCTCTCGTTTGTATTTATCGGTGTCAATAAATGGTGTAGTTGGCAGTAGACATTCATATTTTCAGTCTGGACAACTTCCCTACCCACACAGACAAAGGATTTAGCTGCTGTATCCCTGGCCATCAGCCCTCTCCAGACACACCCTATGCTTTAGATCTCTGGGTTTTCTCTCACTGAAATCAGGTGTGTTAAATTATGTTCTAACTCACTGAAGACCTAATCTTTCTCAACCACTTTTGGGCTGTTTTGCCTGGACCATATACAGTATGTTCATAGCTCTAGGTGGTGCAGTGTGATTTCTTAAAATGTCTTTTAGTATGGAAATGGATAGCTTAGGTATTCAGTTTATGTTCCTGCGAGCTGCATACTGTATGTCTGTCGACAAGTCCTGCTGGCTTCTTGAGTGCAGTGTTACAGGAAATCCCATAGCTTCTTAAGCCCTGACTCATAAAGCCACTGAAGAACCGCCCTCCTGCCTGAACAAGACCAGGGGTGGGACCACAGCTCTGATAGGGTGAAAGAGAAACTGTTTTGCAATATTCCTAATTTAATGTCTTGTTTGAAAATCAGATAATCAGACTTGTTATGGCAGAAGTCTGTAATTTCTTAGCTCAGGTGTTTAGTTTTGTCTTATTCTCCTTGTATTGCATTATTGTTATCAAGGTGTATGGAAATCTTTTTAAGTGCTTGGTTTCAAATGTTATTTGAATACGTTGTTTTAGCTTAAAAGATGTATTTAAAAACGCCAAACTGAATGATCGCGTGATTTAAGTATCAGTTCTGATATGATCTGTAGTTAGAATTAATTTATTGACCTGCAGTAGTTATTGGAGGACATCTGCTGTAACTTTTTATTGACACTGTGCAACATTTTATTAAATCCAGGTTAATATTAATATCCAATGGTACAATGCTATACAGTTCGTAATTGGGACACATTATGTAGTACTTGGTATAGGTGCCTGCAGGTAGCACTGGGGCTGGCACTCTTCCTGCAGTGGCACTGACTCCCCTTCACTTGTGATGTGTTCTACTCTTAGGGCCTCTGTAAGGTGACTTTGGCCTTCCTTTCCCCTTAGGGCAGTGCTGCTGCCTCTGCTGGACGTACCCGCTCCATCCCAGACCCTGCTTCTCCTGGTGGATGGTCTCGACTCCGGGTGGATGGAGGTGGCTGGAGATAGCCAGGCTGTGGAGAAGAGCAGCTCCATCGCGGAGCTTCTGTCCAGTCACCAGCAGCTCCTCCCAGGGTGGCTTCTGCTCATCTGCTCCACACGCCGCCAGAACAAAGCAATAAGCAAAATGTTTTCAGGTAGGGGTCCATGGGTCGAAAGCACCTCATGCTTAGTTGTACACATTGAAATATTACTAGAAAGATTTTTGTTTTTGGTTGGGGCAATCTGGAGACAAATGCCAATATTAATGTTTTAGAGAACATGTGTCAAATTGTTAGTCACCCGACTAGTCACTTTTATTCTGTTCTTCTTCAGTCAGGGCAACATTGAATGGAGCTGCAATCTTAGCAGCCCACGATGTACAAAATTAGCCTCCTTTTTTCGAGATGTACATCCCACACAGTCATTACCACTGAATAGCTGATGGCTGGTGTTTCAGTATCTTATCATGTGAAGCAGCTTGCTGTATGAAATACAGTACCTCAGCTCTCCAAGCAAACTATCTTTGGTATTTACTGTTCTTTTAGAACATGACATCTTTGTAAAAGCTAAGTGGGGGGCTAGTAGAAATTAATTCCATGCTAAGAAAGTGTCTATATACCTAAAAATGGCTCAGCAGCTGAAATATTGTGTTTCTTCTTTCTGCTGTTGGAATTATTCTTTACATTTTTCTTTGTTAAAAATGCTACTGCTATTAAATGTTATCATCAAAAAATCAGACTACATAGAAGGTTGAACCGGATCACCTACCTGTAGAGGACCTGGTGCTAAAATTGGTGTTTGGTCTTATCTGTGTAGTGTGCTGTTATGTATTCATTCTGATATCTGCGATGATGGCTGACAATTTTCCTTTCCCTTTTTGCAGGTTTCCGGAAGCTGTGTCTTGATGACCTTCGCAAGGCTCACACTGTGCGAGATGTGCAGCAGTACATCCTGTTGCGGCTGGATAAGGAGGGATCCCTTCGTAGGCATCTCACGCCTGAGACGGCCGACATGCTCAACCAGTTGCACATTAAGAGCAATGGGTGCTTCCTTTTCCTGGAGCGAGTCCTAGATGGGGTGGTGGAGAACTTTGTGGCCATAAGAGAGATTCGAGACATCCCGGGCACACTGAATGGGCTGTACCTGTGGCTCTGCCAGAGGCTTTTCCCCAGAAAGCTTTTCTCCCGGGTGCAACCCATGTTGAATGTCCTACTGGCCACTCCCCATCCCCTTACGCTGAATGAACTTTATACTGCAGTCTGGACAAAAGATATGGATCTAACCCTTCCTGATTTTCAGCACAAACTGGATGCCCTTTCTATGGTCTTGATTGATGGACCCCATGGCACCAAGCTCCTGTTTCATGCCAGCTTTGCTGAGTGGCTGACAGATGTCAAGTATTGCACACAGAAGTACCTCTGCAACCTGGCTGAGGGCCATGCCATGCTTGCTATGTCTCTCACCCTCCGGGGACCACAGCTTTCCTCAGAGGAAGTGTATCGACTTGCCTTTCACTTGGTCAGCTCTAACTTGCATTCAGACAACCTGACTCTTTTGGCATTGTGGATGGTTTGGAATGATGTGCCTTCTTTCACAGGTAATTCCCTGGATCCGGACTCTTTACCCCTTACTGCAGTTCAACAGGAAGTTCTGCAATTGCTAATGAAAACTGGTCTTTGCTCACCTTTGTTCTCAGATTCCAATAATTTGTGCATCGGATGTGTATCAAATGGAAGAGTAATTAGAAAAGCCCTGGAGAGAGAGGACTCTGTTCGAGTTTTATTGGAAAATGGTGCAAGTGTAAACCAGACTGATCCCAGTGATGGACGGTCTTTGCTAGCTAGTGCAGCCCATGCAGGTTCAGCAGATGTGGTGGCCCTACTTCTCTCTAGAGGAGCTGATCCAGAGATCACTGATAACCATGGACAGACACCTTTGACTTTGGCAGCTCGTCAGGGTCATGCCAAGGTGGTGCAGTGCTTGCTGGGGTGGGCCCGATGTGAGAATGGTGCCTTACGAATGATTGACCATGCTGATATTGAAGGCTGGACTGCTCTACGCTCTGCAGCATGGGGTGGCCACGGAGAGGTTGTTCGTCTTCTTCTAGATGCTGGTGCAGATGTGGATGGATGTGACTCCGAGGGACGGACAGCCCTGCGGGCTGCAGCCTGGGGGGGACATGAGGAAATAATCTGTACTTTACTAGATCATGGTGCACAGGTTGACCTCCCAGACCGGGAAAGACGCACTCCTCTCATTGCAGCAGCCTACATGGGTCATCGGGATGCAGTAGAGATATTGTTAGACCATAATGCCCAGGTAGACCTGCGGGACAAAGATGGACGTACAGCCCTGTCAGTGGCTGCCCTGTGTGTGCCCTCAGCTGCTGGACGAGGCTATGGGGACGTAGTGAGTTTGCTTTTAGACCGAGGAGCTGATCCTGGCCACAAGGACCAAGATGGGATGACTCCTTTGCTGCTGGCTGCCTATGAAGGCCACGAGGAGGTGGTGGAGTTGCTTTTAGAAGCTGGTGCAGATGTGGATGAAGGGGCAGGGCTTCATGGTGGTTCTGCTGCAGTGACACCATTGCTTGCTGCTGCCTCTATGGGTCACATTTTGGTAGTGAACATGCTGCTCTTTTGGGGGGCTGCTGTTGATGCTATTGATGGTGAGGGACGCACAGCTCTGAGCCTGGCAGCAACCCGTGGTAGTGTGGAGGTAGTGCGAACACTACTGGACCGTGGGCTGGATGAGAACCACAGAGATGATTTGGGCTGGACTCCCCTGCATGCGGCTGCCTGTGAAGGGCACAGAGGAGTATGTGCAGCCTTAACTGAGCGGGGCAGCATGGCCAGAGTGAATGAGCTAGACAATGATGGGAGAACACCACTCATCTTGGCTGCCCAGGAAGGACACTGTGACACTGTGAAACTGCTGCTTGACAGGCGTTCCCCCATCAGCCACAGGGCTTATGATGGGCATTCTGCACTAAGTGCAGCTGCCCTTGAAAACCACAGAGAAGTGGTGGAACATTTGTTGAGACGAGGAGCTGATCCAGATGTTAGGGATGCTGAAGGCAGGCCTTTGCTTTACCTCCTAGTGCTTGAAGGGTGTCTTGATATGGCATCCCTGTTCCTTGAAAAAGCGAAAGTTCCATTGGAATCTCAAGATGCTGAAGGTAGGACAGCTCTGCATGTGGCTTCTTGGCATGGACAGCTAGAGGCCATCAGGCTGCTTCTTCAACATGGCGCTAATGCGAATGCTCAGGATGTAGAGGGTCGTCCTCCTTTACATTCTGCTGCATGGCAGGGCCATGCAAGTGCTGCAAGCCTCCTTATTGAATCTGGGGGTGCAAATGTGGACCAAACTTGTCACCAGCAAGCAGCCACTGCCCTCTGCATTGCTGCCCAGGAGGGTCACACAGAGGTAGTAGAGGTCTTGTTGGCAAAAGGAGCTAACCCAACCCATGCAGACAAGTATGGACGTACCCCTGTTAAAGTAGCTGGCAAGAGAGGTCATACCAAGATTGTACGACTTTTGGAGAGCTATGGGGCACCACACTATGTGGGATTATTGCCCTCCTCCCCTTGTATGCAGCAGTCAGAGACATGCACCATGAAGACTCAATCCTCTGGGATTACGTCTGCCAGCTCAGGAAGCACAGGAGAAAACTATAGGGATCAAGGGCTGCCTTCTCTTCAGCACAATCAGACAGCCAGCTCCTCGTCCTGTTCTCCTGGATCTACCACTGAAAGGTACAAATCTTTAGTTGCTTCAGAAAACTCTGCCCAGAGCTCCAAGAACTCATCTTCCACTTGCCACTCCCTGGCAACTACACAGACGGTGCCGGTGGATAGCTTGAGCTTCACACAGCAGATCCAGCAGCACTCACTTCCACGGAGCAGAAGCAGGCCCTCCACTGTGGTGTCCCCAAACTCCACACTGCGCAGCAATGGCAACAAACACAAAGTCAGTCCACTTTTACCACAGCCCATTTTTGACTCTGCTGTTCCAGGCAAGCCCATTGTGGTCTCAGGCTCTGTGGTGGCAATGGGAGACTGTCTGAAGCCCAAGATTCCTGCTCCTCCTCAAAAGGCTGAGGGTCTTGGGATGAAAGTCCTGGAAAAGACCCAGAGTCCCCAGCTCACTGGTGGGGGAAAGTGGAACTCTGTCATGGCTTCTCTTGGGGTGACACCTGGGCAAGAAAGTCCTACACGATCCCTAAAGACAAGGGACAGCCCACCTCTTGGATATCCTATCACAGGGAGTCCAACGAAGGGCTCTCAGCAGGAAGAGAGGGATGTTACTCTGAAAACGGCTGAACCCCCTCTCTGCATTCCAGCTGGACCCAGTCCCAGTGCCTTACCAGCTGAGCCTCTGTTTTCCTTAACCACCATGGACCCACAACTACACCTTAAACAAGCCATCAAGCTGCAGTTTGAGGGACCAACTAGTGCTGTGCTCTACAAGAGGGAAACCCCTTTGTAAGGTAAGGAAGGTGGTTGGATGGGGAAAGTTAATGAAAGAAAAAAATTAGAAGATCAGAGATAACCATCTTCAACAGCAACAACACATTTAATATGGCAACTCTTCAAATATAATGTAAAACAAAGCACTTTAAAAGTGAGGCTGAACATTAATGTTCTGATAACACAGGCATTACATTAGATTTCTATGAATATCAATGTTACTGATTTCTTATAGTCCACTCAAACTTTGAGAACAGTAGTTCCTTAAGCAGTATAGCTCTGATGAATTGCTTCAGGAATACAGGTATAGAGTTGAAGTTTGGACTGAGAGAACTGCTTGTCCTTGTAGAATGTGAATCGGAAACAAGCAATTCACAATCCTGGAATTTATTTGCAATAATCCTTATTTAATACTGTACTGCTTTGAACATACAGGTTTCATTATTTCCTTTAAAGGAATGCTAACAACTTAAGAGCATTAACATAAAGATTTCCCCTTGATCTGATTTCTCTGTTGGTTTTGCTGAAAAACAAATTTGCTGTCATGCCTTTTCTCACAGCTGCATTACTTGGAGCAGATATTTTTTTTTGCTATTTTGTATTTTTTTATTTCTAATTTCTGTTTTTTTTAAAAAATAACAAAATGCTCTGTACACTAAAAACGAACCTTGTGTGAATTGTATTTTGGGGTAGGTTTGGGGCAGCCAAGGGTGACAGTTTTTTTGAGAGTGTTTTTTTTTTATATAGGTCAATGTGGGGATGTGGAATGGCTGGAAAACAGTGATTTTAAGACTTCCTGTGAAGAGGAGAGGAAATTACCACTGACATTGTGAGCCTTCTTTTGATAAGCACCCTGAAATACTTCAAAGACCCCATGTTTACATCCTATTATATAGTTGCTACTACTAGCACCTTGTAAAATACAATAATTTGTTCATTTTCAGGTCTCTTAACATTCTAATGAATAGGTAACAGC
Organism: Atractosteus spatula; assembly: GCF_055471065.1. Taxonomy (NCBI): domain Eukaryota; kingdom Metazoa; phylum Chordata; class Actinopteri; order Semionotiformes; family Lepisosteidae; genus Atractosteus; species Atractosteus spatula. The sequence continues at coordinate 16,998,419 of NC_142709.1, read as the reverse complement.
GCAGCCATCTCTTGATGCTATCCAGGTTGGGATAAGCTGGTTGAACAAGGACAGATCGGAGAGAATTTAAATGTAAGTGCATGGACTCATAAATGGAGGCACACGAATGTACTGTACCTGGCTACAATGAGGGCTTTCTTTTAAACCGGAACTGAATGCAAAAGAAAGTGTTTTTGAACATTAGTAGGGTCAGAAGATTGCCTAGAGCTTGTCCTAACTGGTTCTGAGTATGCCTGTAGGCAAATACAATACAAACAACATGGTATATATTTTACAGGATCCCTGAAGGTTAGAGATGTTGGTGGTTTGGACCAAGATAGGCAAAGGTGACTGCAACACACTAGAGTAGGTCCAGCCTCTGGTCATTATGGTTATATTTCCTATTATGCAGTGTAAATACATGGATGTAGGGGGTTTGTGTACATAGATCCAATTCTGCCACACTACTGTTAAGGAGGACCTGCCACAATGACATACCTGAGAGATGTTCCATGAAGGAGCAGTTAAATGAGCACTTTCTATAAAGCACCAGGCTTTAAGTTGGAAACTGGAGGTAGAGAAGAAACCTGCTGTGGTGTGCTAACTATTTATCAGGAAACATCACCAGTGTGTTTCCACTTCCAGAAAGGTTTGCTGAAAAATGTGCCTGGGTGTAATTGATGGCAGTGTTCAGCAGAGCTGTGTGAAATGACGATTTCATTGTCCCAGTGGCGGAGATCTAGACTGGTGTACTTGACTCTTTAATTTGAATAACAACTGCAAGAATGTCAGCACTGTGTGACTGTATGTGTGGATAAGAGCGGTTCATCTACTGAAAGAGGGTCAGAATTTCTCAAGTCTATATGTTTTCAGAAATACTTTTATTGATCCTAATCAGAAATAAAACAGTTTTAATTGTTTTATTCATTGATTGCAAAGATTAACCTAAAAATCCTGGTACAGGATATTCTAATCTGAATTCAAAAGGAAATCAGTCCATTAATTTTAATTACCTGTAAATCTTTTCTAAGAAATAAATTAGAATCATTTCATGCATCTCTAGTGTTATGCAGTCTGGCAGCTGAATTTCACAAGTTCTCACTGATTGAAGCAATAAAGCTATTGAGATATGTAAAAGGAAATTAAAATATAATTGTAAGTAGTAATTAAAGCTTGTTTTTTAATCTAAGTTGAAATCTACTTCAATACAAGAAGATCTTATAATTCACTTTCCAATTCCAGCAGTCACTGTTGACAGTGTTTTCAGACGCAGTATTGTTTGACTGAAGTGAGCAGATATTTACGTTTGTATCAGAAAGAGTTTAAATGACACTAAAGCAGTATTTAGTCTGGCTGCAGTTTTTTCTGTCAATGTATGCCTTTTAAGAAAAGCAATATCATATATAAATAGTCAGGAGGATTGTCCTGGGGATCTGTAAATCTTTGCTAATTGCATAATACTGTAGTGCAAATTGGAGGGAAAACAACGTCATGTGAAAGCAGGACTTTTCGGCAATTTGTGGTGTGTTTTAAGATTTGAAGGAGTTAAAAATGGATGCTATTCGAGGTTTAAAAGCACTCCGGGACTGAGTCTTGAGATGTTGGAACCTTGCTTTTTAGGATGTGAGAGGTTCTGGGAAGAGGATAGCATCCTTATGGAATTTGACAGTGAGTCTACAGCAGTGTTTAACACTTCAGCACGCGGGAAATATTTTCTTACAGGAGATGGTACCCTATGGCAGAATGAGGTGTCTGAATCATAGAGGATCAACAAGAGTGAATCGGGGGAGTGAATTGCACTACTGTTTAAAGATTACATTGGTTAGCAATGTTTCTCCACATTCACTGGATAAGGTGGCACACAGATTTGAGCTGAACCTGCAGGAGTGAAAACGCCCCACATGCCTGAACACGGGTGGCTCAGATGACACAACTCCTTGTGGTAATAGTAATGGGCAGACAGTGTGGCAGCGAGACAAAGAGTTGTGCTTCTCACCCACCTTCACTCTAGATCCACTAGCCCCTGCCTGGACAGTCGTCTGACTGGTTCTGACTGAGCTTCTCTGGTGAACACAAAAGAGAGAGGGCTGCAGAGCTGTACAGCCGCGACTACCCAGTCTCCACAGTCTCCTCAGCTGCTGCTTTTCCAGCCACACCATCAGTGTGATGAGAATGCGGCCTGGATTGGGCCCAGTCAGGCCAGACTGGAGGGTCACTTAGGAGGGCCTATTAAGTCTGACAGCCAGTTCTCAGTTTGCCTCCCTGTTGCTCACGGGGAGAGCTGAGCAGTTGGTCTTTGGATTGTGGAGGTGCGTGCGTAGTCCTGACTGTTGCCCTGTCTTCACAAGTTTTGCTGCTGTGCAGCAGTGTCTTCGACGCATGAGGGTTTAGTACAAGAGGTTTGTGGGAGGGCAGAGGCCAAGACTGATCCTTGAGTACTGTTTTAAAGCACTGGCATCAGCTCGGGATGGAAAAGATTAAATATTTAACTATACAGTTGTGTTCAAAAGTGTAGGCACCCCTGGTCAAATTATTTTTTTTTTTTCGGTTAAAATCGGCAAATAAATAGTAATTGTGCATTAAAATTAGCAGAATCATGTCACGTTTAAGTTTGAACCATGCAGAGGTTGTGCCAACTTCTTTTCACTTAGAGATTCTCTGAAACATGCAATTTAACCAGGGGTGCCTAGACTTTGGCACACAACTATGAATATATAAATATGTTCCTAAAACCAATTAAACATTAAATTCATATTTTTTTACATAAAACTTAACATTTAATATGTGTACATGATACGGCTGATGTGACCGCCTGTGATGAAGATCACGCAACATAAACTGTACATTACTCTTTGGACTTACTAGGGCACTTTTAATAGAGGCCGGTAAGCCAGGACTCAAATTTCACTTCGCATCTGTTTTTTTACTTGTGATATCATGGGAAGTGCATTAGTCCATGCAGAAAAACGAAAGCTGCAGAACATGAACGTTAGTATTTTCAACAAAACAGCAGGGGCTTTCTGGCAAAAGAATGTTTTGAAAACACCAAACAGAATTTCACTGCAACACATAACACTTTTAAGATATTTTCAATGGGGTGTTATAACATTAAGTATTATCTATGAAACAAATTATATAAAGTAGTTTAAAAACATTTTTCATTAAATGTTATTTGCATCAGATCAAGATTAATATTAAACAGCAGTACAGTTTTGAAGAGCCCCGAAAGGGAAAAATGAATGAGTCTGTGTAGCTGGAGTATAAATAAGGGATGGTGCACAGCATTAATGCAAATTTACCTTTTCCAGTAACATCCATATTTTCAGAAACAAATATAATATTTGTTTTCAGAAACAAGTATGAATGTGGTAGAGAGTTTAGAGAGTTGTTTTAACTTTTTGTTAACCATGGATGGCTTATGCAGTAGATGATCTCATGAGCAATGTCCTTAAATACAATTTTGCCAATGGGGTCTTTTTTGAATATTTTGAATGCCTGTCTTTTCTGGTACTTAATAGTTTTATGTGAAATTAAGTTATAGTGCACTCTTATGAACCACTGTCACCTCTTAGGAATTTAGTTTGATTTCACCAAAGTATTCCTTTTCTAATAAGAGCATGTGCACTTACCTTTTCTAAAAGACACAAATGTATTATTCCAAATTGTTTGTTTTTCACCTTTTGAAAGAATGAGGCTTTTCAAATGTTCTATAACTCTATTTAAAAAACTGCCTTGAATTTTAAATGGGCATATCAGTGTTCTTATTGGAAGACACCTGAAGGCAAGAACACAGACTCCTTGGAGATGAACATGATGAATGAGGTGTAAGTAACTGCACTTTGTCATGGGCTACATACAGTATATGAAACAATATCACAATATCAAGATGAAGTGATAATGTTGTGTCAAGCAAGAAAAACAAGGAAAAGGTTTTTTATTGTTTTAGCTTTGCTTAAAAGTGTATCTAAAGCTTTTGAAAACTAGGAGGTGAAAACTGTTTTTAGGACATTTTGAACTCAGTGAAACACTTAATCTTGTATTTTTTCTTCCATGTCTAAGAAATGTGTTGCCTTTGTAATTGATGCTAACACAGACAAGAGCCATGTTGTGTCATGAAGGGCACTATATAAAATAATGATTAGAATCATAGGTATTGGTCAGAAACCCTGAAAATGGAGATCAAGAGGAAGTGCTACTGAAGCATTATTGCATAAGGCTGTGCACAGGCCTGCATTCCTCAGTTTGAACAGGTAAATCGAAAACAGGTCTGTCCTGTCAGTTGCTTATTCTTTCTATGGGGTGTGTACAGTTTGGGGTTATGATTCTAATGCACATTTCTCTTTTTAAAAGCTACTGTTTGTGTTTACTATTGTACAACACAGAGGTTTGTTATTTTTCTAAAGGGTGCTTAATGTATTCTGCATCAGTGGTGAATTTTGATCATAAATTCTTCTTTTGTAACATGTCGGTGAATATATCATTGACGTACAGTAGTATCTGTTTAAATACTTGTCCAAAGAGAAAATTTGCTAACGTGAAGCACTTTACAAATAAATTAACTTTTCCAAAATTTAAACAAAAATATATTGGCTCTATGATATGTTTCAGGTTTGTTGTATTTATTTTAAATCACCTTTTTGCCGAAAGTACTTGAGTTATTTTTTCAGACTTGTTACTTATTGACTTGTAAATGACAGTGATGACTCTTTGCATACGAGTGGGTCCCACACTGCCAGTCAGGCGGTGTTCTGAGAGACCAGCTCCAGGTCAAGGCCTGAAATGAACGAGTTCTTGCACGGTTTTCTGTAAAGAACCTAGAATGTTATCTGGATTCTAGAGGATGTCTACATTGGATTAAAGTAACTGTGGGTGGTTCATGTTGCACCAGTGATCCAGTATCTGCTTGAACAACACTGTCATTTCAAAGTCATAAGAAACACTGTATACCATACCAGTCACCCACTATGAACAAACACAATGGAAAACTCTGTGAATGTCTTGTTTCATTTTTTTTAATAAAAACTTTTATTGTAAATTATGGAATCTGAAACTTTTTGCTTTGTTTTATCTCTGCATCTGGGTGAAGGTGCTGTGTTTTGAGCTGCAAGGATAGGTCTTCAATAAAAACATTAAATAAAAAAGCTGTCTGGATAGGAGGAACTCCTAATTGAGTGTTTCATGACATTTACATATATCACACACTCCGTTCTCATTTATATGGAGTTTTTAGCAAAGGGCATATCTAGCATTGGTATTTTTAAATGGCATTTAAAAAACATCTCAGATGTAATTTGAGTAAAGCATTGTTATACACATACACAAAGTTTTTGTCACTATGGAGTGTTTGGTTCCTAAGGTGGCTCTCACTAACAAAGGTATTACAGGAATGAGGAGAGGTAATCACACCTTTGTTCTTCAGTTCATAGATTTATTTCATGCAGCAAGGAAATTTAATAAAACTCAAACAGACTATAGTTTGTGGTGTTCCATGTGTTGTATGTGCCAGCTCCTGCTGGCAATATTGCAGATGTACCCCTGGTTAGTGAGCTACAGTCTATATTTTCATAACATCTTTTTTACAGACTTTTAACTTGTGTCCAACAAGAGGAAAAAAGACAATTGAAGATGCCAAATAGTCATCCACAGTGAGGGTCTCGAAACTAATCCAGGGAAATACATCTTTCAAATGACAGTATGTCTGTATAGGTAATGTTTAGCCTTAAATTGTAACTCTCCAACTTAAAAAGGCATTGCAGAAATACAGAATACTTCAATTTGACCTAGATGAGTTACATGGGACGTAAATGTAAGAAAGCTGGAAGATCCTAAGCATCTGCAGGAGCCGAGTTCATTTATATGATTACCTTTATTAGTCTTCTGTTGTATAGGTTTGTTTTGTTGGCCTCTAGAGAAAGGAGGATGCCTCACTTCTAGTCAAAACAGGTGGGATGATCATAATATTCAGGCAAATGAAATTAAAATACAGAACCTGCAGAACAAGTAGGACATGTGTTGCTTATTACTAATTATTACAATGCAAATATTGACTAGACAAATCGAGAAGGCAACAGTAACAGCTGGGTCAAGTTCAATTATCATAAGGGGACCAGAAGCCTTCATAGTATTTAACCCATTGTACTCTTCACTTGTATTTATCTCCTGCTGAAATCGATCAGCAGGAAGAGAAATTTACCCGGCACCTAGCCATTTCCTGAACGTTCCTAGAGTCAGATTCACAACATGAATGAGTAATTTGCTGTAGACAAACCCTACTAGATAAACTTCACCACTGGGCAAACACCAGACAGATGATGTTTAATGTAGACAAGTTCAGGGTTATGGATGCAGGTAGTAAAAACGGAAACTAAATATGAAATAGGATTTACAAAAAGGGCTGAGGTGTTGTGGGGAAACAATTCAAAAGGTAAACAAAATGCTGTAGAATTGAAAGGTTGGAATTTAAATCAAAGCATGTTCATGTTAAAATTGTATAATGCAGGGTAAGGCTTCATTTACAATATTGTGTACAATTGTGCTCAACGTGTTATCAAAGTAATTTTTCTGCTCTAGCCTCCTGGTGCTCAAAGAAGAGTACATTCAGTGGCTTAAGGGAATGTCCTACACTGACACACTGAAGGAACTGAACCTTTTAAGCCTTGAGCAGAGCAGACATTCAAGTATACAAGTATTCAAATATTTAAAGTATTCGTGCAAGTACAAGATACAAATATTCATGTTAATCCTTTGGCTTTGTTTCTAAAGAGAAAAATAACAGAGGACACAAGTGGAAACTACAGTACATAGAAATACTTTTCTGACTAAGAACAGGAGGCACATTGTTGCCCAAAAGCTTGTGGAATTATAGAACAAGCTACACAGCCAAGTTGTTGACCCTGTACCCTGGTTTCTTTCAAGAAGTGGCTTGATGAATCATTGGATAAATTAATGAATAACAACTAAAATGACTAGATCGGGCGGATGGCCTCCCCTCATGCTTTTTGAGTCTGCTCACGGCTTGAGGCAGGCATTTCCTCGCATTTTTGAAACTCACTAAAATGCATTGCATTCAGTCCTTGTGCTGGGGTATCCTGTGTCTACTAATTTTCATTCCAACTGAGTTATTAATTAAGCTATTAAACTATGCTCTTGGGATCTCCAATCTCCTTTATATGAGTCATTTCCAAGAAATGTAATGAGCAAAAATGAGTTTCAGCTTTATCTAAACTTGTTGATCTCCTGCAGCTTTCTAAGCAACTCACTGTTCAATTAGTGATGCATAAAGAGTTCATAATGACACTGAAACACACATAAAAAGTGTTCCAATTGTTGCATGGACCATTCCATTCAACTTCACTGAAACAATAAACCTAAGAAAAGCCAACCTTGGGTCACAAAGTTTATGATAAATTAAAACAGAGCTCTAGAAATTTCAATTAAATGTTTTTTTAATAATACAACTTTCAGCTGTTCATGTCATTAGTATTACTGCTAAAATTTCCTCATCACCATTATACTGTACAGACTAGGTTAATGAAAAGCAGTTAATAATTCCATTCAATCATACAGTTCCTTTAACCCTAGAGGGTCCCAGAGTGCTTTATATACAGTATAGGAGAGAAGACACTTCATCCACTACTGAAGTGCAGCCCCACCTGCATGACACCCAACAGCCATTCTACACCAGCATCCCCACTGCACAGCAGATCACATAAAGAAGTGAGAAATTGCTTCACTAAGTGATTTAAGGGGGACTTTTTTAAAGAAAGCCACTATGTACAATCCCAGAGTGGCACTTAGCCATAACACTGGGAGGGGTGAGTATCCCTACTATTTTAAAAGTACTCTGGGATCTTTAATGATCAAGTAGTCAGGACCTCGGTTAACGTCCCATCCAAAGGAAAGCACCTTCTACCTCACCATACTGAGGCATGGGTAGTAACTGATCTAGAAGGAAAAGCGCTACTTACACATTATCTAGAAAACTCGCAGATTTCTTTAGAGGTTTCCCCGACCTAACCAGCTTCCGAGATCTGACAAGACCAGGCTGCAAGATAGAAGCACTGCTTACAGTTTATCTATTTATAGTTCTGTTAGTAACATTTATCATTTATAATTACAGATTTCAATTTGATTGATGATAAAATTAGGAATCCTTAATTTCAGGGATTTCTTGAAAAGGGATCTTCCACCCCTGTTAGAGGTAAAACAAAGCCAACAACATCCTGGCAGATTTGATGTGCCAACAAAAAGCCTGCAAAAATAATTATTTGTACTGAAAGATCTTGATGCAGTTGTGCATGCTGTCTGCCACCACTAGATGTCCATCTGGCAATAGAGCCAGACCCCTGGGGCTGCTCAGTCCCTCTGTGATGATGGATCTTCCTGTCCCCTGAGAAGGATACAGCAAAACCTTGTGCTCCTTGGCCCAGTCTGCCACAAGTATATCACCGTCTGTGTCGATGCACACTCCCCAGGGGCAGGAGAGCACCGGTCCCAGACCAGCATTAATGCCCAGGATCCTGATGGTGCTCCAGCTGGGATCCAGGACTTTAACACAGGGTGCTCTACTAGTCTCACTTCCCCTCTCCGAGACGGCAACCAACCCTGTGGTCAGGCTGGCTGCCACAAGATATGGTTTACAGAATCCAGGGACCACAGTGCGCTCCAGCTTCCGGCCTGTTTTGGGTTCCAGCTGGAAAGCAGTCAGGGTGCCACGTCGGGTGTCAGCAACTACGAACTCATCCCTTTGATTGACAGCAACCCCCCTTGGGGCCTCTAGCTCATCTCCACCTCCACCGAAGGCCTGCAAGCGACGCCCGTGTCGATTGAAAATGAGAAGAGCACGCTCCGCCGCGCAGCTCAGTGCGATTAGACCCTTTCCATTTACAGCAATGTCAAAATAGTTGTGGTGGCGGCGGGCCGTAGAGCCCTCAGTACCCTGGGTGGACACTTGCTGCAGTATGTTGCCACGTGCATCTGTCACTTGCACCCTGGCATTCCCACAATCCACTACATAAAGCTGGCCCTGGGGCATGGCATGAAGCCCGCTGGGTAGACTAAGTTCTGCCCTCCCAGAGCCAAACTTTCCAAACTGTCTGACCAGGCGCCCTTGCTTCTGTCCTTCTCTGCCTTCTTCTTTAATCACAGTCTGCTCCACCTTATCCCCCTTGCCACCCATTCCTGATCCCTGCTGCTGCTCTCTGGCAGAATGAAAGGCTCTCAACTTTAGCCCTGCACTCCCACGTTTAGAGGGAGCAGATGACACATCTATAACTGACATTGAGACTGACCTAGAAACACGACCAGGACTGTTTTTCGTACTCTGGAAAGAGTGAGTGCTCTTACTTTTAAAGCCAGTGCTACAGAGGTCCTTGGTTTCATTCCCATTCGAAAGCCGTCTGAGAGATGAAGAAGCGCTTGATAAACACTTCCTGTTAACCCGTCTCTGTCCTACCTCGTCTCTCCCTGACCCTTCAATGAGGGGAGGTCCTCTTCTAGACAGATCAAATGTAGATTTTGAAAGGCGCAAGTCTACACCACTGCTGCGAATGGGGATAGTGTAATCTCTAGGGGAACTTACGATGAAAGTGTAAGACGAGTCAATGCTGTCCGCTGGTGAAGCAGGCCTTCCTGTATCTCCATATGCACCAACTGCAGGATCCTCAAGGGACAAACTAACATGTGAGGGGGACCTATATCTGGGAGAGAGATCAAGACAGCTCCGGCTAATTGCAGAATCTCGAATGCCTGTCTTGGGGTCTTGTTCATCTTCAAGACTCTGCTTGGAGCCCCTGTTTGACGACTGTGAGGCTGGCAGACTTTTACTATTTATAGCGAATCCTTGAGTGATTGCATTTTCATTCCAAAAGGTGCTTTCCGCATGTTTTCTTGTCTTGCCTATGTGATCTGGATGGCTTTTACTGGCTGCGGAGAACTCTTTTTGTGTGCTGGATTGAGCACTGTGCTGGTTAGCCATCAAGACCTGATCTTTAGGCGGTCCTGCATACGTTCCCGGATCAGTAGATCCCGGGTGATGTACCACACACTCTAGCGCTCCCTCCTGGCGGGCAGAGGGACAACGGCTAGACAACAGAACAAGAGCTCTGCTGGAATGGGGGCTGCTTTTGATGTGATTACCTTCTGTACCTTTCTCAATTACAGTCTCCTCTTCCCCATTCTCCGATTCCCCATCACTCAGGAAAGCAGGAACAGCCTGAAAGAGGTCTCTCTCTGAATCTAAACTCATTGCCAAGTCACGTTCCCCATCATCAACTTCTAACTCAGGTTTCTGTGAATGAATACGGGAGTCTGCCAGAGAGGACAGGTCTAGGGCAGGAACCTCTGCGAGCTGTGGCATTTGTATACCGCTGTTTGTCTCCTGTTCGTTTTTTATGTCACTGATGAGTTTAGCTTCCTGAGACCCCATTCCGTCACCTGTTTCTGCAACCCTGGGAGAGAGACGAATCTTCCTCACTACTCGTACACCCCCACACTCCGCCACAGATGTCTTAGGAGACCATTCTATGACTTTTTCATCTGCAGTTTTTACCACCGCTCCATTCACTCTCTGCACTCGGTTTTCACCCCCACAGGCTTGTATTTGATTTCGGTTCACCCCTTTGGAGTGACAGCTGTCACCCTGCCCCCTGCTCTGACCCTCATGTGGAGTGCGGAGACGCAGGCTGTGCTCCTGGACCCTGATCTCCCCGAACAGGACCAGCTGATGGGGAGGGGGGTGAAAGCTGACCCTTTTCAGCGAGAAGGGTGGCTCCCAAAGCAGCAGCTCTGAGATCCTGTGCTGGAGATTCTTCTCCAGGTTTGTCCGTCCCCCTCTCTGGATTTGATCACGGAGCTGAGCCAGAGACTGCAGCCTCTCCTCGATGGAGGCCTGGATGGCTTGTGCCGCAGCTGTGTTCTCCTTCTGCAGCTGCTCCAGCTGGAGCCGGGTGTCCCGGTGCTCCTGCCCCACCCTGTCTATCAGTCGCTGCTCTTCCCTCTGGGCTCCCAGCAGGGCACATTCAACAGACCTGGACACATTCTCCATGTCCTGAATCTGCTGTTCCCTCAGGTGCAGAAGTGCCTGTTGACTCCTTTCCAGCTCCAACAGCACCTGGGGGGCCCACATGGGAAGGGCCCCCCCTTGCTCATCAGTTTGCATTGCTCCTCCTGGCGCTTTAGAGAGTACCAGCACTGCTCCACTCTACGGCAATTGTCATTCTTTGCTGCCTGAGAAAAAAATGAGAATGGATTACATCTCAGCTTGCTTTTGCTCAATACAGCATTTTGGATTTTATACTTCTCCCTGCATTTCTTCTACAGCTACTCAAGATACCTCTCCATGTTTTTTTTTCAAGAAACAGCTAAACGAGGTCCCTGGATCAATTGGCTTCTAACTACTGAATGGCCTAGAAAGGCAGCATGACTCCCATTCTCTCCCATTTGCGATTTTTCCCATGATCTGATGTACAGAGAGACACTGACCCTGCAAGATCATTTAAAGTGTATTTCCAGTCATGAACTAGGCACTGATGTACAGTATTGCTGCAGATTTCCTGTCCTCCAGTCCTCCAGTTAAGAAACTAAAGCTGTGATCTACAACTTTTCCCCTCTCTCAAAGAGCTTAGCAAGCCATCTGGACAACATTACTCACGTTCTTACTTACTGTAAATATGGCATAAACGCAAATTAAGCAGAAGAAAGGAAGCAAAGATAAAGGTAAATGAAATCTGATGATTGAAGATGAATGTAATACTTTTTCCCTCCTATTTAAGTGCAGTTACTACTGTATATGACACTATAATAGTCTTCATTTCAAATTTTAATCTTTAGAAATATTCCTAGATTACCTTGGATGTTGCAGCTACAGTATCAACAGATTTAACATAGTAAGACAGTTGACATGAGGACTTTATAAATAAAGATTATATTTTAAAACTGAAAAGCAGACTAGTTCAGCTTGTTTGCTCAACTTCGTGATGCCAGTAAAATAGGATACTTTACAATGTAAATAGATTACACCTCTTAAGGCTATTGAGCAACACAGAGAATGATAACAGCCTCCAGCAGAACCTGATAAAAACAGGGCCTGTAACCCAAGGTGGCAGAATGATCAGAATGAAAAATGTATGAATGGAAGACTGGGAGATGCAATGCAGTGACTAGCCCAGTGTGGCATATTTTACCTGTGAGGAAATGTTTGCATTTGCTGTCAATTCTGTGCCAGGTGTTTTATTGCCATTATATTCTAAGACATGTGGGTTCATTAAAACAGGGCAGGGATCTTTATTTGCCTAAGTAAATACATAATTGCTTTACAGTGCACTGAAAAATAATCCTTACTATATTGCCTTGAGGAATTTATCACCTCATGATAATTCATTTCCTGGCATCTCTGTATAGATTATCTCTATTTAAAATCAGTAAATATATTGATTAGGAAGCTGTCTCATACGTTTAATGGTAAAGTCCAAGTTTTGGGTGAATATGACATGGAAATGAAAAATGCTGGTTTCTCTGTTACACCATTTTCTTATTTATTTAACCAAATGTTGCAATACCTTTATCATCATCAAGACATTTTCTGAACACCACTTGACCTTGGTAAGGGCAGTGGCCACTCACAGCCTGTTCTGACACCCTGGATGAGACCAGTCTATCACTGGTCGCACGCCCACAGGCACCAGAGAAAAAAGCCCGTTAACTAGCTGGTACTGTATGTCTTTGGAAAGCGGGAAGAATTAGAGCACCTGGAAAAACCACAAGACCAAGGAGAAATCAAGCAAATTCCACACAAAGCACCCAGTCTAGAATTAAACCGAGGACCCCCGACCTATGGGATGGGAGTGCTATCCACCGTACTGCTTTATCATCCTGTTTGTTTTTTTTGGCCAGGATGTATTACTGCATATTCTGAGAAAACAAATAGAATGGACAGAAAAGTGACAGTGCTTTTTCCAGAGGTAATCAACCGGTTTTGTTTTGGTATTGGTATTTGGTTACAGAACTTCCAGTTATTTCAAGCAAGCCTTTTTATTTTTTTTAGTACAATTATCTCTATTATTTTATTGTTCGTGACACTTGGGAGAGCTTAAAAGTAAAGCACAGGAAAATTATATTAACAATTAAATAATATTAAAATTATATTACATTCCGGCAATTCCAAAACACACGGAGAAGAGGTAGACAAGCTGCTGATGCACATTAGATTGCAGTTCAGGCTCTACAGTACATTAAAGGGCCATAGCTTCAATCACTGGAAAGCTGCTGATACTTAGACAGAACTATGCTCTTTCTCAGTGGGAGATAATGTGTTCATGAGCAAAGTGTGGGAGTGCTGTTTCTGGAGCTGCTTTGGTTACGGAAAGAGGAATATCGCTCCTGTCTCTTCTAAGTGCAGCAGAACTGACTTCTGTTGGCTGTAGCTAAAAGCTTTTTGAACAGGAAAATAAGAGGGTCATCAGTATAGTATTCAATGAGAAGAATTTAACCACTAGTTAGAGCATTTATTATAGTCAATACACTACAGGTAAATGCTTACATTTTTGTAAACGCTGACATTTCTGATGGTCTACAGAAAATTAAAGGATCGATGTAGTCAGTTTTGAACCATGTTGTTTGTGCGGAATATGCTAGCTTCCTTATGTATTTACTTCAGTACAGAAACAAGACAAGTGACTGATGGGGTGATTAAACAATAGAGGTGAAATTGACAGCAATTGCATAAGCATTTCTTTTGTTTTAATTAAAATATTTTGTTATAAACATTAAGTTATGGAAACCAAGCTTCTCTGTGCTTTGTGTGTTAGATTTTGGCACTGTTGAAAAACTTAAACCTAGATGAATCACAGAATAACGGAATCCGAATGAGTTGGACCTCACATTCCTCACATAGAAAGGAATATCAAGTTGCAGAATCATGGCTAATCATGGCTTACGGTTGCTTTCTCACACACTTCAGCAGAGCACCCACTAGAGACAATTACTGTATTCTTTTTCAAAGAATCAGAGTAAAGAAAACAGATCTGAGAGAAACGTTAGAGAACTGTTATCATACAATGGTGTCAATCACATGTCAAGCAATTAAAATCCTCAAAGTCAACTTCAGAATTTGTAGTGACGCATCAACCAGAGAACACAAGAGAACAAAGAGGTACTTTTTTACACAGAGGATTGTGAGAGTCTGGAACCAACTGCCCAGTAATGTTGTGGAAGCTGATACACGGACTTCTTTCAAGAACAGCTGGACAAAAAGCTTACAAAGGAGAGGAGGCCATCCGGTTTAACTAGCCTGTTCGGTTAGATAATTGAGGATGAGCAACTCAATTAGGTACAGGCAAACAAATGGGAAGATTTGACTCTTGCCTTTGACATTTCATGTTTTTAAGCTACACAACACAAAGGCTCGATTCACCATAAACTGAACTAACAATAAGGATTCTCTGCGATTTTAACTCCCATCAATGACATAAATAAATGCTGATATATGGAAATCATTCTCATAATTGCTCCTGCTGCTGTTCCAGTCTGTCAATGTAGGGTACAATATGATTTCAAGCCACCTGCCATATAGAGCAACACTATTTAAAAAAGATGAATAAACGGAATTAAAGCATTCTGATTGCTGTGTCAGTAAACACTTACAGCAACATATTCAAGCAAAATACTGTAGTTGTAGTATGCAGTCAAAAAGAATTCTACATATAATTTCACCACTACAGTGTACAGTATATACAGCAGAAAGGTCTTAAGCATCAACCAGGGGATTCAAACTTCAAAGACAGACTTCAGAGAGAGGGAAAGAAGTGTGCGTTCCTTTTTGTGTCCGTAATTTTAAAATGAATTATAATTACGAGGTTCTGTTTCTCATTAAAACACTGCATAAGAACATAGAGGTTGAAAACTAGAGACCATTGGGACCATGTAGCTCAGTACTCGTATTTCTCACATTTACGTGACATGAGGAACCCATCCAGCAATTTCTTGAATGAAGCCAGATTATTGACTTCAACAACATGGCTGGGAAGATTGTTCTAACCTGTACCTACAACCATTTGTGTAAAGAAATGCTTCCTGTTCGGAGTATTGGCAACTGCTAACAGAGAATGATGATCATTGTTTTAAACAATGTTTAAACAACATTTTGATAAGTAAAAGGGTTAACAGAACTTTTCAACAATATAATAAAAAGCTTATTTTATTAATCTACAAAAAAATATCTGAATAGCTGAATACTTCTTTTGTTATGCATTTAAATCTAGAACAATGAAGACACTTTTTATTACACTTTTGAAAATTAGGAGAGAAAGTCTTATGTAAAACTTTTACATAAATGCACAGATTTGTTGGTAACAATTTCAATCTGCTTTTGTGTGCCCTTAAAACCTCACTATTTCTGGACCTGTGGACACTAAACAAACACTGATATAAAAGTGGATATATAAAATCTACCTCATAAAAGTAAATGACAAAACATTTCACACCTCCTTTTAACAAAGACAATGGAGACAAATATTTAAAAAAACAATGAAGATCTGAAGGAATGTGTAATATACAATTAACAAGAATATCTTAAATCATACTGTTTAAATGTAATGGGCCCTAATGATGGTGAAATACCATTCTCACCAAAGGGTTCTTGTTATCTTGGAGGTGTTTTGTGAAGCAATCCTTACATAGCAGACACTAACACCCACTCCTCTCTCACATTTCCCTCTTCAATGTTTCATGAGAGGCTACTGTTACTTTGTCACTGTGAGTCCACCAGGTCTGCATCTCATTACCTGTCACTCATGGGGAGCAAGTCCCCGTGATGATGAAGCACCGAGCATGCAGAATGGGACTTGGACAGCTCTGAATGATTTTTAAAGCAAACTGATAAGCATGACCCCCATGACATGACCAGAACTCTTCTCAATAAGCTCGATAAGTGTCTACCCACGTACAGTAAAAAGTCCATTTCAACAGACAAAAAGAAGGACATATTCTGAATGAATTTTAAAGAAAGGCTAGCTGTAGAAAATGTGCAGGGCTAATTCTAAGTTGCAAAATTAAACTAAAAGGCTGCTTTAATTTTATATGGCACCAGCGTGAATCTGTTTCAAAACAGGATCATATCCGTCACAAAATTCTACAATGTGACCCACATGGAAAATGTTATCATTTTCTAATTATTCATAAATGATTGATTATATTATCAATGTATATGGAAGGAATGTTGATATACTATTATTTGTTCAAGCGTTTCTTGTCTGCTTTTAGTAAATGATCTTACCTGTGCGCAGGTATCTTGAGCCTGTACTCTCCCCTGCTGTCACTGGAGCTGCTGCATGCTGCTGAGCTCCGTGCTGAACTGTCACACACTCAGGGCTCACGCTCGTTTGTTAGCACTCGCACGGTTGTCATGGGCAACCAAGCCAGTGTCAGCCCCCCCTGCTGGCTGACAGGTACCTAGCGCACACCTTCACAGCACCCCTGTCTTCTGCTCTCTCACTCACGAGACACAAGCCTGCACATTGGCCTGAAAGGGCACAGAGGTCTTTGAAACTTTTTTCAATCTAACACAGAGAAATTGGGAATAAGAGTCATAACTTGGTGGAGGGATTCAAAACATAGTTCAGATTAAATGAAATGGTCCTGGGTTGGCAATGGCTGACAATAAAACAAATGAATCCCTTGCTTAAAATGACAGTATTGGTTGGTGTACGTAATGTTATAAACATTTTCACAATATCTTAACTATGTGAAACTTTTGACAGTTCTATTAATTGGGTTTCTAATGTAGACTCACCTTAGATAAGGGCATTGGCTACATTGAAGAAAACAATAATAATGGCAATTACCCAGTTGTATTTGGGTATGGACAGGGATATTTGACACTGGGAAATGTCTGATAGCTGAACCTTTATGGCATCATTGTGTTGTCATGCCACACACACAATGATCACAACAACTTATTGCCTACATTCTCATGTAGCTATGGAAACAGAACAATTTGCTTTGACAAGACATCTAAACTCTCCCCCTGCCTAGCTGTAGCCTGTCTTCATCTGTTTCCATACAATGGCCGGCTTAAGGGTCTCACAACTAGATATTAAAGAAGCGGATGATGCTTGGGAGTGTGTAAAGGAAAAGGTAAGGTTATCATGGATAACTTCAGAAAGATGGATGTCATTCAGAGGCCATTATTATGCCTAGAATATCATCAGAATGACACAAAAACAAACAAACACGGTGCTAAGTTGCAGATCAGCTTCTTGCTATGCAATTATAAAAAATAAACAGGTCTTCTTGAACCAAAACAACCAATCAAAACAGTGGGTAGAGCTCTGTACTGATGTGAGGTGAGTACCACACGGCTGCCTTACAAATGTTTGCAGGACGCCTTGGTGGAAGAGCTGACTGTCATGCCGTGCAGTCTGTACTGACTGATCTCCTATTATAAAGTGATTCTACAATACAGTCTTATTAGTTCACACTTGTTTTCATCTATTGTGAATTATGCTATTTTAAACAATGAGGAACTATATGTACAACAAATATATTAATGCAGTCTGAATTTTTACGATTAAAGGAAGAGTCAAGATAAGAGTTTGGAATTATCTAAACATTCCTAGTTACACAGTAGTGGACCTGACAAAGACCCTGTGCTGTTTGTTGCTCTAGGGAATTATATTTGTCCTGTAACAGAAGTACAGTATAAACACCAAAAAGCAAACCTAGCACAGCAACACAAACTGAATGGGCCACATGGCCTCCATCATTTGTAAGCTGTCTTATCACACTGACAGTCTTAAGTGCCCCTGCTATGGCACAATGAGACAACACAGAGCCAGGATTCAGCACAAAGTCCACCCTTTGTCAGTTTACTTGGGGTTTTTTTCAGTCATGAAGCCAAAACTGAACCAAGTCGTGCAGCCACAGTTCAGGACTATGGATCTAGCTGCTCTCTCCAGTGTAATTTCTGGGTCACTGCCTGCTATACCCGATATTACTTCCAGGTCACTGGCTGCTTTCTGGTATTACCTCCAGGTCATTGCCGCACTATATGGCCCCCAGATGGCGCCAGTGCCCTCTCTCCAGGATGCCAAGCTCTACCAGCCCTTCTGTGCCATCGTCGAGCGCTACCACCGGGCTGCTGGCTCCCTGAGGAGGACCCGCCGGCTGTTCCCAGTTGGGCCCCTGGAAGAGCTGCTGCAGGAGCAGCACCAGAGCCTGGTGAAGATGGAGATACAGCACACAGTCCCCGTCAGCACCAACTTCCACTGGGAGGAGGTGGTAAAGGGCATCGGCCACGTGCAGGTGACTATACCCAATATGGAATGGCGGTCAGGCCTGGTCCTCTTGTCCCCTCGCACTATCCCTCTCCGGACTGACCTGCGGTGGTGGAGGTCCGCACAGTGCCTCTATGTGGTGAGTGAGGTGTACTGCAGTTCGTCACTGTGGCTGGGGGTTCGGAGGGACTGGGAACAAGCGGAGCTGCAGTTTAAGGAGGACACCCCCCTGGCCTTCTCCTGCCTGAGGTTTCCTCTGTCCAGCTCAGGGTTCCTGGAGGCCCACACGCTACCGGAAAACGGCCTCCCACACGCTAAGGCACAGTGGGTAAAAACCTTCTGCTCGGAATACGCCTTTCTCCACTCCGACCTGCCTGTGCAGTCCCCCAGCCTGAAAGCCAGACTCTCGCAGATTGTAAGCGACTGTAAGTCCACAGACATTAAAAATCACAAACGTTCGCATAAATCACACGCCCACCATGGAGATGTAATGGTTATGAGGTGTTAAAAGCTTTATGTCCAAAACTGTTGCCACTGAGAGCTTGTACACTTAAAAAATGTCATAGTTTAGAAGTTCCTTTGCTTTTATTACCTTGCTTCCCCCTGGTTTCTCATTGCTTGTAAAATTTAACCTGTCTGTGCTGTAATCAATAATGCTTTTATTATACTTACTGCTCTTTACTTTTCTGTTTCACCACAGCCTGTTGTGTACTCACTCTCCTGACACATCATGGGCATCAGAACTAATAAAAAACTGGCCTAACATAGAGCATACTGCACAGAAGAAATCTGATTTGCTTCAATGAAGTTATTACAACACTGAAAAAGCAGTGTTCATTTTAACTTCATGTTTACTTTAGAAGCCATATGAACATATTCTTTTTTATTTTTCAGTTCATTCTCACCTTTTTAATACATCAGCAGCTTTCAGATTTTCTTCTAAAGAAGCACCACTTGTTATTAATGAATTTTATCTTAATTAACCTTCAATTAGAACACCACACACAACGGATTCAACTGACAAATGCTCCTAATACAGCGCAGAGAACTATATTCCGGGGCAAGGTTAGTTAGATTGTAAATCAATATCTCCAAGCTGTCAAACAACTGCAGTTACAATGTGGGGGCTGCGAAACCTCTTTGAGCTCTGCAGTAGCATCTCTTTTCCACGGGTGCACCAGATTCAAGCCGATGCCGAACCGGTCTATTTGAGCCTGCCCAGTGTGACCTGGGCAACTGTGCTCCACACTCCTGTAGCTGACGGCTATTGATGAAGCACAGGAGAGAAGACCTTGCAGGGTTACGCCAGTTTGCTTCAGCCAAAGAAAGATATGCAGTCATAAACATTTAAAAAACATTTAAAACATTTTTCCTTTTGTTGTGTTTTTTTATGGCATGGCTTCAGGTTTCATCTTATGCTTATTTCAAACTAATTCGCAAATACACCTTCTAATGGTTCTTTGGCAGACCAGGGCTGAGCCTTTTTTTCTATAGTACTTCTAGATTCTTTTTTCTGTGGCGACAGAAGTTAACAAATTCTGCTGTCACATCACAGTGCCCTCTGGCCCAGTTACTACTGAGTCACTTCTAGATTGGTTGTGGGGTTGGAATTTTTAGGGAGCATTTTGGAGGAATTAACACACTGATGAAACAAAAATGCTGTACAGGACCCTGAGGGTGCAGGTGACTCAGTAGAAAAGTCACCTGTCTATTGAATTCTTTCTCTTTCGCTATGTGTGAACCTGCACAGGCCGCCTTTCATTCTCCTGGCACCCTGAGGGCACCGGCAAGGATCAGCGGGACATGGAGGAGCTGCGCTCTGCTTCCAAGCCGCTCCTGTCCGTGTCGGGCGACTCTGATGAGGACGTGGGCTGAACTGGGCAGCCACAACGGGCTCCCAGCTGGTCTCGCCAAGGCTGCCTCTTGTCGAGTGCACACCTGCACAGTGACGAAACGACTAATAAACCAGTGCCCAGTGGGGACTGTTCGGTTGTGTATCTCTTTTTGCAGCAGGAGTCATTTTAAGGGTTTTGGAATTGCTTACCTTCAGAGGTGTGGGAACCAGATACCCAAACAACCCGATGCAGCTGCTGGGTCCGTATTTAAGCCATGGGGATCTGTCCTCCAGTGTCGCTGGGTTATTACATACACTGACATAGTGAGAGTTGAAAAAAAGCATTCAGGGAAGGAAAAACTTTCTCATAAAATAGGTTTTCCAAGGTGATGTTCCTGGAATAAGAAAAATGTGGTGTTTGGAACACAATTATCAGGGATGATTGTCTGTATTGAGCATCCAAACATTCATGGAGCTTGTGTTGAAATTAGTCTTACTTAAAGAGTCATTTTACTGTATGCAGTGCTTCATGGGTGGTACAGTATGTACTGTAAATGTGTACATTTGGTTTTTCCTTTTGAAAAATGACCATGAATATAACATTATTCTAGCTTGATGAATAACCCTTTTCATATCTTTCTAGAGTAGAAACACATTTGCATCCCCATTTGTGTTCTCCAAAACATGAGGAAGGACAGGCTCCAATATTCCTTTTCCCCACTTCAGGAGTCTTAGCCATTGTTCTTAACAGAGTGAATTCTCAGAAGCCTTGTGAACAAAGGCATTTGAGATGATGGGGGATGATTATTATATTACCTTGTGCAAAAGTTTTATTTAAGCCCCAATTCCATATATGTTAGTGGAATCAGCAAATTTACCAGACAACAGACACCCCCCCTCAGCTGTGCAGGTGTCATAGCAAAAAAAAAACACAGTGGGCTGCCTCACACTTTCACAACTTCCTAGTCAAAGTCTTCAGTATATTATAGATGAGCAGTTGTTTGTTGAAGATTACAAAGACAGATTACAGTAAATCAGAATGGACAATATTATTGCCAATTATTGGCATTGCATGCTATTTCCAAATATGAGAAGCACTCTGTATATACTGTACTGTATCTTAGCAACAGCAATGAGCCAATCCTCCCTCTGCTGGTGATGCATTAGTACAACAGGCCACCTATGACAGTCCAAATGTATACAGAGAGAACCTGCAACCTGTTCTATCTATGAAGCTCCTAGGTGAATGGCATACAGATTGCAGATGACAATGTAACAGTGTTGTTTCAACATGGAATGGTACTTGGCTCTCATTTTAATGCTACACTGAACACAAATCACTGAGATTGTGCAGACTTTATTTCCAAAATCCATTGTCAAGCAAGACTGTAAGGAGCTCAGAGGGGGACTGTGGGGCATTCTAGAGCAGAAATCAGAGCAAGCAGAGCGAGCAAAAATGATGACAGACCAGACACGGCACACACTGACATATGCTATACGACAAACCTGACATCTGTCCTGAGAGTCAGCAGGTGTTGTTCATGGGATGAGGGGAAGGAAATGTTCAAGGATTTCGTGGCAGGGCAGATTCTCATACAGTATGTCAATAATCAGGGTCTCTCTGACGATAGCAGCCATTAAGGCATGCCCTCGTATAAATAATCCTATAAATGGTAAATAGCTAACTGTTTTTATCAAGTCATGTTGTAATACTTATACCACTGTGGCTGTGATCAGATGCTCCGACATCACTTCTGAACCTGGCAATCTGCTGACATTCCCCATACAAGAGATCAATTCCTCCAAATTGCTTCCTCATGGAATAAATGGAATAAATAAGCAAGCCATTCTGGGAAGGCTAAATGGGATCTTTCCAAACCGTTTGATGCTGACAGAAGCGGTCAGAATGCAGCTGTCCTGAACGGAATAGCTGATCATTTCTGGAAAGAGTTTGGTGTTAATGTGTAAAGGTATGATGACCAACAAGACTGGTCATAGTCACTACTGCTCTGAAGGTCACAACACCCTACAGTCAGCCCAGAGCCCCCAGAATGAAGTCTGGAAAGACATGCTCTGAGGCTTCCACTGTCTGGGGTGCACTATTCCAAATACGATGAAGAGAATGGAGCAGTACTTTAGATGGCATTTACATTAGTTCATTATACAGAATGAGCTTGATTGGAAATCAAAAGCTTTAAAAAGTATCCAGATATTTCAGGTATTTTTAAAAACAGTTGGGATATGAAAAAAGAAAACTTGCAATCAAACCCACTTTACCTTAAACACAGAGCCAGATTTTAATTATGATAACACAAGCTGAAACGGGTATTAAAATTTACCCCTTATAACGTTTTTTCAACTAAGGTGAGTTTTTCTTATTACAGGTATTAATAAAGAACCAGGTGAAAGTCCACTGCAGGTGATTCTGGGGGAGATAACAGTTTTTAATTAGCTTTAATTGACACATGTCAGGCCAGCCTCACTGTTCCCAGTGTCACGCTGACAGAATGGTAGAGGAAATGAGAGGAAATTCTGGGGGCCACAACAGAACAAAAAAAACCCACCAAACACTTTCAAAGCTGGGAGCAGCGATAGAGACCCACACACAGAATTATTGCTAAGTCAAACATTTATAAATTAATAAAAACATTCCCTTTGTTTCTTACAGCTTTTCACATCAGAATTGTTTAAAATTTTAAATATAAAAATACTTCTAGCAACATTCATTTTTTCTTGTTTTTCTTTTCATTTGTATACATTATTTACAGGTTACACAAAACGCACCGTGAAATGTCAGCATGAGCAGATACATGATCAAGACACCCAGTTGCATAGATTCCAGGAGAAAGACCCCGACCAGCAATTTTAAGAAAAAAACTGCGACTAAAAAAAAAAAATGTGCAAATCAAACCAACAAGCCCAGCTCTCCTTCCCAACAATGCAAGTCTTAACAGTTATGATCACAATTCAGAATGACGCAGCAGTCTGATCCCACAGTGAATCTTGTCTGAACACAAGAAGCAGTGTTGCAGTGTTGTCCTCTCTGGTTTTATGTTTGTGCCCCACTGCAGCTCAGGACAGACAATAAAACCCTTCGAGAGGCTGGAAGGTGCCGAACAGGGAAATATGCAGACAAAGATTAACATTATTCTGATTGGATGTTCTCTCTTTCTACAGCATATCCAATTTGCAAAACAAAGTGATACTACAGGGGTATTATGTACTCCCATTGATAGCTGTAATGGTATGGAGACACGAAACTAAGTATAAGGAGATAAATATGTTCAATTTCGGTTCTCACCGAAAGCATCACCCACCTCCTGGCTTTAATGACAAGAGTCACTGGGCATTACACTGGGAAAATCAAGACTAAACAACCAGGGATGCCCATTCCCTCAGCTCAGACACACCTATAGCACTCTCCCGAACCAAGACTGGACGCCTCTGTAATAGGTTTTTCAGAACCTTCTTTCATCAAAGCATCCTTAATGCTAGTACTCCATTTGTTCTGCCCAGCGCCTGTTTCGCGTGCTTCTAGAACTCAACTGGTCAATGAGACTTCAATAGGACTTCCTGGATTTTAACAGTAACTGGAAGGTGCTCTTGAAACATCTTGTGGTATTACTGAGCTTACTTCCAGGTCTGGTAAGGGGAAAAAATCCAGAAAGCGTAGACTGGTTTTCTGGTATGTCAACCAGTGAAGCCATTGCAGTGTTCTGCCATCTCAATCTATCTTTAATCTATTTGTTCTGTTTGCAAGTCTTTTCTGATACAGTAACCTTGTTTCAGTCGTGGGTGTAACTTAATTTGGACCAGAGGCTTTGGTTTGAAGATGTTACTGGAATTGATCGCCACACCTAGTGCTCTTTTCACATCCCAGGTTCGAGCTGTTTTCTACCACATTTCAATCTGAACTCACTTTACAACTTTCAGACATTTCTATTTCAGATGTGCATTATATACCTGAACAAAATACCAATCCTTAAAATCAAAAGCGGTCAGCCAAACCCAGTCTGAGTGCTGAACAATTTACAATTTGAATTTCACCCGCTGAAAGCTAACAGCACTGTTCCAAAGAAAAAACAATTTCATTTAGGAAATTTGATTGTCGTCATCTTCCTTTTCTTGTGATGTCAGAGAGCAAATCAGAACGATTACAAAGACACCCCTGTCTCCTGATCTGGGGCCACAGAGGACAATAAAATGACAGTAATCCCTTCATTTACAGAAACACAAGTTGCTGATTTTCAAAATACAAAAACTGAGTCAAATTTAAAAATTTAAAGTAAAATTTGTCATGACAGAAACCTGCTTATTCAAAAACCCACATGTACTGTATATTTTAAAATATATACAATACAAAAATGCATGATATGTTTAACTTTATTAAAAAAAACTTTAACCTTTTTTTAATCTTTAACTTCACTCCATGCATTTATTTATATATATATAAGTGTAGCAATGCAAGACATGCACAATGACTTATTAAATGTAAACAAAATAAATCCAGAACCGTCTATTGATCTGCATGTCCAGAATTTTATAATCATGAGCAGCCGACGTTAACGTATTGGTATAAATTCTAACCACCGCAGTAGATGTATAAATAGTTCTTCTAAATACACAAAACATGGAAGAGGCAATACGGTTGGATGCTAAACAGTTTTGCACCGGAGAGGCATCAAGACTTTAGATGTGGTCAAAAGCAAACAAATGACAGAGGACTATGATAAAAGAAAAATCTGTGGTAAGAATCTCTTTTCAGTGCTTGAGCCCCAAGATGTCTGGTGTGTACAGTTTGATAAGAGGTGAAAAGCTAAATGACATTGCAATAGTTTAGGTCTTACAACAGCAATAAAGAAATGTAGTTCAGGTGGGTAGCTGCGTCAGCATGCGTAGTCTGCAAAGGAACAAGTAATACTGTAGGTTTACTCCATGCTTTTATCATTTCGGCTGTGAAGCCTTCTTCAGGTGTGAGCCTCACACCTGAAGAAGGCTTCACAGCCGAAACATTGTGTTTTCTCTCTTCTCTTTTCAGCATGAAGTAAATCTATTACTTGTTCCATAAAGAAATGCAGTATACATTGCATATTATGTGTATATAGTACATCACAGGGCTATGATATTGTTCTGTACAGGCATCCCTACCATTTACAATGATAGAGATTTTGTCCCGCAGAAACATATCCAGTTAATATACAACGGGGATTTAATGTAAGAAGGGTATTTTTTAAAAATGCAACGCTTCCAGAAATTGAGGGTTTTCTGTAGCTGATCACGGACGCCTGCACAAAACAGAACAGAAGTGGAGTGCTGGACAGCGTTCACTGCCAGATCATGCCCGGCTGGTTACAGCACAGCCGTCTGCGAGAAGCCGGATAGACAATGAGACCCTGAGTGAAGCTCAATGAGAGATCCGTGAAAATAATATTTACTGTAAATAGCCATAAAAAAAAACACTGATTGCACACATTTAAAGTCAGCAAAGAAATTGATTCATTTCTAGAATCATTTTTAATATATATATATTTACAGAACCAACAGAAATGTTCTTGCCTTCTCTGGGCAGATCCATACATATGAGTTGTGGGCAGCTAGGGTCACACGGGGGTTTGGTGGAGCAAACAAAGTGTTCCCGTCACAAAGCCCATTTTACCAGGATATACTAATAAGCGTGAAGGAGAAATCTCAGTACGGTAATTGTTCCGTGCATCCATCAGGTTGATTCATGAGCACCTTTCTCTAAACTCCCCAGTACAATCGCCTGTACTTTCAATCCTCTGCATTATAACTGTTCGCAACATTTTACTGTACTGAGTGTCTGGTTAACTGCACCCACCCCCACAGTCTACTGCACATGCTAACTAAAGGAGTGAACGTGTAATCTCCAGAAAACAGCATGGTCCACGGCTTCATGTAAAATCAGTGTGAAAATGTTTGTTTCTTCCTTATTCTGCGGGCTATATTACAGCCAGAGCCACGTACTGCTGCTGGGCTTTAAAACTTTAAAACGAAATCTCTCAAATAAAATATTGCACCTGCAAGCACATAATAACAAGCACTTTATCACAAGCAGTGGGTGACAAGGGAAACAAGCGAACCCATGACTCAAACTTTAATCAGATCATCTGCACTGGCAAACCCATTTCTCTATCCATGCGGCACCAGCAGCATCTTTCCCTTCCTGCCCACGAGAGGAAAACAGGCAGACACGCGTCTCTGATGTCTCCCTCTCGCCCACTGATTCATCAACATCTTCTCGAGAGCATGGCCGTCGCTTACTTTTGGTTGCTTTGGCCTCATTCAAGTCTAGTTCGTATCAATCTGTCTTTACCCTGAGATGCTAAACTACACTTCCCTGGGAAAAACACTACAAGCTATAGTAATAAAGGATGCCAAGCAACGTCCTCTGGGTACCCAGCCTGTTAAATGTACCATTCCAAAAACAGAGTAAGGAATAACAAAGTGAAGCAGAAAAAAACTCTGGGGCAAAATCCTTTCTCCGCATGAACAAGCTTTAACATGTTTAAAAAAAAAGAAAGCAATCTTTGAAAGCTATTGCCCGAGAATGGTTTACGAAAGAGGACATTGAGTTTAACTTTTAATCTAGATGGCCTCTATTAACACTTACGTATCTTGAGTAGATTAATGAAATAGTATAAGACCATTTGATGCTGTTTAACTTTGGGGAAAAATTGCACAAAATAGAGAGAATTAATGTAATCTATTAAATCATTTGATTAAAAAAGCTTTATATTACTCTAACAGTTTTGATTCTGATTAGGAATAAGAAACAGTAGCTCATTAGCATTTTGTCTGATTTACTAGTTTTTTTCACACAATGTGTTAATTAACAAAGCATTGTAAGCAATTCCTCAGGTTGAAGAGCTAATCATGTCTGTGTCATTCTTAACCTTTTCCATAAGAACTCCAAGCCAAATGCTACAACAGCTGTTATGTGCAGCCTCACACATGACATATTCCTTATCCTTATTTCTAGAACTGATTGAGGAGAGCTAACCAAAGACACCATTGATGAAATCAAAGCAACACAGTAATTATAATGGGAAGAAGCCCTGTAAGATCTTCTACGACCAGACTTATCAAGCACTTTACCAAATATACATTACAACGAGCAGGGAATTTTAGAAGGTAAATGAAATGCTAACAAATTGTGAACAGCATTGGCAGCACTGGATTGGAAATCATGTATAGTAAGTGCTGAAAACTACTAATCTCTTCTGGAATAAGTTATAATAATTTCATATAACACATACTGTATGGATCTAAATGCATTACATACAGTTCAGTACAGAAAGAAAGAGGTAAATACAGAGCTCCAAGAGCTCTGTGGAGCTGGCAGATGCAGATTTCAAGGATGTTATCTGTGGAAGCTTGGGACGGACTGAGAGTCTCAAACTGCTTTTGTGACTTGCCCTAAACAAGTGCAACTCTGGATGTTTAATCGCTTGCATTGAGCTGGCACATTAAAGTAAAAGATACTAATTCAAAACGTTTAAACACTGAAACATAAAAGCATTAGCTATCTCTTATACCTTCTGCAGCATAAAAACAGGAATCCTTAAAACATTAAAAGAAAGAAAAGACCTCTAATCGAAACACTGCAATGAAAAAATTGACTGATTTTTTTTTCTCTGTTAACCCATATTGACTGAAATGTCAGGAGTATAATGATGGTCTACGTGGGTGAGGAAAAGAGAAGTCAAGCTGCCAGGGCTGATTTTTGGACATGAGACAGAGCCCTCTTGTAGTTGTTTTAACTGTGGGAAAGCAGAACTCGAAGAGCTGCACCACCCAACGCGTTCACACTGTGGCAGGTTACAAAAGACATTGGCGATTCAAAACCAAGGACATTTGAAGCAATCATTAATTATATTATGTGCTGCACTGTGTACTTGTGAGCCAGAGGATGTGCCAGTGTAGTGCACAATACAATATGGACAAAAACCGTTTCTCTCAAGTGCCTGACCCATTACTTATCTCACCCACATGAGAGCCTGGCACAAGCCTATGCACAAGAACTAATTTCCACATACAACAGGCGTCGACATGCAGACAAGTCAGACCCACAGCACAACTAACAGTTTCTGCTGGTTTTGGCAAATGGCCGACACAGGTGTAAAACCTGCCATTTCAACTTCACAAACGTGGCACTTTGGTTTGCAAGATCACATTTCACTATTCAGAGTAGATAATAAACAGCAACTGAGGAGAATTCCCAAGATGAATATGCATCACCTATGTGATGAGGGTAGTGTCGGCTACAGTGGCTTAAAAACAGGCAAAAGGTGATTATTCCCTTAGTAACACTGACTAGTATAAAAAACAGGGAACATCTGCACAGCAGATGGGTTTGTTTCAGGTTTTATGAACTGTATAGTTGTATACATAATGTGCTATATACATACAGACTAGAAGCTGGATATTTCAAGTTTATTACATTAATTTGTGTAGATTTGTACAGACCAACACACTACACATTAGTAATTTCACAGTTTTTCTGTGCTTCATCAGTAGTAGTGAGAGAGCAGTGCAGCACACAAAACCAGAAACAGATCACCTGCTGTGCAAGAGGAGTCTGATAAGTTGCCCTGGAAACTAAAACATTTCCTTCCCTACTGTGCTAGAGATGAATCAGGTTTACAAAAGCAGAAGATGGGGGAAACAGTCTGAAAATAGTATGTTGGACGGTCTTGTAAAAGACAGCAAGAGAAACAGAAACCAATCTTGACAACAATTTTGACAACTGTCAAAAAGAAGAACAAGAAGGCAGTTAAGGTTTAAATAAAAAATCAAACTTGAAATACCAAAGGTACACAAAGATACAGAAAAAGCACCCATTTGTGTTTTTATAATGGTACAGAACGATTCTCCTGAAACCTTTCCTGACCAGACACATGAACACACTTATATCTGGAAACATGGGAGAAGACAGACAGAAATGGGCTGGTGTCCAGTTGATTTGAGCAGTATTTAATGATTTGTGATCAGGAAGACTGTGTGGCTCTTGCTTGGAATCAGTCCTATGCCACTGATATGTTTCGGTAGTGCTTTTATATTTGAAAACGATTCCTGCAGGACTGGGCAGTGAACCAGTAGGCTCCACTCTGATAAATGTATTCTGATAAACACTGCCTTCCTTCTCAGTGTCACTTCAGGTGTTTCAGTGACAGACGTGGAGGTAATGCAGAGAAGTGACTCTCTTGAGATGGCTGGTTCTATTCCCTGCTCCCAGAATGGGGCGAACCCTTTAGCCTCCTTGAGCTGTCACCTCTGTATTCATGCCCTTCCTTTCCTATCCCACCCCACAACTGATCCCATGCCCCAGCCTCCACAACACACTGGATATGATTTAATTTAAATAGTGCTAACTGGAAGAATTTAGTTCCTACAGTGCCGAGAAAGCTGCAGGACTCTTTATGGATGATAACTTGTGGAGAAAACAGTGTTTATTACACAGTAAGATGTTATTGATGTTCTGCTATCTTTTCCACATTAAAAGCTACAGTACATATATCCATATATACCATACACAGATATACACTATCTATTGGCCAGTTCTGCTCTTTTCTGCCCTGCCTCTTCTGCTGCCCATTCTCGTCACCATCACCCGAGGTCTGAAGCCAAGGAACATCTGGGTTCTGACACCCTTCATTAAGCATATTTCAGATTTTACAACAAAATGCTTTTGTTTCGATTACTGCAGATTGAATTCTCAATGTCGACTGTTTTAACTATTTCTGTAGTTTGTTTTGGTCAGTCAATTAAGGTGACTTAAGGTCGTACTTTCACTGCCAGCTAAATACAGGATAACATACACACTTGTGTTCTGGTAGAGCTGTGTGCAGATCCAGAAGAAGCAAGGACAGGGCTCTTTCCCCTACGAGCAAGACTATTACCACCAGCTATGGTTCTGTTCTTAAAAACCCAGGGGAGAAACAGGGCTGGAGAATCCACAGTTGCGAACATGGGTTTGGTATGCAGCATCACCACCAAGTAGGATAGCTGATCCTGAATCCTGGAACAGACTTCTCAGCTTCAAAATGAATGGCCTGTTAAACATGGGCCTAGAAAACAGTCCAGTTTCATTAGTTTCACTGACATGCTCCACCTTTGGACTCTTCACTTCAACTGACAGCAGCCTCGTGATCTGCTGAGGCTCAGCAGCTTCTTGAATTTTTCCATCCAGTCTTTAGGGGTACGAACCCCTTCTCTCTCCAGAACTCTCCAAATGCTGGATGCAGATTTTCAACGCCTTCTCACAAATCACAAGGCTACCTATTGGCACTTCTGACAGGATCTAGTCTTCAATCCAGAAGTCTCCATTTTCGCAAAGCTAGTGTCACCAACATACAGGTCACCAACACTTTGCAATATGCAAATAGGGGAGTCTAACTCCCATGGGCCTCCGCGCTCAAGGTTTCTCTATGAGCAGCGGGTCAGTCTCTTCTAATCTCTTTGGACACCGCACAAGGACTCAGTGTGGAGAGACTGAACAGTGTTCCCTCAGTATAACAGTCACAGCATGAAAGTGCTCATACTGGAAAGGTCAATGGGTGTGATGTGTAGGATAATAAAGGTTGATTTGAAATGAGAAGGCCATGTGTGTCACAAGTGGACACATTGCTTTTGTGGGTTGGTAATCCTGCAGTTGGCAAGGCATTCCTGTATGTCCCGCCCAACCTGTGTGCACATACACACATATATAAAAACATATATAAACATGAATATGGACGTACAGCTCATATGCGTGGTTATATTTTGATCAAATGCGAGGCATGTGTTCACGGTCTGTGGAGAATTTTATAATGGGGCCATCACTGATGGAATTGTTTTTAAAACGGTAAAGGTTGTACTACTTCTAGTAGAGGTTTTCAGAGGAAGGTATCAAAGTAGTGCCAGTCAGCATTATTCAACTGCTCCCACAGCTCATAGACCATTCACACGTGTGACTTATTTGCTTCTACAGATACTGTTACATACTACTGTACCAAGGGCAGAAATGAACTGCCTTTCTTTACCTGTGTTTGCAACGCAAAGGTATCTTGGTTCATTTTTTTGGATGAGTACTAGACCAGCTGTCTTCATTGTCTTGAAAAAGCACCTTGATAAACATTAGGTGGCAGTAACTGCAAGAATGATATACATTTATCTCTTAATGCAATATTGAACTTTTTTTTTTACTCTGCCTATCTGGAAAATACAATACTGTGTGTTTTGGAATCTTCCTCAATCTTTGTAATAAATATCCCAACACATCGCCAGGTAGAGCGTGGCTAGAATAAGTTATCACATGTATTGTATTTATACAGTTCTAAAACATAGACGTGCCTACTTGATATACACTATAAGAAATATTGAATATTCTATTGTTCCTGTTTATCAGTCAGGATCCAGACAGTGATGTATTAGTGCATATATTATAGAAGAATTTAGTGAAGCTTGTGTGAAGTTTCCTTACAAATGAGGAAATATGTATTTCAAACCAAATAGCTCAATTAGAGAAACTCTGGAGGGAGGCAGGGTGCCATAGGTAGTGACAATACTAGGCCGAAAGGTGTACTATGTACACATTGAGAAGGGACTCATCTGGATGATGTGGGTTATGCAAAGACTTTAACTCTATAAATGGCTGCATGTTTAATGCATTGCCAAAAATTAATGCATTAAATTAATGCAGGTTTCACAAATCTTTATGAAGCTATTGCTTGTGTGGACAACTGTTTAGATATTATTTACAACTCCAATTCCAGATGCATTATTTTTTACAAAAAGTTTTACAGACAACTTTTTTGCCCTTGGTTATTTATAGTCTATTGGCTTTGCATTTGCATATTTAAATAAGAATCATCTTGACCTGCATGTCTATTTAAATGTTTTGTATCAATATCATGTCTGTTCTTTTTTATTCACGTGCAGAATGCACCACAAGACTGAATACAACCCTGACGTGTATCCAACTGATTGTCCTCTCATGATAGTAGCTTCTAATAAAATTGATAACATTTCTGCTTTGGTCATTCTTTCAGTTTGCCTAGGAAACTCCAGGGAGAAAGAGGAAGAGTGCTCATTAAGACTTTGCCACATCCACAGTAACAGAACAAGTACATTGAAAAAAACTTGATGTCTGGTTACTTTCTTTCTTCCATTCTCCATACCAATTCCCTGGGTATTCTTGCATCTACTGCCAAAGCTACCAGGAAATGTGAACATCCTGCAGCATCTGTGTGTATGCCTAAACAAACCAAGACCTTTGCGCTCTTCTCATTTAAACTAATGCAGCAAACTGACGCCAACGCCAAATGGCAAATGACCCCATGCAGCTCATTTCTGAATTGAATGTTGACCTCCCCACTGTTTTCCAGACGAACCAAATCCTGTAGTGCGGACAGGCTATCAGCTGAAAAGGTCAGTTGGAACAGCCCCTGCCCCCTGGTGTCCTCTCTGCTGCCCCCTGGTGTGGATGGCTGGAAGAGCGTCACTCCTCCGTGCCTTGGCTGCGGGGGAAGGGCATGGCTACTGCATGCTCCTGCGCCAGCGCGGCCAGTTCCTTCAGGAACTCGCAGAACACAACCGCACAGTAGACGGCATTCTTCACCCGCAGGGCCTCAGTCTGGCGCTCCACGGAGCTCGCCGCCGAACCCCTGAAGAGGGCACTGTGCAGGACCTGTCCGCCATCCCGGACGTGGGCAAATGCCATCTGGGCTGCCTGGCGGGCCCGGGTCGGGCTGTTGGTGTGGCGAAGGATCAAGTCACCAATAGAGGTTTTCCGGCTTTTAACTATAAGAAACAGACCAAAAGGACAAGACTTGAAACCATGAAATATTAAAAATAAAAAAGGTTCCCAACCGTTGGCACGGCTGACCAGGCTTCCACCGGAGAACCATACCTCCATTTCCAAACTAGAGATCCATACCATTGGAGTTTGGCTCTCAGGGAGGTAACAGTGCACCTCCCTTCTTGGTCTTCAATTTCTTAATGGACGCGCTCTTGGGAGAGTGCACTCAGGGTGGAGGCAAGGCACGTCCATTCTCTATCCAGTTCCTAACCAGTCCTAATCCATCCGGTCTAAACCAGTTTAACCCTCTCGCGACCGAGAGACGACGCTTTACCAACCGCCGAGGGACTCTCTCGAGCAGGGTTTCTCCTTGTCTTTACCTACAGTATATAAAGAGACTGACTAGCGTGAAGTGTGCTGAGCTTCTCCCACATGTACCTGAAGCCCTTCTGCGCAACCATTAGAGCTTAACATGATCCTCCCAACTCCCCAGACAACCAAGAACTCCGCCCCAGCGACAGCTGCCCTGTTCAAGTGGTCAAAACATCAGAAAAACTGAACAAAACAGCAAACATGAATAGGGAGTTTCTCAGCAGGTTTCTCACAGCCTGATTGAGGACTTTCACTTCCCTGTACCTTTTCTATAACTTAAGCCTTGGTAGCAAAAAAAGGGGATTTAAGAAATGATGTCACCACTGAGAGCACGATCCTTTAACTAATTAGCAGTGGTTTTATAGCAGGTGACCGGTACAGATCAGCAGACCTCAGTCCAAATTACAGAACTAGTGCCAACAAAACCTTTTTGGGTCGGTTTGTCTTTTAACAGTGGCTATTGGGGAAAATGTTACACAACAGGTACTATTAATTTAAAGGTTTCTGCTCTAATGTTCAGTTGTCCTATAAGGAAGAAAGTGCTCATGACAATCACTTGCTGGAATCAGATGTTTTGGTACAGCTTGTAGAAGGACAAAGCCAAGGTCAGCAAACTTTTCCATTTTCTTTTGCATTTCCCTCTCACCTAGTGTATCAGACCGGCGCAGGTTTGGCACAGCCACGGGAGAGTCGGCCCAGTCTAGTTTCCCACGCGCCACCAGGTACCTCCTGGCTTTGTGAAGCATGGCTGGGAAGTTGTCCTGAGTTGCCGCAAAAGCTTCAATCCTGTATTTCACTGAGCCCAGGACCTGTGCATGCAACAGAGAGAGCTCATCACGTAAATAGGCTGACAAGATGATGATGGAATTTCACACAACAGGAATAGTATGATAGGAAAATCAAACTGAAAGGTATAACATATAAAAAGACTGAAAGTACTGAAATACTGAAAGAGTAATTCAGAACCGTTCACTGCAAATTCCCATTAAGAAATTAAAACAATAAAATGCATGAAAATATTCATCGTTGTTGTCGTCGTTCACCATCGCCAGTCCACTGTTTGATGAAGGCCTCCCTCGGAATCGAAAATCATGGGAGAGCTGATAGCCATCGGTCAGGCAGAAAAGGTTAAATGAAAAAAAAAAGGCAGAAGAGGAGTACAAAGCACTGCTAAGCAAATGTACTAAAAGCCCCAGGTAGTTTAGAAACCTTTGAACTTGAGGAACGGGTGGGTGTACTGGCCTGGTTGCAGCTAATAAAGCTAACAGGCTTGAACTGGCCTAACGGTTTCAAAATGAGCAGTGAAGAGCAGAAGGATACCAGTGAGCCAGTTTAAACTTTCTGGGCCCACACACAGAGCGTGTGTGCAGAAAACCTGCTGCTCTTTGACCCCTCTTTAAAACTGAAAGAATAGTAAGAAAAGAGGGGTACTGCAGATATCTCCCAAGCCAGCACGATCATAACTCTAAACACTTCATGTCAAAAACTAGAAGGTCCTTCAAAATAAAGCCTGGCCACCACAAACATTTGATCTGTCTCCTTCACAGTGGCTGTGAGCACTCCCTTCAGCCCAGCCAGTTCTAGCCCACAGACCACTGCCCAGCTTGAAAAGCTACTTGAGAGAATCTGTAAAACTGCTTGCAAAGCAAAATGTGGTCATTTTGAAGTTAATAATTTGTTGTATTGTTTTAAAATACAACCAAGACACAAATCAGTTTAATTATAGGGGAGAATCCAAAGATTTTAATTGCATTTGTGCGTGTGCTTTCAAAATATTGACCCACAGTACACACAAAATAAAGATTGCTTAGAGCTAAACATGACTGTGAAAAGAAGAGAAATGATCTGGTGATTTCATTGAAGAAAAAAAAAACTGATTCAATATGAACAGATACACCTTCCGGATATTTAAAATCATTGTTTTTATTTTAGTCAAATGATTACAATCGGCATGCTGTACAGAGCACAGATAAACCAGCCCTACAGCAACAAAGGGTTAAAGAACTGCTGTACAAAAGGAAAACAGCGTAAAATATCAAGACCTTAGCAAGATCCACTGAAAGAAATGAATTTGCCAGATCAGACTGTTCAAGTACCGTTTGTGCCTGCAAGATGACAGCAGTGCATGTGTCATCTCAGCCTTCTGCTGGAACACGGCACAGACACGCAGTCGGGAGGGGATGAGGGGATGTGCTGAAATGAAAAGCTGTGCGAATGGGGGTCCGGGCAGCAGGTCTGTGTAGCGGGAGAGTGGGGCGGAGGGCGTGCAGTGGGTTTCAGGCAGGTCCATACCTGGATAAGCGACTTGACGCTGGGTTGAAAGACCATGTTGGTATTTAGCAGGAAGGAGCGGAGCAGGGGTTGGGGGTAGCAGGCTAACTGTGCTAGAATTCCAGTGAGGAGGACGTTCACGTACAGGGAGTTCTGCAGCATGTTCTCCAGCTTGGCAAACAGCACGGCAACAAAGGGACCTGGGGGAGAAACAGGTGGGGGTGAGGTAGGGGCACTGGCAGGGGGGTTCACGACGGTCGGCAGCTTCAGTTGTAGGAAGAGCGTTCGCTTGCTGAAGACCTGCGCTGAAGCAAGGGTCTTCATTCCAGACAGATCTGGATACAGTGGTTCCCTCTGGCGTTTGAGATTCCCATTAGAAGAAAGGCCTGTAATCTTTAACACAAGGATTACTGAAGTTTTTCTCTTGACAGTCAATTATATTTTCTAGGTGAATTTTTCCTATTCTTTTGGCCTTCTCAATTTTTACATGAAGTTTTACTTTTAAAGAGTATTTCAGTGCTTTTATGCATTTTTCCTCTTTAGGCTAATATAATTGAATCTAATTTATACAATTCTTAAAAAGAGGTTTAAATTTGGTATGACTCAGCAGGGGTTTGAATCTCAACTCACAGAATGTAGAGTGGATACTCTACGTTGTTGCTGAAATCAAAATGACCTCCTGTTTATGATTTGCAAGGTCTCTCTTCAAATTTACATACCTCTAATGAAGTGCTGGTGTACTATTAATCAATAAAAAACACATTACACTATATACAGTACTTCTGTCTGATATTAAGAAATAGAATAACTCTGTCCACTGACATAGAAGCACACAGTTGCTTTCAAATTTTATAAAATACAACACCAAAAGACAGTCACTGCTTCATTTGCTGAAAAGGCACTAACAGCCTCTTCTTGATTCACTGTTTGAGGTAGGATCTTCAGTGTTCTCTTACTCAACCACTACACAATGTAATAACCTACCATTAGAAGCTGGTGGTGCAGCTGCTTATTTTCATTATATGCAAGTGCACCCCAGAGTGGCACCCAGCTGTGCATATCACACTCAGTCACCCACCTGTGTAGGGCTGGCTGACAGGCTGCCCCGGGGCACGTGTTGGGGTGCACAGAGCAGGCCCTGTGCTCTCTGGCTTGGGGTCTGCGAGGTCACCATCAGGGGAAGGAGCTCTCTCCTCGTCGTTCTTGTGAGCGGAAGAGTTAAGGGCGCAGTCTTTGGCACTGCCGGGCTCCTCCACGGCTCTGGAGGCCCTCCTCTTTCTCACCGTCTCCTCCAGCTCCGTCAGCTCCTGGTTGAAAGCCTCAATGCTGATACCTGATCCATTGGCATCTCCCGGTACCCGGTCCAGTAGCTCCTCGATAAGGCTCTCTACCGACTCCAGGCTCTGCCCAGCCACCGTCTGCTCACCAGGAAGAGACTCTTGGCCTTCGCCAGCCTGCATCCCCAATGTGGCCTGACCATGAGGCTGAGACCCCTGAGAAAGAGCCTGTGTCCTCTCTTCATGGCCCTGTGGCCCCTGACCCTGATACAGCCGGTGTGGTTCAGGCGGGCAGACGTCACCCTGGCTTTGGCCTGTGCAGTTCTCTCCGGGGTCAATCCGAACTTTCTTCACCTCCATGCCCCCGTCTTGCCTGTCCCGCGACTCTAACCCCGACTGCCCCGTCCCGTTGAGGAGGGGCTGCTGGCCCTCTGGCCCGGCTGGGAGCCTCTGCACCCTCTGGGCAGGCCCCGGGTGGAGGGAGGGAGGGGTGGCCTCGGGGCCTTCGCGTTGCAGGCTGCGCTTCTTGGTGCGGGGCGTCACGCTAATGCAGTTCTTCCCAAAAGTGATGTCCCACTCCCCGCTGTCGCGCTCGGAGCTCTCCCAGTCCGACCGAGGCCGGCTGGGCGGCCCCTGCTGGCTAGAAAAGTGCTCTGTGAAGATGTTTAAGCCACTGGGTGGAGGAAGGGGAGGCGGCGCACAAACGGGAGAGGGGTCCTCCCCGTCGTAAGGGGCCGACCAATCCCGGCAGGCCCAGGCGCACAGCTCGATGTTCCTGCGCGCGTCCCGGAGGTACTCCAGGTACCCCATCTCCGAGTCGGGCGCCTCCGAGGCCTGGTGCATGGGGCTGTCTGGCGAGAGCGCCCCGCTAGCTCCCCCACTGCGGGGCGACTGAGGAGGCTCCGAACTGCCTCCGCTCTGCTGGCGCCTGAACATCGCCAGGCGGGACGGGGTGCTGGGTTTGGAGACAGGAGACTCCACGCTGGGACTACCCGGGCCTGCAGTCCAAAAGAGGGGAAAAAAAGAGAAGCATGAAGATGAACAGCAAAATGAAAACCGTACTCTGTTGCATGCAGGAAAAGCAACATGTTTACTTGGTGCACAATACCTACTCCGGCTTATTCATTCACAGTGCAACAAACAAACACACATTTAGGATTTGAATTTCCAGTAGCACTTTGCCCCCATTTCCACTCTGCTGTGGTTATACTATACGAAGTGTGTGTTCGCTGCTTATTTTTCAAGTTGTGATTACGAACAGTCAAGGGTAATCTATGTAACCATGGAGATACTGAACTCCTACACAGAGCCTCTGTGTGGACTCTGAACGATGAGTTTGTGAAACATGAGCATTACAAAAGCATACATACATGACAGCCAGCTATATATAACTGGCTCAAAATACAACCTCTTAAATAAGGAACCAACTTGCTTATTTCTGTGAAGTTCAGGATATATTATAGTAATTTAACAACTGCAAAAATTGTCACTATTTACATGGTTCATGTACAGTATATACAGACAATTTAAATAAATAAGTCGACACTGAGGATGTGCTAGACCACTCCTAAGAACATAAATTGTTTTGTTCCTCCTCTTATGTTAACTACAGTGTTTCTTTTTTAGGACCAATGTTCTAAAACAGTTTTTAAAAGCTTTTTCTATTTGTTGCTGAAGAACAGTCTTTATTGCAGAAGGTCTAGAAACTGGAAACCTAAACATTTAAGGGGGAATACGCTTCTATCTTTGAAAATCCTCATACCCCTGAATATACCTCACCTTTGGCCCAGAATGTGGAATCTTCCTCCCGGTCACTAGGGGGCAATGTATCGAATCGGCAGCACTCTGGGATGAGAGACAGGAACTTATCTGCCGATTTGCCATAGAGATCTGGCTCTCTAATGGCACGCCGCTGGCTCAGCATGACGTGTGTGCAGGGCAGCAGGTACCTGTCGAAAACCAGCAAGCAATTCTCCCTTTTAACCCCTAACTCAGAATCATCTGCTGATAGAAGGCCATCATGTACTGAGTCCTGTTCTGTCCTGTTCCCATGTATTTATTAAAGGGAAGGCGTTTTCTTTTTACATGCATATGTATTTTTGAATCTCACGGCTGTTAGATTCAAAACTATTTGATGTTAATGCCCAAAAAAAAGAATCAATGCTCAACACTTTAGGAATACCTTTGTGTTATTTACTTGCTAATAAATAACAGACTTATCCAAGACAACTCAGAGAATATGTATGCAATAAGGTAAAATCAATATATTTGCTAAAATAATAATAAGGTTAACTAAAAATCAAATGGCAATGCAAGTGCCATGTAAACAAAAAAATAATAATTAAAACTGCGTACAGATAGTCGGGATACACAGCAGTAAGCTTATTTGGTATGTTTACAGTGTAAACAGCCAACTGCATTTCCAGTTTGAGAATTAAAAGCATTAGTGCAAAACAGTGTAAGAGCAGCTGAGGGATGAGGCTGAGATCACAGGTACCGACAGTGAAAGACAGTCTCTCCGCTTTCTGTGGGAATTACTCCTCCATTGAGGGGTGAGGACTGGGAGAGAGAGAGAGGGTGGGTGCAGAAAGTCTGGCAGCAGTTGAGAAGTGGAGAGGCGAAAGCTGAGTAGACCTAGAGAGGAGCCTGAAGAAAGCAGCAGCAGAGTGATGGAGACACCAGCGGGCAGAATTCACCTGGAGGTTTTTTCTGCCTGTGTTACAGGTCTTAAGACCGTACAATTTACGCACCTTTCAGTTACACGGCAACTGCCAGAAACACATCTGCCACATAAATCGAAAAAAAGGTCAACCTGAACTGTCATAGTTACTTCCTTTGCTGTGCCAATACCTGAGAACGAGCTGCAGCATCAGGTCTTCGCAGTTGAAGGACAGCAGCGTCCGGAAGAGACTCAGTGAGACCATGCACAGCTTCCAAGAACAGACAGAGAGACTATCAGTCACAAAATGTACATAATCATAGGGGTCCGGCCGAAAGCACGCTCAGCTTCTGCACAGAATGTGGCACATCACCTTTCGCACTGAGGCGAGTAACAAGTAACACAACAACGATCAGAAAACAATCGGCCTGACATTTTTTTTTTTAATCAGGCAGTGAATTAAAAAAAACAGGGCTTCCACTGATGATGTTCGCACAGATGTAAGATGTAACTGTATGGTTTTAATTTATCTGTCACTTTTTAATGTGTGGGAAATCCCATAATTCCAAAACAATAACAAAGAATCAAAATGCTTCACCCTCGTAGCCATGAAAGAGGTCACAGCTGAAGACCCTGCTGAGCGAGACCTTGCCTTTAGTGATTGAGGTTATAAATTGAACTCTGGAGTCAAGGCTTTTTGCTACATTCTGTACAGCTATTAATATATCATACAGGCTAAAGCAAACAGCTACCTCTTTCTTCAGTGCTATAACAAAAGTAAAGTTTCAGTATTTCCTGTTTAACCTTGGCAAGGCAATGTCTTTATACTACTAGATTCTCTTTCACTATCCTCATTCGCCCTCCACAAATCAAAAATTCTTCTTTCAACGACTTATGTGGATTCGGCTGGAGCTCTCCACTCACCCGTGAGTTGGAGCTGATCCTGGTGAGCAGCGTGTCCAGGATGGTGTCGTTGTCGTGCCGATGCAGCAGGATGAAGCGCAGGAAGGTCTTGATGAGGGCCGTCTCCGTGATGCTGCGCAGGAAGAGGTCTAGGTAGGCAGTGCTGGCGATCATCTCCTCCACTGAGGACTGTGGCGAGAGAGGAGGATCAGAGCTGGTCCCTACCGCACCCTTACCTCTGCTAACACTGTGCCCCTGGGGTTCATGGTGCCTTGCCTCAGAAAGAGACCAGTTGAGGCTGTGCTTGAAGACACTGGGCTCAACTGAGCAGAGACACTACAGAGCGATTCCCAAGGAGTCTGTGAAGGGCTGAGCCCGGTTTCATAAGCAGGTGAACACCTGGTAATACGTTCAAACTGGAAAAAGTATTTTTGTGTTTCAAAGCATGCTACTTAAACAAAGCACAGCAGGAAACATTCTAAATTATTTTTTCTGTGAGTCTTAAAGGTTGGAAGCAATGTGTGGAAGCAGAGATGTCTGTAAAGTCTCTTCTAAGCTTTTACAGCCTTTTACACTTCCATTAGCCTTTGGAACAGTGGCAAGATCATGTGTCACTGTGAGTGAACATGAACTCATGTATGTGACAAATTCATGTCACTACCATATGTGCTATGATTTGGAAGCATACTCATTTATAAACCGGTATGTGTAGCGTATAAATGAATGGATACCTTATGAAGCGCAGGCCCCATTACAGGGACTAGGAATCCGTTGTGGACATAATCCACCAGCTGGCTCTTCACCAGAGGATGAGACACCTGCAAAGAGAAGGCAAGCATTGACCATAAAAATAATCAAATAAACGTTGGATGACTCCCTGTCACCAGCCACCACCAACTTCCAACACTCAGCTCTACTGTGTGGCAAGAAATCATAGCAATGATTGAAAAACCTAGCTTTATTTCATGAGCAAATACACCTGAAAGTACAGGTGCTTAACATCATAAATAAGGCCTTATACTCACCACACTTATCAGCCACTAGGGGTAGTATCTGATTTTCTTTTGTGTCTTGAGACACTGATTTTTGTTCTAGCTTTTGGTAAATGTGCCTTTCCAATAAAAGAAGATGAAAGAGCAAGCAAAACTGCTGCTAGGACATTACCCCGATGACAAGACGTCTGCCAAAGCCTACAGCAGATGTGCCCACTGGATCCCCTCCCTCCCCCTTCACCTGTATGACAGCATTGCAGAACTCCAGCGAGTTCATGAACAGAACGAGAGACGAGACTCCGATCCAGTCTTCCCTCCTCAGCGCGTGCCAGTCATCTCCGCGCACTTCGATCTTGCGGGGCAGGGAAGAGTACAGAGCACTCAGGCCAGTAGCCAGCACCTATTGGAGGGATCAAAGACACGCATTAGAAACCCAGGTGGGTTTCCTTTGGGATAAACCACTCTTTAGTTCAGCTGCCAAACCACAGCTCTGTGCAAAGATAAATGGGAGACAGCATGTTGCAGGGACGCAAATTCAAGTTCCCCAACAAGTAAGAATTGGGCATTACAATAAAAATATAGGCGGTCTGGATTGGGAAACAATCACAAGATGAAACAAGTTTAAGTCCACCTCGGCTGAAATGAGATACAAAATAGTAATTTCTTTCATGTTACTGTTCAGTCTGGCATAAACACAGACTGCCTGTCTCCTTGAACAGTAGTTGTTAAATGTTTGCAGAGACAACTTTTCAAATTTTTTTACAAGTACACAGAGCAGAGATTACAGTCTAACAAAAATGCACAAATTAAAAAATCATTCAGTTAAAAAAAAACAACTAATAGTGTTTTTCATCTCAGTTGAATCATCTGGAAGTATTTTATGTGTGATGAAGTGTCAGGACTATAATAACTTTCTTACAAGTTAACAGGTTTGACATATTCACATACTCACAATTGTATACACAGCATTTAACTCAAAAAGATAAGGGAACATTATATCAATGTATTGTAAATCTGAAAATCAAACTAAAAAACAGACATAATGGTTAAATGAAAGAATCAAATCAGAGGTTAATGTCTGAAAATTAAAAAGAAAAAAAATCTTTTGCCTGTGGAATTTCTTCAGGAATGGGAAGACTCTTCAGTGTCTTTTCTCAGTCTTTTTTTTTTTACTTTCCAGCACATAATTAACCTCTACTCGATCCTTTGCAGCTGCTGACCCAGTTCCTTACCAGAACCGCTCAGAAAATATACATCGCATATATATATATATTAATATATCATGACATTATTTTGCAATGACAGTGTACACTGATCTTATATGATGTCCTCTTAGGGGACATCAATTTAATCAATACATTCAACGATGAATCTTTGAACATGAGGCTCTAAAGTAGAGTTTTTATGTGAATGCAAGAGATCACTGTACATCTTAAACTCCATTGTGAATGGATTTCAAAAAGCTCAGATGCCAGGGATGACACATAGTTCAAAGGCATAGGCTTTCTCTCCGGCTCTAGACTAGGAAAGGAATCACACCTAGCAAAACAGACATTTTGAAAAAGTGACAACAAAAACACTCACTGAGGGCAGCAAGACGACGAGTCTTGTTAATGAACAACCTGAGAAGTCAAAGCCGAGGTAAGTTGGAACAAAGGATTAATGGTTTAAAATAGAATTACAAACACTTTTCAGAAATCAGTTAGGCTGGTCAAAACTAATGACTGACGTGTACAGTACTTCACCTAAAATCATTGTTTAAACAAAGTTTTAAAGTAAAAATACTATTATTTTTTCGGCTGATCCCTTTACGCCAAGCAACTTAGAGTTGTACCCATTTACACTACAGCAACCTGAACAAAGGGTACAACTTGCTCAAGGATACAACAGCAGTGTGTCATCCGAGATTCGAACCCTCAACCTCAGTTATAAATTCAGAACCATGACCAGTCTTCCACACTTCCTGCTTATCACACCGATAGAAAAACTAAGGAAATGTGAAATTTCAGAGGTTTAACAGCCATGCAAAGACATTAGAAAAACAAAATATAAAGAACCGATATACCTAAGAAATATCCTAGATGGCGCCTCTACATCACTCATGTAAGTAGGTCAGACACCAGCTCATAAATACTTTAATGAGGAATGGGACTGCTCCCCAGACAGAGGAGTCTGCAAGAACCAAAACCAATGCGCAGCAGAAATCCAAGACATTCACAGACAACACCACACCAATACTGTGCATGCCTCAATATGAAAAGTATGTTAGTGCTCCTAGATGCTTTTCTGAAACACTGAAACAGTCTTTTTATATACCAGCCAGCTTCAGTAATGTACCAGAAATATTATCAGGGTGGTGAAGCTTTAAGAGCACATTGCACATGAGCACAAGTGCCTTCATTCTTCAGTGGGGGGGGTGGGGGGATGTCTCTACAGTGTGAGCACTTTAATGAAAAATATGGGCCACATAGCACTGCCTCATTGCTTAATGCAGTGTAAGCTAAACCAGTAAAGACCGCCCACCTCCCACCCCGGCTGTGTTAAGAGCCCAGTGGGTAGACTCTCGGCAGCTGGGGGCTTGCCTTGCTACAATGAACTCGGCTTGCCAGCCCTATGGCTTGGCAGTGCTCTTAAAGGCTGCTTTGGACAGGACAGGGCACGTTTCACAGGTAGTGTGTGCTGTTGTTAACCCAGCAGGAAGTAACACGCCTAATCGAGCAAGCAGCATTCCTCTGGTGGGCCTGTTGGAGAGGCTCCAAAGCCCCCATCAGCATGGCCAGAGGGGTCACTCCCTTTCTGAACATGAGCTGTAAAAGCTCAAGCACATGGCCGAAGTGGGCAGCACGCATGCAGGTCGTCAAGTTCTGTCCACATGCCACTGTCCAGGGTGACAACAGCTGTCCACCCGGGGATTAACATTCCCAGTCTTTTGCA
The DNA here is from genome assembly GCF_055471065.1 of Atractosteus spatula. NCBI lineage: Eukaryota > Metazoa > Chordata > Actinopteri > Semionotiformes > Lepisosteidae > Atractosteus > Atractosteus spatula. The sequence goes on along the minus strand of NC_142709.1, from coordinate 16,954,130 downwards.
ACTGTTGTGTAAGCGCGCATGCCGACAGCAGACGTTTGAAGAGTGACGCAGCATTCCCTCATTTTGGAGTCCCAGCATCGTGCAACCACTTTCCTCAATGGAAAAAAATGGAAGAATTTCTTGATCTGCAAACACAGTGTGGCCAAGACCACCTAGTTACAGAACGCGCAGACCCCCAAGGCACAACAATGGCACTGCTGTGAGTCATGTGCTACTTTATATTTTGACTAACAGGTGCAACTTAATATTGTGAAGGCTCTGCAGGGATGAGATGAATGGCAGGTGCAGGAGAAGCAAGCTGACTGGGATAAGTGAAGCAGGTGGGGTCTAGAAAAAACACCCAGAACAAGCCTGTGATTCAGCTTCTCACACCACTCAGCCCACACAGACGAAACAAGTGACTCGAAACTCCAGGCAATTACTCATTCATATACATACTATGTATATGTAGAGCATCAGATTGACACAGCAGCACACAGGGTTGCAATGGGAAACGTCTTGGTTTCTTATTACTATATCACTTTTTGACATGCATCTGAGTAGTGCAGAAATTACTGTAACAAAATATAAAGGTTCTCTTTTACATAACTAGCATTTCAACAATGAGTAGTGGGTAGCTGCATCAGCATGCGTAGGCTGCAAAGGAACAAGTAATAGGTTTATTCCATGCTGAAAAAAAAGAAGAAAGAAAACACAACATTTTGGCCGTAGAGCCTTCTTCAGGTGTGAGCACACACCTGAAACGTTGCGTTTTCTTTCTTCTTTTTTTCAGCATGGAATAAACCTATTACTTGTTCCATTTCAACAATGGGTTTTTGACCTGGGAAGTGACAATTGTAAAGGAGAAAAGCATGGGCGATCTGCCTCCCCTCCCTGTGATAGGGCTGGCAAAGGGAGATCTGCCTTCCCTCCCTGTGATAGGGCTGGCAAAGGGAGATCTGCCTTCCCTCCCTGTGATAGGGCTGGCAAAGCGAGATCTGCCTTCCCTCCCTGTTATAGGGCTGGCAATGGGAGACCTGCCTTCCCTCCCTGTGATCCAGGGAGATCCAGCCGCAGAGGGTTAAGGCTGATGAATGGAAAACAATCAATACTCCAATAAGTGACCTTTGCTCTGTAGTTTCTAAACACCTAAATGATATCTGGATTTACTGCTATAAACTCTGCTGTAAATCACACTTTTCACTGCTGTATGTTTATTGCTCAACTGTACCTGCTTTCATGTTGGAAAGCATGAAAGAGGAGAGGTTGTTTAGCCCTTACATTGAAGCTTGATGTTCCCAAAACTCCTGTCAGATGTGACGAAGAAAACAATCATTTATTTCTAACCTGTGCAGGATAACAACCTAAAAAAAAGCCAGTTGGTTATAAAACACACAATAGCATTTCCATTTGAGTAGTCTCCAGTTGTCAACCATCGTGCACGATTCAACGAGCTTCCAAGTCCAGGAGTAATTTTGTTCTGTCTTACACAGAAGGCAGCGAGCAGGGTTTCACCAGCTCACACAAGAGGTGACTGAATTCTTCAGCTAGTTTCATGATGCTGTCTTTCAGCACTGGCCAAAACTGACCCGACCTTTTCACTTACAAAGCCAAAAATACAGTAAGTATGGCGTTAGGCAGAAGAATGATTATTTCCATGCAACATATTCTTGGTGGTTATTTAAGATGGGCTGATGTGCAAAATCAATGTCAAGTCTTTGAAAATGGGAAAAGAAACAGATCCCTTAGTGCTACTAGATTTCAGGATTATCTGCCATCTTTTAATATGCTATATTGCTACAATACATGGCTTGATGTCAAAATGGAGAACCTGCTTTTATAATTGAGTTTTAATAGAAATTCAACAGAAATATTTCTAGAAGAAATCTACAAAATTCTCTTTAAACTCAGTATCGTTTTGCTACACTGCTTTATTTGTATGTTAAAATAGCTTAACTCTTTTATGACATCAGTTGATCGCTGTCTGAATGTCTTGAAATAATTTTTTGTTCTCCTGCCTTTTCAATAGTTTTGTACCTTTAACCTGGTTACATGTTTACTGAAACATGAAGACTGACCATAAAGTTCACAACTGTTTCGGGAAGAAAGGGTGAAATAAAAGGCCCGTTGTTTAAAGTTCAGCTGCGGACTTCCATTTTCTCTGAGTGTAATGCCTAAAGTTGTGAACCTGTAATTAGGAAGAACAACAGAGAACTCATCAGAGCCCATTGTACATCTGAAGTCACTAGTTTCACTTCAACTTCCTACAGAAGTGGCAAAGACAACAGAAAGCTTTTATATCTAAAGAGCAAGATAACAAAATCCACTTCTGATTTTTTTTTTCATAAACACTGCAGTTCAAATAAAATCTACTGAGCCAAAGACCAGATGCGCTGTGAACCCCATTTTCTCTGTCTGCTAGATGTTCCCAATAAGAGGGATGGCCTACAAAGAATCCCTCCCTCTCTGTTTGCAATTCAGTGAACGCGCTACGCTGTGGAAAATTCCTGTGGACACCATACAAAAAACACGCTTTTGTTTTCTGCTTCTTTTACCAAAACAGCAGATGTGTAACAGAACTGACCGACAAGCCGCCAGCGAGTTCTCAGGATTCTGTGACAATTCCTGCATTCTCTGGTGATTAACTGACCATCTCACAGAAATGCTCACCAGCGTTACTGGCAAAAGCCCAAACCCCTTGTTGTCTGTAAACCCACGTATCAGACACAGCTCATGCTCTGTGCTGACATTCAACCAGCAGCGCTCACCGGACAGAAGTAGGAGTTCTCCACGATGTACTTCGCCACAGCCTGGTTGCCGGCGGAGGTGGCCATGACCAGGAGCAGCGCGTCGCGAGCCTGCTGCCCGATGGCGCCGTCACGGTGGATGAAGGGGACGAGCAGCGAGAAGATGAGCAGGTTGGTGGGGCCCTGCTGGGGCGCGGTGTGGAAGAGGAGCTCCAGCACAGAGGGCTCGCGGGCCATGCACGCGCACACCTGGTTCAGCAGCAGCACCAGGCTGCCTTCCACGGCCGGCGAGCCGAGCTGGGGGTCGGCGCAGGCGCTCAGGAGGGACAGGAGGGGCTGCAGCACCGGCTTGTGGCGCAGCAGGGGCTGCTGGGACTGCCCGATCAGCATCTCGAAAAGCTTGAGCAGCGCCCCCTGGCTGTCGGAGTCCAAGCCGCGCCGCAGGTGCCACTGCACCAGCCGCTCCAGGATGTTCTCGGACACCACCAGCTCCAGGATGGGCCCCATGCCCCCTTGCTCGCTCGGACGCTCGTCCGCCAGCAGGCACAGCATCTGGTCTGTGTTGTTCCGCACAGCTGTCAGCTCGTCTGCCGCACCCGTTATAGAGGCCTCTCGCTGCTCCAAGATCCAGGACACCTGGCAGGAAACGGCATGCACGCAATTACTCAGGGCAAAAGCACCACTGACTGGAGCACGTCAACAACAATACCTATCCAATAATACAGGGAACAGAGAATACAGGCCTTGTGGCCCATCTAGCCTTTATGGTTACTAGTATTTAAACAGTCTAGGATCCCACCAAAAGAAAGAACACAGGATATCAGTTTCAACGACATGGCAAGGTTGCTTGTTCCAGACTCCCACAACCCTTTATGTAGAAAACAGCTTCCTGTTAACAGTTTTAAATGGGCTTCCTTGCTGTTTCCAGTTGTGTCCTCTGGTTCGCATTTCACTGCTAATTCTAATGAATTCAGTTCAGCTTGTCATAATAAATATTAAAAAATAGAATATTAGTAAATAATATTCTAAATGAGGTGTTACTAGCACACTGTACATTTTAACATAATAGCCGTCGTTTTAAATTCTACACTCTTGACTATATAACCATTATACATCCTATTTAACATTATTTCCCTTTTTATTGCCTCACCAATTAATCTAAAAGATATAAATAATGTGTTTACATAAACACAGACGTCTTTTCCATATGTGGCATTTTAAAGCTCAGTGTTTCTAAATTTATATTTGTAGTTTGTTTCTGCTACTTGTGTGCAACACCCGACACCTGTCTTCATTAAAAGTCATCTGCCGGATGTTTGCCCAGTCCTAGAATTTTGTCCAAAATCTTTCTGAAGATTTACTAGTCCTACTAAAGGATTGTTGGTATCTAGTTTAGTAAGCAGAGACAAACTGCTGGAATGTTACAGAATTACAGACACTCTAGATGTCTGCACATCTGTGAACAAAGAAGTGACATCTGGATGCTTTTCTTCCTGAACTGGGTGCTGGAAGTAATCACACATATTCTTAATTATCTTAATTATCTGCACAAACGTCTTCTCAATTACTTAACAAATGCATAACAAACTGGCAGTTAATGCATCTCCATAAAAAACAACAGAAGTCTTAGTTGAGCAGCATCTTGAAAACTGTATAAAAATATTGTGTCAAAATATTTTTAGAAAGAAATGATTCATCCATTCATTTTCAAAACGTTGGTCACGTAAGGCAAGGGGTTGTGGACAACTCAAGTCCGTCCCAAGAGCACAGGACATAAGGCGGAACAGGGCCATGTTATGGCCAATTCAGACACAACAATTAATCCAGCCGCCATGTCTCTGGCCCCTGAAGGGCACTCCATCCTCATCTGGAATTGAATCCAGGACCGAGGAGACCTATGAGGCAGCAGTTCTACCTGCCACACATGTTGCATCCCCACATGATTCATTATATATCAGGCATTTTGCATTTCAGACTGGCTGCCTTGTACAAGAGTTCAAAGAAAGTCACAAAAGTATCATGAACCGTTGGTTCATCTAAGGAGTTCTTTCACTACTGACTCACCTGCCGCCAGTGGTTCTGAAACACCATCAGACAGGTCTCTGGGTCAGCTGTGACAGGGCTCGATGGCACTGGATTCCGACTGGCCCGATTCCCGGGTCCTCGTGGGTTTAAGCGGCTCAGCCAGCTCATCCTGTCTACCAAGGTCAGAGTTCAGGGGTCAGGGGTAAGGCACATGGAATGGGGGGGGTGAAAGGTCACAGCCAAGGGTGAGTAGGGGGGGGGAAACCAGGGGGATAGGAGGGAGGAAGGGAGGGGAAGAAGGGGAGGGGAAGGGGAAACTCAGTAGAACCCAAGAGGCAGTCTTTATTCCCACGTGAAGCAAACTTCTTCAGAGACCCCGCACAACACAGCCTCTTCTCCTCAGTTAGGGCTCCCCTGCGCTGACCTAACAAGTCTCCCTGTTGACACTGTCATCCAGTCTGCAGCCAAGGCAGCTCCATGTAAGACCACAAGCCTGCAAAACACAGCAAACGACTCCAGTTAAGGACCCAGGGGCTTGCGTAATCCACTGTTAAAGAGAAACTGAATCACGTTTTCATTCATTTTTTTAAACCTTGCTAACGGCATGGAGCACTGTGAGGGCCTGTTTAAACTTACTTCATGTGTAGTGACACATTCATTTATTTAAAAAAAAGCATCTGTAAGAGTGCCTTGGTACAACCAAAATGAAAACTAGGGTGCGGTTCATATTTGCTCATTTTTCCTTGTTCTAGTCACTCTGCAAGATGTTTTTCAATCACAAAAAAATATCTATGAACAAAAGAATTAGTAGGGCAAACATTAGACACAAAGAAAGCCAAAGACAGTACTATTAAGAAATGAAAGACATTTGCACCTCAACGCCTTTTTTAAGTAAACAGATGAACACCTTCTACCTTGTTGGAAACATCAGAATCTGGCAATCTAAAATACATTCTTTCCTTAGAAATGTACAAGAGGTCTCTGGTGATTAAAACCCACACTGGAACTGTTCCCTTCTAAGGTTAGAGAACAACTGTGATTGCTTCAGTAACTTGTGAAACATGCTGGCCTAACGCCAACAAGAATGAAGTGACATTCACAGGATTATGAGTAACTCTTCCTCTAGCTCTCTATCCATAGTGACTGCAGGCATGTTTTGAGGAAGGACAAATGGAACATGTACAGTAACATTTAAGAGCCTTAAAACTTAAAACGTTCAGTATACTGCCAGCTAAATTACCCCCTGTTGAAAACTGAAACGGCAACCCTCTACTTTGTTACCTAACCACACACAGTTCTAGTTTAAAATCATACTGTTTTTGTTTTCCACTGTTTCCAAATAAAACTGAAGCAATACAGCCTCTTTGCTTTCAAAATGGGGCTGATGCTGTGAGCCAGGGGCTATGGCCACTCTCAATTAGCTGATACGTTCTGCACCAAAGCCCGAGGGACCAACCGGTTTCAGATCCATGCTGCCCAACAGACACGCCCACCTCGGGAGAGAAGACAGGTGACTCACAGCTCAGCAGACCGAGGACTGCCGAAATGAGAGCAATCAGATGGAAAAAAGTCCCAACACATCCCAAAGCAGACAGTGATCTTCTGTGTGAGAGAGAAGCCCAGTGACTAAAGCGTCTCCTATCAAGACAGTGTCTCTGGCTGTTAGCATCATCTTTCGGACCTGCGTGGCTGATAATAAGCCAAAATATTCCATTTCTAACAATGCTCCTTTCTCTAAACAGAGCTGAATATGCAGAATTCAATGTAGCCTGTTATATAATTACTTTGTAGCTCTAACAAACAGCAATTAAAGTTTTTCTGCCCTGATTAAACCAGTCATTACAATAACACATAGTAATGACTAGGAAATATTTTTGCTACATAACACACAGAAAGTGAAGTGTATGCTTCTAGTCCAGGCTTATGCATTTATTAAATAAAATCACCTGTTTTTTCAGAAAATCATTCTGTCATTAAAAGTGTCCCATGCTATACTTACTGGTCCTATACATGAAAAAACAAGCATCCAACTATAACAGCTCAGGTCTCCTAGACAGATAACTAATCTTCTGTTACACAACACCAAAAATGACTATGTGCATTTTTCATTCAGGAAAAAGTAATATTACTTATATCTTTGAAAGGAAAGAACAAGAGGGAACCACATCATGCTTAAAAAAATATTTTTCTCTAGAAAAAGAATGCTGTTTGAGGACACCATCACGGAACTGGATGCTGGTTGACAGGCTAACTACTGAGTTTGTACCGTTTGTGACATTATGGCCAGTTTGGAAAAATCAAACTTCTAATATTATGCAAAGTCTTTGGGCCTTGCTTTTTTAACAATAAAATATGACATAAAATGGGCCTCCTTTTTTGCAGTTAATTCCTATGGCAGTAAACAGTGTCTCAGTTAAACTTCATTTTCAAGTGTACTATACGTCATTACAATCTGAGAACTAAAAACAGCTACAGGCTGATCTGAGAAGTACCATTCCTTTACAGTGTGATCCAGCAAAGGTAGTCTTCATTCATTCAGCACTCACAATATAAAAGGAAGTTGATGTTCCTGGTTTCAAATTGTTTCTCATTCTTCATGACCAGTGTCCACTGGCCTCTCTGCTCACATATTCTTCATGACCCAGTGTCCACTGGCCTCTCTGCTCACATATTCTTCATGACCCAGTGGCCACTGGCCTCTCTGCTCACATATTCTTCATGACCCAGTGTCCACTGGCCTCTCTGCTCACACATTCTCCATGACCCAGTGTCCACTGGCCTCTCTGCTCACATATTCTTCATGACCCAGGCCATGAAGTCCACTGGCCTCCGTGGTCATATATTCTGACCAGTGTCTGTTTGTCTCTCCTTGTGGTGAGTTTGAAAAACTATAACACCCATCTTACACGAACCTCATCTTTGTGATGGTGAGAAATGCTGTACAATGCAAATGCTGGATGCCCTTAACAGGACGTACTGCCTAAAGATGGAAAGATGGAAAAGATGGAAAGATAGAAACAGGGTGACAACAGCAGCCTCAGAAAATGAGTCAAGGTGAACTGGTGGTGGCAAAGCGAAGACAGAGCATCAGTTCGTCTTGACGGTGACATGCAGCTCAGATGGCAGGGCCCATAATGTTTAGTGTACTTGTGGAAAGCTTAGGTCTCAGACACTCTGGCTCTTCCTTTACTGGGATATGCTCAGTCTTGAATGGATAAGACGTCGAGTCAGGATGTCTGACACTCCTTTGTAACAGCCGGTGAAAGAAAGGAAAAAGACAGTGACTCAACAGGCACAAATGGGTGGAAACTAGATCGCATTTCTAAGTTCCAGTCCTGACTTGCTATCATTGTACATTTCTTGCACCATTCCCAACCAACCAAGCTCACTGCCAACGAGCAGGCACAACACTTCCCACGATCAGAAGATCATTAAATCTTGCTTATTCTAATCGTGCTGCTAGAATCCATACCTGGCAAAGAAACTAGAAGAGAGATCAACTCGTGCACTAAATCTGAATTTTCCAACGCATCCTGCTTGTCATTAACAGTACAGGAAGTCCCATCTTCTGTTACAGTTTTTAACAGGTTCTAAGACACATCTGACTATTTAAAATAAGTTCACAAGAAGCCACAACTGCATGAAAGCATGTCTGGGCTAATCACTTCATTAGGAGTGACAGAACAGTCACATATTCATACACAGAGCAGTGTTACATTTGTTGAGGCACAATGCCAAAAGAAAGTTGACATGCACTAACATTAACACTCGGAAGGTGTAATGGATAAGCACAACATTATGCACCTTGACAGCTGGGTACTGTCTTGTAGGCACCCCCAGCCATAGCAAAGACTGGAACTCAGTTATAATGTTACAACTGTGGGTTTGCACCTCATATGTACTGTATGTGACGTCTATAAAATGAGTGTGTGGGAAGTAGTGGCACCCTTTATCTCTTCCATCTAGAACTGACAGCAGGAAGACTGCCAGAGTATCTTCCGGTAACATTCATTTTCTCCTGGTGCTACTTGCTTAGATGTGCTATTTTGTAATGCAGGAATCCAGACTCATCACTCTACCTGGATGTGGTTAATAACCATCTCCTTGTGCACTGTCCCTCGTTCTGCACCAACGTGCTGTGGCACTGCCAGTTTAGGACACGAAACATGAGCCTATGCCAGTGGTAAGGCATTCTGGGACAGCTATATAAGTAAGCTGCTGTTTCAGCACCCACATGAAATGTAAATAAGGAACAGCAGCAGGCATGAAAACTGGGTAGCGCAATATTCCAAAATGTGCGCAGCTCATTAAATCCAGTTTTTCTCCCTCGACTCTACAGAACGAGCAGCTTCGAGCTGGAGGCCACAGAAAATTAATATTTATCATAATAGCCTCACTCACAAATATGTAAGTCCTTATTATCATTCCTCTGAGCAGAATCCCTATTAACACCAGCACCCTGTTTATCCCTGGTGAGGAAGATTCTCCGCAATGAATAATTAAAATTGAACATTGTCAGTGGTAAAGTAAACATCATTAATTAGTCAAAAGATTTTTATTCAGCAATTATCTAGTGTCAGAATAGCCCCTGTAAAAAAAATGCTAGATTACACTTTCTTAATTTCTATTTTGTAAAATGTCACAGATTGGTAACGCTGGCCACTTCTTTGATGTGGTGCTTGTTCAGCCTTACTGGCAAAATACAGACATCACTGGAGTAAAAAAAAAAACTTCTACAAAGATCAGGTCAAAATTAGTCCATATGCAGCCTTTCAAGGTTATTCCTTGTCTGTATTAAAACAACTTACTCTTTAAACCAAAAGCAGCTAGTTCTATATCTGAGGTCACAGCCAAAATAGTTTGGAGGACCCTGTGTGCCAAAGCGGACCTCAAATTTTGGCCGAATTCTTTGGCTATGTTTTTCCAAGAAAATCTAAGATGGTCCAGTGTGGAGCTGTAAGAGACATTAAATGACACACTTGGGGAATTATGGTTAAAAAGCAAGCAGCTGTATAAATACCGTCTCATACATCACCGTGATGCTATGCATTTACGTAATATGCCTGTAATTGTTATTTTCATTGTTCAGCTCCTACAGTCAAGACGTGCTGAAGATGTGCTCCGGTGGAGGTCTGACGATGAGCTGCTCATGGTGGAAACGCACAGTGTCTGAGCCCGAGCACCCCTGTGACTGCAAATCACCTCTCAAACATCAGTACCTTGGAGGTGCTGGAGGAACACCTGCATCCTGCCGTCTCGAAAGCCACGCCAGTGTACTTCAGGACATCAGAACGGCTACAAATGAGAAGAGGCCACATTCTCACCAAGCTTAATTACTCCTACAGTATTAATGTCACAGAAGCAGACCAGTACTGTTCCCAGGCATACAGGGATACAAACCCCTTGTACTCAATACTCAATACTTTTTTTATGTCACTCTACACTACATATTTTTACAGATTTGTAACTGGGATAAACTTAACTTGAACAAAAGAATCAGTTAATATTAAAAAACAAAGTTTAAACATGTTACTTCAACAGCTCTACCAAATGAAGGTGATGTACTGCCCTTCACTTTTTACACAAATATATGTATTTGAAAACAATATTGAGTTATAGCAAGACAAAAACTTTATGGTAGTAATTAAATACTGTGACATATATTTACAGTAACACAAACGTACCTTAAACTGAAGTGCTGTAACTTCAAAACACTCACCTTTTAATTATAGTGCAATTGTTCATTACATCAGCTAATGTTGAAAATGAGCAAGCAGGCAATTACATAGCACTGCAGAAGTTTACTAACAGCTCCAAAACCACAGCATTAACAAGCACTTTACTTACACTGATAGGCAGCGAAACTAACAATGTCAATGCTAACCTAAATCAGACCAATGGTCACTTTTACTGCATAAACATACTGTGTACCTTGAAAAACGTATTTCAGTGACTGACAATTTTTCTGACAAGCAGGAAATCGTTATTCTGTTCTTCCATAATTCTTTGCACTTTTAATGAAGAACACAACATCCTCTGGCTGTCTAGCCGTGATTTTACTCTAAATCAGTCTTTTGCACAGTGGCTAGAATTCTGAATTCTAAAATTCTAAAATTCATTTATTCCTGATTTAAAACACAGTGTAGCAAGTATCCAGGAACATGGCTGCCCATCCTATTTTGTTTTTAAACAACAGTAATTGTAATAACAACACTTGTAATAACACAAACTGCACAATTCTGATTTCAAGTGTAGTTTGATATGCTAATAAAAAATTAATCATCAAGACTTAGTAGTCTGAAAAATTAAATGTGCACTGCAAAGTGATAGCCACCTGAAACAAACCAATTCACATAACAACAGGACACGTGCAATATCTGCTACCATAATGTACCATGTTGTACATTAAGCCTTTCAGTAAACAACTAATCTAACTCAGCAGTCACAGTTAATTCTACCTTACTGGAGAAATGTGGATAACTGCTGTGCTGAAACCAGGCAATCAGTATTGCTGCTTTATGTGCTATATGTGCTATCCTCTGCTATTGGGAGAGTTTTTCAAGTTTTCTCTAAAACAAGTCAAAGAAGGTTGTTCATCATTATAAGCCTGTTACCTTATCTATTTATTACCAAACATATAATTCTTTATGCAACATGAAACACAACATTACCAAAATATCTTGTGCATTTCTTTCATTTGAAAAAAAATATTTTGCCAAAGTACTGATTTTTATTTTTACAGCTAAAGATAAACAGAAAGATTACAAATCAGAGGAGAACCTTCATTTAATTTAGCCCATTTGGTAGTTAGTATCTAATTGATCCCAGAATTGTGTCCAGTAAATGCATTTTGTTGCTGAAATGGACATTTCTGGTTTGTAAACTTTCTTCTATTCTAGGGAAAAACCTCTTAAACATACTCTAAGAGGCAGTTGTTAAAAATAACTCTTGCATCTACAATACTTGATCATGTTACAAAGCAATTAAGCAAACGTCATCCTTCGATTATGAAACAATTACCAGTACAGTATGTCATGGTACTGGTATCCTTTACCTGAATTCATTCCTTTCTGTACGAGACAAGTTTATGATTCATATTCCTGCTGGTTAAGTAACACTTGATTTCATTATGAAATGAGAAATGTTACAAGGAGGCATTAGAAGAAGCCAGTCAATATCGGCTTTGATTGCTGTCCATAAAACACACAACACAAAATGAGTACGACCACTCTGCAAATTGTGCTTGGTTTGCAGTTGCCCACTAGGAGGGAGATGAAGTGCTTTGAAATCACCTAATATACATCCAGGAACCCTAGAGGGATCGCAAAGTGCCTTATATTAAAATATGAATTTTTGATGATGAACGGAGAGAATGCTCTCTTGCACTGGAACTAGTAGCACACGTCCAAGGTTTCTGAAGTATTGCTTCTCAGTAATAAAACAGCACCAAGTCATTAACAACCATTAGCTGATCCCAGCTGTAATTCCCTGCCTGGTTCATGACTGAACAACAAGAGCTGACCTCACCAGAATCATTCCTACACTGCATCGGAGACTGAGTGCCCTTTAACCTGCACTTCAATTAAAACAACTTCACTCTGTCTGTTACCTAGAAGCTGTATCTACAAAAGAGAGTACACCACTGTGACAGGAATAGTACACCGCTGTTTGAGAAGGTGGGACTGTAGTTCAGTTCACCTGCAGCAAAGGCTGTGTGTGATACAGTAGTGAGAATGAACTACTGAGATTAGTGGAATAGTGCAATAAAATACGTTCTGGAAAAAAGGAATAATGCCCTCAAGACATAAAGCCATTCTCTATTTTCTACATAAACGTGGCTGTTAATAGCCAAACATATACAGTATACACTACTCCCTCTTTAAATTAATTATTTATGAGCAATTGCTAAAACAAAAACTACATACAGATAATTATTTTTGTTATACGAGGAACTCTCATGCTAATACGAGCTCCAAGTGTGTTGCTCTTCCTTCCATTTTTACTTTCCACTCCTCCTGGCTGATGTGGTCTTAACAGAAATTGAAAAGGTATTATACCAGTTGCGTAGATACTATAGTATAATGTTTTGAATGTGCAATTTGTAATAAAATAATATTGTTTAAGAAATTTTAACATTTTATACAAGTTTGATGTTCTTGGTTTTACAGTTACAGATGTATAATAAACAAGATTTATTAACATCATAATTTTTGTTGAGTAAGAAATTTGGTTCACGTGTACTATGGAGATCGTGCAAATCTTCATTCTCCACCTTACTGCATCATAACAGATTTAAACTAACAGCTTGCATAAAAAGAAATGTTGATAAATCTTACTTGTTGTAACATACTGTATACTGTACTAAGCCTTTTATGATGCTAAATCATTTAAATACATTAGAAAAGTACCTAAACCCACCCGGCTTATGGCCAATTACAAATACTTTGGAATGAACTGGGGGCTTTTCATGTATTGTATTATAATGGGAACTTAGTGTGGCTTTTATGAGTTTTCACCTATAGTATATGCAGAAAATTTGGAACCAAATTATGCTTGTGTAGTGAGGGACGAGTGCAGAGAACAGTCCATTCATCACTGGAAAACTGAAGGGTTTAAGTGTCTCTTAAACTGTGAAATGCATGAGGGAAAAGGTGAAATCCGCGAAAGTGAGTGTTATATTCTAAGTCCAACTTTTCAATAGACATTACATACATAAACACATCTGTGTCATGACCCAGAATTGTTCACTTGCCTGCTGGGAGAGTTTACTAGAGAGCTTTGGCCTACAATGTCCATCAACACAAGAACAACCTCTCATTACAAGACGTTTTTCAGATAAAGACATTTGTCCAAACTGAACTAGCAAAAGGGACCACTGTACTGTATTTAAAGGTCCTCTTACATGCACATTCTGAACCTGATATACAGTACCCCACCCAGTAAAACGGTGGGGCTGTCTGATTTTAAAAACCTGCCTCCTGAATATTGCTCTGCATTAGACTATAGTACAGGGTCAAGCCATTATCTCTGATTGTGCTTCAGCCTGCTCCATTTTGATGTTGGTGTTTTGTCATAGACATACAGTATTACAGTAACCCTTTGCCAGGGCTAATGCAGTACAGTACTATACATGAAAGAGAGCAAAATGTCAACTACGTAATAATATACAGTATTAAAGGTCCATTTGTAATGCTGTTCAGATAAAATGCCTGTAGCACAGAAACAGGATCCTGCAATTTTTCACTGATGGTGCCAGAGACACATGCATGATAACTGATAACTCTGCATGATAATGAAAAATGAAACAAACATCCCAAATCCAGTCCGTATAGTTTGGGATCCAGCAGAGTTCCCTTCAGTGAGAAACGGCTCATCATCTGGGTGGAGTGTTAACCTGATTCAATTAGAGTGTGTCTAGTCCAGTTTGTTCCCTCAATCCATTCACAATGTCAGGAGATCTCAGGGTCCAGAGTTAGGAGACCCTTGTCTTCAGTACACTTCAACAGCAAAGTTATTTAAAACAGCTTACCTGAATACCCCTTCAGCCTTATATTTAAAACCCCATTTTCAGGTTTTCTTTTTGGGAGAAGAGAGGGGTGTCAGGAAGTCAAAAGATCACTCCATCATGCCTTGTGATTAAGATGAAGCGACAGCTTTGCACATGGTCCCCTTCTGTTTGGCAGTCAGCTCCTGGAAACAAAACTGAAGTGAGTTATTTTTAAAGCATATAAAATCCTTCCCACCTTACTTTCAAGAGTGGTAACAGTACTCTGGTTTTACTGAAAGCTGTGCACTACTGCTGTCAATTGTACAGCCTTCCAGTTTCAATTTCTTCCTTAGAAAAGATGAAATATAGACTACAGTGATGCACTATTTTGAGATTTGTGTTACAAGTGTATGAATCTTTACTATAGACTGGAGAACCTATAACCTTGTGATTTCTGACACGTAGCTGTATACTGTACATACTGAAGACTACATAAACAATATACCTTGGATACTTTCTAAAATTACTGACAGTAATTTAAAGTTCTTGTAAAAAGTTTTTTTTGGCTGAAAACAGTACAAAACTACTACAGTACTTCTCAAAACAGTTACCAAGAAACACAGCTCATATGATCCTGATTTAATCCTGTTAAGAGTCAGGAAAATATTTAGTGGCAAATCAGTTTTTTTAACAGATATCAAGCCTGATCCCAGGCAGTCAACGTCGAAAACTCATATGAAATTGCCTTGTTTGGTTTTCTTCCTGCCAAATTAATCTCAGTTTACAAGCCAGGCTAAAATAAAAACTTTTTTTTTCTGCCAGTACAGTGAAACAATTTCTCAATGCACAAATTCATCAACTGCAATAAGCAACATTCAAGAAAAATTCTTCAAAAACCAAAATATACCCAACTCGAATCGCCAAAAATACACATTCCAGTACAGATACACTTTGATTTTTATTAACAACAACTTCTAATAGTTCTTATAGTGCCTTTCTGGATATATCTTTTTACCATCAATTAATAAGAAAACAAGCCAAGTTACACACATATACACAAATGAGTACAAAAAATAGAAAGCTAGTGTATAAGAGTTTTAAGATGATTTTAAGTTTCAGATGAAACACAGGTTTGAGCAGGGAGCTGCATCAGTATGCACTGGTGGCAAAGTAAAAAGAAGAGCTGTTTATATGCTGAAAAGTAGGAAGTGGAAACACAACCCTTCAGCTATTTAGCGTTCCTCAGGTACGAGCTCACGAAACAGACACAGTTTTCTAAGGCTGGTCCAGCAATTGATTGGCCATTGAGGAAGCTCAGGGCAGCCCAATCACAAGTCTCTTAGCCAACAATTCTAGCGCCATCTCCCAGTATAGCACAGGGCTTTAATGTGATATATGACCTGAAAACTGCTGCAACTATAAAAAGGCACACACAATCAGAAGGGATAAATAAAGCATGCTAGTGGGACGATAATATTGAAATTCTGCTTACTCACACACTGTAAGCACATTTCAGCACATACGTGAGAAAATAAAGCAGATGTATTTCCCTCTGGGCCTGGGCTAAGAAGGATGCTGTCAGGTCAATTTCACACTTGGCTTTGGATGCAGACGATAGTCTTGACAGGCAGGGGATGCACATATATATATGCGCATATATATATTTATACACTCACGAAATGCTGTGCCTGTGAAAGTCATTCTATCATCAAAGCTGAGTTTTTGGAGCAACACGTACTGTAGCCTTTCACCTCTTGTGCAGGTCCATTAGGAAAGTACAATTACTGCCCACCAGAACAGACATTAACATGGGTACCAATTGCCTTTTGTATTCACACATCTACTGATTATCACTTTGCTCAGAAGGGAAAGGAGCATAGGTAACTGGCTTATAGTGATGTACTATGATACTGTATGGACACATATAATAAGCTATTATTTGGAAGTACCAAAAGAAGCCATGTTCAAACAATAAATAGGCAGCACAAGTCAAGTTACTTTCAGGCTAACTTTGCTCTCTACTTTGTTAAACACATCGGGAAATTACTACTGACAGTATATCCCAGATCCCAAGTCTACAACAAGAAACCAGGAGAGCTCCAGGGGCATCAGTCATCCTGACTGATTTTTGGTGTAACCGTCATCAGTCACAAACAAATCAAGGAACGTATAACCTAGGACAGCTTTCTAGGAGGAGAAGTTAAAGAACTTCCCAAAGGAAAATGCATGGTGAGTAAGGACATAAAGAGAAACAAAGGGGAAAACAAGACAGAAGACCGGGTAATTAAGAAATGGTACCTCAATGTCTAGAGTATTAGAAACATAACACAGGAATTAGAAGCTATTGCATTATCAGGAAATTATTATATCATTGGGATCACAGAAACATGGTTAATGGAAAATGATTGAGATGAATGTAACATTAATGGATAACACACTGTTCCGGAGAGCCAGGAAAGGTAGGAGATGTATCGTTAAATATCAAAAAGAATATTCAGGTTCAGGAACTAAAACAAAAGGATACAAGGTTGAATCTATATGGGTTAGACTCATTAAAAACATTACTAAGGTAGTGTAATAGAACATCAAATGCAGATAGCCGATTAGAATTCCATTGTAATAAGAATTTATGCATAAAGGAATAAGTGGGTAGACATGGTGAAAGACTGCTTTCTTACCAGTCTGTTGAAACACGTACAAATAGAAATGTTGGTAATGATCTCATCTTTTAAACAATCAAAACAGAGTGAGGAAAAGAGAGATGAGAAAAACACCAGAAAATGTAACCATGGTCAGCTCTGAAGTAAATATTTTTTATCAATATGTACAGCGCCCTTAGGTTTGAAAAGGTGCTTTATAAATAAAAGTAGCTACTGTATAATAATAATACAGACTGAATCCAACACAGACATGTCAGAAAAGGAGACTTTATAGGAATACCTCAATAGAACTGGGAAAGGATGAATATGGAAGCAGTGGAGAAGGGTTAGTAATGCTTCAAACAGATGAATCTGCAGCTGGACAAAGTTCCGTATTAAAAGAATAGACAGATGTGTATCAGGTACGAGAAGCACTCAGGATTAGTAAATCCCAGGGGCCTGAAATGTTTTTTTTTAGTCTTGAATGGAAAAAAAATGTGAGGGGACCTAATACAAGTCTAAAAATTAAAGGCCACGATAAAGTCAACCGAATAGACCTCTTCAGAATAAACCGTGAAACACGAACCAGAGTTTCATACCAAGTTAAAACCATGTGGAAGTGCATTTAAAACTGAGAACAGGAGGCACTTCTTTACACAAAGGGTTGTGATTGACTACTAACTACTATCAAAGTTAGCAGTTGAATAACCTCCCCTTATCTGTTACCATTCTTACGCTCACAGGAAACAAACAACACTCCTTGCCGTACAGTATTTTACAATTATTTATCCTACAAGCTCCTGCAAGATATGAGCTGACAGAAGTTGTATATTTTTAACTTGCTACCTTATTTTTAGTAAACTTGAACGTGAATGTATTTCCTGCTTCATCAGCACAGTCTGTACACGAGTCAACATCTCTGCTCAACTTAAGCATAAATTGCTATGCAACGACTATCTTTTTTTCCCATAGAACTCTTTAATGTCTGCAATGCTGCTTACTGCACCTCAGCTGTGTACTTCCAAAAGAGGTGAGAAATTATCTTTAAAACATTCCTAATGCTAATAACTAAGAATGCTCTCTTCACCAAAAAAAGCTGATTTACCCCCCCCCCCCAAAAAAAAACCTACATCTTACCATATCTACACTTTAAAATAACTTCTTTATCCAAAAGCCAGGCCAAAAATGGTCTTCAAACCATGGATGCGACTTGTATAACAGGCAGAGCCTCCAGAAAGACTTCCAATAACCAAACTACGTGTGAGAGCTGCAACAAAACCCACCTCCTCTTTTAAATGTGACTGCATTAGACAAAGATGGGACAATCCATCATGATGAAATATCAGAGCTATAAGTCAGACAAGCTTAGAGAGAAGATCTGGTCCTGGGCAGTCAACTGTTACAGTACCACCTCACCTCAGACCACCAAACACATTTGCTCCTCTGGAAAACCTGAAAGCTCAGGACAGCAGCTCCCAAGATACTAACATCTGAGATACTGCAGTTACCAGTCACAACAATCAAAATCAATACCTTTGTCACTAGATACAGAGAAGTGGTAGCTCTCCGAGACGTTGTTCTCAAGAACATCAGAAGTGAGATATGCACTGAAGACCAATATACAACATTTAGAGACAAATGACAAGACACACTTTCCAGAATAAACTAATTTAAAGGCCTTGGACACAGACTGAAAGGCAAGACCAAACTCATAGTTTTCACAGGGGTCCTGTCTGTACCATTCAAAGTTAAATCGTCAACACAGCTGCTCAGACTGAGGTCAAGGTGTACTGAGGAGCGCTTCAGCCATCTCAAACCAAAAACTTTCCATTGGCAAAAATTAACTATACAGACAAGATTACGTGCGAGTTATACAGTTAGTTTTGGTCAAGAACCTATAAGGAAACTCAAGAAGATTAATCTACAATGAAAGGGGAAAGCATCCAAAGAAAATCTACAAGGAATAAACTATTGTAAAGTCAAAAAGAGAAACCAGCAGAAAAAGCAAAGCAGCAGTAGAGAATCACAGTACAGGAGCTGGAGCCTAAGCCAGAAAGCAACCGGCACAGGACATGATGCACCCTGAATGCAATGCCAGTTCATTACGAGCCACAAACAGACACAAACCCACCAAGACCAGGTTTTCTACAGAAGACAATTAAACTACCCTAATATCTCTTGGGACTGTGGGAGGAAACTGGAGCATGTGGAGAAAACTCATGTAAACATGGGGAAAACATACCAACTCTGTGCAGGCAGCACCCTAGGAACTGAACCCAGGACCCAAGCGCTGCAAGGCAGCAGTTCCAGCCGCTGCGCTCTTCTACTTAAATGCCAGGAGAATTAGAAAAACGCGCAAGAGACAGACTACACCAGCAGATAATTATGATACGTTCCAAGCACAGGAATAAACCTATCACTTATACCTGTACTTGCAGACATTTTTTCAAAGCTAGCATCAGGGAAATAAGCAACTAGCGACCAAATGGCCTCCTTTCACTTGTAAACCTTTGTGTGTTCTTGCAAATTCTAAAAGCAGGCTATGAAGAAATGAGACAGATTAAGAGACGTCAAATGGAATAGATAAAGAATGAGCAGAAATTAAATGGAAACAGTTTGTGCTTGACGAACAGAACACATTTATCCTCAAAATAATCCAAGGCTGGAAAACTGTGGCCCGAATAGTAATACATAAGTAATGAAAAATATTAGGAGAAAGAAGGCACTTACTGAAATGATGTAAAACGAACAGGATTTAAAGACAAAGAGTACAATAAATTGCAAGAACAGGTAAAAAAGGATATGAAAAGGGCCAGGACAGGGGGAGAAGAGTACAGAGCAACAAATAAAGTACAAATATCTTCATCGGTATTACAACAACAAAAGGAAAATAAAAGATGAAGTAAAATAAATCTGGGACAATCAGTGGATACTTCTAGATGAAGATAGGGAAATGGCTGATGTATTCAATAAATGATTAACAACAAAAGGAACAGACAAGGCTGAGAAAAGAAAGTTGTGTAATAAACAGTATTGACATAGACAAGTCAGAAGTGTTATAGGTATTAAAGACACTTAAGATAAATAGATCGCTGAAGACTGATGATCTATATATTGTAAGATACGGATAGTGCACACTGACTGCAAAAGTGGTCTGTATTGACCATGTTTGAAATAATTATAGATCAGTATGTGTTACTTCTTCTACATATAAGGTTATGGACACCATAATTATATCTAAACTAATGGATGAGTCTGGATGGTGTTAGTTTTTTGAGATTATAACTGATAATATAAAATATAATCTGTACTGCATAATGTTTTGCAGGTCAAAACAGAAACTCACATAAAAAATTATGGTAAGAGCTTTCAGTAACTTAATTCGGGGTTTCCCTTTACTCCTGAATTGTGTATGTAGAGAGCTAAAGAGCACTGTATAATGATTGTTGATTTTCTGACCTTTCAAATGTGTGTAACTCATTTCTTCACAGGGTTTGAACCACTCTTAGCAATTACTGTAAACCATTATTTACATTGCAAACCACGGATGAATTTATGTATTAATCATACACCAAGATGACTAGAGCTCTAAATCTGGTACTGCAGGGAGACATCACCTAGCAATGCAAATCACTGAAGACATCGCCACACCCAGACAGGAAAGGCTGAGAGATTTACAATTCACATAGAGCCCATATGATCTTTAGTCTTTCAAACACTCTGAAGCTCTTACCACTGCTTTGTAGTCTCTCTTCCCTCTCCATTTGCTGTGGTATATCCAGCTCTACCAAAACTCTAAAAAGACACAGTGAACAGGCAGCAGAACAGTCCTGTACACAGGGTGTGGATGTTCACCAAATGACCAATCAGTGCCAGGAAAACGCAGGAGGTGGGGCAAATGGTAAAACTGGCAGGAGAGGCGGGTGTGCAAAAGGTTGCCCCTCCCCCCCCCTACTAAACCAAGATCAAATTTGCTGAGCAATGCAGGGCAAGAAGCAAGCTCATACAGTACCTCAGATCAGACTTTAGACAAGACGACAAGCAATGATGAGCTCACGAGCAAAGCAAGAAAAAGGTCCCATATTTGCAGATTCTTTCCAGAGACACTGGGGTTTTGAGTGATCAGGTGGAAGTGAAGATCTAGAACAGCAAGATTTAGAACCTCAGACTTTATGATAGCAATACATTGCGCTAGCAGCAGGCACTCTGACCACAGGAGTTATATTAGAATCTAGGCGGGTTAAAGTGGAAAACAGAAACTTCTAAAGGCTTAACAAGAAGTCACACAGTATAATGAGACCAGAAAGGCATGGAGCAAAGGTGATGTTATATTACTCTGAGATTTCAATTTCTGACTCAGAAATCGGGATATTGTGATGTGTGAAGGAGAACAGAGGAGCTGAAAATGACAGGACTGGAAATTATCAGCATTTACTTCTTATTCCAATCTGTCAAATGACCTACTGGGGAAGAAGTTCTTCTCAACCTAATCTTTTTAAACAACAAGGCAATGATAGAGCCAATGGTAAACTGTGCCTGTTACACACTGCCGATGTACACTTTAACCCTCAATCATAGCCAGAGTTTAACACTATAGTTTTATGGTTTGAAAAGCAGAGTGTAAAGGAATGAGGTGGAGCTTACAGGCCCTGCACTGGGAATAGGTGGATACAGAGTCTAGTGCTATATTATAACACAACGACTGCTGCCAAGGACCAGATGTTCATGCTGGAATGACATGTGATCAGTGCAACCCCATGAAGACAGAATCAACACTGAAGGACTGCAGCAGAAAGGAGCCCCGCGCTGGCACTCTTGCAGTGGAGACTTCCGTCATGAACAGCTCTAGACCACAAACGTCTCGATAATCACCGAACTGCAGGGCAAAAGGAAATAAAACATCACAGCACACAAACGATGATAAGCAGCCATCACTCCTCTAGACTGAGAAAAACAGCTAATCCACACTCTGTAGGGTTCAGTTGTACTGGAGATGTCAAGCTATTTTCTCTGGATAGCTCCGACAGTTCGGAAAAAGGGACTGAAAGCATGGAATTAAATATCAGGAATATTACATCCACTATCTCTGACATGACTCTGAGCACGACAGGGTCTCGTTAGACATGCGGCCAGCATCAGTTTGCTCTGAGATTTCCCCTTCTACCTTTACACCCTTAGATTTCATGAATCATAAACCCAGGCCATTTTATACTGACAGTAATAAGTAGCCAGCTCATTATCACAGAAAACTGTCCCATACACTACTCCCTGATTGATAAATAGAATACATAACGCTAACTAGTATAACAATGACCTGCTCTTTTATACACCTCATCACCAGAAAGATGTATTAGTGCAATGAAATGGAAAGCTCACCAATAAAGCAAATGCTTTTATAGTCACGTTTAAATTACACATTTTTCATTTCTAGTGAGAAACACTAAAATTCTATGCATTTCTGTTAAAATCATGATTCTAAAATAATGCAATGCTTCAGCTCCATAAAAATGTCATTTCATACCATCCTCAGGCACCGTGAAAACATCATATTTTTACAGTTCATCAGGACAAGATTATTGCAATAAACTTCTAATAGACTGAACAAGCACAAAGTAAATGAATGTATGATTGTTGTAAAATGAAAGCGATTTAAAGAATCCTGCTTTCCATCTTAAAGGAAGGATATGTGCACTTTGAAGAATCTTATAAGAATGCAACAGCACATACAGTGGAATTTGATATTCTTCAGGGAAGGCATATTTGTGCCAAACTAACATTTAAGAGCCTGCAATATTTTATTGTGAAATAAGAACAGGACATTCACCGTGAATGCCATGGGTAAAGATGAGCTTCCATTCAGATGTGTCTTGCTGCATTAAATTCTAATTTGTTCCGTTTACCTGCTGTGCAAAGAAGAAAATTGTCATTTTTAGAAGTTCATAACTATGCGGGAGGCTCAGATTCCTATAATTACAGTGACATTGTGATCACAATTCCACATAACATTACCTGAGCATCATGCTTAGAGCAATGTACATTAACAAGGCCAATGATTGCAGCCAAGAGCTAAATGATTTGGACTGCAATCACCAGAAATGTGTGGCTGTACACTAATCTGCTATGTGTTCTGCAGTACTTCCGCCAAATTTCTGCCATTTCAAACAATGGTCTGTTTGCAAGTACACAGTATTTTACCACTTTGAAGACTGAGCTCGTCAGATCTCTGAAGCTAAAAGGGCTGGCTTTGGCCAGCAAACAGAACTATCTACGGAAAATCACTTAACTGCTGGAAGTCTAGAAGGCACAAGTCGGGAGGCGGCTCTCTTCCTGATGGGTACGAATTTCGCAAACAATTCCTCAGCGTGCTGACTGGACGCATTAAGATGCACGTTAAACTGAGGTCCTGTCACCACACTGGACAAACGAGTTGCCCAACAGTCAAAACGCAAGTCTCCCAGTTACAAGCAGAGTGTCTTCGGCCCAGCTCGAAGCCCAGGCTGCAGCTGTGACTGTGCTGGAGTGTAGCCTTCCTCCCTAACATAACAGTGGCACATTTGCCTCTGCAGGGAGCTCAGTTGCAGATCTACTGTGAAGGGCTCTGAGATCCAGGCTGTCATGAAAGGCACTATATATGCACCACGAGCTGTTGTCAGTTTTGGAGCATAACAGAAACAGGCAGTAATCAGAAGCCCAATTGTTACATCAAATTGTTGATATAAGATAAGATAAGCCATATACAATTTCTTGCATAAGGAATTTGTCTTTTCACATACCCCAGCTTGCTCTCCATGAAACACACAGACAGGGAGAGAAGTGTGGGGTCAGAGCACAGGGTCAGCCATTTATACAGCGCCCCTGGAGCAGCTGGGGTTAAGGGCCTTGCTCAGGGGCCCAACGGAGTAGGCCGCTGGATTTGAACCGGCAACCTTCTAGCCACAGGCACAGATCCTTAGCCACAGAGCCACCACTCCGCTCACTGTCACTGTTCTGACAGAAGTAAAGGAAGTGGTTTATATTTTGTGATAAAACCAACAGAAGTACAGAATTAACATTAACTGTGAATACCAGAAACAGAGAGCTGGTTGATACGAGACAGTTTAGATTGCTGGGGCTGTAGACTTATTCAGGTTAGGAATCTCTCCATTTAACCTGACAAAGAAACGAAACATCGCAAAGGGTCACAGTCCACACGTTGTACACTTTTTCACAGCTAGTGTGTCAGATCTAAAGCCACACAGATGCCTTCATTCCCCTTCCCCTGACATTGCACAAATATAACGTTGTCACCGTTGGTTCAGTTCAATCAAGGGCAGTCTGATCTTGACGCAGAGATTCAGCAGTTACCACAGACCTAAAGCCACCCCAAAAAAGTTGGGCTCTGATGTTGTCAGCTCAGGTGCTCAAGTGCTGTTCTTTGTAATTTTCCTTGTTAGTCCGCCAACTGAAATGGAACTGAAGTCGCCATCTCAGAGCTTCAGTATGAACTGTTACATTTTTTTTTCGTAAACGTGAAGCAAAAACGACAGTGGCACTTTTGGGTTTCATTATAAAATAATCTCGTCGTTAAACAATACAGTAAATCAGTTTCCATCTGAAAAACCCATCCTACGGCACCAAGCAGCACACAACACTTAAATGAACACAAGCAGGCTGCGGGGATGTTTATACATACAGCTGTACAATACTTTACATAACACTACTACTGTGTACAAACAGCGGGTGGACTTGTCTAGGGCAAACCCGTATCGAATTCTCCTCCCCAAAATTTTCTGACTTCGCTAACCGTTCTTACTGCCATCATCATAATACTATTTTTTACGATTAACAGTAACGAGACTGATAACTTTTGCAGTCATGTCCCAATATTCTAGAATCTCGTGTAGTGCACACAAAATCCATGTGATGAGCCACAGTATTTTAATAATAAGAATGCATATGCGCTTGTGATTTCTCACAGGAATGTTTCTCCTGTAACATATTCTTCTCACACATAAAATATTAACCATCTGGAATGAACTATATTTGGCCAAAGCTGCGCATCCATTCGAAGAGGTCGGTTTGCACCATTTGCAAATGGATCTTTACAATAATATGCATGCAGGTTAATATTTGCAAACGATGTATCCAACACTGACCTCAAGGAATGTTCATTATCCCCGTTCCAGAACTGTCACCGACAATCACTCACCCGTCATGACAATGGACGGGAATTCCTGTGCGCGATTTGCCCCGTTTTCCTCGCAGGTCGCACGAGTGGCACACAAACTGTTCTATGCAAAATGCCACAGTGGACCGTGTACTCACCTGGTGGATTTGCAGTGTTTTCCGTTTATTTTCTGCCACCTTGATTTCCCTTGGCACTGTGCATAACAGAACACTCTCCTGTCAAGTGTCCCCGGTCCCAGTCTCCGATGCACAACCGCTCACCCCAAATCCACCGACCTGGCACGCTGTTATCAGTGTCTGTCTTTCAGATTTTCCTGAATACTCCACTAACGTTCCTGATTCAAGATCACCCTCCTCTAGCAGCCATCTTACTCCAATTCCTCACTCACACCCTCACGTAGGGCGTTGTGACGTCCTCCGAGAACGCAGCTCCACGCAGCGCGTCTCCCTCCACCCTTCAAGAAGCGGAGCAAGGGGATGTTTACTTTGTAGGAGCCTCTTGCAGAAATTCTGCATTATCCGTGAGCGTTATGTCTCACACTTTCCGTGTTTCAGATTATTCTTTCCGACTATGGAGGCGAAACAGGTCGCTGCTTTGTGCTGCTGAGACTGTAAAGAGGCACCGTGTGTTTCCAAAGGCGCCATTGCAAAGAACGCAAACAAAATTAAAATATTTCAAGCAAACGAATTACACGTTTCATCGATTGAAAACGGGGGTTCATTTAGCTTCTGGGGATTTTAAATATATTGTTAAAAGCCAGGGAGTGATTTTATTGTTTTCTGAAAGTAGACTTTTAATCTACAATAGCAATAAAAAATACCTAAATACATTTGCTTTTGTTCTTCCTGAACTCCGAGGGGCAGAAGTGTGGAGTACTAGTTGTGGGTCCAGACATGTTCTTCCCCCAAACTGTCAGATTACTGAACTCTTTCCCTACCACTGATTCACACTGATGTTTTTTTTTTCTCACCGCCCGTCTTTTTTTAAGTTGTATGTTATTTAACTTGTTGCTGCTGCTATTTTGTGTTTTATGTTTTTGGTGATTCCTTTAATGTCTTTGTATTGGAGCATACATGCAAATAAGCATTTCATTGCACCTGTGCAAATAAATAAACTGAACTGAACAAAACCCATGTGAAACACAGCTGTAAGCCCTGAACAAGGTATTTTACGCACAGTAAATTCCCTGCTGTATAAATGCATCTGCAGGTTCTAATTGAAAATGATCATTTGTTCTTGATTGACTAAATTGAAATCACCCCCACTCAACCCCTTCATCTAAGTGCTGATAGTATCACATCACTATATCTCAAAGTGAAGGTAATCAAAAGCGCATTGGTGAAAGAAAATACTGAGGCAAAAAAAAGTTCAGAGAAGTCAAGAAATTCTAAATAGAAAAAGTGTTTTAAAACGGCTTTTGTAGACAAATGAGCACGGAGAGGCATATACAGTCTCAGGTAGAGTATCAAAGAGTTTAGGAGCATTCCTGTTTAAAGCCCTTTCACCCTGTATTCTGTATGATGTTTTGGTATGGGGGCACACAGCAAGGCAGAACCGAAAGAGCATAGGAAGGAAGGAACCTACTGTATATGAAACTGGAAGCCAATGCAGGGAGTCTGGGACAGGAGTGATATTCATGTGGGGCATACATGAATGAAGCTTGTCGGCAGTGCACTTAGAAGTACCAGTAAGCAGCGCATTACAGTGATCCAACCTGGAAAAAACAAGGACAGGGAGTAGTTTCTCAGCATGTAACAGGACGGGACAGGTTATAAATAGGCAATATTACACATGTCAGAGCAGGACACCTTTGTAATATTTTCTGTGTTAAGCCTCGATAGGTAAACTTCATCTCTTTCACCACTGATGACTATCCTAAAGACATCCATGTTGTGTAGTCTGTGTGGTGACCCCAGAGACACCAGCTTTGTCTTGTCACTATTTAGCTGGAAAAAGAAGTGTGTGAGTAGTGATACCTACTGTACCTCTGTATCTGCCAAGGTGCTTTATAAGTTCAGTCAGGTACTCTAAGCCAATGCATTTATTAGTTTTGACATAAGACTGTGTCTTACATTTGCCTGTGATGGTAATATAGTGAAGTGGGATAATTTCATATTGCTCTTTTCCCAAATCATATTGGACATTTAGCAGTGTGCCCATCATGATTAAAATCAAAAGCTAATAATCGAAGAAATCTCACACCTGAAGAAGGCTCCACAACCGAAACGTTGTGTTTTCTTTCTTCTTTTTTTCAGCATGGAATAAACCTATTACTTGTTCCTTTGCAGCCTACGCATGCTGACGCAGCTCCCCACCTGAACTACTACTTGTTAACAGTAATGTTTACTTGGGCTCAGAAGAAAAAGGGATTCGAGTTTTGCTTACTTCTCCCTTTACTGAAAAAGCAATAAATCATATTTGTACAGACTTTGTTCAGTTACAGACTGCAGCTCCTGGGGGAATAGGCTATGCTCCTGCTGCTGGTGGGGAAGCCACTCCCTTCAGCCCCAATCTGGCCGCTACCTGAGGATGTGCACGTGCTGCAGACACTCCCAGTACAAAAGTCTTGTGTCTTTGACTCCAGTATTGTTAGTAGAGTACATTCGTCAATTCTCAAGGCCCAATATCACCAGCAGCTGTTCTCATTTTTCTACACAGGTCAATATAGGAAACTCTACCTAAGTATTACACTTTGTAATCTTATAGTTATGCAGTTTATAGCAGAGGTTTCCAATACCAGTCCCGGGGTACCCCTGTGTTCACTGGTTTTTGTTTCAGCAGATCTCTAAATCACTAGTGCAAGTTGATTAATCCACCTGCTTGTCTAGGCTTCTGGCTAACTTGTTTTGTGAGTTTCAGAAACAGCCTACTTCAAGGGTAATGTTTCTAGTGTGATAATGCGTGAGGTTTGGCCATGCTTTTATCCTCCGGCGTACACTTTCTTAACTCCCTTTCGAGGTACAGTAGAGTGCCAGTGTGGAATCGATCCACCGAAAGTATGCCAGATAGAGAAATGGGACCAGCTCGATACAAAGGAGAAAAATTATTCTTGTTACTGAAAAAGATTCAGCGCCTAAGCTGTAGAGCACTCTGTGAGGTTCTGCCATGAATGCCACACCAGCTGTATGACCATATCACCCTGCAACTCACAACTGGCAACTCACTGAAGCTAAGCAGGTGTGAGCCTGGTTAGCACCTGGATGGGAGACTTGCTGGAGCAAAAACTAAGGTTGCTGCTGGAAGAGGTGTTAGTGGGGCCAGCAGGGGGTGCTCACCCTGCAGTTTATGTGGGTCCTAATGCCCCTGTATAGTGACAGTTACACTATACTTTAAAAAAAAAAAAAGGCGCCATCCTTCAGATGAGACGTAAAACTGAGGTCCTGACTCTCTGTGGTCATTAAAAGTCCCAGGGCATTTCTCGAAAAGAATAGGGGTGTAACCCCGGCATCCTGGTCAAATTTCCCATTTTCATTACTTCATTACTCTGTTCTCCTCCCCACTAAATAGCTGGTATGTGAGCATTCTTGTGCACTATGGCTGCTATCGCATTATCCAGGTGGATGCTGCACATCGGTGGTGGTAGAGGGGAGTCCCCATTATCTGTAAAGCACTTTGAGTGGAGTGTCCAGAAAAGCGCTACATACTGTAAGTGTAAGCAATTATTATTATTATTATTATTAATACAAGGTTCTCAATTAGGGACACCCGTGTTGTTAATAAGAATGTAAAGATCCTCTAGTGGTGAACAGCGGTATCACAATAAGAAAAGTGAATTTTCGCAGCTGTGTCACACCAGCAACCTCAGCATACAGAATGTTAAGCAAACCCTCCTCAATGTAAGCTCAATATGCTCGCCCTAAAAAAAGATCACCCTTATTTCTGAATAAACAGCTATTAATAGTTGCCCTGTCTTGTCTTACTGTTGCCTGCTTTTACCATGATCAAACAGAACGGGAAGAGTTGCTTTTCATTAACTTTATCTTCATAGGTGATCAACTTACAGTATGGAGAACAGACACAGTAATCACTCCCACAGTGAGATTTTAAGGCAACACACCTTACCTGAAATTCAGCAACCGTTATAGAAATTATAAATACACCCCAGATAAAAAAAAAATATTTGCCTGCAACTAAAGATTCAGCTGGAGCAAAAAATAGAAAACACTGTGGTCCACCAGGACTGGAGTTCACATTGGAAAGGGTTCATACTGAAAGTAATAGTACCTATTATCCTTAAAACCAGCAGACAGAATTATTGCTAATTCCAAAAACGGGCTAAATGGCACCCTCAAAGGTTTGAAACCTTACTTACAGCATGTTCCTTTGTATGTTCAGTAATGTTTTTTTAGAATATTTACCTCTGAGACTGAAAAACTTCAATTTTAAATTATGTATGAGGAATCTACCGGAGAACCAATACACTCAAGGAAATAGCAACCTCCTCTGAACATGAGACACTCTGGTCTCAGAGATAAAAATGTGAAGTGTTTGCATGCACAGGGTAGAAGTGAGAAAGAAATTTAAATTTGATTCAAATAGAAGCTCCCGAATGCAAATCCCATCCGCCACAGACATATTTAGCATTCGGCCTCTGCTACGAAAACTGCATTTCACAGGTGAGACACATCTCCTGCTATCGTTCTAAGAACAGAACAGTATCACCAAGAGACAGTCAAAGAGACTGTATCACTTCTGTCTGGCAATAATAATGCCAGCAATATCTTATATTTGCCCAATGTCCAGTGAAATTCAGGAAAAACGAGAAGGCTGAAGATATCATGGAACACTATGAGCATGAAATAAAAACTTTCTACACACAGTGGGTCCAGTGATAAGCTTGACTGAACTACCAAAGATTGCTAGCTGTATAAAATTGATAATATTTTGTATATTATTGTCATAATGGGAATGTTAATGATAAAGCCTTAATATACAAAGATACTAAACCAACCAAAACAGTCAGGAAAATCTTCAATAAGATGATTGCCTGTCCAAAAATTGCCTGTCTCTTAGTTAAGCTTAAAAAGTTAAATGCCTAGCCCTTCGTAATGTTAATTCTTTAACAAACACATTCTTAATCAATATTTTTATGTTTGTCTTAAATTTGGATTTTTATTCTTGAAGGAGAAGTGGCTCTTTTCTGATGACAACAGGATGACTTCCTTCGGACATCTGAAATTGTGGTAGAAAAGGCCATGTAGAATGATTTTGATGTGTAAGACGTTGTAGAGCAAGCTTTGAAATAACTCTGGATAATCATATGAAACCACAACAATTCTTGCTTTCTTTAATGCAGGGGGGGTCACCTGTAGTTACAGTATTTTCGAATGGGTGCTTTGACAATAAAATGGCCAGAATTTATAAAAGCAAGTGCTTCATTTTGTAATGAATGGGAATAGAAATGTATTCAACACTTATAACATAAAGACCCGCTCCCAATTAAATACAGAAAAGTTTAGGTGAATTTTGCATGTTGTTTTTTAAGGTTACAGAAACAATACTTCAGAAACAATGTTTAAATGTTTTTTGGAATATGATGTTATCTAGATTTGAAATATTTGTGAGTGAGTAATTAGTTAAATAAAAAGATATTTGATTAACTGATTGCTTGTGTTTTGCTGCCACATTTTATTCATATCTGGCACCATGTTACAGAACACTCCAACACTCTTGGACAGCATGGACATGCAGGATATTGTAGGGCCAAATGTAGAAGAAAGCTTACAGTTTAACTGAAATTCAATTCAATTCAGTGAATATCAATTCAAAATCTTCAGGAGCTGAAAAGTGAGGGTTATGGTAATACAAGAGGGAGTCATGAACTACAGTTTGTTTGGTACAGTTTGGTGCCAGATCACTGGTATTTCACTAACAGGATGGTTATTATATTATCCCTTGAGGTTGGGTTATTGTTTGCAGACTTGCAGTTTTTAATGCCGTGCCAATTCTGGGCCACTGTATTTTGTAGATTTCACATCTTGTCTTTAAGAACTGTCATTTTAAAACCTATACAGGTAGGACACGGATATGCAGTCCATTTCATCCACAGTTATTACCAACCTCTTCCATTTTCTTAGTGACACGGAATAATTATTTTGCCCAGGAGAACATTGGGGTTAGTTTAATGAGCCCCAGAGCCACACATCAAGGTAAGTTCACAAACAACTATTGGCTCACAAGTTCACAAGTCATGAGGGAATACTACCTGCCTGCCAGGTGAGAAACTGCTACCATGGAAACCGCTTCTGCCTTATCCATCTCAACAGGATCTGAAGTATGTGGCAGGAGAGCTCTGTATGGGGGAGTATATTGGAGTACTGATCATAGCCACACTGAGGAACCCTGGCAAGAGCCCTCTTTAAGACACAGGTGGAAACGTGAGACTGGAAGCTCAGAGCAGTAACATTCGGCGGAGAAGACTGCAGGGACAATGAATCGCTGGTCTGGGCTTCTCAGGTGGCACCGTGGACAGATGAAGGAGGGCATGAAGAAAGAGGAGGAGAAAGATGGAAAGAGGGCAGCTGAAGTCAAACACCGACTGAAGTTAGTGTTTTTATTTGTCAAAAATGTGTAGGGAAACCTGTGTGGCCCTTTGTATTTGCAACAGCAAACGAAGATATGTGTCTTTTCAGTTTCTCTCCGGCAAGGCTAGTTTGAGTTCTTTGCATCTAGAGGCATGCTATCGATCTAATTTTAACAGAACAGCATTTGTGAAGGAGGAATTTGTTTGAGTATATTTGGTGTGGGTTATATATTTCCCTGCTTCTCTCTTCTACCTCAGAAGCTGGAAGGATGTGGTAGTAGACCCTTCCAGTGATGCCTATTTCACCTGGATCCAGGTCATGATCATCCCTGTGTTGTACAACTGGGTTATCATCATTTGCAGGTAGGAAACCAAATGCTTAATCAGTATAATAAGGAAATGCATTTTTTATATTAACAGTATAATGATTGCAAAGGTTGCAAATATTTAAAATACATTTAAAATGATTGTGCTAGAATCAATCTGACAGAGAAGACAGTAACTAGGAGCTTCCATGACGATAGTAGACTTATATACAGTCGCACTTTGCAAATTTTATGTTTTGGCAACAAAGCCACAGCTGTATGAGCTCAACCAAAGTGGGCAGGGGATTGGGCAGAAAACCCTGAAGTCAGGGGGTGTTTAGCTAGATGATATTTTACGGACATGGAACAGGGGATAAAACTCATACTCCGGAGGTAAGTACACTGTTTACACATGGTGACTCGAATGTCCAGCATTGTGAAGGGCCTCTCACATCTGACTGCAGGAACCCTCTACCCCTCTACTACAGTGATCTCTAGCCATGGGCACAATTGTTAAAAGGGCATTTCCTCACAGATGAAGAAGAGGAAATTTAAATAAAGGAGAAATATATCAAGAAATGCTGGAAGACTAAACACAAAACTGAACACTGTTTTTAAATGCAGTTTTTGATTTGAAGCTGCATTTTGGTTGGAAACTACAATGCTGTGCATTTGTGACTTTTCCTTTAGCAAATGCAGTAAGATTTCTGAAACAGCAGCAGCCCATTTTTATACCATACAGATCTGTGCATGGTGTGGTGAAGCAGCACGATTTTGGAGTTTCCTGACTTCTTGCACTCTATGAGTCAGTCACTGGAGGCTAGGAAAGCAGTTGTAAGATTTTAGTGTACTAAGACATTTGTTAGATACTTTTACATACAGTAACTTATTTCCTAATGCTGACTTCCTCTGTTTTGTTACAGGACATGTTTCGTGGCAGTACAGAATGACCACCTGGCTGTGTGGCTTACCCTGGATTACCTATCTGACCTGTTCTACATAGCTGATGTCATTTTCAAGTTTCACACTGGTATGCTCCACTTCAAGTCATGTTTCAACAGTCTTCTGATTAGTGCCTGTACTGTGTACAGTCCTGTGAATTCTCCCACCACTCAGCCAAGTGAAAACACTGATGTGCCCAAGAACAGACAGAGTGGGAAATACTATAGTATGATGCTTTATAAGAACAAATCAGAAATCATTTTTTACAAATAAATATCAATATTAAGAATTAGACAACTGAGATAAAATAATGTTATCCCAAGTGTCTGACCTTGTGAGGCGGAAGATCCCTGGTTCAGGTCTGGGCTGCATCACCAGCTGATCGCTGATGGGCTTTCTAAGGCCCAGGGTTCAAGTCTACCAGGGTGTTCTTGGTGTAGTGAGCAGCAGTATCTGCCTTGGCTCTGCATGCTGAAGGTGTGTTTACGTAACTTACACTAGTGCACAAATATATAGTTTGCCTTGATTATGAGAACAATAAAATAATAGCTCAAAAAGGAAATTGTGACAAGTCTTGCCCTTTCCTCAAAGGGCTCAAAGGACCTGCATTCAATGAGTAAGTGGCCATGCTCAATGACTAACAAAGTAAAGTATAGGAGGCTTTATTACAGCATTCATCTACAAGTATGCTTATTATGACAAAAAACCTCTTAACAAACCTTTCAATCTCTTCCTTCCACACACACACTCACACTCACACACACACCACACACACACACACCCTCGCATGGCTTTTTTTAACCACTACTAATCAGGTCCATTTGAGATTGTGGAATTTAGTGCTTCACCAATCATTTAATAATTATATTAACAATCATGGAACCCATCTACAGGTGTTAGAAGGCTTTTAACGACCCCTAGTGTCAGGTTGGCTGTTATTACAGTCCCTTCACATGCCTGCCAGAAAATATTCTTATAATTCTTAATTAGGAGAATCGAACCAAGAGTAAGCAGAATCTTCTGTTTCACTGTAAAAACAGCACCTGAAAAAAAAACTGTCCCTTCCCAACAATCAAAATGATCAGTTTTTTAAAAATACATTTAAAATGATCCTCTTCCCTTGGAGGTAGAGGTGCAGGGAGTTGTACAATTAGGTGGTGTTTTTATACTGTATATGAAGAAAGATTTTTTCCTTTTACTACTTGCCATGCAACCCCTGAATCTCTTGGAGACAAAATGTGGTTTACAGAAACACTTCCAAGACATTAGCAGTTTTAGGGTGCAGTCTATGAAAGGACTTCTGTCATGTAGAATCCATCGTTACCTCTCAGACCTGTGTGTTTGTTAGTTTGCAGTAAGGTTGGTCCACCTTTGAGGAGATGAGTGAAAGCTGATTTCTAGGGGGTCAGGACTCAAGATTTGTAACCAATACAGAACCTTAATAGATCTTTCTAAATAATTTGTAAAGTGTAGTTTATTCACTTGTAATTAATTGTGGTAAATTAATATTTGTGTTTTAGGATTGTGCCTCCTCATTCACCATCTGGCTTGCCTTGGAAAGAAAGACACCATGTTACCTGCTTTGTCCATTTTCATTCCTGAACATAGGAGGCATCTTATCTAGGATTTTAATTTGATGTCAGGATTTTTTTTACATTAATACATTTTTACATTAATACAGTACTTCGCGCCTCATATGTTGTAACATTGTATGCATTAAAATCAATTTCCATTAAAATCATGCATATGCATAAATTAAGATAACTGGACCTGACAGTTTGTGACAATGTTTCTGTTTGCATTTGCAGGGTTCCTGGAACAGGGCATTCTGGTCACTGATCACAGGCGGCTCAGAAAGAGGTACCTCACCTCCTCACAATTCTTCTACGATGTGCTGTCCCTCCTCCCAACAGACCTACTGTACCTGCGCCTGGGCCTCAACTACCCGATGGTGCGCGTGAACCGCTTCCTGCGATCGTCCCGAATCTCAGAGGCATTTGACCGCATGGAGACACGTACTTCCTACCCCAACACTTTCCGTATCGCCAAGCTGATGCTCTACATCTTTGTGTTGATGCACTGGAATGCCTGCCTCTACTTTGCCCTGTCTTCTTACATTGGGTTTGGGGCAGACCGTTGGGTGTACCCCAATACGTCTATCCCTGGGTATGACTCTGTACGACGGCAGTACTTCTACAGCTTCTGGTTCACAGCACTGATCTTCACCACCGTGGGCGACAACCCCATGCCTGAGAGGGAGGAGGAGTACCTCTTCGCCACCATGGATTTGCTCATTGCTGTGCTGGTCTTTGCCTCCATCGTGGGAAATGTGGGGACAGTGATCATCAACCTTCAGAGCCGGGACAATGTCTTCTTCCCAAACCATGAGCTGGTTAACAGCTACCTTCGCTCACAACGTGTCAGCAAGGACCTCAAGCAACGGGTGAACAACTGGTACCAGCACCTCCACATCAACAAGAAGATAACGCGTGAGAACGAGATTATGCGGCACCTGCCTAACAGGCTCCGGACCGAGATTGCTGTCAGCGTGCACCTGGGCACCCTGAGCAAGGTGACCATCTTCCAGAACTGTGAGAAGAGCCTACTGGAGGAGCTGGTGCTGAAGCTGCAGCCCCAGGTCTACAGCCCAGGGGAGTACGTCTGCAAGAAAGGTGACGTGGGTCATGAGATGTACATCATCAAGGAGGGGAAGCTGGCTGTGGTGGCAGATGACGGAGTCACGCAGTTCGCAGTGCTTGGGGAAGGGAACTTCTTCGGAGAGATTAGCATCCTCAACATCAAAGGTAAAATGCAATGAACTGAATATTTTGGGTAGTTTCTTATTTAAAACCAAGGGAAGAGACCAGAAGGTTTGTTATACAGGACTCGGGAATGTTCCAACTATCTCTTTCCTAGCGTTAATCCCGCATCAGCAGGGTCCGCTTGTCAGCACACCAGTCTCCATTTGGTGGTTTGAACCAAATCTTTGAGCTGACGTTGCCATTAACTGCGACTGAGAAATACTCCAACCTGCCGTCGGAGTCGGGGGGGAGAACAAAGTAATGTAGCCAATTCATAGAGGGGGATTATTAGGAGGCATGGGAAATTTGGCCAGGATGCCGGGGTTACACCCCTACTCTTTTCAAGAAACACCCTGGGATTTTTAATGACCACAGAGAGTCAGGACCTCGGTTTTACGGCTCATAGGGAATGTTCCAACAATGGTGGTAATTTAAAAAATATATATTTCTTTGGCATTTTATAGATAAGCATATTAGTTTTTAAATTCAGCTAATCATGTAGTTATAATTATTAAGTAGTGCAGTACAGCATTAATACAGAGACAAGGAAGACAAAAAACAGGAAGACAGAGAGGGAATGGAGAGAAACAGAGGAGTCAGAAGACACAGAGAAGGAGAGGGAGAAGGAACACCATCTCCCCCCACTTCCTCTAAGTTTATGCCATGTGAAACAACCTTGCTCTGATCAGTCTTGGAGACCATATTCATGCTAAGTAATCTGAACATTATTATAAACATCTTGCTATCTTTTTTGATTATAGGAAATTTCCTATATTATGGAATCTTCAGGCTAAAGACGTTCTTTCCTAGTTTTTTATTCATTTTTAGAGGAGAGAGATTGGTACTCATTTGTTTCTGGACAACCATGTTGTAGGAAGGGAGAATTATTTCTTTTAGGATACGATTATTTGGATTGGACGATTATTTTTTGTCTTTTTGGCCAGATTAGGTTTTTCATAGTGTATTTAGATTACAGGGTTGGAGTTCTGGGTTTCTAGCTCAGTAGGAAGTGCTGTAGGCCTCTGGAATGTATAGATTGTCAATAGCTTTATTTTTTGTAACTATTGTGTGTGGTGTGAAGTTGTGTTTAAAATATTATAATTAATAAATTTATTATTTTATCACCAGTTCTTTTTTAGAGAATAAGAACATATAAATACAGTATGTTTATATCACCATTTTGTCATTTAAGATTATATTCTGTGTATTTGTAACCTTGATATTTCACATGTATTTTGTACAAGCACAGGTATTTAAGATGCAGAGCTGGCAGAGTTGCAAGGTAATAGTTTTTAAATAACGTTACCCTTCACCTTGCACAGCAGAGCTAGTGCTCTTTGTTGTCATACTAAGGAAATGCCATGGGGCCAAAATACTGTAATGCATCTAGAAGCACTGCTTTCAAACACATATCCTAATACATTACAGCTGCCTTTGTAATTTCCAACACAGGCAACAAGTCTGGAAACAGGAGGACAGCTAACATCAGGAGCATTGGGCACTCAGACCTGTTCTCACTGTCCAAGGAAGATCTGACTGGGGTTTTAATTGACTTCCCTGATGCCAAGCGGTTGCTGGAGGAGAAAGGCCGGCAGATCCTGATGAAAATGGGAATGCTGGAGGAAAATAGTGCAGCCAATGCGGAGAGCAAGGAAAAGGTGATGAAGAAAAGGGTGGACCGCATTGAGGACAACCTGGATGATATGCAGACCAAGCTGGCCAGGCTGATGGCGGAGCTGGAGTCCAACGCACACAAGCTAAAGGCCCGTATCGACCAGCTGGAGAAGGAGACCGAGCAGTGGGAGCCAGGAGAAGGGGAGGGGGATATGGAGGAAGACATGGGAGACAATGACAACAATGAGGAGGAGGAGGAAGAGATGAAGAGGGAAGGGAGTGCAAAACAGGTGGCAGGAGGGAATCCACAACTCAGTGAAAATGAGCAGGAAAAAGAAAAAGACAGCAAGGGGGAAGAAGGAAGTAAAAATGATGTCAGTGTAGAGAGAGAAGGGGGTGAAGGGGGACCAGAAGAGGAAGAGTCTGGCAAGTCAGCGGAAAAGGAGAAAAGCAGTGAACCTGAGCAAGGAGGTAGAGCTGGGAATATGGAGATGGTTGGGAAAGCGAGAAAGGAAGGTGGTGAGGAAGGAGAGAGGTGAAAGTATTGATAATCGAGTTTTCAGCTGTATCTAACGTGTCTAAGTGTCTGTGTAGAATACTTCAGCTGTCCAGTCTATGGAAATCTGCATTCAGGTCCAGGTATTAAGAAATGTACTTTGGAATAATTATTTAAAACCGTAAGTGGGCATCTCAGAATTGTAATGTACACTTTCATTTTCAAGATTAAGGTATTATTGTGGATGTTACTAGGGTGAAAATCCTAAACCTTAAAGTTGGCTTGAGATTACAGTGCAATTAAAACCAGAAAAACACAGTCACAAAAACTGAATTAGTTCCTGTTCTCTTCTCTGTTAACACAACAGTTCACCTCTTAATAATCAGCCTTAATAGATCATTGATCATCATCTCTCATCTATGTTGTCAGCAATCATAACAGTGTTTCCTGATGATAGTGAATTCTTTTTATTGATTTATTTTAGACATTTCACATTGAAAGAGACACAGGGAAACAAGTTTTGTCATCTAACAATGTTGCTTGTATTGGGATGCATTTTTCAGAAAATTGTGATAGTGTTAGGTTTTTCTGCTCTTCTCTTTCAAAAGAAAGGACAGGGTTTCGAAAGTTATATCAATGAAGTCATGAGTGGGCATTGAGAAAGTGGAGGAGGTGAGAGTTTAAATTCCATGGTGCGATACCAATATAGAACTCGCCAGAGAAGGAGATAAAGAAGTAATGAAGGAATGGATTGTGTGCCAGTCTCAGTCAGCAGACAATTTTCCACTGATACTTTGGCTTCCTCTAGTGGTTGCTTCCTTGTCATTGCAATCTCTCCAACGCAACCTGTCACACTTTCTGCATCGAAGCTCTCATTTAAAGCACAGTTAAAGCACTATAGACTGGTCGATGCCACTTCAAGAAAAACCATAGTGAGCAAAAGAGCACGATAATGCAACACAGTATACAAAAGTATTCTTTTGAATATATTGTGAATACGTTTAAGAAGCCGAAGCAAGATGCAAAGTTTAATATTTGAAATATGGAATTGCAATTGATTTTCAGTTGTTGTTCAGTGTAACGACAATACATTTTTCATTTTCCACATTATTATCAATAATTATTCTAAGACAACGACTGTTAGATTTGAGAAACGAAACCGCAGACGATCCATGTAGGATTGTCTGGCCTGTAAAATGTTGTTGCTTTTATCTGCCTCCTCACAGCTGAAGTGCCGATACGCTCAGTGTTATGACCTGAGGTTTCTGCTGCAGTAGAGCTGGCAGTTAGAAAATAATCATGAAGATGGAGCAAGATGATGTGTCAATCTTTGTGAGGAGTCGTGACTCATGGTCTCCCAGCTCGAGGCCTGTCTTTGACACTCTGTGTTTGGCTGTAATGTCTTCCCGCCAGATTAGATTAGATTGCTTGGCTGTGATATGCATGAACATCACATCTTTATCTTTAAAAGTCTTTATCATTTGAATAAAAAGAGCAAAACTGGAACACAATTCGCTTAATAAGAACGCAATTAAGATACAAAATCCACAACACCAACAGAACACTAGGTGGAGACATATGCCAAGTTTTTTAATAAATGTATGTGTCTTGCAACCTAAGAAAAGGTTGTGGCTCATGTTCGTTGCTTGATCATGGAAACAAAACTGTCTGTTAAGGAACGGTTTAGGGGTTAGAGTGAGGTTTGTTTATGAAATTGAACGTATTGCACTGCTGAAGATCTCCAGCTCTCTGCAGCTCCTGCTCAGTCTGCAGGCTTTCTTAAGATACTGTGAAGGGAAAATAAAGATCTGCACCCTCTTTCATGGTTGTTTGATCTATTTTACAATTTACCAACATAAAATGATTAATAATAGATAATAGAAAATATTTTCTCAGAGTCTGCTATGAAAAATGTTGTTAAAGTGTTAAAGAAACTGGATTGTGATTTTATGTAATGCTATGAACATTAGCATCACCTAATGGTGGTAATTACATATACAGGAACAAGTAATAGGTTTATTCCATGCTGAAAAAAAGAAGAAAGAGAACACAATGTTTCGGCTGTGGAGCCTTCTTCACCTGAAGAAGGCTCCACGGCCGAAACGTTTGCAGCCTACGCATGCTGACGCAGCTACCCACCTGAACTATTACATATACAGTACTTTTCTCATAAACAGAAAATGAGTAAATTGTTCAAATCTTAGTAAAATCTAACTAATGGCACACTTTTCACATGTAAATGGTTACAATACTTCTTTTGGTGGGAAGAAGTTTCAGTCTGTTCTCAGAATGTTCTCAGGCAAACCAGGACAAATATGGAACTTGTGACAAAGTAGATGCTTGGAAGACTGACAAAGGCTAAACTAGTTACAGTCTTAGTGCAGGAATGAGCCCTGAGCATTCTGGGTCCCCTTTATAGACCTACTGGCGTGAGTGGAGAAAGATGACGTGAGATCTCTTTTTTAGAGAGAGTCTGATAAACATAACCTTTCTGTGCTTTTGTTTTACAAGTATCTTTTAATGGTTTAAATTGTTCAGTTTGCTCTAGCTGATCGATGTAGCAGATCCTTTAATAACCTTTTACGTAGTTACAGTACATGTTTTTAAACATACAGGACTCTCTCTCAGTTTTGACTAGCACTTATATAAGTATCTCATATAATACAATTCACATACCATATAATAGAACAATAATATGTGAAATTATGTAACAATAATAAAAAAATGATATCTAATAAAATTATAAACTGTGAAACTCTTCTTTTTTGGTAATGTATATTCCTTCTAAAAAAACAAACTATTTCTATCTCTTTTACTTCTAATATTCCCTAAAGTACAGTGTCTGTAAATGTACAATGTACAATGTCTGAACATGTCCTGCGGTCCAATCATCTCCTCTAAAACATGCAATTTCTATTTTCAGACAATCAGTGAAAAAGTCTGAATAAGTATGTTACTACTTCAGTTAAGACTTAAGGAAAACAGCTGAGAGGGACTTCAGAAGCTGAGAAGTTCTTCAAATGAAAAGACAGAGATTCCTGGAACCAACCAGAGAAATCCTCTTCTGGGATGAGTTTTTCTACCTTGATGCTCCAGTTTTCTGGACACTGAGCAGCTGCTGAGCACTGGTCTGTGTGCATTGGTTTGTATGAATGGGTCTGTGTTCACAGATCAGTGTTCAAAGGTCTGTGTGCACTGGTCTGACACTGGCCTGCTTGCTGAGGAGGGCAATATTAAATGTCCAGCTTCTTGTTACTGGTTACTTATTTTTATGTACGATCTCTTCTGAAACTTAATTTAGATTTCCTGAGAACAGCTTGATAGTTTTAGTCTTCAAGTGAAGTACTTTATGAGAAATCTTCAGACTTTCCACTGATTTTTTTTAGTTTTCTCAATATCATTTCAAATGTTTTAACAGAAAAACCTAAGCTGATCTGTTGTTATCTGCTATCGGCCCATCACGTTGAAAACAATGTACTGTACCACTCCATCAGTTCTCACACATTGGTGTCCATGTACTTGGCGGAAGGCCTGCTTCATTTGATGAATAAAAGCCCTACTGCTGTGGATGAATAAGCCTGCAGTGCTTTCCGGAAGTTGCCAACTTTGGAATGAACTGCCCACCGGGACCTCTGCTGAGGTTCATGAAATAGCAGCAATTTAGGAAGAAATTGAGGGAAGCAATGTGTTTTTTAATCCAGGTCTTTCCCCATCCCTTGACCATTACCCATCCGGCCACCTTATCAAACCACAGTATAAATGGTCAAATCCTTTTGCTGCAGCTGTTTGCGGATTGCAACAATCGGCAACTGTTGGGTGTTCTGTTTTTTTTTTTGTCAATCCCAGATACAGTTCATGCCAGAGAATGGTCAGATCCTAACGTTAATTGATGAAGAAAAACAATGTGAAGATTGCCGCCATTGTCCTAATCAAAATTACAGGTGGAGGTCCTCATCAGATACATCCTCCCTGACTGTGTGGAAAGGGATGAGCACCTACGCAACTAAACTCTGACAATAATCAGACTTTCCTTCAATTTCAGTTTTCTCAATATCAGTTCAAATGTCTTACCAAAAAAAATGAAATGAAGACTGATTTGTTATGGCTCAGCCAATAATGGATCTCACTCAGGGTATACCTGAAGCTCAGACAGCTCTGGCTCACTCCTGGGCTGTATCATGAGCCAGCTATGGATTCAATTCTCAAGCAGAGGGCTGAGCACATCTGAAAGCACACCACTGGAGGTGTGCAGGCATCCTCAGCTCAGAGGTGTGATAACCTCCGTGATGTGCTTGCTGGGATTGAAAGATGCAAATGATGGCCTGGCAATCAGAACGACTGTATTATGGCTCCTTGGTTTGTTTTCAAGGTGGAGCACCTGTCCAAATGGAGTTTGCATATTCACCCCATTTCTAGGCGTTTTTTTGCTGGATGCTCTGGTATTTTCCCATCTTCCAAAAACACACGTTTGAGTTTATTAACTACAATAAATGTGTCTGTTCAAGTGCAGTTTCAAGGGAAATATCCTATTGGGTGTGTTTGCTCCCAGTACAACACCACAACTACCAAACAGAGCCAAAATTAACTCACTTATCCAAATACCTCCTCTCATATGTGGTCTTTTCAGTGCTTTGATGCTCTGGCTCAAAAATACGTGTGCCAGAGGAGTGCTCACACACAGTGCACGTGCAACGGGAGTGCTCACACACAGTGAAAGCGTCAGAGATGTAAGGTCCCATTGTCAGTGGAATCAGGCACACAAAACTCTAGCTGTGAACTGAAACTAATAAAGAGAAATGACTGGATGAGATCCTCAGGTCAGTCAGTTACCGAAAACCCAAATGAGATATTTGGACCAAGTGTCCTCCTTTCATTTGTCTCTGTTCTCTTGTTCTTGTGATTGTGCTCAAGTAGTGAAGTCTGCAGACCAGCTAGAAAGAGCTGTAGATGGACTTTGCAATTTCTAAATAAAGGATAAATAAATTAATTTTAATAGCAAATTACAAGCATAAAATAAAATCTGAAACAGAAAAAAAAATATTTAAAAATGTGATTTTGAAGCAATTTGATGTCTAGTTATTGACTTTTCACATTTAAATTTAATCTCAAACTAGTTTATTCTATGCCAACAGTGTCCAGGAGATGGTACAGAAGGAGCATTGTGTCTACTGTAGGTCTATTTTAAAGCAACAGCACCAGACAAGATGGGTGAATCTGATACATTTCTACAGCTAAGCCAGGAATGAGCAGGCTTGTCTTAAAACCTTTGGATAGATCTTCCCTCCAGGTGCCAGGACTGGACACCCCTGATTTTTTCTGTCTTATGCAAAAGGCATAAGGAAAACGGTGCACCAAAGAACACCTGAGTGAGAGCTGGCTGACCATTAAGGTGTGTACAGGAGCCATGTGTTGCTCTACTGTGTGTTTTAGTCTGGTGAGATGTGGGAGGAGGAATCTTGGTCTCACAGAAAGGCCATAAAGACTTTAAAACAGTTACAAACAGGAGGAGGCTATTTGGCCCATGTAGTCTGTGAAACACTTGGGGGAGATCCTGGGATTAATTCAATACTAACTACCAAACGAACTAGAAGGACCCAGTGACCTCCTCTCATTTGAAACACTTTTTGTCGTTATGCCCACTGAACCTTTGTTATTTTACCTATACAAGCGTATTTGTGTACAATGGTAAAAACTGTAATGTTTACACGATGAAGTATGATGCAGGGAAACTGTAACTGGAATAGCTAGAGAAACAGTGTTAGCCTACTGTGGTAATCGTTCCTAAGAAAGCGTTAGAAACTTTGCACGCTTAGTACACATATTTCTCCTGCACACTGACCATCCTCAGTAATGTATTACATACCGAATTTCCAAGGCTGATGACCGTGAACTAATGTATCATTCACAGCTGCAATGGCTTGCAATTAAATTAAACACATTCAGAACACTAATGAAATAATTAATCCTGATCAGGAATGACTTCTGGCACGTTTTTTCCCCTCATGTCTGAGAATGATTTTGCATCATAAAATATTTTATTTTTTGGCTAGTGACAATGTTGTCACTTAAAACATAACACGTTTTTCATGGTTCTCTGGACTTTGAAACTGGTGCAATAATGCAATATAAGTTTGTCTAATTAATTTACCTCACACTTAATTGTGAGACAGATGTGAGCGTACTTTTTAGGGGGGAGTAAGCTGTTAAGGTAACTGCAGTATCTGTCTATTTAAAGAATTTTGTTAACAGCTAGCAGTTCCATAGTAGTGTAACATATATAATTGCATTGTTCTTATAATGCTTGAATTTTGAAATATGGTGCAATTTTTACATATTGATTGACATGTCAGCGATTGTTCTACAGTAAAAAAAAATCAGTTGTGATGCATTTTAAATGCAATGAACACAGATTTTCCATTTTTTTCTGCATTTTTATGACTCCTTGGTCAGATGTAAGGGCCTTAGCAATGTCTAATTCCTCCACAGACAAGCCAGTATGGGAACCGCACTGCTTCTGTTCTGTCAGAGATGTGCTGCCAAGTCCTGGGAACTGAACTGTCCTCTTCATCGTCAGCGGATGTGCTTCAGCGATTGAGTGCTCGGTCGAGACAGAAGCTCTAGCACAAGGAACAGCTTTGGGAATCGCAGTGGCCATCTTCACCAGAGTTAGGCACGGTATCTAGAATCATCTTATCATGTGCTATAGCATTAGTGCTATTTGTTTTGATAAAAAAAACACACATATTTAAGTCCCATGCAAAACGGAGCTTGGTCAGATCAGTATCCCAGCACGCCCCAGCACCAAGCAGCACCAAGTTCATCAGTGTAGTGTATATGTCCACAATATA
This sequence comes from Atractosteus spatula, assembly GCF_055471065.1. NCBI lineage: Eukaryota > Metazoa > Chordata > Actinopteri > Semionotiformes > Lepisosteidae > Atractosteus > Atractosteus spatula. The sequence goes on along the minus strand of NC_142709.1, from coordinate 16,909,557 downwards.
AAAAACCCATACTGGTAAGGGAATGGTGCTGGGAAAACTGCCGAATGGCAAAGGTGTCTGTCCCAGTTGGAAGCACTGTGTAACCGTGTGTAGCAACAGTATCCTGTAAAACTATCTTACTGTTTCTTTTTGTTGGGTGGAAGCAGTGATAAAGGGCCTTCAGCCCTGAGTGATGTACAGTAAGTGAAGCCCAGCTGGTAGGATGGTGGAAGTAACATTAGCGAAGGAGATTCTGAGCAGTTTATTTTAAAAGAAATGTGACGAATCATCAGCTGTTTCTGACATTTCTGCTCTGCAATTTGTATTTAAAAAAGTAAAGCAGGACTGCATACTAATACTAAGCCGTGTCTTAAAAATTGTAATTTAAATTTAGATGTAATGATCGCATTCACGCATACTGTATACGGTTCAATATTGTCTAAAACAGTCTTCTTACAACAGATCTTGTTATATAACAAATTCTTAAACGAAAGCTAGAAAATACCCATGTTATATACTAACACAACTCCGTGACAGATTTGAGATGAATTAATTGAACATCTTTTTTAAATGAACAATGTCAAAATTTTGCCTTTACAAAAATAATCAAAATCATCATGTCAAGAGTGACCCACAAAAGCTTTCGAATGTGAATACAATTTTATTTTCTTCATGACGTAATCCATTATCATCTGACTTAAAAGCATGTTTTGCTTTTAACTCACCTTTTTAACAGGTGATAACATCAAAAGCTAATTTAGTCAGAGTGCATTTGATGTCCATTAGCACAGATGATCAAGAGGCAGAGATAGTCTGGACTTTCTGCCTGACTGGGGACTGTTAGCAAATGGAGCAAGATGCCACTCTGCTCAATGTGCACTGGGGTGACTGTCACAGTTGGCAGGTCAGCACATCACACTTTACTGATAAAAACACACAGGACCTAATATAAGGGTGTAGTAATTCTATCTCACGAAGAAATGCAGACTATTAAGAGACAATTGTTCCTATTTAAAAAAAAAATCCACATGTTTAATGCCACATTCATCTTTGAAAACGTTTTAACATTACTGGCTTTTGTTTGTTTGTCCAAGTTGACATGGAACACAGCAAGCTGGTTTGCTACAAGAATTGTAATTGATATTTCTGGGCTGATAATCATGCATTCTATTCAACCAAAACACAGCTGAGCACTACAGAGCAGCTCTAAAACATTTGGATTTTTTTACATGGTAATCAGCAATTACTCCTTCACATTTTGTGCAATTGTGTAATGATTAGACTGGAATGTGTTCACCTTTTGCTCACTAGAACAACCTTTCCTGGACTACTACTATAGTCTTTGGGTCAGAAAAAGTAATATTATTTTGTTTGCTATGAGTGAGTACGCTTGTTTAATTATTAGTTGCTGACCACTTTTATTGCAGTTAAGGCTTAAGGTCAGAGGTAAATATAAACTTTTTAGAAAGGCTAACCATACCTCTCCATAATCCCCAGGCAATTTGGAGAGAAGACGGGGTCCTACATTTTCCTCAAATTGCAGTAAATAAACATCTAAGGTATTACACATCTGCCAAGATGAATACTGAATAATAACTGCCAGTACATGAGAAATGAGAAACAATGTTCATTCAGTATGATTGTGAAAAGTAAAATAGCTGATCAAAGTGACTTGTTTTTCATGTCCTCCAAAATACCAGATTTGTAATTATCCTCCTGCTCATTTCAGTTGCTCTGTGTCTGGTGGATGTATGAATCGTGCAAGAGCCTGATCAAGAAGCCTGGTTCTCAGGTATATTCAGATTGTGTAACCTTAAAACGTATTTGGGCAGTAACTTACTTATGTACCTGGATGCACTGAATCATTTATGATTCTTAGATTAGAACTATAGTACAGTATGTGAAACATTGTGCCAATTATTATTTTATGTCTTCCATTCTTTGCTGTAGGACAAGATCAAAAGAAAGATTACAAATGAAAGAAGTTCTATCTAGTTTTTAGCAGGATTTTCATTGGTGAATCAAAAATACTTGTTATCTTGATCCTAAGCTTTAGAGAATTTGTCACAGGTTCAAGAATCTTCAATGCATATGTCTTCTCTAGTATTAGGTCTCATCTCTTAAGGTCAGATTATTTTATTTACACTGCTTCCAGTCTGATAAGAGATCTTTGCAGGAACCAAAGGAGATACAGATTAGATAAAAGTGTCTTCCAGAAAAGAATCTCAGATATGGTTGAAACAAATCTGGCGAGTGTCAGGCATTTGTGTGGTTCAAACCCAGACATAACAGAGAATGACTTTTGACAAGACAGCACATCTAAACTAGCAGATGGAAATATACAAGTCAAAGACTGGTTGGAGTTCACAGCTAAGGGAAGTTGTGCTGTCCTGCTGTTTCTGTTGTGTTTTGGTTCTAATGTTGACAGTTCTCTATCAAAGCTGTTGGGCATGATGTACCTGTGACTGTCACGTGTGATGAGTGATATACCTGTGATTGTCATATGTGGTGTGTTATATACTGTACATGTGATTGTTGTGTGTGGTGTGTGATGTACATGTGATTGTCATGTGTGATATTCATGAGATTGTTGTGTGAAGCAGTTTAGCTAATTACAAGTTGTGATTTATAACAGTTATAGAAATATGCTTTTTCAAAAATTAAATGTAAAATTAGAGTAACATACTCACTCTAATACTAAAGACATATATAGATATTACAATATTACAGATCAAAACTAATAATTAAGTTTGATTAGGGAGTGACAGAGCCCAAAATTGCCATGCTTTGAAATACTTCTTGTATTGATGCGCCTAAAGCTTAGTCTCTGCATTCATGAATATCAAACATATATGTTACCTATGTATTCAATGTATTAAAATGTATTCAACTTTTGTACAGAGAAAATAAACTGCTTTCTTAATTTAGAGTTGTTTGACTATAGAAACTAATTAGTAGAGTCTTTCAGTGTTGGATTTCCTACAGGATGTAAATAGTGTATCAATGTAAACTCCCAAGTCTTTTTCATAAATAGCCTCTTCTAGTTCAGTGTTTCCCATTTTGTATTTATATTTTATATTTTTACTACCTGCATGCAATTCCCTGCACTTTTCTATATTAAACATAATCTGCCAGGAGTTTTCCCAGTTGTGAATTTTATCCAAATCTTTTTTAATTTCATTTGCTCTGTCTACGGCATTTGCTAATCCTCCTGTACATACAGTGTTGATAATCGTTATACTTTGGTATCATCTGCAAACGTGACCAATTTGTAGTCAAACTTAACATTGATTTGAGGAGATTGCTTTTCCCACTGGGCTCTATGAGTTCTGTTTCTCTTTCATCCCATAGTCAGTAACGGTTGCCCTGTAAACAACCACCCTCACATACGACTACTTGAACACCCACACCTGACAGAACCAACTTCACACAGCCACCCCCAGACTAGATCAGAATGAGGACACTGGAGCTTTATTCTATTTTAATAGAGCAATGGTAATGTTTATTCTTTTGTAATAATTATAAGTTATAAACATGGACAGAAGTGGAAGACAGATCAATACACGTTTTACAATTATTTTGAGCTGTGTGTGCTCACAACACAGAGAAGCTGCCACGGACAAACCTAGCCCAGCTCCATTTTACCAGCGCAAAGTTTAAACTCATCAAGGATATTTGGCCAATGGATTGCTGAGTATACTGTAACTTCATTATTCACATTCTAATTCTCAAGAGTTGAATAATCATTCCAAATGCATGTTTGATGGTCAGTTCACAATAGTAAACGCATATTTACTTGTGTCTGAGAATATATATATGATTTATTTATATGAGACTGACAGAACCTTCGAGCTAGACTGTAACATGTTATAGTTGATGCATATTTAACTCTGAAGTTTTTAACTGATCTTTGTAATCCCTGAGTGAATGATCAGCATTCCATATCACAGCAGATCATTTCACAGATACTGTATATTCTATTATTTTGTTGCTTGTTATGCATATTTTTGTTATATGATTAATTGTATATTGTATATTTAGAATTCATGTTTGGGACTGTGAATTATTATGTTTGATTGGTTCCTAAAAGTCGTCTATGACACGTCCTCTACAGCTAGAGGGCACTCCTACTCTGTCCTGTCCCTAGTTTCCTGTGCTTTGCTGTCCTTCTGGTGTCAATATATTATATATATATATTTCCAGGTAACTCTTTCCTCTTCGCTCATCATTGATGAGCACCAAGTCGCCCCACGTCCGTGGCCTGAGGGCATTGGTTTCTACAGGACTCCTGAACTGCTGAGCCCGGGCTAACCCCCGTCCCGCTGCTACACATACGGTCTTTTTTCACACTTCTGTCATTCTACGGTTTGTCCCTCCGTGACAGTCTAGTACTCTTACAATTTACTGTCACAATTTATGATTGTTAAAGCAAATTTAAGCGCTCATCTCCTACGATAGTATGTTTTATATTTAATTGTTTGCTGAATAATGTGTTTTGCGAAATAAAATGTTTTGTGCAATTCATTTATGTCTTATGTTTTTTAATACATTTTGTTAATGAATCCATCTTTCCTCTCTGGTCTTTAAAATTATTTCCCAGACAGTAATGCCAAGCAAAGAGCACAATCTTTACCATAATAGTTACTGAAGAGAAAGATTGAGCATTTTAATCAAGTGGTCTTCAGCCTACCTTTGTCAGTCTATGGTATTAATGGATATTTTCTGTTTGTTGTAAAATGTATTGAATTAAGACTACTTTAGTGTATCGCAGCACTCCACGCTAATTGCCTACTTGAAAATCTTCTGTAACAGAGGTTTGTTTGTTGCTTTTTATAAGAACATAAGAAAAATATAAATGAGAGCTGGCCATTCAGCCCATCTAGCCCATATGGTAGTTAGCTGCCTGTTGGATCTCATCCAGCTGTTTCTTGAAAGAAGCCAGGGTATTGGCTTGAACAACATCATTGGATAGCTTGTCCCATACTCCCAGAACCCATTGATGTTAAGAAGTGCCCACTGCTCTCAGTTTTCAATTCACTTCCATGTAGTTTCCACTTGTTTCTGTCAAGGATGTCGGAAGGGACAAACCATGGAGAGGCAGGAGAGCGGAAAAAGACCCATATGCGTAGCGGCGGAACAGGGGATTAGCCCAGGCTCAGCAGTTCAGGAGTCGTATAGAAACCAATGCCCTCAGGCAGCGGACATGGGGTGAACTGGATGCTAGGCGGGTCTCAGGACATCCAAACGTCAATGCTGAGCGAAGGTGAATCCGTGACCCGGAAATATATAGCCCCAGAGAGAGAGATACCGGAGGGAGAGCAAAGCACAGGAAACTAGGGACAGAACAGAGTAGGAGCGCCCTCTGGCTGCAGAGGGCGTGACAGTTTCCTCTGGTTCATGTTTGAGCTTTGGTTCTGACAAACTCCATGGGATTAACTTTGCGGACTTGAATCATGCGCCTTCATAGTCTCAGTTTAAGACTAAAAGTTTTTACTGCTTGTAGCCTGTTAGTGTGACTCATTTAGTATGGAAATTATACAAAACATTCTAAAAGAGGATACTAAATTACTTGTGAATTAGACATTTTAGCATGGCATCTCCTGTTTTTGAATTCCACATGTTTATGCCCTAACATTCTATTTACCTTTTGTATTGCTTTCCCACATAGTCTAACATTTAAAAATGTTGCGTCAATATCAATACTACTGTAGGGTATGTCTTTTTCATACGTAGTAACAGTTATAAATGAGAGATCAGCCCAGCCCATTTGATAGCTGGTAGCTAATTGATCCAAGGATCCATCCAGCAATTAAGATAATAAAAAAAATTTTGTATGACCAATAATTGATTTCAGTTACTAACCATGTATTTATTAACTATCTAATCAATTATTACAAAAAGTACCCCTTAAAACCAGATTACTACATTGATGTTCTCTTCATAAATTATAAACTATAATGGATTTGTTTATACATTAATTTGCAGTTTCTAAATGGAACTCTTATTGGTATCGGTTATGTCCTATGAATTAAAAAATCATCAGTGTTTATACTGCTAAAGCAATACTTACGTATTGAGTTCTGGAATGCGCTACTTCTATTAACTTGTGCATTTCATCTTATTCAGATCAACAACCAAGCCTGATAAATTTGGTATGTATGTTTCCAAATGTTTCTGAAAGATTGTAATTAGGGTTTGTGAGAAAAGTGTTTAAATGAGGTAATTACAGTGTTACTGGAAGGGTTCATTTTGGTTCAGTTACATCAGACAGTTAGACATACAGTACTGTGGTCTTGGAGCCACATTTCAAAAACTCAGAAAACTCAGAGAAATTTATGTTGTGTATGTTTTTAGAAGATGTTAATTGATGATGGTCTGTACATGTTTTAAATCATATTACATAAACTTGTAGTCAAATTCTGCCAAACACGAAATGTATCAGGTGAAATGGACAAACATTTTATTCAGTCTCTTTCTTTTAAATCTTTGTGCTCATGGAACTCTATAATGTACAAGCAACTCCAGGGCCTGCCCTCAGCCATAATCAACTCTGGTGTCTAAAGCTTTCTGTACACCACAAATGTCAGACTCATTTCTTTTCAAAGTCAAATTAGGATTCCCACTCCAGTAGTTTTTTTTACAAAGATTGCCCTTTCATTCATACAGTATGACACCTGTCTTGGATGAGAGTTGTTGTATTGAGTTATGAGGTATCGACTTGAGAGATATCATCTCCATTCCTTTTATTAACATCATCAATAATCCTATTATTGTACAGTACATTGCAGTATTCAATAAATAAAAGAATCATCATGTAAGGAACTACACTAGAAAGAAGAAGTTGCATTGCTTAAGGGTTTTATTTTATTTTTAAAGTTCAGCAAACAATGTATTTGCAGGAGCTTCCTAGCATGTGTTGCGGTGTCTTAAGGTCTTCATTGGCAGTGTGCAGCACTGTTGATTGATGTCCATTCATACACAGCTGCAATTGCAACTCTTTCCCACCTCTATTTGACAGCAGATCAGACTGATCTACGTAAAGCTTTCAGGTTCCTGGAAAAAGCCTGTCTGTTGTCAAAGTACTTCAGCATCCCCAACACTGATGTAGGCAGAGGCTGTTCCTTTTTCCAAATTAGAGAAAAAAAGTACAATTCCTTTTGAATTTCAGTCCATTGAGGATCAGCATGGATTTGGCAACTCTAAAGGACTCTGAGGTGGCTGAGATACTGGACACAATGTAAAGGCCAATAATTATTTTAAAAGTATTGAAATCAAATGCAGGTAATTAAGACAATAGTCTGCAATTAGTGGCAGAACCTGATAAGATGCTCTTGGTGGAAGAAAAAGATTCTGAGAACGGGATATCTGTGTACATGTCCTTGTCCGTCTTCTTCAGGGTCGTTACAGAGTGAATGTAATGAAAAAAATATTTTTAATATACAACATTCACACTTCATTTTTTTTTCCAGTATCAATATAAAAAGAGCAGACAGTGAAAGAGATCAAGGACAATGGAAGACCTTGGATACGGTGAGAAGGCTGTGCAGAATCATTTTATTGTACGGACAAACACTGGTCAGTCCGCTGATTGAGTCAGATTCTCAAGATTGTTCTAGAAGCCCTGGTGCAGTACGGTCTCACTGTGCCAGTCACATGATCAGTGGCCTTCATAAGACAGCAGCAGAGGGGCATAAATACATTTGATTGCTTCAGCAAATGAAATAAGAGACCAAACCAGACTTTGGAAGGAAAACTGGTGAAATTGTATTTTAAGGGACACCACTGACTGCATCAATACATTATCATATATATTTTCTATGCTAATAACTGCTAGTTAGCTAAAACCTTGCTATTTATACAATATTCTATTTGTATATGTATTTATTTTCCTTTCGTTTGTTTGATAATATAACTTATCTGCCCTGCCACTCTAAGAAGAAAGAAAGAGTTACAGAAATAATGTAAATAAATAATAATCATGGTGCAACATACATAAACATGAGTAGCAGCAAGCTAAACCTATGAATATTATGTCTGCTATTCATAAAACAATTAATAGAACACTGTATTTCTTTATCAACAAGGCCTGATTTTACAGAGCCAAGATGATTTAAGTTGTATCTTAAGATTATGATTTTAATTTTGGTCAGTCTCTTCTTGCTTACTGTATATCCTGATTTTGTGAGGTGGTAGCTGTTAGAAATGTTAAATTGTTAGAAACACCCACCCACTTCCTTCCTCCCAGAAGACCTCATATTTTGGCGAGAATTTGCCTAGTGTTCATGGTCATACAGTTCAGGTGGGTAGCATGCGTAGGCTGCAAAGGAACAAGTAATAGGTTTATTCCATGCTGAAAAAAAGAAGAAAGAAAACACAATGTCATGGAGTCTTCTTCACACCTTCTTCACACTATACAGTGCTTTCTTCCCTCTCTTGTAGTGTAGTGCATCGTTGAAATTATTCAGGGCAGTGCTGGTCTATGCAGGTATGTTCGCAGCACTACGTCCTGCCTGACACACGCTTGCGAGCAGCTCAACTCTGTGTTATGGCTCTTGTTCCAGCCAGTTTGCTCTGTCCATCTGGGATGTTATTAATTAACCTATCAGTCCACCAGTGACAGGGCCTTAGTCTGCTGACCTTCTCTGTCACTGAGGTAATTTATTTTCCATGGCATATTAGGTATTTTCTTTTTTTATGAGGTTCGCCATCTTCTATCATATTGCCTGCTCAAAATTAAGCACACAAAAATTCGCCCATGTCTCCAATGAAACAGATGTGTCTGGTGGTGGGTGTGCATTTCTGTGCCTCAGTTTTCATATGACTGATTATTGCTATTGTTTGTCTGTCAGAAACTATTGTAAATTATATATATTTGTTACAAATACTGTCTTTATTGGTCTGCCTGTTCAGCTGCTGATCCATCTGTCCAGCTGCCTAAAACCATCCTAAAATTAAATAAACTCAGTGCTGCCCTGTCCCCTGTGACAAAGACTAATGGCATCAATAGCTACTGTAAAACGAATAACAAGATTCATGCCAAAAGGGGTATATATTTTACTGCTATTCAGGGCTTTGTAATCTGTTTACTCAGTGTCACCATAAACATCTAATTGTACTCCTTAAATAGTTTTGGGGCCATTACCATCAGAATCTGACTTGCAATGGGTAGAAGCAATCGGAATCATTTTAACCCTGCTCACCTTTATCCTGGAAAGCACTTAAACGGTTTTGAGCCACGTGGGTGTAATTATAGCGGCACTGACCGGGATGGTCAGAAGCAGTGATGAGGAATGGCCTCAGGTCCTGATTTCCTATGGAAGAACGAGATTGCTAACCTGAGCTGGAAGGAACCCCTTTATCATGTACTCAACAGCGTACAACTGGAATGTGTGAGAAGCTCCCCAGTCAGTGTGGTGCTTGATGTGAACACAACCTAACTTTTGAAATTGCAGTAGTGGCCAGATTTGAAATAATATTTATCCATATTGCGCTCAATGAATGCACAGTGTCAGTTCGTCCACTTTAAACATGTCCAGGAATACACACCTCCTGTGTTGTTGTTTTTTTTTGCCAGGTCTCTCCAAAATTAACATGACCAGCTCTGAGATCATGTATTTTATTTATTTCTAGTCATTCCTGGGGTAAGACATGAAAATCCAAAGAGTTCATGAATGCTGAAAAAAGATGTATGTATAGGAGATTCAAGATACCTCTGGTGAAAAATTAGAAATCTGCAACTTCAGACCAATGATCAGACATTACAGTAGACTCACGTTTTACATGGTAGTTAGGTTCCTGACATAGCGTGTATAATCAAACCCCCCCTTAGACCCTCCTATTGCCCTTCCTTTTTAAGTAAAGCGTGTATTAGTATATAGTTTATTATTAATATGGTAATACAGCAAATACAGTACTGTACAGTTAATAACCTCTACTTTGTTAGACATTTGAAGAAGAGTTGACTAAGCTGCATTGACAGTAAATGGGATAACAAACTGGCAAATCAGTTACTGAAAATAAAAGTATAAATCCTCTGTTTGTGAAGGACTGCTTAATTACTTTGAAAATAAAAATAAAGCCAAAATTATCCTCAGAATTAAATAGTCAAGTTAGATTAGTGGGAATGGTAATGAAGTCATTTTCTTCAATTAGGGTTTTATTATGACCATAATACATATGAATATATTCAACAGGTATGTTTGATCTTTAGTCTTGCTATCATAAATAGTTAATTGAAAACTGTAATATTTCCAGCCTCTTTTGTAATTACCTTGCTTAATCCCTTTCATCAAAATCCAACTTAGTTCAGTTTTGACTAACTTTAGACCCATGTCCAGCCTTCCTGTGCTGGGAAATGTCAAGAAACATCATTCAAAAAGGTTGCATTATGTTATAAAACAGTTGAATAAGTTTTACTCACAGGAAAGAAAATGCCCTGGTTACACAAACAGATTATTTTCTTTTGAGTTCTAGTCCAAATGCTCTTTATACTCTGGCTCTTTTGGACCTTAGTGATGCTTTTGATATTGGAATGAGTTGACCAGGTACACTAGTTTTAAAATTGTTTAGATCCAACTTTTCAGCATTAAAGGTTTATTAAGTCTTTTATCTGTGCATTTTTTAACATTTTGAGGGATTTGTTTTCACCTCTGTCATTGTTCATTTTGCTTTGAATCATTTGTATTTTTTAACTACCTCTTTATTATGTTTGAGATGCTTTGACATTGTGGCATGAAAGGCACTATATACAGTTTGTATGGGAAATGATCCAGAGCTGTCCGATCAAGAGCCTGTTCAGCTGTGTATTGTGTTTAATTAATAATCATCTTATCCTGCTAGTTTTTGTTCATGTGTGTTCGCAGAGACATACACTTCATGCTGTTAAATTAACAGGAGGAAGAATTTAATTTTGATTTTTCATTCTATGGCACATACACACAAAGACATATTATGTCAAAAACACACCATGTTTCTTTATGTCACAAATCCAAGTAATTAAGATCTTTCTAGTTTTCTTCTTCTAGCAGTCTAGCAGGTGAGTGGTTTTTGAAGCTGAAGAAATTAGTGGGCTGGTTTCACATAACCATGCAATAGGCCCACTATGATGTTATATTCAATTAATTTTTGTGCAGTCACTCATAATTTTCTATACTCCATAACACCAATTTACACAGTATAATATTATAGAAACAATAACAAAACAAAATGAGCTGGAACACCAAGAAGTGAGCAGATGGGTTTTAATTGCCTTTTTGGAGCGAGCCAAGGAGTCAATTTTACAGGTCTCCAGGGGAAAGGGTTTTTCAAAGTGCAGGTGCATTTGTTTTGATCAGAAATAGCCTAAAGGAACAATCCGGAAAAAAATCATCAGCTCACATTAGGAAAGAATTTTTACAGAAGTACGATTTCTTTATCAGCAAGAATGAGGTGCATGTGTAGATTCGTGTTCTGTGAAACAAGATAAAAATAAATATGCTAGAAGCAGTGAGAAGTATTAAAATGTTAGAAGATATCAGAAGGAAGTATAGAAATGTACTTCTCAATGCTATTTTTTACAATGAAGAAATACCATACCTATAATGAATTATAATTGTGAAGCCAAAACCTGTGTGACACCATTTTTAAAAACAAGTCCAATCATAAAATAATCGTAGTTTTCATCCTCTGTGTATAAAGTTCAACGCTCAGTTTCAGACAAGAACATAGGCACTGTAGTTCAGGAATGATGCTGATCACTAAGATGTGGAACACTCTTTATTCAACATTGATTCTGTATTTGTCAATGACACTTTTCCTAAATTTATTGAACTCTCAGTGCTAGCAGTTGGCACCCAAGAGTTTTTGGTCTGTAGACACAAGATGTCGATAGCTCTGTCTGTATGTGTACTGTACAACTTATCTGACATGAGACCAGTAGGATTCAACTTAAGATAGAAAACTTAAAATAGGCTACTTAATATGAGAGCTTCAAAAAATGAGCACAGGCAAGAAAACAGTATGATTTAATTGATGGAAAATGGACAAATAAACAATAACGAAAAACACAACTGAGGCCAACTAAATTGAATAAAGCACATTTCACAAAGCGATTTAAAAATGTATCAGTGTTGATAGAAACAAGTGAAGGTTTACTCCACGCTGAAAACAGAAAAAAAGAAACACAATGTTTCGGGCGTGGAGCCTTCTCACACCCGAAGAAGGCTCCGCACTCGTATCGTTGTCTTTTTTTTTCTTCTCTTTTCGGCATGGAATAAACCTTCACTTGTTCCTTTGCAGTCTATGCATGCTGACGCTGCTACCTACGTGAACTCCTTAATGTTGATAGAATATAATAATCTTAAATTTTACAACGCTGAAAAAAAAGAAAGAACAATGTAATGATTAAAAAGAGACACGTTTAGAAGTCTTGTGGGCTAAAATACACGCAAGTTTCGAATTAATCCCAGCACTGCCTTTGTTTGCGCTGGATTGGATGCCACCACGCGATGGCAGTAGAAGGGCACGAAATGTATGAGATCACCGTTATGGAGACCGAAGTGACATCAAAAATGGCAATGCAAGGCAGTCTCTTCAGCGCGCAGAATGCACAGCTTTTTGGCGTTTTCATTCTTCTCAACAACAACAAATGCTTAATATAAAGCGCCTGGCATACACCATGAGTGAAAATATTTTGCTAGAGTGTTTTTTTTGTTGTTGTTGCCTTTCCAATAAACAGATTGTATCTTTCTTAGAAACACCAGACCTCCTGTTTTTATTCTCGACAGAAGCTACTGTATGCTGCAGTGCAATGAGCGTCAACAAGCTAAAACACGAAACACTTTACACTGGTACCTTTTACACACTGATTGCTGTACAGCTGGGCAACAGCAGAGCCAAGAACGAGCAAGACAAAATCACAAAGCAACAGGAGAAACTGAAGAACGAAGCATCCTTTTTGCGGCAGTGTCAAAACTGGTGATAGAACATAACCCGACATGTCAAGAAAAGGTCGCCGACCTTAGCTGCATACATGTAAAAGTCAACAGGTTTGGGGATCTGTTTTAGCATACAGGTCTCAGTGGTATACTGTAGAATGTGATCATTCCTTTTAACATCCTTTATTTAAAAACATTCCTAAGACTGGGCCTTTTTTTTTTAAGAAAGCAACGGTTTAGTGCTTTAACAATTGAAAAAAAGTTCATATATAGAATTTTAATTGAGGTCATGTTAGTTTGAAGATTGATAAATATTACCATTTGTGGGCCAGCTTGGTGGAAGCAAGGTGGAAGACAGGAAATAACAATCTGTGAAATAAACACATTGCATTACATCTTACATTTTTACCAACTTGTCAATTCAAATTCAAATTTCTACTCTTAGGACTGGACCTCCTTTTTAAAATTCTGCTAAAATATTCCCAGTAATTCCATTATAGTAAAAAAAAAATCCAAATGAGCACATTGCAAACAAATACATTTTCATTAGTCAATACATGTACCGCCGGGTTCTATCAGACAAATAAATCTCTGCCCATCTTCATGATTTTTTTTAAAAAAAAAGCTTTGATTTAGCTGGCAGCTGTGACACAAGGTTACCTAGCAACAGGTCGTGCCCTGATGAAATGCATGAGGTTTGTGAGTACCTCATACCGGTCTGAGAGCGAAAGAGAGGAGAAAAGAGCACATTCTGCAGAAGTGAACACTGACGGTTTCACAAAATTGTTTTAAAGATATTCATGATCTCCGTGGCAGGGGGAACGGGACATTGGCTAAACCTCCTGCCCATCCTGCACAGGAGTGTCAGTCCAGGGACACACACATCATTCCATGCTCTGATCACAGCTTTCACTCTCTGTGTACTCCACGCCTATTGTAATTTGAAGTCTTGCATTAAAAATCAAAACCTCCATGCAGGCGTTGCACAACCCAAGAAGACAGAGAGGTGGAATCTAGTCCTCTTTTGTAGTGTAACCTTTTCTTCCTTTTTTATTTCGACCCAAAAATAACCCATGAAAGGGGAAATAAATCCCAACCTCATTTCGCAGAGTGGAACAATGACATTTGTGCAGCCGATGAAAGAGAGTTTAAACTTAAATATACTTATGGTTTCTCTAATCCACTGTTTAGCCTGGCTTATAAATTGCAACAGAGCCCTTCAGGCTGTTGGTCAGCATCTGATAAATGGACTCTCCTCAGAAGACAGAGGCTGCTGGCTTCTCCTCAGGCATCCCGGTTAGGGCTCTTATATACAGTGCTTGCGCATTACTGTCATTTATAAAATTAAAGAATGACATATGACCATAAAAATAACTCAGGAAGTGGCCGAGCAGACATCTATAATGATAATAAAGTCCACCTTTGCCAACAATTATGTCTAGTGACATGGCTAATTGTGACAGGAACTGTTGATACTGCAGCACAATTTCCTCATCCCGTCTCCAACTCCAAACACACCTCTATTCTGATTCACTGTTAGCTGCTCCCGATGTATTAGTTATCCAAATGTTTTCTCAATGTCGCATGATGAGTTGTGCCATGATGTGGCATTCATCTTCTCTAATTCAGGCCCATGTGCTGTGTATGTACACAATGTCTAAATCAAACCCTCTTCCATTGTCGGCTAAACTTGTGCAACCTTTCATTCGCCACGTTTGCCCCGAGGGAGCCATGCAGCTGCATGTTTTGCACACGACTGAGGTGCGCCCTGCTCAGACTGGCAAACAGTTGCCCATTGGATATCATGCTGGCTGTTCCCTTAACCTTTGTTTTTCGTTGTTTAAGCCCCAGACAATAGGCATATTAATAGACAGTATGTACATGTAGTAAAAGTGCTTGTTGTTCTTTCAAAAACAGATGCTTCATCCGAACTGAGAAACATTTTGTTTTTCTCAGAAACTGAAGGTTCCTGCTGTTGCAGCTTCTGTAGCTGGAAAGTACATTTCTTTTACAAAACAGAATCATAGCCGCAAATAAAGAAATGTGGCATTGGACTTGTAATGAAGATGTTTTAGAAGAAAAAGAACAATTTGGGTTCTGTACAAATATAATTCATATCTTATCCTGTTACACTTCCATCTAAGCCCCACTGACCCCCTTCAGAGAGCACAGCTGTGTTAAATGACCAGGCATAGTGTTGGTGAAACACAGACTTGCCTGCTGTGCCCTGCATCCAGCCTGACACAAGCGGTCAGACAGAAAGCTCATACGTATGCTACACATGGGTTTTCTGTCACCTTATGAAACTTACCAGTTGGCAGTTTGTGTCCACTGTGTCCAGTGCTGGGTCAACTGTGAGACTCCAGGCAAGATGGCAGGGCAACATGTGATAGCCTTGGACACCAGGGCACAGCAAGCCCTCGTATACTGTATGTTCTGGATGAAAACCAGAGAAACTACAGCCGTCAGAAGGTGATTTGGATCTGACAGGACAGCAGAGTCCATGAGGGAGAAGGTGGAGGAGCTAGAGAGCAGATGTAGAGTTTTTGGAACCCTCTTGGCAGGGTTTTTCGACCTGCTAGCTGTCTACCCAAGGCATTCAAAGCTTGTCCACAAGCGCTCTTTCCCAAAGAACACTGACACCAGGCCTGCACCGCAAGAGCTGGGGTGGACCACTGTGGGTGAACTGTGTGACGGTGCTCCACTGGGAATGGCAATGGGCAGCCAGAGGGGCAGCAGTGGAAGATCTCAGCTCCAGTGGACAGTGTGTGCTGCCCCTGCAGCTGGGAGACTTTGACTGCCGGTCGACACCATTGGGTCTCATTCTCACCTAAGGGGTCTGGTAAATGCATGAGTTGGACTAAAAAAGCTGTTGTTCTTCATAAATCAACGCTGCCTCAGTTACCTCTTGCTTATTACAAACTGTTCCAAAATATAGACATACTGTACCTTTGTACACATACATCCAATTACCTTAAAATGGCTAAGATGTGCGATGGGGTGGGGGGTGGGGGGGTAGTTAGTACTGACTTAATACTTAATAATCTTAAACAAATTATTATTTGACTAAATGTATGTGTTAAATGATAGATGTGCATAACGAGAAACAAATTTGTTAACTATGAATGATAGAGGAATATATAAGGTATAGCAGCCTCCTGGGTGGCTGTTGGAATACAGTGCTGAGAGGGACCACAGCTAATTCTCTCATCTGCTCTGAACCTCTGGTACTGGGCAGGGCTGTCTGTGATGTGTTAAAAGACGATCGTGTCAAAGGTGGGCAGGAGGAGGAGACTTGCCTTCACTTTCTCATTCTCCCCTGTGTGCAGTTGGAGGATTCAGAGCTGTGAGCCAAAATATGAAAAATGCTCAACTGTCTGTGCTAAATCGGGTGGGTGTAAAGGAAATGGTTTGTGATCCTTACAGTAATTACAATGCATATTTAAATGCATGTAAAAATAACCAGTATATTTAGATGTTATTGTTAATACCTTATGCAAAGTAAAAATAAAGCAAGAGATACGTGTCTATTAAATTAATAAGTCCTCTTTCAAGGACCCTGCACATTAAAACATAGTTGAATATCCTGATACTGATGTGAAACTGAAAGGGGACAAAGTCACATTAATATTTTTTCCAGTAACTAATATCAACAATAAGGTAATTGGAACACTTACCTCATTCCACAGTGAGGACATAAGGTATTCGCTTACAGTCCCAGCTACATTCTCCTTTCAATAAGCATTTATCTTCTCCTGGCTGTACCTATTTTGTAACCTTTATACTTGCCTTAGCAGTTTTCTTCATGTATAAAGGAGCAGTTCAATTTTTAAGGGATTGATAGAAGTCTTACAGTCTTCTGAACTGGGTGCTGTAGCTATGTTTTGTTACTTTCATGTAATTAATAAACCAAGATAAAACCTAAATAAAAGGTGCTGTATGAAAACAGAATGGGCAGATGGACGGATCGACTCAACCAACATACAGTAATCCATCATCAATGTGGTCTGGAGAGATTTCCCCTTGCAATTGCAGTAGGTGTGTCACACAAAACTATCAGACTTTTCTACCTGGCTGTCGCAAGTTTCTGGTGTGTCTTGGATCAAGCATTGCTTGATTAATCTTGAGCCATAGGTGAAACAGGACTTAGATAACAAAGTTCTCTAAATGCTCTTTAAACACGCCCACTATTGTTGTTTCCATCACACACTTTCAGTTCACCAGCTTCTTTCACTTGTTACCAATGAAAAGAGAAATTGGATTGTTCCAATCTGCACAGATGTCCACAGCATACGCTCTTTAATTCAACAATCAGACGCATAATAGGCTCTTCTCTTATCGTCCAGAAGGGACGTTCTTCTCATTAGACCAGTTTTGTTGCTGCTTTCTCATAAACCCAACTCTTTCAGATCCAGCAAAGTGGGCTTTTGTCTTCCAGCAGGGTCTCGTACTAAATCAGGGCTTTTGTTAGTCTATCAACAAGCTCATCTTCCTGATCATTATCTTCTCAGATCATTGAGAAAACACCCCCAGTGGAGGGTAGGGGCAAGGGGGCAAAGTCTATTCATTTCCCATGTGCTACTGTGACATTTTAGAAAATCTTAGTCCAAGCACTATTTTGTCACTGGAATATGTGCTACTTTTTTGACTAAGATCTAACCTAAGATGGACAATTTACTGTAGGCTGAATATTATAATAACAACAATAATAGCTATAATAAGGCTCATTCTCAATTATATCTAGCACTCTGGTATTTTGCTTACTAAATTGTTCACTAAACTAAACTAGTTTGCTAACTAAACAGTGGGTTTACTAGATGTGTGGAAAGGAGAAAAAGAGATGCAAGTCAAAGGAAAGAAAAAAAATGACAGACACATAGTTTGGTTAATGTCTCCTGAAAATGCAAATGAGGGAAATATGTGGTAAGCATTTTCATACTACAGCAATGGAACTCCAACATCCATGGTGCATCCAATTGAATGCAAAAAGTAAAGCACTCTATACATTTTTCTGTATACAGTGCATTCAGACATAGAAAATCCCAGTACCATCTTGGCCAGCTTTGCCTCCTGCCAAAGGTACAGCAAGCACCTTCTGGGATGAACCTAGGCAGTGACATAACTATTAATTTATTTGACTGCCAACATTACACTGTAGGACATGCATCTGCACAGTGGGACTCTTTGCTGAAAGCAGTTGAATGAGCTACCATGCTCAAAGGTACAGCAGCACATTGACTTGAACCTACAATGTTTGAATTTCATGACTTTAAACTTTCAGCCCAGCACACTGCACTGCTACCCCATGAGCTGTCACTGAATTCGGAAGCTGCTGTCTTTTGATGCAATTAGATCAGATAAGATCGCTTTATTGGCCATATTCAATTTCCATGAGACACACAGACAGGGAGAGAAGCGTGGGGTCAGAGCACAGCTTCAGCCATTTATACGGCGCCCCTGGAGTAGTTGGGGTTAAGGGCCTTGCTCAGGGGCCCAACGGAGTAGGATTCCTCTGCAGGAAACGAACCGGCAACCATCCAGCCACAGGTGCAGATCCTTAGCCAGAGAGCAAATTGTACATCCAGGGCATCCTATTAGAAAGTCATTTGATCTCTGAAGTGGGGCTAAACTTAAATGCTGCTGATTTGTGAAGCACTGATCCATTCTCAGGTAGTCCCAAGTAAAGGTGATCATCGTCAATTAGAAATTTGTTTTGTCATTTCTATTTCAGGCTTCATTGTAAACCATTGGCAGTCATATGCCAGTACAACCTCAATTTTCATTAAAAGCACGGTGTTTTTTAAACCTGGCTTATGTTGGCAAATCATTTACATCTTCTAGACAATGTGGGGAAGCAATAAAAATAAAAAGAGTAAACAGGTTGCTATGATATTTGGCTAAAAACGTAGAATTTAGTCAAATCTTAAAATTCAGTTCAAGGAATATTACATTAAAACTGTACCATGCAACAGGAAGACATAATTCTCACTGCAAAATATGCTTTTGTAATGTGGTCACCAGAATTGTACTCGATATTCTAAATGGTGCTCTACAATCAGTTGGGAGAAGAGCAACTAGTTATATTACCAGGCTTAAATGAATGTCCTACACTGACAGGCTAAAACTGAACATTTACAGTGTTGAACATGGGATATAATAAGTAGACGTGATTAGAAGTCTCAAAGTCCTAAAAAGCATTCACAAAGTGAATCTGAAGGATGTCAAAATTAACAGTGAAACACAAACCACAGGACACAATTGAAGGTTACAAAGAAGTGGATTTGATGAGAGTCACTTTAGTTCCCAAAGGGTTGTGGGAGCCTGGAACAAGCTGCCCAACCATGTTGATAAAGCTGACATCCTGATTTCTTTGCAAGAAACAGTTGGTTGAGATCTTTGAATCAATTAACTATTTTCAAATCAAACTAAAATGACCAAAAGGTCTCTTGTCATTTGTAACTTATTTTTTATTCTTTGAATTTTCCAAACTGAATGTGGTGTTTTAATTCATCAGTTGAATTCAAATTAGTTTCTGAATAAAACTGATACTGTAGACTGTGCTTAACCAAGTGAAGTACAGTTTGGATTTAGGGGAAATAATCCACATGGATAGGATTAAAAAATAAATTACACATGATATATTTTGAAATAATTAACTAATTTCTCTGAAAGCTTCTTCTTTTAAAGTTTCAAAGTACGCTCATTTTGTTGTTTGTCAGCAACATCAAGAAGGATTATTTCAAAATGCTTTTGGTGGTTTTCACTAGACAATCTGAAAGAGAGGAGGTTTGGTTTAGAAGGTCACTCTATGAAAAGATCTTGTCTTCTACAGGAAGATTGTCTATCCCCTAATTTATATAGCATTTCTTCTCTTTGCTCTTATTCATTTAGTCCTTTTCAAAGAAACAAAGAATGAAAGAATCAAATCAGTTACCTCAAGCTTGACAGCTCAGTTTTTCATACTGTTTGAGAGCCGTAGATGCAAGCCTGCCTGTTAAAAGCCTTTGACAAATAACTTCCGGCATTTGTATTGAAATAATTCATACCACCACGGGCAAGAAGCAAAGGGATTTGATGTTTACATTTTGTCATTTAATGGTTACAAACTATGGCCATGAGCACTTCAACAAGCCCCCCATTGTATATCACTCTGGTCGCTCATGCATTATTACTTACAAGCCTTCCCAGCCTGTGAAACTGCGCACTGTGCACACACTTGATGTCATTAATCCAGGGGACATGGCTTCTTTCAGGAAACAGGGTGGAGAGGAGTCGCTTGGCATTGGCCTGCCTTGTGTATTGCCCGGGGTTAACCTTCTTTAGAACTGAAATATTAATACAAGGCAACTGCATGAAGGCTTAGAGCAGCTGTATAACACCTGCCTCAAATCATACCCAGTCCTGTCTCCAAAACACTGCAAGGGCAAACAACAAAGGAGCTGGAGAGGAGAAGAGACAGGTTAATGTTTTAATTACTAGAGTGCAGAGACTGTTTTATATGCAAATGAACACATCAGCGATATCAATCATTGTATTGTATGTGCAGCAATGCCAAGATTTCATTTCCTACTTGATAAGGAGTTCTTCATGAAATGTTTGACTCCAGAAATGGATCTCAGATGTTCCCCAGAACCGTTCTCAGCTTTTGTTTTATTAAGGTTGCTTTCAAACAAAGTTACCTCAACCAGATCTAAAGTCTTTCAGGTATGTGATTAAGTAAGTGGACAGGTTTTGCAGTAATAAGCTCAGAACTGTGAATACCCATGAAAGAAAATGTTTTATGTTTATTTTATTTAAGATGAAATAAGTGAAATTCATTTGGAAAAAAAACATAACTCAGGGGTTGGGTGGGTTTCAGATGGGTTTAGGGTATCGTTGGGTTGCACAATAATAATTCATGATAATTCTTTGCATTTATATAACACTTTTCCTCCCAATGGTTTTCAGATTTCTTTCCCAACAGGAGGGGATCCACTTTTTTTTTTACCAAAGTGCAGCCCTAGCTGGGTGGCAATACAGTCACCCCATGTGTCACCCCACTGCATAGATGATCAGGAGAGGAACGAGAAATTTGCTTCAGGGATTTCAGGAAGGCCAGACTGTAAGTTCAGGAAGAAATTGGGCCAGGACAAAAAACCACACCTCTACTCTTATTAACAGTTTCCTGGGATCTTTCACGAGGAAGCAGTCAGGACCTCTGTTAATCATCTCACCTGCAGTAAATGATGGTATGTGAACAGAAGAGGCTGTGGAGTAACATCTCATATGAGAAGTACAGGCAGAAGTACTACAACCAGATAGAAAAAGCTCTCTGAACATTTATGATTGAGTGAAAAGAGGTCACGAAACTAAGGGGTAGGGGTGTGATATTGCAATAAGAATGACTATATTGTATATGCAGAAAGAGCAAAGTGATAATAGCGGACGATCTTCTACACATGGGCCAGGGCAGGCCAAAGGGGTCCACAAACACTGAAGTGCTAAGTGATGTATTTACTCTCTTAGTGCGCCAACAGGAGAACATATCTTCCTTGATTAAATCACTGGAAATAATTAGTAAGAGAGCTTAATAAGAATGGTCAAAGTAAAAGAGCTACTGAAACATTAAGACTCTAATATTCATCACATTTATTGTCGCTGGTGTACTTTTCAAAACTGAGTGGGCAGAGCATAAAACAATGGATTACAATATTAGAGGGAATGAATTAGAATTTAAGAGAAGCAGGTGAAGTGATTTAGATATGGAATCTGTAGAGCATGCATGGTTACAATTCTCAAGCCCCCTTCCTGAAGGACCTCATGTCGTCTGGATTTTGAGTAGTAAATAGAATAGTTAGCCTATTTTTTATATATCAAAGGTAAATAGGGTTTTTACAGTTAATTACATAAGAAATGCACTTTATTAAATGTTCAGTTACCCATTAAAATACCTAAGAGCTTGGCTCGAACTATTGCAATTCAATAATGAAATCCATTATGTATCTAAGAACGTGGTTGGAACACAAGCCACAGGACACTGGGCTCTCCAGGAACTGAGCTAGAGAGTCCTGGTGTAGAGACAAGATATGCAGACAAAACCTAAACTGAAAATAAAAAATAAACAAGGGCTAGAACATTTTGGCATAAATGTTTCATGGATTACTTAAGGTAAATGTGGAGTGGGTATATACAGTACAAAGATCAAAGAGCACGCACAGCCCAGAGAATGCTGTAAGTTCAACCCATGAAAACTGTTAGAAGAGCATATACTGTAGAAAGAGTTTAACAATGGGGACTAAATAGTTTCATCACTACTGTATATACAGAAGATGTGTAAGATCACTAATGGAAGAAGTAAAGTAGTTAAGAGATAAACTATGTTACCGATAGGAGATTGTGGTGATTATTTCGCACATAATTTTATGAATAAAACTAAAATTCTACAGGACAATAATAGTATTTATTGTATAGAACCTTTAAAATGAATAAACTCATAGCCCTTAAAAAACAGTCCCACTCAATTTATTTTAGACCTCTGTTTAATAGAGGATGAGTTGTTAAAGGGACAAAGTGATGTTACACAACACCCATCTCCTGGGTCAGACAGTATTTGCCCACTTTTACTCAAATAAATGAGAGGTATTTCATGTGGACTCTCATTCTCTCATTTTTTTGGTGGGGGTGGGGGGGACTGTGGGACTTTAAACAGCAGTTATGCCTGCTGACAGGAAAATACAGCATCCTTTCATTAGAAATGAGTCAAACTTTAACCAGCAAATCACACACTAGTCGGTTATGTGTAAGATTTTGAGGGGAAATGATAAAATCCAAAGTGTAAGCATCTGTCACAATGGACTTAGAATACAAGGATCTTCTGTAACTAACCTGCTAGGTTTGTGTGAGAAGGTACTGCATCTGCTGTGAATAATTTTAAGGCAAATGACATTGTATACCTGCATTTTCCCAATGATTTTGATAAATAAAGGACAAAGCCGCAAATTAAAAGTTTAATAATTCAGGTTAGCATATGTACATGGATAGAAAAATTGAAGAAAAAGGAGAAAATAGAAGTTCTGATCAGGTTCGTTTCAGGATCCTTACTCATTCTGAGGTGTAGACTCTGGTAGAGGAAATAAACTCAATTTCTGTATGACAGAAAGGTAAGTGATTATCAAGTATAGCTCAGTTTTTCCCAGCTCTTAATCTGCTGGACAGCCGACCTCCAGGACCAGAACCAGGCAACCATGGCTTAGGTACAATTTAGAAGGTACCTGACAAATGATTTAATAAGTGCTAGAGCCAGATACAGCTTGCAGGTGGTGGTGTATAAATCAGATGGATGTTTGACATTGCTAATCATTAGCATACACTAAATATTTGAAATTACATATTGTATATCTTAAAGAGAAGACATTTTAGATCATGATGTGAATTGTCAGGACTTGAAAATTCTCCTTGTCCCACCTGTTTTTAACTATTTTATTTCATTCAGCAAACAACCGAATATTCGTAAATGACTGACTTTCAAGTACTGACTTTGATACTATGTTATTAAAAATGACTGACTTTCATTCATCCCTGTTAATTTAGGTGGTGTAGAGATTTTCCTATGCAAGGCGTGACAAGAAACAAAGATGCAGGTGCCCAAGGCATTGAGAAAATTGTGTGCAGGTTGTGGGAGAGACCCAATATAATGGCAATTATGTTATGAATTTAGCTTGAACAGTGGACAGAGTTCCCCTACTCCACCCCAATATACAGTGCAATCAAGATAATGTTAGGCTGCTTCTAGGGAGAACACTTCTCTCTGAACTCTCATTAATTTTTATTTCTTTTTGTTTTTGGCATTCAACTTTTTTCTCAGTTGTTATCATAGTTGTGTGAAGAGCAGAGCAAGACCAAAAATAGAATGTTAGCATTAGAGATGACATTAGTGATGTTTGTTCATTCGTAATCTGGGCCATAATCCACTTTAATCCTTTACTGAACACAGCCTCTAGTAAACAGAATTTGACACCTCACAAAATCTGCAGTAATGAGCTCACATCAAAAGCCCTAAATCTTGGAGCACAAGCGTGGGACATTGATTTCCATACAAAATTGATTTTTTTTCTTTTGTTCCGTTGTTAAGTGTTACATGTGATATATAAACATCATTTATACCTGTATATGAGATCTATATATTTGTGAGATACGAATATGTTAGTAAAAATTTGCCATGCAGTTTGGTTTGTAACCTATGCTCTCACGAAATTAAAAAACGCAGCGAGCATTAGACTTGCTTGTTAAGTTTTAAGAGCCCGCATACGTAGTCTGTGTCTGTTGCATGTCAGATGTAATTCAGTATTTTGGAGAAAAGAAGTAGACCCCGGTAAACCACATTGCTGTCCTCTTGAACGTAACTTCATGTCTGCACTGCATTTTTAGCTTCTGCATGATTTTGTGATTGTCATTGGCCAACCCGTCCCCCCTCCCCCCAAAAAAAATGTCTTTTATTTTCATGCCGTGGCTATTATTCCCTGGCTATGACACTCCATCAGATCCCTGGTATCTTGTAATTCATCTCTGAAATTTGTCTTTGTCTTCTGTGATACAGTTCTCCAGTCCTGAGCCACCCCTCTGTTCAAGTGGTGTCCATCTGTCATCACTTCTGGGCGCCAGATGTCCCAGCCAGTGCCACTTGCTTCTTTTGGTTTCCTCCACCTCGTCTGCTTCTCCTCCGCCAGCCTGGCGATGTCAGGCGAGTGCCCCGCTCTCTCCTTCACGTGCTCCTGCGCTCCAGCTTACAGGTACTCCTCTTACCACGAATAGGAAAGGTCATCAGCCTTGAAGTTTTTTAAGTATTTTTAATACATGCAGTTGCAATGAAATGCATTGCAAAAGCATTTATTGTAAAGTTATTTCTTTTAATTGTTTGGCTTAATGTATTAATGTAATGTAATTTCAGTGTTACTGTACATCTAATTTGGGCACAGTTGCATATTGTGCTGTAGACAACTTATCAAATCCTTGTCCATTTTGCGGACTGTTTTTTTATGGGGTTTTTTTTCTTGTGAGCATGAGTGAAATTCAATTTAAAAATGTGTTGAGTTATTATGTAAATAATAAGTAAATTATGAGTGGACTCTGAGGTATTTGTGGGATTGAGGGTATTGTTGTAGGTTTTTACTTTTTCTTTCATCCGTAGTTTATCGTTTGGCGCCGTTTTCGTTTTTTAACGTGAAACCTAAGATTAAGAGGCATGTTTCGTGACATAACCTGAACAATGTCTTATCTAGGACGATGATGCCCAGAAGAAGCTCATCTGCTTCTGTGTATGTTAAAAAGTTTTTATTTATTTCTGATCACTTTCAACACTCTCTACTTTGCTAACTCAAATTTATCCAATATTTTTCATCATGACTATACAATCTGGACTGAAGAACCTCCCTGTAAATTTGTTCACAGGGTCAACTTTGTCAGTGTCACTGTCTTTGAGGAATATGAGTTCTTAAATACAACCCCTTCGTTGTCTTCTCTGTTTGAGACTAAAATGTTCCCAGTTCTCGCAGATTGATCTGTAAAACTTCCTTTAATCCAGGCAATACATCTGCTTGGTTTTCTCTGGACTGATTCCAGATAAGCAATATAACTGTGTATTCTAGTGACCAAAACTGTACCTTATATTCTAAACGAGGCCTTACTAGAGCATGTACAAATGCAACATAGCATCCCTTTATTTCAAGTTTACGCTTAAAGCTATATATCCTAACATTTTATTTACATTGTTTATTGCTTCCACTCATTGTCTGGAATATTTATACGGTGTGCCAACTCAGTCTCAGTGTTTATATTTTTTTTGGTACCTGAATTTAATACTCATCTCTTGTCTACATTTAATAAGGAATTTTATCGAAATCTTTTTTTTTAATTAAGCTCTGGCAGCCCAGTGTATTTTGCACCAAAGGTACAGACAGGTAGAATAACTTCTAGGATAATGACAAGAAAAACTTACAGTCTTTAACATATTGCCATATTGTATGTAAGTAGTATATGTTACATTATCAATCCAGTAGAAGTTTTGTAAACTTGTAAGTACAGATGTAAAGATGATAAAATTGTATAGAACTAAGGACTCACTGTAAAAATACTCCTGCTTCAAAGTCCTGTTTATATAATTAAAGAAAATGTATTAAATTGACCATAAATGATGTTGTGTATAGTGCATAGGTGAATTCTGTGTGTAATACATATAACTTTCAGATTTGTAGGCTTGTTTAGCCTCTTTCAACAATGATATCGCCAGAAGACAAAGAATTAAGACATCCCCTGCTGAATTAAGTTACGAGCCATTAAATCCACTCTGTGCTCCAAATGTATTTGGTACACTACCTACAGTACTTCCTGTGTTCTACTTGGGCTTCCTATTGGTTTTAAACGTTCTCTTTAGTTAGGTTGCTAAAAACAGCTTTCTGTCATTTTAATGGCTTATTATCAAATGTACCATTGATACATCAACACGCATAGTAATTAATCACCATTTAACTGAGTTGTTTTCAATGCATTCAGCAGCATATTCTACAAGCATGATACACAATTATTTTCTATGTTTCTATTATTTTCTTACTTTCTATAATTTTCTGTTAAGTCAACTTGTGCAATCTTTTATTTTTAACTATTGAGTTTTTGCAGTAGTGTATTTCACAAAAAGATACACTTACCAATTTTTCTGAGGTAAATGGTCTTGAACTTTCAAAACCAAAAATGGGGCTGTTGAAGCTCTATGTTGTGACTTCTATCAAAAAATGGTGGCCTTAGACACAACCGTGTCTATAAGTTTTGCTTTCTGATTAAAAAGTATCCTTTCATTCAGTAAAACACATCAGTACAACATCTGCATTGTTGTCATACTTTATGCTTTTTTTAAAAATCCAAAATTAATAATTGATAACTGATTAGTTGAAAGGGGCAGTGCGTAAATAGAATTCGTCACATAAATAAGCAGCTCTGATTAAAAAATCATCTACAAGATCTGGCACACTGATTAGTTCAAGTAATTTCAGTCATAATTACGGCCATGATTTGTTATGATCAAAGGGAAGACACACCTGATCTCCATTAAATTATAACATTTCACTGACAGAGTTTGCATATTTTACTGATTCACTAAATTAATTAATATTAAATTATAGACCACTTTTAATTACAACTGCCCATTGAAGATGTTTAGTGGAAAAAAGGGAACGAACACAGACGCTGAAATATGCAGGCAAGATTCGCATGTAATATGTTTACAATCTCCAGCAATAGGTGGCGCTCTTTCCTGGAGCATAAATTCCCCATTGTCCCACTATTGTGACACTGGGGGTGTTCTGTAAAGGGCACTGTAGCTCAGAAAAGAAGGTAAACTAATATCCCTGTGCTAGGAATATTTAAACTATCCCATGTGCAGAGGTGACAGCTGCTAAGGTGCCCTAGCCAAACTCAAAACCAGTTGCATAGACTGGCTTACAGTAAGTACAGAACTGAATTTGATGTGGGCCTGCTGTGAAGTGTTCAAAAACTGAAATCTGGATATTGTTGTCCACCAAAGATCAATGATTTCAGACCCCTACCAAAGATGTCTTCTGTCTCCTATCACTAAGAGCAAATAGTATTTTGTCTAAAATCTTGTTTTGTTCCCATTAACCAACTTTGTTACTGTTACTGTTAAGAGGTTGGATATACGAGCTCCATTCGTTTGCATTTTGGATGTTATGATAAGTGAGATACATTATTCCTCCGTAATAAAAGAAGACAATTGAAAATCCAGATGGTGAAAGCCATGAGGCCTTTGTCATAACCATTCTGTTATGAGACCTGGATCAGCAATGGCAAAAAAGTACTGACTTAGTAATGTTGCCATATCTGAGTCAGTTCTTGCTGTGATACATCAGCATTTAGCTGGATGTTATTAAAATGCACTGGTACTGTTGTGGGTTTTTGTTTTAGTTTGCTGTCTTTACCATGCGTAGCTGAAGCAGTGATGCCTAGTCAAGGTAGTCAGACACAGGCCTGAATCAGAGGGCAGAAGGCTGCCTCCATCCGAGAAGGAGGACCCAGCCCTCTGCCTCTCGGAGCACACATGTAGGAGTCATGATGCCATTCCGGCTCTCACAATCTCCTTTATGTAGAGTAGATTGGTGTTGTCATGCAGAGAAAGTCGAATTTCCACATTTCGCAGAAAGACAGCTAAAGAATTGTACATCATGAAGATATTTAGCATCCAGATCAATACATCTCAATATGTTTTTGTAGAGCATGAGAGCTTGTTCTTTCCCTTTGTTCTGGGAATTTCAAGCTTAGACCTTACTTGAAGAAGTCTGTGGTTGTGTTGGGGCACACTGACTTTTGGTGTAGATGAGAGAAAAAATAAATATTACTAACACAAAAGCTGAAGCCATGTGCTGAGATAACTTTTGCTTTAGAAAGATGTTTATAGTTTCCTTATTAACTTACCTGATCCAGTCACATCCCTGTGGTGCTTCTGAGTTAGGCAGGCTGAATTACCAAAGCATCCACTGAATTACCAAACCATGAACACCTGATTTTAAAACTTTATAATAAAGACCTTCAAGAATTTTATTTTACATATGAGTAAAAAAGTATAAAGCAAAAATAGATACATATTACTGTCATCCCTGAAAGGCGACCTTCTTAGATGTCAATCAACTCATGTTGATGACCAAAGTGTCCATTTTCTGCCTGAATGTTGTATTGCTTCAGCCAGTATAAAAAGAAGGGTTCTGGGCAAAGCATTTAAAGGCTTTTTCAGCACTGAATTATAATAAAATTATATTAAAAAGGGATCTAGATATTTCACCTGGCTAATGTTTTACCAGACATGACTAAACAGCTTTATGGAATGCTTGAAGTGCTTACCCTAAACAGTGCCTTTAATGGCAAATAGGTTAATGTTAATGGAATCTACAGTAGTTCATGACTTTCAAGAGCGCATTCAAACCCTGTATTTTTTCCTCAAAAGTGCCTAAGTGCTTTGAGTGATATTGATTTTAACAATGAAAAAATAAATGTGTCTTAGGCTAAAAAGTACTCCTTAACAATAACTGTAGGTAATTTTAACATTTATTGTTGTCATTGCTGTGACAAAAAATGAAGACTGTTTCACGTCATTTCCTTCCTTTTGTGTTGTAATTGACCGGAATGAGCCAAATCCTCAAGGAATAATGCTCTGGCCTTGAAATTATTGTAAATTATTGTGTTTGGACCATTACTAATCTAACTAATCGTAATGGTAAAAAAAATGAATTCGTCACTCAAGTACAGAACTGGATAGGGAACTCTGAATTAACTCTGGTACTGAGTGACCTTAACAGGGCTGCAAATAGACATCCAATTGACCGACAGTGACAGGGTAGAATGTCAATGAAACGTCAGAAGATGTACAATACAGATTCTTTCTTTCCCCCGCTAAACACACAATATCATATTCATTTCTTTTCCCATCAGCACCTCACTGCCCTAAGATACTATTAATTAGATTACATATTGATTTTTGTGCAATACAACATAACATTACTAGTTGGCCTGAAACCTATTAACACCTTTTTGTAGCACTCCGAATAAAGCATTTCATATTCTCTCAAAGTAAATCTAATTTGCAATCATGTAACCCCCTCTAGTCTTTATAGTGAGTAACTACAGTCCCACAGGGATATGCTATTTAATGCAATCAGGTGTGTGCTGTGCTAGAACTCATTCACTTTTAGTTAGGTTTCTCTGAATGGGCTTATATTACTGTCGGAAGATGGAAAGGGTCATCCTTTTATTACTTTGATAGTAGACCAAAACATTGATTAAAACAAATAGTGGGATTTTGAGCAAGACTATAAAAGAATTCAGCCCACTCAATTGTAAAAACATATTTAAATTAAAGTCAATTCCATTGATCTTGGACTTTGTGGCTGACTCATGGGGTTTTAAACGTGGCATTGTACACTCTTTTCTTTAAAATATACCACCAGTTTAGAACTGCTTATAATAAGAACATAAGAAGTGTTGCACATTTGGTAGTTCACTGTGTTCACTGTGCCAACTTGTGAGAAACGAGGACCATGCACACCTCCCTCCAGAACTGTGCATTTGTCAGGGCCTTCTCCCATTTTTCACACTTCAAGTCCAACAGTGTCTATGTCTGGGTGGGGAGGGATGCAGCTCACTGCCAGCACTGCAGGCTCATGCACGTCTGGAAAGTCTGATGGGTCACTGCTGCTCAGCAAGCCGAAGACACCGTGTGTGCTGATGTTTCTGTCACTATGGTCACAGATGGCAAATGAAACAGGCATGGCTTGAACTTTGTCAATGCCTGGGCAGCACAGCAAAATGAAACAAATACCTTCACTGCTTATGACATTCTGGAATCCTGGTGGGCGAAGGGCTTGATTAAATCTTGTCCTTTGACTTTTTATTCAGTTTCTTTAAACAGGTGCTGTTCAATTTACTCTGCTGAGTGTTTGCAATCTGTTATTCATAACCATGTCCTTTATCATTCTGCTTGGCAGAGATGAAAAGTAATGCTTAGAATCACAGAAAATAGATTTTAGTGCAAGGCATTTTTAGTCTCAAATGGTACAAATAATTGATTTAATGTGTTTGTGTTATCATAAAATATCATAAATCAACAACATACATATGAACATATGCTGGGGTTGCATTGACACCCCCTCCTGGTGAAGTTTGTTCTGGACCTGAGGGTCTGGCAAAGTGGATTATTTTCAGTGAGGAAGAACATTTGGCTATTTCTGATTATGTCAGAGAATGTGGGACTTGAAGGAGATGGGGGATTTGGCATAGGTTTTTTAATAACCTGATCTGAGCTTTAACTTTTAATTCTAAACTTAAATTCATGTTTTTTACTTAAAGAATAAGGATAATAATAAATGTTATTACTGTATTTAATCTTTTTTTTTTTCAACTTACACCAGGCATCTCCAACTCTGATCCCAAAAAGCCAAAGGAACATATGGATTTCCTTCCAGTCCAGCTCCCAATTATAAGCTCAATTACTCATGATTAGCACAATCTTTAGCCATTGACTGAAGACACCATAAAATCTGAAGGAATCAGGCTCGAAGAACTTTACCATTTGTGAATACAAAACATAAAGACACAATATGCACCAAGTGTTTTATACAGTTGCACAACATAAAGATAATGATAAGTATAATATGGTTACTAACTAAATGTGTTCATTATTTTAGCATATGTTGAAACTAAAAGAAACAATTAAGGAAGACAAATGACTGTAATTGATATTTTTATTTGTTTTTTTTGCACAGTGAAGTAATTCATATTCAATAGCCTTGAAGGGGAAATTCATTTTGATTCATTTTGGTGCATCAATCTCGAAGCGTGTTGTCACTCCTTATTAATGGGCTTTTGAAGATTATAGCTGGCAGGTATAAAACTCCTGTGTTTCTCTGCCACAGGGCTAGAGGCAGCTGAGAAACAATGACTGGAAACAAGATCATTGACTTGCAGTCCAGGCCACCTAAGGCAAAACACCACGCAGACAGCTCCTTCCCCTCTGCTGCAGAAACACGACCAATGAATCATGTACTGTGTCTCTCTCAGTGTGCCAGGAGCAGCTCGGCTTATGCCAAGGCAGATCTTCAGGTTTTGTTTGTTTTCATAATTTTTCATTCAAACAAGCAGCGGAATTTTATCCGTCCATTCAAAACGTGAAAAAAAACTAGACGGATTTCTAGAAAGGACTGCGGTTATTGTTGTTGCTGTGATTCACTCTGCTGCTCCTGGCAGTAAGAAATGGTGTGATGGTAATGCTCTCCTTTTATGAAAGTTGTGTCCAAAGTTTTCTGCAAATCTCAGGTTTTTGTGCACTTTTCTGCTGATGACACAGAGCAGCAATCAATCTGATATTGTTTCGTCTTCACAAATCTGTCTCTATACATGCATGCACACTTAGACATCAGTCTTGACACACCCAACAGCTGGCATTGGATTCTGCAAGAATCTGCATCCCCTAAAAGCCACAAGACATCAGACAGCTAAACAATGGGAGCCTTATCTACAGTATTTCATTTCAGCATCCTGCCTGGAATATTTGGAAACCTCTATAAATCTTCCCGTTAGTCAGACACATCAAGGCCATGGCTGCGATGTCCTGTCTTTTCAAATCTTTGTGAG